>NC_139538.1:19101174-19701174 GCF_965153285.1 Podarcis tiliguerta | reverse complement strand
AGGCAGGAGCTGCAAATGCATCACAAACTAATAGCTGGAGCCTGTACTCAGATGAATCAGAAAGAAGCCAACTACCCTTACTTTGTTTATTCACAAGGAATTCCTAAACTTTCCTGTAATCAAGGCAGCTTCCACAGCAATAGAAAATCAATATAAAGCAACACCATTTTAAAGCAAAGAAACAAGAGTATCAGCATATTAAACTCAGCAGCAGAAGGCTTGTTGAAATTTTTAAAAAGTATTGACTGCCGTGAGAAAAAGCAATCCAATGGAGGCAGCCAAATCTCTACCAGTAGTGTTTCAACTCCTCAATACAGTAGTACCTCGGGTTAAGTACGGTACTTAATTCGTACCGGAGGTCTGTTCTTAACCTGAAACTGTTCTTAACCTGAAGCATCACTTTAGCTAATGGGGCCTCTTGCTGCTGCCGTGGCGCTGGAGCACGATTTCTGTTCTCATCCTGAAGCAAAGTTCTTAACCTGAAGCACTATTTCTGGGTTAGCGGAGTCTGTAACCTGAAGCGTATGTAACCTGAGGTACCACTGTATTTGGGGAGGCTGCCTCCACCCAGTTGATGGGCATTGCCATTCAAATTGTGTGCACAAGGAACATCATGTGATCAATTCTGCGAGGTGGAGACTACCTGCTCCACCCCCACCCCACCCCCCATATTTTATGGTACATCTAAAGGTGATGAGACAGAGCATAGAGCCTTCCCTTTGGGCTATAAGACATATCTATGCTGGATTTCAAAGGGGCAGAGGAACCAGAGACCAAACTGCAAACATGCACTGGATTATGGAGAAAACTAGAGAGTTCCAGAAAAACATCTTCTTCTGCTTCATTGACTACACAAAAGCCTTTGACTGTGTCAACCAGAGCAAACTATGGCAAGCTCTTAAAGAAATGGGAGTGCCTCACCACATTATCTGTCTCCTGAGAAATCTCTATGTGGGACAAGAAGCTACAGTTAGAACTGGATATGGAACAACTGATTGGTTCAAAATTGGGAAAGGAGTACGGCAAGGCTGTATACTGTCTCCCTGCTTATTTAACTTATATGCAGAATTCATCATGCGAAAGGCTGGGCTGGATGAATCCCAAGCCAGAATTAAGATTGCCAGAAGAAATATCAACAACCTCAGATATGCAGATGACACAACCTTGATGGCAGAAGGTGAGGAGGAATTAAAGAACCTCTTAATGAGGGTGAAAGAGGAGAGCGCAAAATATGGTCTGAAGCTCAACATCAAAAAAACTAAGCTCATGGTCACTGGTCCCATCACCTCCTGGCAAATAGAAGGGGAGGAAATGGAAGCAGTGAGAGATTTTACTTTCTTGGGCTCCATGATCACTGTAGATGGTGACAGCAGCCACAAAATTAAAAGATGCCTGCCTCTTGGGAGAAAAGCGATGACAAACCTAGACAGCATCTTAAAAAGCAGAGACATCACCTTGCCGACAAAGGTCCTAATAGTTAAAGCCATGGTTTTCCCAGTAGTGATGTATGGAAGTGAGAGCTGGACCATAAAGAAAGCTGATCGCCAAAGAATTGATGCTTTTGAATTATGGTGCTGGAGGAGACTCTTGAGAGTCCCATGGACTGCAAGAAGATCAAACCTATCCATTCTTGAGGAAATCAGCCCTGAGTGCTCCCTGGAAGGACAGATCCTGAAGCTGAGGCTCCAATACTTTGGCCACCTCATGAGAAGAGAAGACTCCCTGGAAAAGACCCTGATTTTGGGAAAGATGGAGGGCACAAGGAGAAGGGGACGACGGAGGACGAGATAGTTGGACAGTGTTCTCAAAGCTACCAACATGAGTTTGACCAAACTGTGGGAGGCAGTGGAAAACAGGAGTGCCTGGCGTGCTCTGGTCCATGGGGTCACGAAGAGTCGGACACAACTAAATGACTAAACAACAACAACATACTGGTTGTCATTTTGTTGTTAATTTATAGTGTTGCATTGTTCATAAAAACACCTACAATACCTCAAGTGCTGTACAATAATGGAAACTGCAAGAACACAGGAAACTGCTTTGATATCAAATCAGACTATTGTCTGCTATACTGAAAGGCAGCAGCAAATCTGGATCTCAGACAGAGGTCTTTACCAGCCATATCTGGAAATGCTGGCATTTTAGCCTCAGCTTTCTGCATCCAAAGCATGTGCTCTGCCACTGATCTATGGTGCTTCCTCTGGCCATGAATCCCTCCCATCAACCTCCCTGCTCCACTGGCAAATCATTCATAGTTAAGAGCAATTTCTTGCCTTCAGCCTGTTGTTCTTACTCAATAGATTTTGATTTGGAAACTGTCAAGTCTTCAGCAAAAGGGCATCCCCCAAAAATTTTGACTGGCAAGATGCAAGGGCTGGGAAGTTTATACTCCTAGATTGCCTAAGAAAGAGCTCTTGGAAAGCACTGGTTTCTGGGATGACTATTTTCAGAGCCATTTCCCTAGGCAGTAAGACTTCCAGTTCTGCTTATCACTGCACAAATGAGTTGCGCCATTAATGAGAAATTAATGAGAAATATAGGTTTGTGCCCCACAGCAGTGCAGCCCTGAGGCCCAAGGCATCTCTTCAGCCAGCCTGGATCCCAACTCTTCTTCCTGCTCCTTCTTCCCAGCAACCGTTGCTAAAAACAACAACTCCATTTTCCTGCCCCCTCAAACCCACACCCTATCACCTTGGTAACATCTCACTCCCCAGGCCATTCCTCCCTGATGGCTCATCAATACCTGTTGTCATGTTAACAGGTGTCCTCTTCACTAAGCCAGCCAGGCTGGGTTGCATAAGCCAACCCAGGAATCCCCTGTCTAGCACAGCTCTGTAGCTTGTACTCTAATCCATATTCCAATTAATCAAAATCCTAGCATTTATTCATTCCTAGAGTTTGGGGAGGTGGTCCCCCCTCCCTAAATCTATAACAGTGTGTTAAATTGATGCTATCCAAGTAACAGTTTGACATGAGGGAAGCGTAATACTGTAATGGAAATGCCCAGAATTCCCTGGAAAGATGCCCAGGAGCTGTCAAATTTAGAGTTGCATAAGTGTAGTAACACAGAGGCAGGCTTTTCCAGTGATACTGGCACTCTGTCATCTATTGAAGACACACCTGTTTAGACTAGCATTCCACCGATCTCCTGACTCAATATCCTGTTTTAATTGTTTTGACTGCCTGCTTACGCTATTGTAATTGTTTTGCTGTTTTAATGGGCTTGTTTGTTGTGCATTTTAGTTATGGGTTTTTGCTTTAATGTTCTGATGAAATTGTTTTCTTGTGTATTTTAAATATGCATGCTCATATATATATATATATATAATCACTAGTTTTATACTTGCAAACTGCTTAGAAGCCATTTTGGCAAGTAAGCTTTATATAAATGAATAAATACTCATAATGTGTCCTCATTTAAGACCCGTGCTCTCTCTTTTGACAGTTCCTTATCTTTAAAGCAGATTTGGAGTGGGCAGCCTTCAAAGACACAGCACTTTCAAGCAGAGGACTGTGCTCTGTAAAAGTAGGATAGATGGTCCCCCTGCTTTCATTACTTGTTGAGTGTTCAAAAGCATCCAAGTCTACAATCCTAAAAACTTAGGATGAAGTGCAAATGGAGGAGAACAGCCCTCCTGGTAGTACTGCACTTAGGACTTCAGAAGAATCCTCAAACATTTTGGTGAGCATAGATATGCCACCAGTAGTATCTCATTGACAGCACAGCTTGAAAGAGTCATGCAGAACAACCATAGCTAAGTGCTGGGTCATCTGCTTTGCATGCAGAAGGTCCCTGGTTCAATCCCCAGCATCTCCAGGTAGGGCTAGCAGTATCTACTGCCTGAAACCCAAAAGAGCTGCTGCCAGTGTCCACAATACTGGATGTACCAATGGTTTGACTCAGTGTAAGTCCTATGTTGGAAAGGGTCATAGTTCAATGGTAGAACCATGCAGAAGGTCCAGAGCTCTATCTGGAGTGGGAATGTCTCCTGCCTAAAACCCTAGTGCAGCGGTAGGCAACCTAAGGCCCATGGGGCGGATGCAGCCCAATCGCCTTCTCAATCCAGCCTGCGGATGGTCCAGGAATCAGCGTGTTTTTACATGAGTAGACTGTGTCCTTTTATTTAAAATGCATCTCTGGGTTATTTGTGGGGCATAAGAATTCGTTCATTCCCCCCCCCCAAAAAAATATACAGTGGTGCCCCGCAAGACGAATGCCTCGCAAGACGGAAAACCCGCTAGACGAAAGGGTTTTCCGTTTTTCAATGCGCTTCGCAGGACGAATTTCTCTATGGGCTTGCGATTCTTGCGATTTTGTTTCGCTCCCCACCCCCTTTTTCTAAGGCACTAAGCTGCTAATAGCCTTTTAGCAGCTAATCCGCTAATCCCTTAAACCTTTAATAGCCGCTAATAGCCGCTAAACCGCTAATAGCGCTAATCCGCTAATAGGGTTGCTTTGCAAGACGAAAAAACCGCTAGATGAAGAGACTTGCGGAACGGATTCTTTTTGTCTTGTGAGGCACCACTGTAGTCTGGCCCGCCACATGCTCCGAGGGACAGTGGACTGGCCCATGGCTGGAAAAGGTTGCTGATCCCTGCCCTAGTGAGTTGCTGCCATTTTCAACAATGCTGGGCCAGATGGACTTCCTCTGTTCACAGGTGGTTCATGTGCAGATTCAAAAGCCTCCTTTTCCTCTGACACACTCCTGAAAAGAGCAGAAAGAAATTGACAGCCCTGAAGTTAACCTAGGGATTTTCTCTCTCTCCCATTGATAACAGTGGGAGGGGAAATTGGGGCAGGGGAAATAAAATGGAAACAATTGGTTTTTTTTAATTAAAAAAAGTAATCCCAGAAAAATACCTTCCATTCACTGGTCAGAATAAGACGGCATGGAGTAGGAGGTGATGAACTGCATTGATGTAAGGTGATGAAACTATCCTGATCTAAGTTTTTCATTTGGCTTGACAAAGGAAAAGAGAGAGAAACAGAGGGGCATGTTAAGGGGTTTCAGGCAACGCAGAGAAAGTATGAGTCAATAGGCCAAGTGATTCTTGTGGCACAGCAGCAACAGGTTCTCACTTCCTCCTTAGCAATGAGAAGAAGACATTTCTCAGCTCTCTTGGTCTCTACACCTACAGAAGCTAAAACTGGGAAGGACAAGATGCAAGAGGAGGCATACAAATGTCAGGGAACTACGTTATTACAGATAACAAAAACATTACATTACTGAGGCATCATTCATCTAGCGTTGGCAATCGATCTGTGAATATTGTGCCCAGAAACGTATCATAATGACATCAAACCAAAACAATTCAGAAGTTCTCTTTTCCGTTTCGGTTCCATGCAACCTGCTCACAGATAGTTTGTACAAGCCACAGAAGTATGTAGTACAGTGGTACCTCGGGTTAAGTACTTAATTCGTTCCAGAGGTCCGTTCTTAACCTGAAACTGTTCTTAACCTGAAGCACCACTTTAGCTAATGGGGCCTCCTGCTGCCGCCGCACCGCCAGAACACAATTTCTGTTCTCATCTTGAAGTAAAGTTCCTAACCTGAAGCACTATTTCTGGATTAGTAGAGTCTGTAACCAGAACCTGAGGTACCACTGTATAACATTTTTCTGGATCAGGTCACTTGAAAGCTTCCCCACCAAAAGCAAAGTTGCTTTCTGTAAATTCTTTCTGTTGCATTTAGATTTCTCCATGATATGTTGTTGTTGTTTAGTCGTTCAGTCGTGTCCGACTCTTCGTGACCCCATGGACCAGAGCACGCCAGGCACTCCTGTCTTCCACTGCCACCCGCAGTTTGGTCAGACTCATGTTTGTAGCTTCGAGAACACTGTCTAACCATCTCGTCCTCTGTCGTCCCCTTCTCCTTGTGCCCTCCATCTTTCCCAACATCAGGGTCTTTTCCAGGGAGTCTTCTCTTCTCATGAGGTGGCCAAAGTATTGGAGCCTCAGCTTCAGGATCTGTCCTTCCAGTGAGCACTCAGGGCTGTTTTCCTTAAGAATGGATGCGTTTGATCTTCTTGCAGACCATGGGATTCTCAAGAGTCTCCTCCAGCACCATAATTCAAAAGCATCAATTATTCGGCGATATCCATGATATACTAATACTGATTCAAGTCTTCCCTTGCTTGTATATATGTAACCAAAGCACACACAACCCCCACACAAGATGGAAGACTCAAGAGAGCCCCAAGGTCAGGGGTCATGACAATTATTGCCTCCTGCGGAAGAGAGTGCAACAATTTACTGTATCTATGCACTGCATGAAGAAATACTTTTGTCTGTTTTGAGGCATCCAACACTTAGCTTTGTTATAGGAATTCTAAGGTCTCATATATAAAAATCATATGTTCATAAATTTACAAGGCAAACACATAAGTATATAAACCACATGTCTGAAATAGTACAGGAGAGCAATCCTGAAGCCATTTTGACTCTTCCAGTGACCTCAAATATTCTCTGCAGAGAGGAAGGAAATGGGAAAAGCCTCCCCAATGTCTCTTTGCTCACAAATCCTGTCTTGAGGGCGTATTTGAATAGGGTGAGCCGTTGACCTGGATTCAGGAGCTAAGTATTTAGCATCTCAAAAGGAATGGCCAGGCTGCCCAGATGGAGCAATCAGTGACCATTGTCAGGTATCCTGGCAAACAGGATTTCCAGGGTAGACCACCCCATGATGTATTTCTGTTGGAGACCACTGCCTCCTCTGATGTATGTATGATATTTTTTGGGGGGGGGGTCTTGAGCTACAGGGTGGGCAATTTCAAAAGTCTATACAGTGGTACCTCGGGTTAAGTACTTAATTCGTTCCAGAGGTCCATTCTTAACCTGAAGCTGTTCTTAACCTGAAGCACCACTTTAGTTAATGGGGCCTCCTGCTGCCGCCGCGCTGCCAGAGCACGATTTCTGTTCTCATCCTGAAGCAAAGTTCTTAACCCGAGGTAATATTTCTGTGTTAGCGGAGTCTGTAAACTGAAGCGTATGTAACCTGAAGCATATGTAACCCGAGGCACCCCTGTATAAGGGCTTGCACACCATTGCTTGGGGTTCCTCTCCTCCCTCCCCACATAGGGTGAGCGGGGGACCCTGTTGCAGCAATTTTAATAAAATCAGGCTTATTAGCTGCTTTGCTTCTAAATATTCTCTGGTTATTTTCTCCTTCTGATAGGGAACCTCCGTTAGGACTCTATATGGGCTCTTGGATACCCCATAAGAGAAAAAGAGCAGTTTTTTCTTATAACAGATTCAATGGATGTCCACAGGTTCTAGCCTTATGCAAGAGGGAGAAAAACTCACCTCTTGATCACTGTTTTTCTAAACTTAAAAGCCTTCCATTTGGACCAGAGTGATTCTTTGTATCAGACTGATTCCTCTTAGGGCAGGCGTGGCCAGACTTGGCCCTCCAGATGTTTTGGGACTACAACTCCCATTATCCCTAGCTAACAGGATCAGTGGTCAGGGGTGATGGGAATTGTAGTCCCAAAACATCTGGAGGGCCAAGTTTGGCCATGCCTGTCTTAGGAGATTTCTCTTACTGTCTTTCACCTTCCTTTCCATAGCAACATATTCAGTTACTGTAAACATCCTACTGTTTCAGAATGTTTGCCTGTAGAAGAAGCAGCATAAAGTCAAAAGTAAGCTTGGCAAATGACTATAAATAACCACAGTGTATACCTTGGTACTTTTCACCACAAGCTTTCAATTTCTTCCTGAACTTAGCCTGTTCCAAAATATTAGTTAACCACAAAGGAAACTGTTGGCTTTTGTAAAATGCACATTCTGTAAAATGACAAACACGTTCTCATGATCTAACAAATTGAGGTTGACCTGGTTAACTTCAACAGAATTATTTTCATGTGATGGATAGAGAAACAGATCACATCAAAACCTGATCATGTAGCTTCAGATATTAGCATTTACTTCTAGGACTGCAACTGTAATTAATTAACTGCCTGTATTTTAACTGATGAATCAAATAAATAAAGTTCAATAAATCCCTGTATCACCAAAATGTTGGTGAATTTTTCAGGCATTGAAGGATGTGTTATACAATTTATAAAGGGGTCTGATTGTCTTACATTCAGGCTAATGAGTGCAGAATATAATGAACCATTAACATATATGTCTGCTTGTTCATAAAAATATTTATAAACTGCCAACTTATAAAAAGAATACCAGGGCCATGAATAAGAAAACTATTTAAACATCATAAAATGTGTATCTTTGTCCTACAGTGAAGCTGAAAAAGGAGGAGCTGAACAGGTCTGCCAACCATAATTTTGGGAACAAAAATTGCTCCCCTGTGAAAATGGAGAAGGTTACAAACGGGTGAAATGGAAGCTGATTGCCATTGCATTGTGCTGCTCTGGTTCGCCAGAAGCGGCTTAGTCATGCTGGCCACATGACCCAGAAGCTGTACGCCGGCTCCCTCAGCCAGTAAAGCGAGATGAGCGCCGCAACCCCAGAGTCAGCCACAACTGGACCTAATGGTCAGGGGTCCCTTTACCTTTACCATCCCCAAATAGTGTTTTATCTATCCGCCTTTGCCAGGTAGAAGTATTATAGTGTGTGAATACCACACTGGTATTCAGTGTGTATTCAGTGTGTATTCACTGGTATTCAGTGGTATTCAGCAAAGCTGGGTTTGATCTGATTTGACAGACAAAAATGACCAGTTACAAATTTACATTGCAACAGAAAGGTATCTACGTGAAACTAGAACCAGGACCAATGTAACTTATACTGTTAGTTTTGTAACAAAAGCAACACCACAGTATATTCTGCCTGCTCAGCATGCAACTGGAAGTTCTCCGTGAACATTTAAGTTTCATGGAACCCGTTCAGTGTTGTAACTCCATATTGCATATTGCAAGGTTCTGCTTCTCAGGAAGCAAGATGTGTGGCTGCAGCTTCCCCTCCCCCTGCCTCTTACCACAAAAGCATTTTTAATGCACATTCTGCATGCATGACTTGCCATGAGTACATCATGCATTAGTCATACAGCAAGTGTCTCTGGCTATTTACTGTTCTCTTGCATAGCTTGACTCTTAAAAACACCAGCTCCCTGCTACTGTAGTACTGTGTGTTTGTGTGTGTGTGTGTGTGTGTGTGTGTGTGTGTGTGAGAGAGAGAGAGAGAGAGAGAGAGAGAGAGAGAGAGAGAGATTGATTCTGATTTCCAGGCTGCATTTTTGCATATTGTGTGTGTCTGCGTGCATGATATCACATGTATACACATATTCCTATATACACAGATGCATACACAATATATATATATGTTTTTACAGTTAAGTAGTTTTTACAATGTAGAGGTTTCTACAATTAAGCAGTATAAAAATTCTGCAACATATATATCTTACATATTGATACAAAAGCCTGGTGCCGGCTGCGACATCACAATGGCACTTTCCCCCCTGATGCCGGCCTTCACTTAAATATAGTGCAACCACTTCACAGTACACCAATTACACGAATTTTTACAAATTACCCCCAGATTATCTAGTGGGGGACTTGTGTGAGGGAAAACTTAATGATTTGGAGTCTCAGGCAGGATTTGGTCAAATAAACAAGAAAGATTTTATTGAACAAAGGAAGTTTATGACAAAGTGGGTAAAACAAAGGCTAGTTCAGGTTGTAATGTTATTTCAGGTAACCTAATAATATTTATACTAAATCTAACTGATGTTATGGACTTTATTTCCAGTTATTTCACTTCAGTTCTTTCTCGGTTGTTGCACAGCTGTTGCCGCTTAATACTTTGTTTCTTAAACAAGGTGATACTTCCTGTCAGTTACACAACCCCTTAGACAACCCTACCCCTGAGGTACTCCAAGTAACAGACCCAAGGGATCGCCACACCCCTCTTAACTGGTTTGGGAGTCTTCTCTTTTTGTAGCAGAATCTCTCCCCTCCTGACTGGAATGAGACCTAAGTAGACTGTCTCTTTCCAGCTTCTACTTCTCTTAGCTCAGCCTCAGCCTCTCAGTTAATTCCTGGCCTATTACTCTCACAGGACGCCACACACTGTCCTTCACACTAAGATCAGAAAATCCTTTCTGTAGCTTGTGATATATTCCTTAGAGTGGATGTTTCTACCCAGAACCAACTCTCTCTCCTCTCTCACTCCCTATCTCCCTACCTATCTCCCAACCTAAAACCTGTCTCTCCAAATCCTCTCCTTTTCAACTCCCTGTGGCATTCACACAGGGTCCCCGGACATTTCACCGTCTATTGATCCCTGTGCCACCACTTTATTTCTTGCTGCCACCACCCAGGCCCTACCTGGTAAAATACTGAGTCCAGTCAGGGTTAAACTGGAACATAAACTTCTGATTATTTATTGCAGTTTAACAAGTGTGTGGTTTCATAAACGGTATCAGTCAATTACAATCATGGGGTGCCTACCCAGACCTACAACTTCCGCTACCTGCTCTCACTCACTAAACCACCTCTCAGATATTACTTGTCTTCCTAGCTCCTATTATTTTATTAGAAGAATTTCAGTTACAAAAATAAAGTGACAGAAGAAAAAAATATGGGAGAAAAAGGAGAGAGAGATATTACTGCGAAATAATACTATAAGTATACATAAGTTACATTTCTAGGCCACTTTGGAATGATTTGTGACTCTTCCAAAATAAAGTTGGTGTCCTCTGAGGGTTCCTAAGCCAAAGCAGGTTGCTCCAGAAGCCTTGGGATATCACAAAAGCACCTGACGTATCTACAGTAAAACTAGTTGAGGGTTTTCATCAAAGCGTCAGTTCCACAGAGGCAGAGGTTTCCTCCCACTGACGCTAAAATATGTATTTTGTTATTAGGTCACTGTCACTATATTCTCTTGTAAGTGATCGTGAAACAGTTTTCTGTACTCCAGATGTCACTCTGGATTAAAGATGCACCAGAGAAGACGTGCATCTGAACTGGCAGAGATTAAATAATTGACACAGACTACACGAGCACTTTTGGTGTGGATGTTTCTATATGCTGGCTAGAAAATTATCCACCCATTTCCTGTTTACCAACCTCTAACTCCCATATCACGTAGGCTAAGGTTACCAGATTTTTTTCAATGAATCCGGGGACGCTTTTCAACTTCAATGGATTTTGTCTGGGGACTGATTTATAAATCCGGGGACTGTCCACGGGAAACAGGGATGTCTGGTAACCTTAACGCAGGCTATGCAAGAAAGCATTAGGCACAACTATTTCTGTTTACTAAAGACAATCCCTGTTCTTTGCGCCTAATCCCTGGTAAATCACAGAAATTAGCAGTGCAGTCCTATCCATATTTACTCAGAAGTAAGCCTTCAGGTGAGACTCACTTTTAGAAAATATAAACACTCTTAGTTTAATATAAGTAAATTAAGTCAGAGAGAGAGAATTCAGCCCTGCCCCTCCTCTTTATGCATTGGGGTGGGGGACAAAGAAGAGTTTAAAGCATCCTTTTAGACATAGACATTCCTTGAAATAATGCAAGTTGTATTTACCATTGTAATTTTTTTATTACTATTATTGCATATGTACATTATTTCCAATATATTGTAGAATGATCATTCTTCAGTATCCAGTGGCAGTAAAGATATGGGTTCAAACAAATTGCAGTTTTGCTATTGATTTCATTGGAAAGATGATCACGTCCATTACTTATTCATATTGGCTACCTTTCATCACTTTCTGATTTGTGTTATTGTCTTAGTTACTGATTTCTGATAAAGGTGCTGTGGTTAACGAAAACAGAGTTGCTTGCTGACTTTCTATGATTTTCCCATTTCCCTGTAGATTTCCCACCCTTTGGCTAAAGTTATTGAGACTCTAGCTGTGGCGATTAGTCTGGCGTAGGAGACCGTTCTCTCAAAAGAAGTGAAAGTGATCACTAAACAGATATGAGTATAGCTTCTTAAAGACTTTCCAGGATTTTGTGGGGGGGATTTTGGATGGAAAGGAATTATTCCAGTTATTTTCTATGGGATGGAATGTTGTCAGGGCCATTCATGATGTCAGATCAATAGAGAAACAGCTAGGAAACAGTCAGAAATTGTGGTGCCATTAAGGCAGGATTTTGGGGTAGAGGTCCACGTTCCAAGAAATATTACTTAAGGGTATCCTTGAGCCTTACCAACCGAAACTCATCCAGTACAACAGGACTAGAGAGGGCTGTGGACACACCTTGTAGTTTTATGGTGGTTTTATAATTTATTGGAAGCCGCTCAGAGTAGCAGGGGCAACCCAGTCAGATGGGCAGCATATAAATAATAAATTAGTAGACTTGTGTGATGATAATAATAATAATAATAATAATAATAATAATAATAATAATACAGTGGTACCTCTGGTTACATACACTTCAGGTTACATACGCTTCAGGTTACAGACTCCGCTAACCCAGAAATAGTGCTTCAGGTTAAGAACTTTGCTTCAGGATGAGAACAGAAATCGCCCAGCGGCGGCGCGGCAGCAGCAGGAGCCCCCATTAGCTAAAGTGGTGCTTCAGGTTAAGAACAGTTTCAGGTTAAGAACAGACCTCCAGAACGAATTAAGTACTTAACCCAAGGTACCACTGTATTATTTATTACAAGAAAGGATGCATACATAGATCAGTTTCACAATAATAGGTTCAGGCAGCATAAATACCACAGCTGTACTTAACCAATAAATTCACATTCCTCCTAAACCAGGGATCTGCAATCCGCGGCTCCGGAGCCATATGTGGCTCTTTTGCACCTTTGCCGCGGCTCCGGTGCGGATACTAGCGAGGGGAGGAGGCGCATTGTGCACCCCGACAGTCCCCACTGTGGCGGGCGTTGTACTGGCTGTGACATCACATGGGGGCGGTGCGTGCGTTAGTCACGCACCGTCCCGACATCACCTTCCCGGCCGCTGTCAGATCGGAGTGCAGCGGCGCGCATGCTTTAAATGTCGCAATGGTTTTGCGGCTCCTAGGTTGTTTTTTCTTCGGAAACAGGTCCAAGTGGCTCTTTTTGTCTTAAAGGTTGCAGACCCCTGTCCTAAACTGTAGTAATGGCAAAAGTGGGTGAGCATAACGTTTGGTACGGACTCAGAAGATAGCGAAAGAAGCAAAATTATACCTTTTCCCAGCTCTCCCCTAAAGCAACCCCCCAACAGAATGAATAGAATGAACTCAGGACCCACAGCTCAGATCAAGACCTCTATACCATGAAAGTTAGGCTCCCCGCAACATATAATTATGCAGTAGATATCTTGTCCCTTCTTTGGTTTGATGTCCTATGGAGGGCTACCGTTGTTCTTGAGAAAGGTGTTGAGAAGGTGGGAAATGGTTGGGGCCACAATGGGCTGGTTGAACCACTCAAAATCTTAAATGGGATTTTGGATCTCCCAAAATCTGGTGTAAAGTGGAAAGGGTGCAATAAACATTTCTTTGGAAGCAAGAGTTGGTAACTTCCCTGTCAGATATACCTAATAATTATCGTTTTGTGTACGTGAGATGCCTGGTGCAAGTTCCTTTGTTTAGAGTCAGCAAGTTTTATCTTACTAATTCCAAGATGTCATAAATTATACCCTGGTCCCAGTATCTGGAGAAAAGTGTGTTCTTTCATAATTGCTACTCTGGGAGATTTCCCAGCATCACAGATGACTTATCAATACTTGACTCCTTGCAATTTCCAGAGTCAGGAAGGTCACAGAGAGGCTGATACCATACTGTAATGCAAGCAAAATCAGTGCCTTGTTCCGTCAAAAGGAACAAAAGAAAAGTTAGGTCAAGCATCCTCCCATCACACCCAGCACCCTTAACAAGCTCCTGTTCCCAGGATTTGGGGGATGACTGTGTGCTTTAAATGTATATTGTGTATGCATCCTCAGTCCTTTCGATTTCCTTCTCACTTACACTCTTTACATCACAAGCACATGTCATATATTCCTAGATCTAGTCTGAGATTTTAGTCACAGCCAAACAGACTTCTCAGTTCCTTCCCACTTTCTCGCACGCTGTCTGCAATGATGCTTCCAGTTTCATTATCCAGCAGAGTGTGATCAGGAGCATTCTGTGACATTATATCAACTCAGTCAAAGGCTTAAATACCCAAGGCTAAGATTGCCACAAAGTCCCTTAGTATATTAGCTGGTCATACCAGATAGGAATGCTAAAGAGGAAAGCCCCCTCCCCACCTTATTAATCCAAACCTATTTGTTCTTGAATGGAGGGGGCCATTGGTGTGAACGCTATCTCATCAAAAATATGAAGACCAGTTTGACCACAAGCACAGAAGCAAACCTTCTTCCATGAATCTGCTCTCCTCTGATAACTTCTTTAACTGTAGCTAAATCCCAGTGCATCTACATTAGATAGTTCCAGCATTTTCTTTCTGCCTCCCCCCCCCCCCCAATTACAGACTTACATGGCTATGAGCACAATTCATAGAATCATATGATTGTAGAGTTGAAAAGCAACACACACACCCGGTCATCTAGTCCAACCCCCTGCGTGTAGGAATCTCAACTAGAGCATACATGACAGATGGCCATCCAGCCTCTGCTTTAAAACAGAGTCCAGCACCTCTCTTCAGAGTTCATTCCAATCTCAGACATTCAAAGCTCAGCCTCCTTGGCTTCTTGTTAAGCTCAGGGTAAGATGTGGTGATGCCATGAGGCTTTTTCAGGTCAGGAAGCCCAGGCAGCAACATAGCTAGCCGCTCGGGTACCGGTGTGGCGCACACATACTGCAAGAGGGGGCGGGGCGCATTGCTTGGAGCCTCGTTGCAGCCTCCCCCTCATCTGTAGGGTGGCTGAGGGAGAGGCAGGGGGCAGACACAAGCTCTACGATGCCATTTCAGGCAGCGCGGATCCTGCAGGCGCCCAAACCACCACGTCACTCCCAGGAGCGCCTTGGGCATGTTGCAGGCCCCAAGGTAAGTGCTGGCCCCTGCAGTGTGGCGCACAGTGCCAGCCATGTTTCATTGCGTTTGCTGACATTTCGTGAGCCCTTTTTTTTGGGGGGGGGAACATTTTTTAAACTCACATTTTTGTCATTTTGTCACACACACACACCCAGTGATGACACCTGGGGCGGCCCACGCCCACTGCACCCCCCTTCCTCCACCACTGAGCCCAGGCAGCCAATACAGAGTTCATTGAGATTGAACCATAATCCTAGTCTGATCCAAGAGTCCCCACAACTGCTATTCGGGGGGGGGTTGTTTCTTTTTAAAGGCTTGTGCTTTGTCCTAATTGATATCACAAGGTCCTGTAGCAATGAATCCCCTAAGATGGCAAAACTCCATTGAGTTTAATGGGACTTATAAAAAATGAATGGTTTGAGTAGGGCTTTTTTTCTTTTCCAGATGGGACTCACCGGAACTCAGTTCTGGCACCTCTAAGGTGGGCACTATTGCCATTATAAGAGAACAAGAGAAGTGTTCGTGTGAGTCCCAGCACCTCTTTTTCTAGAAAAATAGCACTGGGTTTGGGTCTTTCTGTGCAAGAGCTTCCCATGAACTTTAATGCCAACTATAGATTTGGGAGGGGGAGCCTGGCTGAAATTTTCCTTGGGACAGTCATGGTCTCTCAGCTTAAAAGACCTCACCGGTTTCTTGTGAGTATAAAATAAGATCCACCATATATGTTACACTACGTTCCTTTGGGGGGAAATGGAAGGAAAAAGACCCAATAGTGTGCTTTTGATTGCTAACATAGCTTTTCCTGCCTATAGCATGTGTCAGTCGCATGGATAAGCTGAGGTTCACTGTGGACTGCTATTGCATCTTCATTTTTCTTGTAGACCTTGGTAGATTAAACAAGCACACCAAAAATGAAAATAATTTTCTTGCTGTATTTAAAACTTTCCCTGATTGGTCCCTTGGTAATAGTTCTGAACAAAAGTTAAGATGGAGATTCCCAATACACAGGGGGTTATTTATGATGTATTTGTTTATTTCATTCCATTTATGAATCACTTCCTAGAAAGTATCTCAAAACAATGCAACAATTAAAAACAAAAATAAAAACTACTACAACCATTGCATGTGCATATATAGATACACACACACACACACAAAAGTCAATACAGATTCTGACTGGGATATTTAAAAAAATCCACTTAAATGACTTCCTTAAAAAGGAATAAGCCCCAAAACTACAATAGAGATGGTGCCCATCTGATACGTAACAGAAGGATATTCCAAAGGGCAGGGCTCCCATGCTCAAGATCCACTTTATACAGATGAGATGATATCTGATCTTCGTCCACAGAGCACAGCGATCAGTTGGGTATATAAGGGGTGAAATAATATTGTAGGCCTGTTGTGGTCATTCTAAAGATAAAATTTTTAAAATGCATATCACCCTTCCAGTTTTATGGAATACTTAAGACTTAGTTTGCATGTAACACTAAGCTAGACCATGACATAGTGTGAATGTGTGGGTTCCTGGAGCAGAGAGCATTTGTCCCTCCTCCGGGTCTACTGTCACTGTGTTACCTTGAACTAAGCCATAGTTTGGCCAACAATGTCATTGAAACTCAGGCTCATGATTGGTCTCTTCCAGACAAACCACAAACATAGAACAAACCTTGGGTACAGCTCATGGTTTGTCTAGAGCAGGCATAGGCAAACTCGGCTCGCCAGGTGTTTTGGGACTACAATTCCCATCATCCCTGACCACTGGTCCTGCTAGCTAGGGATCATGGGAGTTGTAGTCCCCAAACATCAGGAGGGCCGAGTTTGGCTATGCCTGGTCTAGAGTGAGCCAAATAATGAACCTGGGTAGGTTCATGTCTTAGCATACTAAATCAAACCACAGCTTTAGTTTGCAGAAGGAGGAGGACAGAAAGAGGACCTCTCCTGGAGCCAGCATGCTTGAGCATCGGTGCTAATCCATCATTTGGCTTAGTTAGTGTCACACATTAACTGGGCCTTTACGTGGCTGCAGTCACACCTAGAACTTTGATTAAGTTTGTAGATATAGTTCCTTACCATTTGCTGCTGGGAGGATTAGTCATTGGAGCAATTCCCCTTCACTGTTTTCCTTTGCTCTTTCAGTGGAGCCCTTTGCTGAAACAATTTGAATGAATGAAGGAATGAATAAAACTTTATTTGCATAGCCAACAGGCCATAGCATCAAAAGACAAACACCAACAGAAGTATATTACAAATATAGTTAAAATCTTGTGACCTATTAAAACCCAAGGTAAATTAATAATCTCAGTACTTAAAACTTGGCAGAAGTAATAAAATAATAATAATAAAACATAACGATAATAATCATAAAAACCCAGACGAGGAATCCGGGTGACCACACTGATATCATTCAGATACCAGCTCTCAGTCTCATTGCTCTCTCGATAAATTTGGCAACCTTCTCTGTTGTCGAGCTGTTCTGGTCGGCTAGAAGTGAGCACAATTTGGCTTCGCAAGAGCGGCCGGGGATGGCAGATAGGAGCGGCGTGATGGTCTCGTCCCTGAGATCTTTATATAGGGAGCAAGACAAGAGAACGTGTGACGCCGTCTCTACATAGCCAGCTCCACAGGGGCAGAGCCGGTTCTCAAATGGAATTTTTTGATATCTACCTTCAAGAACAGCTGACGGTAACATATTTAGTCTGGCCAGTGCAAAGGCCCGCCTAAGTTTTGGAATGGTTAAGGTAGACAAATAAGGTGCCCGAAAATCAAAATGGGAGGGGGGCAGATAAGCGTACCAAGCACTAAATTTCTTAATATAGGCCAGATTATTCTGCTGCTCAATATCCTTCAAGCGCTGATCGATAATGGTTTTTGCCTTGGGGAGACCCACTTTCAGGAGATGCTGTGCTTGTAGGCCACATGTAAGTAGTTTTTGATGCACTACTTTGGACCACCGACTTCTATGAGCGTCTCGTGCTACTAGAGGTAATAGTCCGGATGGGTTTAAATTTAAACGAAGCCAATAGTTGAATGTTCTTATCCAGGTCCGGGTCTCGACGGAGAGGAGGCCGGTCTCCAGCCGTAGGGCCGCATTTGGTACGCATGATGGAACGGCTAGAATCTGTCTTAGGAATTTAGACTGGACCGTTTCGAGTGTGCGGCAATGATTTCCCGTCCAGATTTGGGCCCCGTAGAGTAGTTGTGCCAAGGGTTTTGCTTGAAAGACCTCCAAAGCTGCTGGGATATGTCTGCCCCCCTTCGTAAAGTAAAAGCAAGACAGTATTTTGACGCTTTGAGATGCTTTTTCCCTAGCATATTTATGGTGGGCCTCCCAGGCCCCTGTTGACTGGAAAACTACTCCGAGGTATTTGAGAAACAATTTGCAATTAATTAAATCAGAGCAGGGAATTACCACCTTATTAATTAAAAGTTAGTTACATCAGAGCCCATTGCAGGTTAAACAATGGTTTCTATCATTGTCTCCAGGGAGTGGTTGGCTTCTCTTGCGACAATATCGATGAAGTGCCCTAAAAAATTGAAACTTGTTCCCATGTCTTGGAGAGACTTCTACCAATTGGAAAAATGAATTATTCTGCGGCTTGGCAGAAGCAAAAGACTGTGACAGCAGGGATATAATTGAATTACTTAAACGTTCTCTAGTTCAGAGGCAGCGAATATTTTTCAGTGCACAGGCCGCATTCCAGAAGCTGCATGTCCCATTTCCCTCCTGACCTGCACACTCCTTGAAGATTCAACACCCACCCCAGCAATTAGGCTTGAAAATCATCTGCTATTGGCAGCACTAGAAGCCTGCAGTATAGATATTATGTACTGACATTAGTGTTCCATGTTGTAAACCACCCTGTGGTGTTTTGACCACAATAAATATTCAATAAATAAGAGGAGGTCCACAGAATCATAGAATTGGAAGAACATCTTCCAATGGAGAACATCTTTCCTTGCGGCCTTTCAAAACCTTGGTGCACGGCTTGAAAAGGATCTAGCTAGATTAAGTTCATGACATTAAGCTCATGACTGACCCTGGTATACTGGTGAGTTGATATTTTTACAACATAGCAGCCATTGGAGGAACCAATCCAGACTGGAGAAGCAGCACGAGCGGAAGGGAGATATTTAACCCTTGACCACTGATGTATTCAAAATCCAGACTGGGGGCTCCAAGGCTGCTATTTGCTGTGGGTGACAAGTTGTGATTGTGATTATGAAATGAATGATAATTGGGGACTTCCCCATTTCTACTACTTGTAGTAGATGAACTGAAACTGTACCAACCTGCATCTTCCTTGCTTGTTTGTCTCATAGTTAATAATTTAGGAGTGTCCGTTACTTATATCTGATGAATATATAAGCAGCAGCTGATCACATATACTATCACAATGGTTGATAAGTCTCACTTCTGATGCTACATTTTGACATGCACAGTGCATCAAGAGTTAAAATACCAGTGATGTCAATTAGAAAGATTTAAGGAGGTTGTTAGCAGTAGTGAGATATTGCTTTACATGTTTTAGTGCCACCTGCTCATGGACCAATTAGATCTCATGGGGGTCCTAATTTGGCCTATGAAGCTGTTCTCCCTGCGTTGTATGCGATGGAGCAACTGATAGCCTTAATTTATGCTCCCTATTGGCAAGAGACGCTTGCTGCAAGCACCAATCAGCTGTCTAAGGGCTCATCCAGACCTGTGCTTGCCCCAAGCCTAGAAAGCAGTTTCCCACTTGTCCTAGGCTTCCTAGGCATAGGTCTGCATGGTTTTGCCCTTGCCCTCCCACTTCCCCCAGGAAACCACTCTTAAGCAATAAATTGAAGCAAATATCAATCAGGATAAAACCCAATTAACATTTGCTCTGATTCTGCAGTAAAGATTGGATTTCCCCACCAGTGACAGGGGAAGTGACAGGGTAATGGTAAGTTCTGAATTTGATAGCAAGCCCTGCCATGTTTGACCACCCTACAGGGTTTAGTTGGGAACTCTGTACTGCAGCTTATCAAAGTGAGCCTTGCTGTATGACTTTAAAACGTTGAATTGCATCCTGAACATGTGTACTAAAGTTGGTATTTCATTGTCAAATTGTAGTGCATTGTACAGCTACCTGGCCCACTAACACTGAACAGGTAAATAGATAAGTTAAAACCACAAAACTCACTTTCTTGCCATGATATACATATATTTGAAGCGGAAAAATCAGTCCTCACAATTCAAGATAATTTAGGAATTAACTCTCTTCCTAGCCCTGTCATACCCACAATCAAGTGGAACTGAAATGTATGATTGCAATGTGTGGCGCTGTGGGTTAAACCACAGAGCTAGGACTTGCTGATCAGAAGGTCAGCGGTTCAAATCCCCGCAATGGGGTGAGCTCCCGTTGCTCGGTCCCTGCTCCTGCCAACCTAGCAGTTTGAAAGCACGTCAAAGTGCAAGGTACCACTCCGGCGGGAAGGTAAACAGTGTTTCCGTGCGCTGCTCTGGTTCGCCAGAAGTGGCTTAGTCATGCTGGCCACATGACCCGGAAGCTGTACGCCGGCTCCCTCGGCCAATAAAGCGAGATGAGCGCCGCAATGCCAGAGTCGGTCACGACTGGACCTAATGGTCAGGCGTCCCTTTACCTTTACCTTTAATGTATGGGTCAAGGACAACATTGGGATTTTATACATTTTCACACAACATGCCAATAGCCACATCACACAACGTGACTCCAATTCTGAGTATGAATTTGCATTGTGAAAAGTGTAGCATTTCCATATTGCACTAATACAAATTTAAAAAGATAGAAAGATTAGTAGATGCTACTCCCTTTTTTTTACCAAATCCTCAAGCATACTGAATCCAACTGTTTAGTGCTTATTTTATGATAAAAGGTAAAAGCCCCCTGTAATAAAAATGAAAAAGGACCCAGACCTTGACTAGCCTTCCCAGCTGGAGATAGACAATTTTGCATTCCTTTTTTTTCATTTCAGTTAATAAATTTACAGCAGTTAAAACATCTACAAACAGTATTAATACATCTTTCAATTAATACACCTAAACAGCACACTGTAAACTCATCACCTTCAAAATATATGGGGGAAAGGGAGTTTTATTTATTTTTGTACACTGTGTGTACAAAAAAATAAAAAAGCAAACTACAAAATTAAAACAGTAAGTGCACATTTAATGTACATTTTACTGTAAAACCAAGGTGGGGGGGGGGGGAATCTTAATTGTTCCAACCAAAACTGGTTTTATGCCTGTAGCATGCAAGATACAGATGTCTATATCATCATACCTACATTTCCTCACTGTGGCTTAGAGCAGCTGCAGGGCATTTTAGATACAGGTAATGGGATGAGATAGGAAGGATTATTTGCGCATACACACCCACCCACACACACACACCCCATTGCTGCTGCTCCATTCAAATTGGAATGTGTGTCTATAAATCACAGATCTCCCACATGGCATGTGGTTTGACCTTAAAACTGCCTCAAGCTTCTCTTGTGCTATTTCTGTTTATGTATGAATGTTCTTAATTGAGGATAAAAGCCCGATAACTTTTCATGAATGTTCCAGGTCAGTGTCTAGCTTTTGTTACATTCTGGTGCAAGAGTGCCGCTCCAGCTGGCAAAAATGCAGGAACACATTGCAGAATAACAAGTGAAGAGGAACAATGTGTGGATAGTCTAGATAAACCCACCACTAGCTTACTATTATTGACTCAATAGCATGTTACAGAAAAACCTGGGTTGGGGGAACCAGCTTGCATCCATCTCTTTTGGGCAATACAATCCTCCTCATTGAGATAAATGGAGAATACTGCCAGGTATGTAATTGTGAGATGGCAAAAGGTGTAGCACACCTGGTTAGGATTGGGCCAACTTCCAGATGGAATGGACTATATAACCATCACACTATCCAGAGGGAGACAGCCAGATCCCACAGCAATGCATGCAAGCAATGCCTGTGGTGGCTCTATGGTGGCTTAGCCACTGAAGGTTGCTTTTCCACTTCAGTACTGGGATCCAATCACATATCCACAAATTCAGTTTTCACAACTGAAGTGAATTCGGTGCTCTTGCACAACTAACCTGCTTCCCCCCCCCCTTTTTTTTTTCTTCAATGGAGTTTTTGCAGTAAAGAAAGTGATGGGGGGAATGCACTGGAAACTGTGTGAGATAACGCTTGATGGGAAGCTGCATGATGTCCTTGCAAACCTTGTCCAAACAAATCAGGATAAATGCTCAATAAAGAGATTGTCTGGATGCAACCTGTGCCTAACTTCTCTAATAATATGCTTTTGATCCTACATACAGTTTCCTTAAGTCCCATCAAACTCAATTGAGCTTCCTTCTGAGTATATATTTATTCTGCTTTGAAGAGGGTTGGATTGACCTCCGGGTCTCTTCCAACTCTCCAATTCTATGATTCTGTGATCTGCATAGGCTCATACTATCAAGCTGCAATCCTTTACACACTTACGTTTTTAAAGCCCATTGAAAACACATTTTCAATGTGACTTTCGGGATTGGTGTCTGTTGTGCGACAAGCACACAGAGTGCAATGAGACCGAGTGTTTGTGGGAGGGAGGGAGGCTCGGTTAACTTCACGGTATACAGGTTGTACATTGACAATAAAGGTATTATTATTATTATTATTATTATTATTATTATTTATTTTCCTCCTAAAAGAAATCTGGCCACAGTAAAGTTACATAGTATACACCCAGCCCAAGTCGCATCGAACATGCCATGAGTCCCAAAGAAACAGCTCTGTCGTCAAATATTGGTTTTGGGCATGGCAGCATATTCGACTTTCTGCGGGAAGCTCTCTCCTTCCACCTGTCAATCAATTCCAGCGATACTTGGAACTGATAGCAAACGAAATTTATTTATTTCTTTTCGCACCTTCGGGATTGTTTGGAAGAAAAGCCTACGCAGCGGGTGGCGCGGAAAGCCGCGCAAAATTCCCACCCAGAAAAATGAATGAAGGTGAAGTTCTACCGATGAGTCAGCCGAAGCTGAGGGAGAAAGAGAAAAAGGGGAAAATCCATTTCTAACGCGCTGGCTTATAAAGGCAGCCGCAGGCAGCGGAGACGGTAGCAAAACGATTGGCGCCCCTTTCGAAGCAACGCCTCCAGCCAGCACTTTGGAAAGAGCAGCCAAGATGCGCAAGAGCAGCAGCGCCGGACCCACTTCTCCAGGTGAGTGGTCTTTAGCGGACCCCGTTTCAGCCAATCACGTCCGATATGCAAATCGCGGCGGGGCTAGAGCGCGACGAGTCGGGGGTCTGGTGCTGAGCCAGGAGAGGAGCGCGGAAGTTGCTTAGCTACCGAGAGGAGTTGTCTGAAGTTTAAGCTCTTCGGTGTTATCTCCCTCTTTAAAAGAGCCGGATCAAAGTTTCTCTCTTACGCCCAGCGCTCAATTTTAAACAGCGAAGCAGGTGTACTCAGCAATGCAGTGTTTCCAAAAAGCAAGCAAACTTTGGGTCTCCAGCTGCTTTTGGACTACAACTCCCATCACTAGCAAGACCAGTGGTCGGGGATGATGGGAACTGTAGTCCCCAAACAGCTGGAGACCCAAGTTTCGGAAAAGCTGCTCCACTGTCTTCCAAATTCCAGCTGCCGCGAACTGCCTTTGCGCTCAGATCCTGTTTGTGGGCATCCTTGTCTATTCTTAACTCTCTATGCTCCAAGGGCAAGCCTTGGCTCTGTAAACATCAAGAGCCTTGGGCATAAATTAAGGCCTATTTTCCCTCTTCCCTTCATCCCTCTGTCTTGCCAAGACTGAGTCACTGACATCTCCCCACTGGAGAGGAGCCAGCATGCCTGGTGGTGCTTCCAGGGGTCAGTTGTGACGCTTGAAGTAAGGGTTATATCCTGCAGAGCTGTGCTGATTTACAAAAAGGAGCATTGTTTAAAGTGATGTTTATTATTCTCTGGTACAGCAGTGTGTTTGAGATTAACTACTGTCAAGTCACCTTGTTTAGTTGGATTTTTGGAGTAGGATATGTTGGTGTATGTGTGGATTTAAAATTGTGCAATTTATTATTATTAGTTTTTATATGGCTTAAGATAAAAATTGTTTTTGTTGGCATATGTCTGTCTTGGGAGACAATAGGAAGTGCTAAAACCATAGGGGGAGTCGTTTAAAAAACAATTACACATTAATAGAATTTACAAAAAAATATAAATATAAAATAACTATTAAAAACATACAGATAATTCCAGTAAAAACAGCACGTCACTAGCACTTTCATTAGGCTGTTTCCAGTGCTGAATTTTGAATTTGTCTTCACATCAGGTTGTCCAAAATGTTTGTGTATCCTGTACTTTGTTGTGAAATACTGCTGCCTGGTGCATTCAGAACACACCTTTAGGGAAAGAGATGGGATTAGCACCTTTAGGGTTTTGTTTCTTTTTGAAGGCAGGAGTTATTACAACCCAGCCCATTACAAATGATCTGCAGGTTACTCACCTACGCTCCCCCCCAAAAAAGAAAACCTTGTGATCCTCCCTGCTTCAGCATTCCTGAATAGGATGACAAAACAAGGACTATGAGCATTGGTCCAAGTTTTGCTGTAAACTTCTAAAAAGAACAATGGTGTGATTCTTTCAAGATATCTTAGTGTTTTTAATGACTTTATGTACTGCGGTCTTATAATCCTGTTTTGTATGCAAGCCACAGTATAGTATAGCATGCTCAGATTTTTATTGATTTTTAATCAATAATTTAATTTTTATTGATATATTTGCAATATCGCCTGCTGCAATAGCTAAACATGGTCTTTATATATTATGTAAGTTTGAGACTTTATCAATAAATGCACAAGTTTTGAAATGCTACTGCAGTCTCTGTATATGGTGACAGGGGGCAGGGGAGAGTTTGGGACCATTTTCTCTCTCTCTCTTTATTTTATGCTTCTGATATAGACAGAAAGATGTTGCACAGGAAACTGAAAAAAGGGTTGGAAGTAATTTGCCAAGTCAGAGGGATCTTTGTGACCTCCATTTCCTATATGTGGCTCTTGACTTTGTTCCAGGTTCCTGGTTCCTGGTAGCTTTTATCTGCCTAAGCCTGCCCAGCTCATTTGCTTATCATCTTCACACCAAAGGACAAGCCACCAAAGGCCTGGCAGCCAATTTAAGCGATTGCCTGGTTCTTTCCTCGCATCTGATGGACGCAGCTGATACGGGGCTGCATCAGCTCCAGGTATAGCATTATTTCTTGGAAGAACATAACATTATTAGCATTGGCTTCAGGTTACAGACTCCGCTAACTCAGAAATAGTACCTCGGGTTAAGAACTTTGCATCAGGATGAGGACAGAAATCGTGCTCTGGCGGTGTGGTGGCAGCAGGAGGCCCCATTAACTAAAGTGGTACCTCAGGTTAAGAACAGTTTCAGGTTAAGAACAGACCTCCAGGATGTATTAAGTTATTAATCCGAGGCACCACTGTATGGGAATGGAGTGAGCTCACCTTAAGGCTGAAAGCGTTTCTGCAATCTCTTGCTATACTCTGTTTCCTTCTCTTTTGATTCCTTCTGGGCCTATGTGACAGGGGAGGTGCTTGCCTCCTGACAGGCGGCTGGAACAGGTGAAACAACCGCCTCTGGGCAGAGCTACTCCCACTATCTGACGTGCCAGGGTGAGCATGTCAGAGAGAGGCTCTGACCAGCTTGGCATGGGAGTCAGGGATGGAGAGGAAGGCAGAATTTGTGGCTCCTGTAGCAACAATGGATGAGACACAAGGCAGTGGCCTCTCCAGGATCCTTGCTTGCAGATTCCTCCACTCCTGGCAGAGGTCCCCACATCCAGCCAGGGCCCTTCCCCAAGTGCTTGGTCAATTGCCCATCTGCATTGTCCCATCTTGGCCAGTCCATGACACCCTTGAGCACCTGTTCCCTGCTAGGAACAGCCCCCCTCAGTCAATACTCCCACCCATCAGCTGATGTTACAAGTGATGTCCGTTGATAGACAGGTGGGTGTGGTTTGGTAAAATGGCCTTTTTTATCAGGACATGGACTAGGGCTATTCCAGTCCAGAAACTGGGGATAGGTGCTTCTTGCCCACTGAGGCCACCTGTCAGCAGAGAACTGAGGACACAGTCCACCTATTCCTTTGCAGCAATGGTGGGGAAACTTCAGCTCCTGGGCCTAATTAGGACTGCCCGTCTTCCCCATTTGGCTTGCAATGTGGTTTGGCCCAAACCACACTTGCCTGGTTGGTTATCACCTGACACCACATGACAGGTAAAACAGCAACTCTGAATTCAAAAGGAGGAACCAGGAGCACGCTCTAGGTACATTCCTGATTCTTCCTTTGCAGCCACAGCCATGGCTTGAATTCATTGCATCTGCAAAGGAAGGATCTTTGCAGCCACCACTTGAATTCTTCCTTAAATTCAAGCCATGGCTGCAAAGGTCTGAAATCTTTATTCCTTATATAATAGCTGGGCTAATTCCTATGTAATAATGTGATATAAACTTGCTCTGTTTTGATTTTTGAGCCTGTCATTTATTGTGACCATTTTTAACTGAACAGTTAAGTCTCCAGCTTGTTGATTTGCAGTGCTCAGGTTTTGTGTTTTAAAACAATCCACTAATAGTAATGAAGGGCATAATCAGGTTTGCAGAAGTTCAAAAAGTAGCATGTGCAATCCATTCTCTAGTAAGCTCTGCTAAACGGCAACTGGGATCAATAAGGTGATAGGACTGCGCATCCTGCTCTGCAGAAAAGCACACTGTGAAAAACCGCTGCCTGAGCATACACAGTCAAAACCTTATCAAATGTATTCCAAATGGCCCATTGCTCAAACGTCCATGAAATATATTGCTATGGGAATACTATTGTGTTCTGTCTACTGAAGATATGGTTGTCTCTAGGCTTTTGCATGGCTTAGAGCTACTTTGCCTTGATCCTGACTTGTTGCTGGAGTTCAGAATACAGACCACACCTGCCTGCCAGGGTGGGGGCAGCAAAACCCATCCTGCAGTTTAGAATCTAGCAAATCCTTGCAGCTGATTTGAAGCACTCTCTGTCTAGGGGCCTGCATGTTCTTTGTCCCGCTGCACTTAAAATATTTGTAAATACTTATTGCTCAAACACTGTTATGCCTTTAGTTTTTTCCTCCTTATGGAAACTGAACCTGTGAAAGAGCATCTGCTGTCTCAGAAAAGGTGGAAGGACCAAACAGTGCAGTAGGTGAAAAGACTGTGGAATATTACAAGTGGAACGTGCAACAAAATAATAATAATAATAATAATAATAATAATAATAATAATAATAATAATAAATTTTATTTATACATTTTATTTATATCCCGCCCTCCCCAGCCGAAGCCGGGCTCAGGGCGGCTAACAGCAATAAAACAGTACAAAAGTACAGCACAAACAACACTCTAAAATCATTCATTATAAAATTAATTAACTCAAGCCACTGGCAACCATTGGGCCAGAGCTCCACGAAGATTGCCAAGGGAGGGAGTCAGGCTGTGCCCTGGCCAAAGGCCTGGTGGAACAGCTCTGTCTTGCAGGCCCTGCGGAAAGATGTCAAGTCCCGCAGGGCCCTGGTCTCTTGTGACAGAGTGTTCCACCAGATCGGAGCCACGGCTACAAAAATGCTACAAAATGTTGAGTTCCAGCCATATTGTCTTCCAGCTTTCCATAATTGTTCCTGCACCCAACAGTCACTCAGTGCTCCATACTTCTGAACATGCTCAGTCCTCATTGGGTTGTTTTTAGCTGCATGAAGGACTGGCACTCACCTCTGAACTCCGGAAATAAGAGCCAGTGGTGGGGATCAATGAATAATCTGCAGTGTTAGCAGAGATATGACTCCTTGCTTCTCTCACACATTCAGAAACAAATACCTACTATGTTCCCTCCCTGATTTCTGAACCATGCAACAGAATGATTCATTGCCATGCCAATCTGGTGATGATGGCAACTGCTGGAATATCTGGGTCAACCTGCTGTACCGCAGCAGGTTCATATTCTTGAGCGCTATTGTAACATTATCTCATGCATTTTTACGCTAAATACACAGTGAGTTGGAATGATTTCTCTGAAAGTTCCATAGAAATAAAAAAGAATGGCTGTAACTAGTACCAGTTACTAGTACGCCTCACGGTGGGACGTACGTAGGGTTACACTGTTAGAACCAACTCAGTCTGAAAGTAAGGGCAGCATTTTCTTTGTGAGCAGTTTCAGAGGTTCAGACAGAGGTTCCCACACTTGTTTACAAGGTGTACAGCATAGCTCATATGTCACTCTTCATAGTGCATATTACAGATGTGGAAACTTTCATGCCCCCAAAGGGGGTGGGGGAGATGTTGCACGCTGAACTTCTAAGCAAACAAGCATGGGAAGAAGAAGTGCAACTCAAATGCACTTCCTTTTCTTTGAAAGCCTAGGCAATTCTGTGCTGTCTGGATATTTGTCAGTAGCCATGACCAAGCAGTGATGCAAGGTCTTCAACACAATTCCCATTGCACCCAGTAACTGTACTGATTCGATTGATATTCTCTTCACTTTTATAGAAGCAATTTAATTGTACAGTGGAATATAATGTTCCTGAAAAGCCAAAGAATGAAGAGAAGATCCAGAATGCCTGTATGGGAGGAAGTTCACTGAAGGTATTACAATAAGTACTTTCTAACAAATGCAACGGGTTAGTCAAATTCATGGTTGCAGTGAAATTAATGCTTCTCATCTTGCATCTTTGATTTCAGCCTGGACTCTGTCCCTCAGGAGAAAATGATGCTGTTAATCAGGTAAATTTCCATTCTCAGATGGCAGCAAGTTTATTTGTCTTGTGTAAAGGAATCTTCCAGAACCTTTGCTTATATCTTTATTGTTGCTTTTTCTTGCAGACTGCATGCATGGACACCATCTATAAAATTCTGAAACACTATATGGTGGAAATCAGGGATTTTAATTCTTCAGATCTTTTTCATGCTGTCAGCATTATGATGCAGGTAGATATATATATTTGAACTATTATTAATATTGCTTTGCCTTCTTTGAATCCTGTAATTTACTGAATTCCGTGACTCATAAACTTCATGAAAGATGTAATAGTCAGACCAACTGATTTAATCAGACAGAAAATACCTATAGTTACATTAAACTCAAATCTTTACTTTTCATGGGCGTGTGTGTGTGTATGTATCCAGAAGGATGGATTATGATGTCAACAAACACTGATGATTCATAGCAAATACAAATGTTGCAATTAGCATGTCTGATATTCTAAGCAGTTACAAACAGCAATGGAGAACCTGTGACTTTCTAGATCTTAACATAACTTTGACTCTTACTCTTACTCTTCCATTCCATTCCCCCTCATGGTAGCATGCTTTTCTGTTCCCATTTCATAAATGTGAGGCATCGTTATACTATTTCAAACAATTAGGTACTGCATCAGTTATGTGTGAATGTGTGCCCCTACATTCATCTTTCGTTTTGATTGTGCATCTTTTATAGGCTTTGAAAGCCAGCCAGAACATCACAGAGCAGCCACCACCCGCACCACAACAACCTTCCAGGAAGACATTTGAAATGGAGATGAAGGAATGTGAAATTCTTCTAACTTTGCAGCAGCTCACTCAGACCATCGACAGAACCTTCAGCCACCTCTACGCGAAGTCTCTAGAAATGCAAATGTAATACTGATCCTCAAATGTTTAATTTTTTTAAAGGGAGGTGGTGGGGAAAATTGTTGTTTAGTCGTTCAGTCGTGTCCGACTCTTCGTGACCCCATGGACCAGAGCACGCCAGGCACTCCTGTCTTCCACTGCCACCCGCAGTTTGGTCAGATTCATGTTTGTAGCTTCGAGAACACTGTCTAACCATCTCGTCCTCTGTCGTCCCCTTCTCCTTGTGCCCTCTGGTCTTATTGCACCTTAAACTACTTTCTTTAGAAATTCAGGACACAGATGTCTGTTGGTTTTTGGGTGGGTTTTTGTTTTTTGGCTAATATTCTGCACACGTATGGTGCTGTCCAATTAAGAAGAGCTTGCTGGATCAGGCCAGTGACCCATCTAGTCCAGCATCCTGTTCTCACAGTGGCCAACAAGATGCCTGCAGGAAAAACCAGCAAGCAGCATTCAAGCACATGAGCACTCTGCTGTCCTGTGGATTCCAGCAACTGGCATTCGGAAGCATTGCAGCCTTCCGTAGTGGAAGCAGTGCGTAGCCGTATTTATAAATAAGCTATCTTTATAAGTAATTTATGAGTAATTTATATAATGTATTTTAAAACTTATTTATATTTATAGCCAAATAAATTATTGTTTAAATTATATTGGAACAATGTTATTCCTTCGTTTTATTTTTCCTTTTCGTTATGATTTCATTTCAACAAGGAAGGAAAACAAAACTTTATGCTGTCGAAGGGCGGGATAAAGAGTTGTGTTTCCAGCATGCAGCCGACTCTGTGCAATGAAGATCCTGGGTTTGAATCTGTGGAGCGAGGGAGTTCCACAACTTAGGGACTGCTACTAAGAAAGCCCCCTCCCTGACAGCCACTTTGTACACTTCTGAGGGTGGTAAAGGTAAAGGGACCCCTGACCGTTAGGTCCAGTCACAAACGACTCTGGGGTTGCGGCGCTCATCTCGCTTTATTGGCCAAGGGAGCCAGTGTACAGCTTCTGGGTCTTGTGACCAACATGCTTCTGGAAAACCAGAGCAGCACATAGAAACACTGTTTACCTTCCTGCTGGAGTGGTACCTATTTATCTCCTTGCCTTTTGATGTGCTTTCGAACTTCTAGGTTGGCAGGAGCTGGGACTGAGCAATGGGAGCTCACCCTGTCATGGGGATTCGAACCACCGACCTTCTGATCAGCAAGCCCTAGGCTCTGTGGTTTAGACCACAACGCCACCCAGGTCCCTTCTGAGGGTGGTAGTTGGTTTAAAAGGTCAGTTGGTTAGAGCATGATCCTGACAACACCAGGGATGATCCCCATACAGGACAGCTGCATATTCCTGCATTGCAGGGGGTCAAGCTAGTTGAGCCTCAGGGTCCCTTCCAACTCTACAATTCCATGATTCTACGACACTACCAGGAACTGTGAGAAGGCCAGAGCCAGCTAACTGTGGTCTGCAAAGTGCCATTTTCCATAACAGGGATTTGGCAGCGAGACATTTATCGAAAGCACAAGTGTGGTTTTCAACACTCTTACTATCAAATAACATTATTTCAGCAGGTTGGATGGAAAAACCAACCAGCCATTTGTTGTTGCTAAAGATGTTTTTTATGACAGCTCTAATTGAACAGTTACAGTACTTGGATTTCAGCCTAATTGGCCCAAGGTCATTAATAAGGCAAAACTGGTTTCACCATTTCATTTCCATCAAATAAAAAAGGATTGACACAATTTTTATTTTATTTTTTTAAAAAAAGGATTAACACAACATACAGTCAAGTCTGTTTCCAAGGAAATATGTACAACACAGAAATGTACCACGTAAGAAATGGGTGACATTTGGGGGGGGGGGGGCGACATGTAAATTACATTCCCAGAGAGATGCAAAATCTTCCCTTAGTGCCAATGCTGAACTGTAAAATGGTTTTACAAAGTTTAGAGCTACTCTGCCCCTCTAAAGGGACACAGGCAGTGTGGGGATGCTGGTTTTATGCTACATGATGTGTCCCAAGCGCAGTAGAGTTTGATACTACATGACTCCTTGAGGATCTAAAACTTGATTCACAGCGTTTTGCATCCTTTAAAAACAACAACAGTATTGCCACTTTACTGGGGATGATGAATCTACTATCAAGTATTACCATATTGGCCCGAATACAAGCTGCACCTGAATATAAGCTGCACCTTTAAAATTGGAGGAGGGGAAAAGAAAAAGTACCCGAATATAAGCCGCTCCATTCCTCGCAGCTCCTGGCTGCATACTGGGGGGGGGGGGGGAGCCATGCTGCGTTGCCGGCAGCCTTTCACCTTCCTCGCTCTCTCCCTTCTCATCCTTGGGAGAGAGGATGGGGGGGGGTCTATGTGTGGGGCGGGCACTGTATTGCCACACTCCTGCTGCTGTTTTGCCCGCAGCAAGGTCGCAAATATAAGCCGCACTTTAACTTTTCATGGTCGGAATTTGAGGCTTATATTTAGGCCAATACGGTATTAGAAAGCTCTTAGACAAAGAGCAAGGTTGTACGTACACCATAATTCAACAAGAGCATTTTTTAAATAAAAAAAGTCAAAGTGTGGTGTTGAATGCAGAATACTCATCTTCCTGAGAGTCTCACTCTTTTCAGAAAGGTAAGTTTCTAGTCCCCATTGCTATAAAAAATATAGTTTGCAAGGAACATCTGCTAAAATGTCAGATGCCAGAGAAATGGTTGGATATTTCAAGTCTTTCTCAGGGTAGGGCTTCAGTGACCTGCACTGCTTGCTTACCCACCACCACCCTATGGCTAATAAAACCAGCTTTTATAAAACAGCTAAACAGAATTTAAGCAAATTTGCTATGTTTGAATAACTGCGTATAAAGGTCTCAGAATCCAGCTTTTCTTGGTACATAATTTTTTCAGTAGCGTGACAGGAAGGGAAAGGAGTTGCCTAAGTCTGTATTTTGCCAAGCTGCACTTCCTACTCCCCTCAAAAAGAAAAAACACCTGGAGCTGACTGTGAGGTCTGTTGTGCCTGTCAGTCCACATATACCTGAAAGCGTGCCCAGCATGCCCCACAGTCACACACTGCAGAAGACTAGAAACTGTAATCAAGTTGCTCATTGGAGACCTTTTTGTCATTAGCACTTTTATCACTGAACAACTCCCACTAAGGTTCTGAGGAGCCCTATGTTTGCTCGGTGCACAGTTTCAAAACCACCTGATGACTTCAATGTGGCTCAAAGCATTATACAGTGGTACCTCGGGTTACAGACGCTTCAGGTTACAGACTCCGCTAACCCAGAAATAGTACCTCGGGTTAAGAACGTTGCTTCAGGATGAGAACAGAAATCGCGAGGCAGCAGTAGGAGGCCCCATTAGCTAAAGTGGTACCTCAGGTTAAGAACAGTTTCAGGTTAAGAATGGACCTCCAGAATGAATTAAGTTCTTAACCCGAGGTAAGGTAAAGGGACCCCTGACCATTAGGTCCAGTCGTGACTGACTCTGGGGTTGCGGCGCTCATCCCGCTTTATTGGCCGAGGGAGCCGGTGTACAGCTTCCGGGTCATGTGGCCAGCATGACTAAGCCGCTTCTGGCGAGCCAGAGCAGCACATAGAAATGCCGTTTACCTTCCCACCGGAGTGGTACCTATTTATCTACTTGCACTTTGAGGTGCTTTCGAACTGCTAGGTTGGCAGGAGCAGGGACCGAGCAATGGGAGCTCACCCCATTGCAGGGATTCGAACCACCGACCTTCTGATCGGCAAGTCCTAGGCTCTGTGGTTTAACCCACAGCACCACCCACGTCCCTTAACCCAAGGTACCACTGCACATAATATGTCTAAGTGGAAGCTTTCAGTCTCTTCTCATTCCCTTCAACAAGGGACTGGGAAAGTCTATAGCAGGATTGCTGCGGAGGGAAAGCATGAAGAACCACAGTGTGTGCAATTGCACCCATGGGGAGTGAAAAGACAAACCTGTTTGTATCTTCACAAAGGGGGTGTAGAAAAATCCATTCTCAGGTGTGTGTCTGATGCATAACGCTGCAGAAATGGATTTAGGGCAGCACAACCAGTTCTGCCGCAGGAGAATTCCAAGCCTAGGGGAGCCACAGGGCATCGCAACTATGACACAGTGAATTGAGCAGAATGGCAGGTGACAGGCAGAGGGCAGTGAATTTTGACCGCTGAAATGTGAAAGACCACAGTCCGTCCCTGAACTCTGGCATGAACGTGGAAGACAAGCTAGCGAAGATCCCAGTTAATCCAGGCAGTGCAACCCAAGGAGACCTGAGAGGGTTTTGGAAGGCATTAATTCTCCTTGAACACGCATGAAGGCCGAATCTCTGACAGCAGGGCAGGCTGGGAAGTCATGTGTAAAAAAGCAACAAGTAGCTAAGCATTTACATGAGTTCACAGTTCCACATGCTTTTCTTCTTTCTTTCTTCTGCTCCAAAGTTTCCACAACTGGCCTATCTTTGTCACTTCATGGAAACCCTCCAGAGATTAAAACAGTTTGCAGAGCACGACGAAGTTCCTTTTCATCTTTTTTTGGAAAATGTACATGGAAGAACATTCCTGATGTTTCTTCTTTTTCAAGCTGTTTCCTCATGACTTTGCATCTGCTCTTAAAAAACCTGTAAAACAAAAATAAATGAGAATTATGGAATTGCTTAGAATTTAAGTGTGGCGTAACAGACAGTTATTGCCTCTTACAGCAGTAACAAAGTTTAGGTCCACATGTGGCATAGGCCACATGTGTGTCCATCCTTCGCCATATCATAATAAATACATTTATTTAAAATCAATTGCAAAACTGCTCCGGAAGTTGAAGGCATGGTGGTTATGGAAGAGACACTCCCCAAGTGACTGCCGGTAACATCTGTTCTCTTTACAAGCTGGAAATTTGCAGGATCTACCGCTCCCACAGCTTGCCCCAGGCCATTAAAATATATGTGATGTGTTTTCCATAAAGTGAAGGCACTATGGACTCAGCTACATTAGTAAAGAAAAAGTGTTTTATATGCGTTATTACATTGTGACACCAGATGGCACTGTGGAGTCCCATCTTTTGCCAACGTGATTTCCCACTTTGAGGTTTACAACACGTTTTCTGATTTATTTATTTTTATGTGTCTAGATCCAGCCTTAGAAACCACTTCTGCTACCCTAAAAATATTCTGCTTCACCCTAAATATCTGAATCATACGCAAAGTATAAAGAGTGTTGATATTTACCTGTCAGAATTTCTAGCACATCATGGGATGCCTGGCCATTAAGGCAGTCATATAAACTGCGGGCAGTTCCATTATTCTGTTCCGAATCCCTCCATTTCCGCAACATCATGCATTTATACATATTAACATCTTCTTCCTTTGCCTCAATCTGCTGGATGTCTTCGATGGACAAGCTAAGGCATTCAATGCCAATTACTTTCCAGTTTTTACCCATCTTCTTTGCAAGAATCATCAGCTGCTGATCAGTTAGTACTGCTGAAGCTTTCGTTCCATCTGAAAGCAGAAGAATACAAATATGTTATGTCATTATTGCTTTTACTTGGCCTGGGGGGGGGGGAGGAATGAATATTTTAAAATTACCATCTATTTCTATTCTTGAAGAAGAAAGGGAAGCATTCAAATATAACTTGGGGTGCTTCCTTCCCATCTTAGGCAGGGGCAGCTAATCATAGACTTTTCTTTGGAAGAAACTTATACACACACAAAATTATCAGATCAGGAAACACACAGAGAGTGAACATGCCAGGCCTGCAACATATACATACATAATTTGATTTGTATGCCACCTTTCCACTGTTCAAAGTGGCTTACAACATCATCATCATTTAGACTTGTATAACTTTTTGGTAATTTTCAAATGTGTTTAGAATTTTCAATTTCTCTGGTTATTTAGACCCATGTTACACAATAACCGGAGAAAAGCCTGCTGGATAAGGTGAGATCCCATCTAGGTCAGTCTTGTGTTCTCATAGTGGACAAGTCAATGAGAAGCTTACAGGCACAACCTGACTGCAACAGCACTGTCCTGCATTTCCAGAAACATACTGCCTCCCACCATAGAGGTACAACAGGCAAAGGTAAAAGATAAAGCACCCCTGGATGGTTAAGTCCAGTCAAAGGCAAGTATGGGGTGTGACGCTTATCGCACTTTCAGGCCAAGGGAGCTGGCGTTTGTCCACAGATAGCTTTCCAGGCCATGTGGACAGCATGACTAAATTGCTTCTGGCGCAACAGAACACCGTGATGGGAACCAGAGCGCACAGAAACACTGTTTACCTTCCCGCCACAGCAGTACCTCTTTATCTACTTGCACTATTAGGCTGGCAGGAGCTGGGACAGAGCAATGAGAGCTCACCCCATCGCAGGGATTTGAACCGCCAACCTTCTGATCGGCAAGCCCAAGAGGCTCAGTGGTTTAGACCACAGCGCCACCTGCAGTATAACATAGCCGTCATGGCTGGTAGTCATTTATAGCCTTATCCTCCATAAATTTGTCTAATCCTCTTTTGGTGGCCATCACTGCTGCTTGTGGGAGCACATTCCTTAGTTGAACCGTGTAAAGAAGTACTTGTGTGAAGAAATCTGGCCTGACTCTTTCAACATTCAGTATCCTTGGATGTTCCCGAAGTTTTAGTATTACGAGACAGGGAGAAAAACCTTTTTGCACCCACTGTCTCTACACTGTGTGTAATTTTGTACACTTTATCTCCCCTGCCTTTTCTCTAAACGAAAAAGCCCCTAATGTTGTAACCTCCATTCCCTTGATAATTTATGTTGGCCTTTTCTGAACCTTCTCCAGGTCTACAGTATCCTTTTTGAGGTGAGGTAACAGTATTCCAAGTGTGGTCACATTGTGTTCAAAATAAGCCATCTCTCTCATCACCCACTTTTCTAGCATTCCATTTTCCTATAGGCTCTTTTTCAAGGCTTTTTGATACCACAAATCCACAAAAATAGGTACATCCTATCTATGGAGAACCCTATTATGATGGCAACAGTTTCTTACTACCTTTGGCATCATGAACAATTTTCTACTGGAGTTAAAGGGTTGATTTTGTTCCTGTGCCAACTAGTTCTTTATCTAGTTTAAACCTTGGTATACTGATCAACGGAAATTTTTTAAAAAATGGTTTGTTAAAATGTATTGAAATGACTGAAGAACTCCCTCTAGTGGATTCCTAAAGACACGGTAATATGCAGGTTAAATTTATGCTTTCATATAGATAGCATTCAAATTAGGCGTTCAGAATCTTAGTGCAAATACAAATGCATGGGTTTTCCTGCTGAAATTGTAGTTGCACCCAGGTTAAGTAAAATGTAACATTAATACCTTGCAGTATGAAAGGCTTAGAACATGGCTTGATGCTAATCATCTTTAATTTCACAAAATCCTTTACCTGAAGCGTTGATGGCTTTTAGCCGTTTGTTACAAAGCTCATCTTCTGAAAGACTGGTGCTGGATTTTCGTCGTCTCGTGCCTAAGGAATACATGGCAAAGGACACAGTTTCAAAATACGTAAGTTGTTGTACTTTCTAAATAAGGATATGTGGGCTTGAATCTAAGCCACAGATGGAGGAAAGGGAAATCAGCAACTCATGCACTAACAAGAGTAGTGCCTAGCCATGTAGTGGAATCCTGAAGAACTAAGCAAATATATTTAACATTGCAAAGATGCTTGGACAGTCCCACTGGAAACTTCTGCACAAGTCATAAGTCAATTGGGAGCTGTACAGGAGAAGTTCCCAGCTGATTGTTTCATGCATACTGCTTTATAATAACTTACTGTTAGTGGATCTTTTCTGCTTATTGTTATTCTGGTTATGTAGGATCCAGTCACCTGTTAAATAGAAATGTTTTCAAAAGAAAATTAAGGCCCGTTGTATTGTGTAATTGGCAGAGCAAACGAATATGCCACAATTCTCACAAAGAAGAACTATTAATCTGTTCCCCCCGCTTCTCAGTAAAGCACAAATAAAATAAATCAAAGGACTTTTTACAATTATCTTTGCTCCATGGCTTTTAGCCACAAAAGAAGCGGCATCTCACTGACTGTACTATAAGTAAATGACAAGTTAAAAAAAAGGAAAAGAGTGCCCAACCTTAAAAGTAACACTTTCTGTAAACCCAAACAGAAGGTCGTGTAGGGCTTTTGGAGGACATTCAAAACCATTTGGTCACATGGCATCAGAAAAAAATCAGGTGGTCAGTGCCCCTACACCTAGAGACTGCCTTGTGCAGCTTGGTATGCTTAAGCATAGCATGCAAGTAATTATGGGAGGGTTTCTGTTGAGAACCATAGGAGCTGTCCATCCTGAACAGACAGCTAATTAACATATGAAGCTGGTGGGACCTATCACCTGGAGATTTGGATTTGGAGAGAAGCATCATCATATGTGTAAATTCAGTAATTTGAAAATGCATCATCCATAGAAGAAGAAGAAGAGTTTGGATTTGATATCCCGCTTTATTACTACAGTAAGGAGTCTCAAAGCAGCTAACAATCTCCTTTACCTTCCTCCCCCACAACAAATACTCTGTGAGGTGAGTGGGGCTGAGAGACTTCAGAGAAGTGTGACTAGCCCAAGGTCACCCAGCAGCTGCATGTGGAGGAGCAGAGACGCAAACCCGGTTCACCAGATTACGAGTCCACCGCTCTTAACCACTACACCACACTGGCTCATGTGCGAGTCCATACTATTCATGGTGAACTGTTTTGATAGCTTTGGATCAGGCATCCCCAACCTGCGGCCCTCCAGATGTTTTGGCCTACAACTCCCATGAACCCTAGCTAGCAGGACCAGTGGTCAGGGATGATGAGAATTGTAGTCCAAAACATCTGGAGGGCCGAAGGTTGCGGGTGCCTGCTTTGGATAATAGCGATTATAGAAAAATAGGAATCTGGAAGCTTGCTTTTGACTGAAACTGGATTCTGTTTGGGGAATTAAATGATGTGGTAATAACTGCCATTGCATGAGAACCAAATGACAGTAAAATGAGAGAAAAGTGCTTTTGGTTCCATGCGCGCTACATCTTTCAACTACTGAAGGAGTAAACAGAATGCTGGAGCATGAGTGTCAATATGGCCAATAATTGCACAGATTCATTTAAATTTGTATACACTTGTACCTTGGTTCTCGAACTTAATCCATTCCGGGAGTCCGTTCGACTCCTGAAACCGTTTGAGAACCAAGGCACAGCTTCCTATTGGCTGCAGGAGCTTCTTGCACTCAAGCGGAAGCCGTGTTGGACGTTTGGCTTCTGAGGAACGTTTGAAAACTGAAACACTTACTTCTGGGTTTGTGGCATTCGGGAGCCTATTTGTTTGGGAGCCAAGCTGTTTGAGTACTAAGGTATCGCTGTATTGGTTATATAATTTAGAAAGATGGGAAATGTACACAATGCGGGAGGAAACAAATTAAACAATGCTTTTAAAATATTGTATATCTAAAGCATTTGCCTATTCAAAATAATATCCTCCCACTGATATTTTTATTTTTTGTTGATAGAAAACAGAAATGGCAATATATGCTTCCACTTTTCTTTTTTGCAGAGTTGCTCCCTTAAACTCATACTTCAGACTAGTTTGGTGATTGGGGAAGAAAATAGACTGCATTAACGGCAGCGTACTTTCATCACATGCCATATTTTTGCCCGATATTCTTTTTTCTTGAATCTGCTGTTTCACACAACCCAATTTCTCTAGTTCTGCAATGTTTTGGAGGGCAGCTTTCTTATCAGAAGAAGGAAAAAGAACCTCTGTTTGTGAGTGGGACTGTGACCGGAATATGCATAGTCTCATTTGGATTGCGGCCAAATATGTTGGCTGCAATTCATTATTGAGGCTGTATGCACATTTACTTGGGAGTGGTACATGAGACTGAACTGTAAATCAGGTTATTTGTTCGCTTTTAAAAATTATACCCTGCTTTCTACCACATCTGAAAAATGCAAATAAGAAAACAACAACATGCAATATACAAAAATTGAAACAGATTTAAACATCAGTGAAGTCCCAAATAAATCAAACACTGTTAATTGCACATACTGTGTACTGAATTGTGTCTAAGGAAAACTCACATTCTCGTAGCTTTGCTTTCCACACAGTTTCTTCTGACTCCACATCCATCAAAGATAACACAAGTTCTGTTGGTTGTTCTAAATATACCTCAAAGAAATGTTTCTGTGCTAGCGTAGAGTCATCAACAAACTCCATTTCCTAGAAAGTGAATATCAGAATATTGAAAACCCATTTGTCAAAGCAAAAAGTTTGTTTTCCTAGCTAAGCTTTTATATAATGCATGTCACAACGTATCAGGAACACTGCACAAATGACAATTATCATCATCTTTTAGACAAGGACATGCATCTTGACAATCCGATTATAGAAGAATAAAGAACATACCTCAGGGTTTATGTCAGCTTCTGGGACACTAGTTAATTTGTATTTCTTCCCAACTTGAAGTAATTTCTGACAAGGGGGTTTCTCAATTTTAATGAATCTATTGGAAGAGCGCTGTATGGTTTTTGACACATCCTAAAATTAAAACAGATCTTTTTTAAAAATCATGATTGCCTAAGTCAAGAAATCAAAGATCTACCTAGACTTGTTGGAGATTTTGTCTATACAGTGGTGCCCCGCAAGACGAATGCCTCGCAAGACGGAAAACCCGCTAGACAAAAGGGTTTTCCGTTTTGGAGGTGCTTCGCAAAACGAATTTGCTATGGGCTTGCTTCGCAAGACGAAAATGTCTTGTGATTCCTGGGTTGTTTTTTTTCACTCCTCACCCCCTTTTTCTAAGGCACTAAGCTGCTAATAGCCTTTTAGCAGCTAATCCGCTAATCCCTTAAGCCTTTAATAGCCGCTAATAGCCGCTAAACCGCTAATAGCGCTAATCCGCTAATGGGCTTGCTTCGCAAGACGAAAAAACCGCTAGACGAAGAGACTCAGGGAACGGATTCTTTTCGTCTTGCGAGGCACCACTGTATATTAAACTTCTTTCATCTACTGAGAAATTGCGGTTCCCTCCCTCGCTTTCTAACAAATTAAATGCAACAGTCATGTGATTCTTACAACAATTACTAGGATGATTCACCAAGCAGTTTCTGCAGTACTCAGTTGAATATCCTGTTGTAGCAACTGGAACCCTAATGGTTCCCCTGGCTGCACAGAGTTTCCAACTCACTGGGGGGGGGGGACACAGGTTTTTGAGATCTGAGGTTCTAGCTGCCAGCCAGGAGGGGTTGAAAGACAGCCTTTTTTCCTCATCCAACTGAACTCAGTGTTTCTATAGGCTCTGCCCTCAGGGGTCTGCAAGTTCCACCTTGTCCTACAAGCCTTCACCTCCTGAACGGCCACCAGGTCCTTCTTACTTGCTAGAACTTTTTATTTCATGAGTTGACAGCTCCAGTGGGCACTGGAATACAGTCATATCTCGGGTTACAGACAATTCAGGTTGCATTTTTTCAGGTTACGGACCACCGAAACCCGGAAGTACCGGAACGGGTTACTTCCGGGTTTTGACAGTCGTGCATGCGCAGAAGCGCCGAATCGCAACCCGCGTGTGGGCAGACGCGCAGCTGCGGGTTGCGAACTCTGTGGGTTGCGAATGTGCATCCGCATGGATCACATTCACAACCCGAGCGTCCACAGTACAGGAAACTGCCATGCTGGCAGCAAAGAAACTGATTTAGACATTGCCCAAAAGTTGATCTTACCTTTATAAACGAGCTGTTGTTGCCGGCTACATACACATGGAATTTCAAGGAAGGGTGGTCGTTGACAACTTTGTATAAAATAACAACCCCGTGGTAACACACTGGATCGTATTTCTCAATAACTGGGCCAACAGGGGACAGGGAGCTCACACGCCATTTGACATGTGTGGTTGAGTGATCAGCAGAACGCTCAAATTCTGGGCCGTTGCTTTTGAAATGGAACACATTGAAGGTCATGTCAGAGGAATGGTCTGCAGAGAAACATCAAACGCTTTTTAACGCTTCCTAAAAGCAGAGTAAGTGCCCCAGCAGATAGACAAATATGTTTAAATTCACTGAGCAAGTCTTACCATTCAGGCAGAGGGCGTGTGGAAACTGAATGGAAGTAAGAACAGAAGGTGATTTGCACTTGACGTCAAATATGGGGCCCACGACAATCCAGGGATCTTTAAGGTAAGCAGCGTACTTGGTCCAAGACAAAAGGGAATACTCAATGACTGCGGCTTTGGTTACTTCGAAGATCAACCCTGTGACTGTACACTGATAAATTCCTTCGTCGTCCAACTTCAACCTGCGTATGTGATACATAAAGTGTATTTTTCAGCACGTGATGCAGCTTAAAGGTAAAGGGACCCCTGACCGTTAAGTCCAGTCGCAGACGACTCTGACAAATGGGAATGATATATGCATGTGCTTCCTCTGCATTTTCTTGTCCTTCCAAATACATGTGAAAAATACATTTATATAATGCCAATTTTATCAAAGCTGTTCTCCCTACAAACAGGATGCTGACTCCTTTGCAGACTTTCCTGGTCCAAACAAAACGCTGGCTTGAGACGTGAACTTTTTCTTTAAAAAAAAGGATGAATATGACCTTAGTGTCAACCAATATTTATTTCTTTATGAAGTAAATTGTAAAGCACTTTTCTTTTCTTTTCTTTTTTGCTTACAGGAACCTATGAAGCTGCCTCCGTCAGGCCAATGGTCCATCTAGGTCACTATTGTCTACACTGACTGGCAGCAGCTCTCCAGGGTCTCAGACAGGGAGGGGTCCCTCCCAGCCCTACCTGGAAATGTCTGCGATTGAACCTGGGACCTACTGCATGCAATGGGAACTTCCATTTGTATATTGCTTTTGCTATGCCGCTGTTTGCTTGGACACGAAGGGAAGAAGACATGTTTTTCCTTTGTTCCTGATGCTGAATAAACGCCTGTAAATAATGCTTACACATGTCTCTGTCCGCCACTTCCGTTGTGATAATTTATTCACTCTGCTGATAAGAGCGTGCTCAGGTTCTGAACGTTTCGGAGACTCAAGTCACTGATTGATGCTGTTTCAGGAACCGGAGTTCGCCCGGCTGCCGGCCGATGGCTGGAGCCAGCTGGGGGCCTGCCAAATGCCCCCGTCTCCCCGGCAGCATCTCCCCTTAGCAGCGGTGCTTGTGCTTGGTGCAGCTCTGCCCCCCGTCCCCAGATCAGGCCTGACCAAGGGAGGAGAGCATCCCACCTCTGCTGTAGCAAGGTGCGCCCGGCCCCAGCAGATCCACCTCCGCTGCCAATTCAGGCCTGATCCAGTAGCAGAGAGCAGGGGGAGAGTGGGCAGCAGCTTTCCTGCCCTCTCTTACCCTGAACTGTGTGTGGCAGGGTACCACTCCGGGCAGCACGGGCATGCGCTTTACTGCTGCACCTAAAAAGCCCTCTCAACAGAAGCTCCAGGCAAGGACTAGGCCTTGCACAAGAGGGCTTCCTCCCCTTCCTCTTCTCATGTGCCCTCCAAAATTTGCTCTGCGGAGGAGGTCAGGGGTACCCCCAGAACAGCACACAGGCATGGAGAGAAAGGAGGATTGCTAAGTTTGGAAAGCTGTTGTGCTTGCAGAGACAGAACGACTGGAAGAATGCAACATTTATTTCCACCCTGTAGGTCCCATTCTGCTCTTCGGCTTCCTTTACTGCACAATAGTAGACAGGTGTACATTCGGATTTGCCAAATATATGTCTGTGTACTGTGTAATCATGCAAACAAATAATAATACAAAGACATTTTTTAGGATGTAATTTTCAATTATATTGACCAAAACTTACCAGAATCGTCCTCTAGAAAGCTTTCTGGGAGCTACTTGTTCATGCTGGTTCTTTATATTAAAATAAAAATGGGAAAAGCAAATTAGTAGGACTAACTAAGGAGTTATGAAACGACTTTTAACATTAGTCCGTATCTGGATTTAAAAAAAACACCTACTTGTGGGATCTTGCAGCGTTCACAGTGTCGATGGGTATTAACCTCTAAACGGAAAGAGAGAGAAGTTTCTTAAACTGATACATGTTTTTTTCCTGTTACAATTTTTATTGAGTATAAATTGTACATATACATATATTCTTGATTTCTCTACAGCATAAATTCTTAACTTAATACACTATACATCTTTCCATACAAATCTTTTTCCACCCGTGACTTCACTGCAGTTTTCCTTTTACAGATCTTTTTCTTACTGTGTTATTTACTCTTTATTTCATTTAATTCTCCTAATTTTTTCTCTTTCCATTATACTCTTTACAAGATTTAGTCAAAACACAACCAGGATATAGCTTGAGAACAATGTTTTTTTTCATGTAATCTCTTACACATAGCCAATCCTTTTTGGCTTTTTGGGTGGGTTGGCCTCTAATTACCATATTTTTCGCTCCATAAGACACACGTTTTCCCTCTTAAAAACTAAGGGGAAGTGTCTGTGCGTCTTATGGAGTGAATGTGTGGTCCCTGGGGCTGGGGGGGGGGACCCGGGCTTCCTCTGCTAGCCCCGACAAGCTCTGGGAGCAGTGGGCAGGCTGTGCACAGATGCCCCGCACTCCTGAGCAGCTCTGGGGTAGCCTGCGACGCCTCCGCAGGGCAGCGGGATGAAGGCTCCCCGCTGCCCTGCGGAGGCTTCGCGGGCTACCCAGAAGCCAGAACAGCTAGAGAGAGCGCTGCGCAGTGCTCCCTCTAGCTGTTTTAACTTTTGCCTTAGCAGCGCAGCGCCTCTGCAGGGCACTGGGGAGCCTTCATCCCTCTGCCCTGTGGAGGCTTCATGCGGCTATCCCTGGCTTTTGTGGGAGGTGGGGGAAGAAATTGTTATCTCCTCCCGCAAAAGCCAGGGATCGCCGCACTCCCTTTAAAGAGCGCGCGGCTCTTGCGGGAGGTGGGGGAAGTGACAGAGCGAGGCTCTCTCACTTCCCCCACCTCCCGCAAAAGCGCCCAAGAGCCACGCTCCTTTTAAAGAGCCACGTGGAGTGTGTGTGTGGCTCTTGGGAGCTTTTCCCTGAGGAGGGAGAAGGGCAGCCCGTCAGTGACTTTTCCTCAGGGAAAAGCCTGCAAGCGCCGCACACATGCTCCATGTGGCTCGTGAAAGGGAGCACTGAGCAGAGCCTGGGATGCAAACAGGCTCTGCTCAGCGCTCCCTTTAAATAATTTTTTTTTATTGAATTCCCCCTCTAAAAACTAGGTGCGCCTTATGGTCAGGTGTGCCTTATGGAGCGAAAAATATGGTACCTCCGTCATTCTTGTGAACTCTAAATATTCACAAAATTTGTGAGTTGCCACTCTTCCTTTGTTGGAACACTATCCCCTTTCCAGTTCTTTGCTATTAGCATTCTCGCCATCATTGTGGCATATAAAAATACTTTCTTTTTCCCCCTTGGGGATGTTGATATTCATAATTCCCAGGAGGAAGAAGGGGGTCAACTTAAATTTTTAAAAGTTCGAGGGAATTAGACAGTTATACACAGATTGGTTTCAGTACCATCAGTTGAATGAAGTGCTCAAATCAGACATTAAAATCGGGTTCCATAAAGAACTCTCCGAAATAGAAAAAGAATTACTACAAAATAATAGGAAATTGTTATCAAAGACTTACAAAGTATTATTGGATTTGGAGTTAAAAGATGAGGAGATAAAAGAGGCATTGATAAAATGAGCAATGGATTTTGGTTACCCAATACAGAAAGAACACTGGAAAAGGTTCTGGCAAAAGGATATCAAGTTCAGGGCATGTTGCACAATTAAAGAGAATTATTTAAAAATGTTATATAGGTGGTATATGACCCCTAATAAACGGGCAAAAATTTATAAATCGAAATCAGACAAATGCTGGAGGCATAATAATGAGGAAGGAACGATGTTACATATGTGGTGGGGCTGTAACAAAATTTTTAAAAAATTGGAACTCTGTCTACGATGAATTTTTAAAAATGCTTAAAATCACATTGGGGGGGGGGGACGACCAGAAGCCTTCCTCCTGTCAGATACATGTTATTCTTAAAGAAAGGTATTATACCTGATTCAACACAATGCAATGGCGGTTCTTCTTTCATTTTCAGTTCCTCATCTATAAACAAAAAAATAATAATAATCCTGTATCTTTGATTTGTTTCTGAATCATAAACTGAAGCAAGGCTTCTCCGCAGATATCTAAAGATGACATTTTGAGTGACACCGCGGCTATTTGAAGGCTCCTTTGGTTTTAAAATTTGCATTTTATCATATTACACTTTTTGTTCATCATACATCTTTCAACATTCTGGGCAAAAATCTGTTCAAATCTGCTTGTGCCACAGGGATGAAGCCACAATTCTCCCAGCTTCACTATTCATATTTGATAATACTGTATAGTGCTTCTTCTTGCAGCATTACTATTAGTATAGATTATAATCTAATAATAATTATCTAAGATAACTATCTTTTCCCCTAACAGTGGAACCTGCCATCGTTAATTACACCTCACAAGGCTAATGTGCTTCTGCTCATCTAAGCTGGCTGTGAGTCCTGGAAGGCCTGCTCCTGCCTTGCAGGCCTTTTTCGACCTGGCCTGGGAGGGCAGGGCCCAGACTGACTCCAGCTACAAAAGCTGAGGCTGCTGAAGAGGCCAGAGACTTTCTTGGTCAGGCTTCCTCAACCTCAGCAGTCCAGATATTTTTTGGCCTACAACTCCCATGATCCCTAGCTAGCAGGACCAGTGGTCAGGGATGATGGGAATTGTAGTCTCAAAACCTCTGGAGGGCCGAGGTTGAGGAAGCCAGGTCTTGGTTGTCTTTTTGTGGAGACTCAGATCACTGAACATGAGCATCCACAGCCCCTGCCATGAACCACTACTGGCAGGATTTGCAGCTACAGCAGCAGATATGTTCTATGCTTATGAGAATATTTTATTCTTTTGCTGGTTGTTCTGTTTCATATGTGCCTTTTATATTTGACTTCATTTAGTAAAGCTTTCTTTTGAAATGTTTAAGATTTTTTTTGTTAACTTTGCTCTCCTAAATGTGAATTCTGCAATTGACCTCCTCTGTAGTGTTTTTTAAAAAAAATATTTAGGATATTTTAGTTTCCTGTTAATTATGTTTGAATGAATGTTAATTGTCCTTAAATATATACTTTATATTAGACTTTGTTCAGTAATGTTTTATTCTGGATTTTTTTATTTGATGTTTTAATGTAGGTTGCAAACTGATTTAAGATTCCCCTCCCTCAAAAATATAAAGCAGTATAGAAATGAAATGAATAATAATAACAATAATAATAACAGTAATAATAATAACAGTAGTAGTAGTAAAGTAATGGAGCCTATGTCTATAACCCTCCATTTTGATGATTTCTCAGAGGTCACACATCATGTTATGGGAAATTCTGAGTCCTGTACTACAAAAAAAGTGTGCAGAATTGTTTGTATACATTCCTCTACTGGTATCCCACACAGCCTTAGAAGTATATCATGAATCTGATTTAAGAAGTACTGCCATTCTATAATTCTTTACTGATCAGTTTAATTAAAAAATATTAAAAAGGTAAAGGACCCCTGGACAGTTAAGTCCTGTCAAAGGCGACTGTGGGGTTGTGGCACTCATCTTGCTTTCAGGCCAAGGGAGCTGGCCTTTGTCCATAGACAGTTTTCTGGGTCATGTGGCCAGCATGACTAAAGCACTTCTGGCACAATGGAACACAGTGATGGAAACCAGGGTGCACGGAAACGCCGTTTACCTTCCTGCCAAACCAGTACCTATTTATCTACTTGCACTGGCATGCTTTCGAACTGCTAGGTTGGCAGGAGCTGGGACAGAGCAACAGAAGCTCACCCCATCACAGGGATTCAAACCGCCAACCTTCTGATCAGCAAGCCCAAGCAGCTCAGTGGTTGAGACCACAGCACCACCTGCTCCCCACGATCAGTTTAACAGTGTAGTAACTGCTACTCATACTCAGTGCTACTCATACCCAGCAAGGTACATTACAATTCACAGCAACAATAGCTAGTTCAGGACCCACCCTATGCTTGTAACTGCAATTTGTTTTAAACTGTTTTTATTTTTATTTTTTAAATTGCTGTAAACTGCTGTAGGACCTTTTGGTGCAGAGCAAGAAATCTAACAATCAATTACAAACTGAAACAAAAACAAACGAGAACAGAAAAGATTTATGGGTTTTTGATGGAATTAGCAGCTGTCCTTCTAAGGTCTTTATTGGACTAAATTTCAGTGTGTTGTGGCATCACTGAAAAGAACATGTAAATGCATGCAAAAAACAGCACCACTCATTCTTATCTCAGGTAAAACATTATTATTTGTAATGCCTGCATACATAATTATTTGCAACACATATTTGTATGAAAGCTTTGTTTGCATTTGTATATTTAAGAAATAAGAGCCTATCTGTGCATGATTCCCCCATACCTGATAATTCTCCAGACCTGAATATAGAGGTTCTGTTTAGACACCATGGCTAGTAGCACTGTGGTCCTCCATCTTTCCTTAATCTTGCCATGTATTTAACTGTAGGGCCATAGTGCTTTATGAAAGGGTATTCTTTGAATTTTATGTACATTCAATAATGGCCATATACAATGGTCTCAGCTAAATTTTCAATAAGAATCGTCCTTAAACTACTTCATGTCCCACTTAACATAAACACTCAAAAGTCACTCACTCCCATCTATGCACATGGCTTTTACTACCTCACAAGAATCCTCTTATAGATCTTTCTCAAAGTAAGGATAAAATTTAAAAAAGCACTCACTTGGTTCACTTAGATCTGCCTCATCTGTATCTGTAAATGAAAAGGCCTCATTAAACATAAACTGCAATGTCAATTTGTTTAAAATATAAATAAGTGCAGGGATATTAACAACAAAATACATTTGCCAGTTACTGTGGGGAGCCATTTCCTCCCATTGTTTTCCTGATCATCCTGTTTTGCCACATTTGTTGCCAATTTCTAAGCATATTTATGGCCTGCTGTTGCTGTGACTACCAGCTAAACACCAATATTTAACAAATACAATGTCGTGTTTGCCTTCTTCCCCCTTTTTCTCTTTACTGATAAATAGCCACGCACACACAAAATGCAGCAAAGGAATACCCAATGAAAGGCAAGCAGCTGGCTTAAATTCATATCTGGTGGCTGTCATTTCAATAATTTAAGATGCATTTTAAAGAGACATTAAGGGAATATAAACAAGTGTGATCTACAACAAAGTGTTGCAGCATGGGGTGCTCCCACCAAGGTTCCAGCCAGCCAGGTAGCTGCTGTTGTCTGACATCATCCATTCCGTTTCTCTCCCCAACCCCAGTAGGGGATGGTGTGGCAGGGATGCCATTGGACAATTGTGGGGGGGGGGTGTTCTTTCCTGGGGGTTCCCTCCGACCTTTAATACGTTCCTCTCATATGTGAATGGTGCTGTTTCAGCTATATAAAGATTAACACTAGAAAATAAATTCACTGTTAATATATAGAATAGGTATGATTCAATTACTGACCAGATTTGCTTTCCGAGCTGCTTTCTGAGTCGCTTTGGGAACTGTTGTTACCTTGACGAAATGAAAATCTATTTAGCCTTGGCAATTTTGAAACAATGATTTAACATAAAGCTTTACTGTTTAAATGGTGCAGTTAAGACCACAACACAAGGTGGCAATAATAATAATAATAATAATAATAATAATAATAATAATAATAATTTGAGCCGTATACTGCAGTCATGTCCAAAGCTTAATCCCTAGGGCAGTTTACTTATTAGGCTCAAATCCTAAAGTGCAGGGATATTAACAACAAAATTCAACAAGTTCAACCCTAAAAAAGGTCAAAAACTTTGGTCGGCCCCCATGCACGTTCACTTCATCACATCTGGCCCTCTTTGAAAAAAGTTTGGGCACCCCTGTTATACTGTAACACAACCCCAATGCACTGTAGTGCCACTCTGCAAAAAGTATTCTACCAGCTCTTCTGAAAGAGGTTGTCGAATAAGACCTGCACCAGCAGCTGGTACTTCCTGGAGCCTGGGGAAGAGACTATCATTGGCCTCTCCAACATTTTTGCTGCGGCAAGAAAGGATACTAGAGGCAGCTGTTATGTCATCTAGCCTGGTGAGAGGGCCACCTCCCCTCTGACCTGTCTTTAAGCCAGACTCCTTGGAGTGCAGGTAGCCCAGTATCAGTGTCAGTTAACTCTTGCTTTTCTTTGTATTTATGTACTTAAATCTAGACTGTTGGGTTGTTGTTGTTGTTTGGTAATATTGAATTTATTCTTTGTTTGTTCAGCTTTTTAGATTATTGGTAGCATTTTCCAACTTCCATTAAAACGCACATGTATTTGATATATCATTATGAGCATATTTACCCAAGTTGTTTTCCTGAGCAGAATCTTCGTCTTTAGAACTGCTACTATCTGTTTTGAGGAGATAAAATATCAGTTGGGAATTCAGCACACAGTATCTTTCCCCACCTTTTCCCAAACACGGGGGAATAAATGAAGTTTATTCCACAGACTCATGGGCCAGTTGTGTAACTCTGGGAATGATTCCAGCTCAACGTTTTGCCCCTATCCCCAAAATAATTGCAGTTGCAGACCTCTAAGCAAGTACCTTTCATTCATACGAATTAGCTGATCAAGGCATTGTTCCTCTTTGCTTTCTTAGCAACAAGTTGGCTACTCCCAACCCTGCCCTGGGAATAATTCTGCTGCTCAAGGCAACATTCAAAAGAAAGTTGACGGGCAAGAACCTGGGCCTGCGTAATTAGCCTCAAGGCATATCCTTAGTGTTTTCAGGAGGAAATCAACTTGGCTATTATTCTGCAACGCACAGTAGCAACTTGATATGTGATCACCTCATCTTTTAGTTTTGTACATATTAAACTTGGGTCTTAATCCTTGCTAAATCCTTGTAATCTTTGTCTACATAAAGTAAAAGGGCAATCAATATTTTTAATTTGTTTGTTTGCTTGCTTGTCTGTTTCAAAAGTGTACGTGCCACCCTGTCATTTAATTTTTTTCCAGAGCAGTGCACATAATTAGAAAACAATAGAAGAGCAACGAGGCAGCGTTACAATGGGGCAACATATGTTGTTAGCTCCAGTCACAACCCAGGTGTATTTTAGCTGCCATACTTTTCAGACTTCTGCTGCAGCAACTGTAATTTATAGCAGCTTCATGCACATATGCACATATTAACTGTTCTAACAAAGAAGAAAAACATTTTTAAGGCAGCCCCAAGACTACATCTTAAAAGTAAGTAATTGCTTTTCAGTATTTTGTGCATAATTCTCTTTAAACATTCACATATTACTTTGGAAATAGTACAGGATGGAAAATACTAAAAATAGAAGCTGCAAAAATTGCCATGAACTGGAATTAAACTTATCTAAATTGACACTTCTGAGAAAGCATGCATAAGATTGGGCTGCAATCCTATATCTATTTACCTAGGAGTCAATTCCAGGGAAATGGGATTCAGAATAGTCATGTATAGAATTGCACTGTAAGCCATGGTTTCAGACAGGGAATATTCACAGGCGTGCTGGGCATTGAACCAGTGACCTTCTGCATGCAAAGCAGATGTTCTGCCACTGAGCTACAGCCCTTCCTCCATGAAAATCAACCCACAACAAACATAAATGTTTCTTGTTTAAATGGCAGTGGTGACTTTTTAAAGTTCCAATGAAGCATCAATGTAAAATGTTGACCACAAATCCACTGTTTGCAATCATGGGACCATTAACTTCAAAAGTATTACTTCAGGATTACTATAGAATAGGATGTCTCAAAAATTACAGCTTAATTTCAAATACATTTATAAGAATACAAAACAGAGCTCGGCAGGAAGAACAACAGTGATAAAACATTAGTAAAACAAAATAAAACGCTTCAGAGACCTGACATTGGTGCAGCATTTAATACAACCGTGCTATTACATGATCCACATCTATTTCAACAGAATTAATGATTCTTTGAAACAAATCTACTGGGAGGGAAATGATAGGCTTTCAAAAATTAGTTACCTTTATCATCCAAAGCTGAAACTTCAGATTCACTGGAAAATAAAGAACATGTAACCATTTTGTTGTTGTTGTTACTGCAGAACTAAAATATGAGCTCTCCTATAGCATTTTTGAAGCATAAAATAATTGTTCAACTGAGTCACAAACATAATAGTGAATACATTCATTCATTAACCATTTCTGTGTTGTCTATCACATAAAGCTATACTGTAACAACCATATTAACAAGAGAAGTCTATGAATAAGTTGTCTGTTTAGGAGAGTGAATGTGCAGGATTCTTTTATTTACTACCCCTTATCCCCTCCACAGTCCTGTTTCTGCACTAGTATGACTAGAACAGAGAGTCAAAGCTTAGCAGCATCAATACAAGGCTTTGTACATCCCCTGCTGATTGAGGAATCAGTGTGTGACAAGGGCCTGCCCTTGAGGCCTGGTGAAGTGATGCCTCAGGCAACAGGGTCCACTGGGGCAGCACATCCCAATGTTGATCTTTCTTTCTCCCTCTCCCTGAGTTCCACTATAGATCTTCCCTGACCATCCTTAGTTCCTGATGGGGAAGGAGGCGCCATTTTGGGGTCCGCCTCAGGTGCCCAGTGTTAAGCTGTGGATGAACATATCAGACGACACAGCGATTCTTCAAACAGCTCTTGTTTATTCACAGGCCAGAACAGAACTGAACTGAAGGGTTCAGCCAGCCTGCTTATATAGAGCTCCACTACAACGCAACAGTAACCACTTTCTATAACTATCCAATCACTGAACGTCACTTTCAATCCCTTATTTGCATATGTGGACCTGAGTGAAACTATCTACAGTATCCCCCTGCTGGCCCAGGGTGAGAATTTCAGCACATAACACCCAGGATTCTGCCTCCAACAAAGCAACTCTCTCTCTCTCTTTCACCCTACCCACTCTCTCTAAGCTTACAGACACTTCACCCTCCTCCAAATGAGTAGGAATAAATAACGACAAATTTATAAGATCTCTGTAATTATCTAAACCAGGATTGTGACTGTACTCGGATGCTACTTGAATATTCTGGTTCAGCTTTCATGGTGCAGATGTCACTGGCAAAAATGCCGATGTAGATATACTCTGAGCCAGAGTGTAAACATTACACCCCACCCCACCCCACCCTTTCCCAAATGGCCGCATGCATCCTATTCCTTCAGCAAACCTTTTTTTTTTTTTTTAAGGAGAAGGGTCAATTTACACCAGCATAAGCCCTCAAATATGGGTGATCTAAGGAAGTGGCAGGGACAAGATCAGGCAAGGGCTAACTCTGTTTAGCTCTGTCACATGACCTGGCAGCCCGGCATAACACAAAAAGTGTGCTGTAGATCAAACTCTATTTTAAAGGCTTGCTTTCCCTCTGCCAGGCATAGACCAGCTTAGCCAGCTGTAGCCCCGCTCCTGAACGGAGTCTCGATATGACGTATGTACTTTAAGCCAGGTTCCCATTCTTAGAATTACTTCCTTAATATGCTGCTTAATCCTGTTAATTGTGGCTTTTTAAAATTGCTATTTTTATTTCAGTGTGCCTTTTCCTCCACATCTCTACACATTTAAACACACACTGCATCTTGGGTTTCTGTTCCTCGTGCCTGAAGTTTTATCACCAAGTCATTTTGGGTTTTGCAACAAAACAGCCACTGCAACTGAAAAAAAGAGCTATCTAGCCACAAAACAGACATAGAGAAATGGTATTTTCTTTCCTAGGAAACCAAAGAAGAAGAAAACAGTAGTGAAAGGTAGGGCAAAAGAAGACCTGTCATTCTGAGTGCCTTGTTTGTTTTCTCCAAAACATCAATAAGCATTATAGCTCTGATTAAAAATGAAACAACGAAACCTTTGTTTTAGCTTGAACGTAATTCTCTCAAAATGCATTGTCACTAATATTAAATGTTGCCATTTCATGCATTATGTTCATGCAGGCTGCGATTTTAAACTAAAGGTATATCTAGTTTTGTAGTTCTGTGCATGGTTTCCTGCTGATACTTATTCAGGTGGGGGGCAGATTACAAAATATCAATCCATTGCATACTGGCATTGTGAACCATCCATTAAATAAAAGTGTTGGATATAAAAATACACGGTCACAGCCTCGGAAGAACAAAGTTAAGAGCTGACAATCAGAGAATGTTTAAGACATTCTACGATATTCAGCTAAATTTCTGTTCAGATACATCTGAATACAGTGGTGCCTCGCAAGACGAAATTAATTCGTTCCGTGAGTCTCTTCGTCTAGCGGTTTTTTCGTCTTGCGAAGCAAGCCCATTAGTGGATTAGCGGATTAGCGCTATTAGCGGTTTAGTGGCTATTAGCAGCTATTAAAGGCTTAAGGGATTAGCGGATTAGCTGCTAAAAGGCTATTAGCAGCTTAGTGCCTTAGAAAAAGGGAGTGGGGAGCGGAAAAAAAACCCCAGGAATCGCAAGACATTTTCGTCTTGCGAAGCAAGCCCATAGCAAATTCGTCCTGCGAAGCACCTCCAAAACGGAAAACCCTTTCGTCTAGCGGGTTTTCTGTCTTGCGAGGCATTCGTCTTGCGTGGCACCACTGTATAGTATAAATTATATTCAGATATACTGGCTTTTCAAGAGGATTAGACAAATTCATGGAGGGTACAATTGTCAGTGGCTACTAGTCATGATGGCTATACTCTGCCATCATGTTTCTGAATGCCCATTGCCGCAAACTGTGGGAAGGGATAGTGCTCTTGTGAATGGGACCTGCTTGCTGGCTTCCTATAGGCATCTTGTTGGCTTTTCATTTTCAGCTTTGTATTCTTGTTATTCAAAAAGCGCATCTAGATGTTCTGCTGTTGTGCCCATAACCTAGGAGTAAGGTGCTAATTAGCTCCTATCTTTCATATCTCAGTTTCCTAACACTGCTCAGGAAACAATAAGCTTCAGAAAAACTGATAGCTGATCATATTGACCTGAAAGTCTGATAGTCAACTCTATGAACCGTTTGAGACCTATGACTAAGCTTTCCATCTGCAAATAATGATACAAACTTAGGAGTGCCTTTTGTTTTCCTTCTATGCCAGTTAACTGTTTATGTGACTGCTTGCATGAGATAACAAATGAAAGGCTATGTGTGTACCAGAATTATGGTTACGTTGTGTTTGAATTTCATTCCCCCCCACACACAATTTTTTAATTCATTATAAAATACATTTTACAACACTGCAAAATGTTTATTCAAATTATTTATCCACTTGGACAACAGTGTTTCGCATACCACAGATCTGTCTAAAAATTAATCCAGAAAGCACACTTACAAAAAGAAAAGGAAGCTGTTGATTGTTGTTCATTTTTCTATTGAATATAGCAGTGTTCAACTATGTTTTCATCAGAGAAGACCCACTGAAATTAATGAACCCGATTACATTAGGTACATTAGTTCTAATGAGTAACTCTGAGTAAGCCTCAGTTGAATACAATCTTAAGGGATCTATCCTACGTATGGGAAGCCAGCACAATCTACAACTATGTAAGTGATTTAATAAACAAAAATGATAACGAATAAACTTTATTGTCAATATGGAAGTGTCCATCAAGACTGCTCTTGCACAAAACCTCTGTATCAAATGAACAGAAGAGGCTACAAGAGTAGGGTCAAAAACTGGCAGATAAGGTGGCAATGTCTGCCAGGGTGAGCAGATCTCCAGCTCAGTGGGGTTCTGTGGCTCAGCTAGTGATATGCTGAAGCTGGCCGAGCTGAGCTTGATATAAGTCCCAAAAGAGAGGCATTCTAGCAGAATGGTGGAGGTAGGACCATAAATGTTCCTAGGCCCATTCAGCCCAGTCACATGACCTGGCAACCTGGTGGAGAACACTATTTTTTTGCCTCTGCCAGGTTTAGGCAGAGGAGCAGCAGCAGCAGCACTACTGCTGAACAGGGTTTAGCTCTGCGATGACTACCGTATTTTTTGCTCTTTAAGACTCACTTTTTCCCTCCTAAAAAGTAAGCAGAAATGTGTGTGCGTCTTATGGAGCGAATGCAGGCTGCGAAGCTATCCCAGAAGCCAGAACAGCAAGAGGGATTGCTGCTTTCACTGCGTAGCGATCCCTCTTGCTGCTCTGGCTTCTGAGATTCAGAAAAAAATTTTCTTGTTTTCCTCCTCCAAAAACTAGGTGCGTCTTATGGTCTGGTGCGACTTATAGAGCAAAAAATACGATATGTCTTCTTGCTTTTCACCAGCTTCTTGTGCATAGGATTGCTTCCAAAGTGAGATAATACTGAAGTATGTGGTTTGAAACCTGAGTTGTCAGCCCTCTGTGTATTATAAAGAGATACACAGAATGACATGCTTGATAATGACCTAACTCTGACTCATGGCAGTATCTAATGATTTTATGAGGATCATAAATGTAAAAGAAACAGTAAGCTTTTAATCTTTCCAGCTGGAGAGAAAAAACTAGAGGCCTAAAACACACACAAAAAAGAATAGTCCCCAAATTACTGGGGGCAGGGGGTGTAGCTTCAGAGGACAAACCTATTCATGCTTTTTTTAATTGCTAAGGAACAACTTCTTTCTCCACAATTAAAACACTTTCTTAGCATTCAAAAATTGGAAAAGTTTAAAATATATATACTATACAGTGGTACCTCTGGATACGAACGGGATCCGTTCCGGAGCCCTGTTCGCATCCTGAAGCGAACGCAACCCGCGTCCACGCATCTTGCAATTCGCCGCTTCCACGTATGACATCATTTTGACCGTCTGTGCATGCGGCAAAACCCGGAAGTAACGCATTCCGTTACTTCCGGGTCGCCACGGAGCGCAACCCGGACACGCTCAACCTGAAGCAACTTCAACCCGAGGTATGACTGTATATACAGAAAGCATCACCCTGTAAAACCAATTAATGAGGCCATTAAAAGCTCAATGTGTTTTTGATAAGAATCTTTGTCAGGGGCAATGAGGTATATGTTTTTGCATAATCTCCTCACTTTTCTCTAGAAGCAATTCTCTCTGAATGGGTACTTGGCTGAGCAGCCTTGTGTGAGATGGATGTGGCCGTCTTTTCCTCAATGTTTTTATATCTTGTCTCTAGAATTTTCTATCTCTGACAAGGTAGCCAAAGTGATCACTCTGTGAGACAAAACAGGGTGTGAACCACGCCTATAACTAGGTGCATTCAGATGTAACCTCGAGCCATATATTTAGCAATCCTTGCATAACCAGTCCTCAGGCTCCTCCTTTTACCCTATGCACCATAATTCAAGATTCCCAGCAAATCCAGTCCAAAACCACATGATTGACCAAATTACATTTGCTTTTATGCTTGGCTCAAACCATGGTTTGGGATCCTTGTTTAATTGCAAACCATTGTTTCCTGTGTTCAAGTGCACCAGCAAAGAATGTAAGATTTGAAATAGTGGCACATCAGGTGATCAGGGATGAGAAGAGGGAAGCGGTGCATTAAACACTAAAATATTTTAATATGGCTTGTTTTATTTATATATTTATTTCAGCAATTGATGTACCACTTAACACCTTACCACTTCCTCCATGCCATGCATAATTTTACACACTTCTGTCTTAGGACTCAGATATATTTGTAAATATAAAGCACTTTATATGCGTTTTAACACAGATGGTGCTGTGGAGTCCCATTTTTCACCAATGGGATTTTCCTGTACAGTGGTACCTCGGGCTAAGAACTTAATTTGTTCTGGAGGTCCGTTCTTAACCTGAAACTGTTCTTAACCTGAGGAACCACTTTAGCTAATGGGGCCTCTCACTGCCGCTGCACCGCCGCCGCGCGATTTCTGTTCTCATCCTGAAGCAAAGTTCTTAACCTGAGGTACTATTTCTGGGTTAGCAGAGTCTGTAACCTGAAGCATCTGTAACCTGAGGTACCACTGTATGGAGTTTACAATTCATTTAACTGAATCACTTCTTTGCTGTGTCTAGCTCCAGCCTTACTCGCCCTTTCTCTGAAATATAGCAGCAGAACAAAGGATATAATAGTGCCGTACAGTATTTAAGCAGTATTTCCTGTCTCATACCCACCATTTGCTTTTACTTATATTTCTTCTGTTCCGCTTATTAGTAATATTGAAAGTATCACTCTTCTCAAGCAATACATCTCAGCTGCTTGAATCAAAAGTTGCAGAATATGTGGGTCAAAAAATTTACAGACCTAGAACAGAGGTCTAGCCTAAGAAACCTATGGTTATTTGGGGAGCAGGGAAAGAGATGTTGCCTTCAGGCATTTCAGTAAGGAGCTGAAAAGCATCCTGACTGCTGGTAAGGACCTATTTCTTTACTTGCACCTTAAGTGCTGAGTCTGAAGCTGTATAAAGGATTTATCTAAAGGAAGGCACTACAGTATTCCAATATTCTCCTATTAGGTAAAGAAAAAACCTTTACCTTTACTGCTGATGCTCCTATTATTGGAGATTATAGTGGATAATACTTAGTATTTAAGTAGCACATTTCAAGTTCTTAAAGTTTTTCCTGTGCAGGTGGACTAACTACCCCAGAAGGAGCATGACATGTCCCCCACCAGAAGTACTACCTCTCCCCTAACATCCCAGCTATGCAAATTCTGTGCAAATGAGTACAGTGGTACCTCGGGTTACATACACTTCAGGTTACATACCGTTAAGGTTACAGACTCCACTAACCCACAAATATTACCTCAAGTTAAGAACTTTGCTTCAGGATGAGAACAGGAATCGTGCTCCGGCGGCGCAGCAGCAGCGGGAGGCCCCATTAGCTAAAGTGGTGCTTCAGGTTAAGAACAGACCTCCAGAACGAATTAAGTTCTTAACCTGAGGTACCACTGTACTTCCATTTGTTTATCCTGAATCTCCAGCTAATTAGCTTCTTCAGTGGATGGCCCTGGGTTCTAGTATCATGAAAGAAACTTCTCCCCATCCAATTTCCCTACACAATGCATAATTTTATGCACCTCCATCATGCTCCCATTTACCCCCAAGGCCCCCAGACTTTGCAACCTTTCTGCAGAGAGATCATCTTGGGTAACTTTTTCTGCCTACAATATCAATTTTGAGGTGCAGTAGATCAGAATGGCACATACCATTCCGGCAGGTGGGGGGGTCACATCCTGGATTTGTTAAGTGGCACCATGCAAGCTTTGCTTCTGATCCCTTTTCCTAAAGGATCGCCAACCTTCATTTCACTTTTCCCACAGATGGAGAGTGCAAATATGTGATGTGGATATTTCTTTGTCTCTGTGCGGGTCCCTTGAAACCTACTTACACCACAACACACTTAGACTCATAGGTGAGTAGTACCATACAATCATAGAGTTGGAAGGGTCCCCGAGGATCCTTTAGTCAGCGCAACTTCAGGAATCTGCAAGGGATCGAACCTGCAACCTTGCTGTTCTCAGCACCACGCTCTAACCAACTGAGCTATCCAGGCTCTGGTTATCAGGTCGCTCTCCATTCCGCCTGGCGAGCTCTTCTGTATTCCGTTTCGGTTTGACTACCCTACCCTCGCTTTGACTACCTACCAGTCAGCAAACGCGGCCCTCTCCCCATGCCCAGCCCTGCCTCCGGATCACGGAGGAGCAAGGCGAAATCACCGGCCCCGGGGTCGACCATTGCGCGCAGCCTTCATCTCCATCTTCCACTCTGCCTCTCCCAAAGGCGCCCGCGCGCCTTCCCTCAGGAGAAAGAGACGCGCCCAGCGGCTGTGGGGAGAGAGGAGCCGAGCATGGGCTGGTGTGGGGACTTCCCCTGCTTCCCTGAAGAAGAGGGGAAGGCACAAAGAACCACAGAACACCGCCCCTCGAGCGAAGGGATCGATTCATGTCCCCCATCCCTCATTTCCCCCATCCTTGGCGACGGTGTGGAAACGTTCCCGCCATCCTCCCTCCCCTCAGTGCCAGGACTTATTATCCTCCTTGGCTTATGCAATGGCGCCCTTCATTGTTGTTGTTGTTGTTATCGCGCCGAGCGCCGCGTGCTCCCTCCGCCGCCACGTCCAGGCGCCGGAGACGCGAGGAAGCGCGCGCGCTCGCGCTCCAAGCCGCTCTCCTCGCGCGCGGGGTGGGCGACCTTTGGCGCCGAAACGAGCGAGCGAGGGCTCGGCGCTGGTGCCCCTCGAGCCTCGCCGAGGTACCCTCGCCTCGCTACTGCCGCCCGCTTCCCGCGCGCAGGGCCCCGGGCTCACCTGGCCTGCACCTGCCCGCACTCCTGGCCGCTGGTCATTGTGCACGGAGGCGAGGCGCTGGGGGGAAACGTCCCTCGCGCGGAGGAGGATGAGCTGCGAGGCAGCGCGGCCGGAGGGTGGGGGGCGGGCGAGGACGCATCCGGAGGGGAAGTGGCGGCTGCAGCAGCAGCAGCAGCAGCAGCAGCCCAAGCAGGTCGAAGCCCAGCCCCGCGCGTTGGCTTGGCAACCGAGAGGCAATTATCGAAAAGGCGCGAAATCCCGAGAGGGCAGGGAAGCCGGGCGCGGTTTACTCCGCGCTTAGCTCCGAAAGGTGTTGGGTGGTCCTCGTCAGTCCAGATATGAAATGAGGGCAGTCCTTTTCCTTCTTGGGCTTCTCGACCCGATTTAGTTAGGCTATTCCAAGGCTCTTAGTTGTTATCACACACAAAAAAGCCACAATGAAGAGGATAACGTCCCTGAATGCGAGGAGAGTGTGTTTCTCTACATCACAAAAGCAAACCTCACAGCTGTAGAGTTAACACAGAGTTATAGAGTTGGGACCCTCAGGGGTCATCCAGCCCTACCCCCTGTAATGCAGGAATCTCATGACTGTTATTGCATCTTGCTTGCTTGCTTGTTTTTGCCTGCAGCGCTCTCCTGTCCTTAACAGCATCATGCAATGCAGGAAGCTCAGATAATCTATGACCGATGGCCATCCAACCTTTTATTACAAGGTGAACGGTCTGCTTTAAGTTGCATTAATTTCGAGAGATGATTTAAGCATGTCCTTTCCCTCTGTCGTTGAAATCAATGGGACTGAGAAGTACATAAGCATAAATACTTTTCAGCTTTAGCCAACTAAACATGAGGTCAATTGGAACACGATCAGCAGAACACTGGTTCTGGAAAAGAGCATAGCTGCACACACAATGAATTAATGCAATCTCAAATAGGTTTTTAAGAAAGCACCCCAATAATTCAGATTCCAAGAATGAATGAACTCATTCATCGATCTTTGAAATGACATTCCAAGGAAGTTGCGATTCTACAGCCTGACTCATACATATACACCAGGCCAGGGCTACGATTTGGGTGGCAGAGGAGCAGCACACACTGCAGGGTGCAAAGAGGCCCATGTGGACAATGATTCTTTCCCCTCAAATAAATAGATGAATTAAACCATTGCATCTATCGGTAGGCAGTGTATATTTCACATGTTGCCTCGGCATGCTTAGTGAGAGGCAGGGCTTTGTTCTCTTGCTCTACCACCACATTGAATGACAGTGTGTGCACGGACCAGGCTGTGCCTTTGCCCTACACTAGGGGTGGGGAATCCACATGAGCCAAATGTGCCCCTTCAGCCCTGCTCCATGCCTTCTTCTTTGCCTGGATGGAATGTTCCTTTGACCTGTGATAGCGGATCTTGCTTGCCTGCCTTGATAGATACATCAATGACTCTTGTGTGGATGAAATTCATCTTCACACAGTCATGCATCCATTGCCCCACATGCTTTTGCCTGTGCCCCTCACTGGGGATGTGGCCCCTGGAAGGTTGTTCACCGGAGTAAGTGGCCCTTGGGCTGCAGAAAAAGCCTATCCCAGCTCCACGTTCTGCCTCTCATTTTTTTAACAGCAGCTGCTGCCCAGGAGGCAAAGGATGAAACTCATATAGGGGAGGAAAAGCACTCGTTCCTTATGAACATTGTGGAATAAGACTACTGCTGTTGTGGAGAATGTCTGCTGGCTGTAATGGGAAACAAGGTGGCTATGGGGCTGGGGGCAAGAAGAGACTAGGGTTTTCATAGGGAAAAGATCATTGCTACCTGACCACTGCATTCTACAAAGCTTGCCTTCGGTGCATCATTTGTCTGCACGTACAAGTAAAGGTAAAGGTAAAGGTACCCCTGCCCGTACGGGCCAGTCTTGACAGACTCTAGGGTTGTGCGCCCATCTCACTCAAAGAGGCCAGGGGCCAGCGCTGTCCGAAGACACTTCCGGGTCACGTGGCCAGCGTGACATCGCTGCTCTGGCAAGCCAGAGCCGCACACGGAAACGCCGTTTACCTTCCTGCTAGTAAGCGGTCCCTATTTATCTACTTGCACCCGGGAGTGCTTTCGAACTGCTAGGTTGGCAGGTGCTGGGACCGAACAGCGGGAGCACACCCCGCCGCAGGGATTCGAACCGCCGACCTTACGATCGGCAAGCCCTAGGCGCTGAGGCTTTAACCCACAGTGCCACCCGCGTCCCGCGTCCCACCGCACGTACAAGTAGCAGTGGCTAAAACAAACAGGACTGTTTATTCTCCTGCTGCAAGGGAAACTTTGTCCTTCCTTTTCCTGGTGCAATTATTTGTCCTTGGTTTGCACACAAAAGCTACAGCAAGTGAATATTTGAATAATGTATAGAGATAACGAGATAGATAATAGGATCCTGTTCCTCTTTGCCTGTTTTCACTTACAGCAAACTATTGGGGGGAAATAACCTCATGTATGAAACAGCTGCAAGAAAGAATGAGTATGCCTAGTGAGAAGTGATCGGTTTCCTTTGCATTTTACTGCCTGTTTTTGTGGTTATTTGCAGGAAGCTTAGCAAAAAGAGATGCTCAGTGGACACAGGTGCCCTCTTTGCACACAGACGGAGTTCGGGGAAACCTGCTCTTCCTATTTGTGACTGGTGGGAGTGTGCTAAGTACTGATTGTGTCAGTCACGGTGTTATGTACTGAGTTGAATAGGATCCAAACTGCAGCAGTCTGATTGGTCCTAGAACAATAGGATCCAAAATGCAGCAGTCTGATTGGTCCTAGAACAATGCAGCAGTCTGATTGGTTGGCAGGAACCACCCAATCATGCTCCAGATATACGTGAATCCACAACCTGATTGGCTTACAGTAGAATTCCAGAATTAGCCAATCATGTGCAGCCCATTGTGTAAACAATGTATATAAAGCAGATACTTTGAGGGGACATTCACTCATTCCTCCTCACCACTATGAGCTGAATAAAGAGCATGAAATCACTTTGCGACTCTGAGTATATTTCACACATTAAAACAACAGTAAAACAAGAAGAACACAGATAGATGACTTGGGGGTCGGGATATCACTGAATAAATGTTTCTGTGGGTAAACATGCTAGAAATATTCGGGGAAACAGGAAAGTGGACAGCTTGCTTGATAGATTAGCTGGATGGATCAGTTGGTAAGAGTGTGGTGCTGATAACGCCAAGGTTGAAGGTTCGATCCCTGTATGGGACATCTGCATTTTCCTGCATTGCAGGAAGTTGGACTCCTCAGGGTCCCTTTCCAACTCTACATTTCCATGAACGAAGAGGAAAAAGAAGTCCACCTTCAATTTGGAGGCTGTAAATGTGTGCACAGTGAAAACAATCATGGAGAGTGTTTACTCCACAGTATAAGAACGTGCCCCAGCTTCTGTTCACAAGAACATCTGGGTTTCCTATATTAACCAGGGGAGTTGAACTAAATTGCCTACAAGGCTTTCTCCAACTCCCACCAGGAAGTTTGAAGAAAGATGACATTGTTGTCTGTACAAGTTTGCAAAGGAATATGTTGCATCCATGTTGCATTGCTTCTTCTTTGTTTACACCTGCATGAAAACGTTACTGTCTCAAATGCCAACAAGTCTGCAAACTGCCCTGTTGCGTAAGAGCCACTGGCTCTCTTCCCAGAAATTACCTTTCTCCTTAAAAAGAAAAAAAAAGACACTGGCACCGCTGCATGCACTTGGTAAACATCCAGAGACGTAAGTTCCATAGAGACAAAGCTCACCGACACTTCCACTTGTTCTGTGCTTTCTAGGCTGAGCGGTTTTCCCTTTGCCCCTCTCCTTTCCCCCAGAAAACTCTCTCTTTAGCACTAGGTAAAGGTAAAGGTACCCCTGCCCGTATGGAACAGACTCTAGGGTTGTGCGCCCATCTCACTCAAGAGGCCAAGGGCCAGCGCTGTCCGAAGACACTTCCGGGTCACGTGGCCAGCGTGACATCGCTGCTCTGGCAAGCCAGAGCCGCACACGGAAATGCCGTTTACCTTCCCGCGGTCCCTATTTATCTACTTGCACCCAGGGGTGCTTTCGAACTGCTAGGTTAGCAGGCGCTGGGGCCGAACAGCGGGAGCGCACCCCGCCGCGGGGATTCGAACTGCCGACCTTTCGATCGGCAAGCCCTAGGTAGTGAGAGCCAGTGTGGTGTAGTGGTTGAGAGCGGTAGTCTCGTAATCTGGGGAACCGGGTTCGATTCCCCGCTCCTCCACATGCAGCTGCTGGGTGACCTTGGGCCAGTCACACTTCTTTGAAGTCTCTCAGCCCCACTCACCTCACAGAGTGTTTGTTGTGGGGGAGGAAGGGAAAAGGAGAATGTTAGCCGCTTTGAGACTCCTTAAAGGGAGTGAAAGGCGGGATATCAAATCCAAACTCTTCTTCTTCTCTTCTTCTTCTTCTAGGTACTGAGGCTTTAACCCACAGCGCCACCCGCGTCCCTTTAGCACTAAATCAGATCAAATGTCAATTCGGAGAAAACCCAATTGACATTTGCTCTGATTTGACCAAAGAATAGGATCTCCTGGGCAAAAGCAGCAGGGGAAATGGAAGCGTGGATGAGTTACATGAAGACATATATGTGCGCTCATACATACAGGTTTCAAAAGCTTTGTGTCTCTTCTGTAGGAAATGCATAATTCTTGTGCATTCTGCAATTGTGCAATGAATTTCTGCCCAGAAATAAGCCCTGGTGCATGTTTCTTAAACGCTGTTCTTTTCTGCAAAGCAGATGCTCTGCTCCTAAGTTATGGCCCGTCCTGTTAGATACAGCATTTGTTTTGCATGCAGAAGTTTCCAGAAGATCCTCAGCATCTCCAGGTAGGGCTGGGAGAAAGCTTCATCCAACACCCTGGAGAGCTTCTGCCAGTCAATGCAGACAAGACTGGGCTAGAGACACCAATGGTCTGATTCTATATAAGGCAGATTCCTATGTTGCCAGGGGCACTTAACATCCTTTTGCATGGCCTGGCAGAATCCAAGACCAGGGAGAAGAGTCGATGGAGGAAGGTTGGAAAAAATTTAAAGTATATTTACAGAAATATTGCAAAATTAATGAATGTTAGAAGAATATTGGAATGAAGTTATATGGTTTTAGCAGAAGTGTTATTAAGAACTATATGAATATTAATTGTTAATGTGTTAAAGTGGAAAATTTAAAGTTAAATTGTGTTAGGATAAATTATAGAACAAAAATTGAAGAAGAGGGAAAAGATTTGTTGAACTAGCAAATTTGAACTAGAATACAAAAAAGGGAGGTGCGAGGAAGTCGAGGAAATAAGCAAATGAAAGATATAGATATGAAATTTGGATGTGTGTTTAAATGTTTTTGTTTTGTTCTTCTTGTATTGTTGTATTGTATCTTTTTATTGTTGATGTATTGTTTGTTGAATCTATGTATTGTTTTTCTTTATTTTCTTTCTTTTCATAACTATAAAATATCTAATAAATATTATTTGAAAAACAACAACATCCTTTTGCATGGCATTTTAAAGTTGTCATGTTTTAGTTTATCTGCTAGTTAGCTGTTTTATCTCATTTTACCAACATATACATACACACACACACACACACACACACACACACAGGTTTACATCCTACTAAACCCACTTAACATATACAATTCAAAAGAGAAAGGTTTAGCTCAGAGGTGGGGAATCTGCTTCGCAGAAGGACCCAGGTTTAATTCGCAGGTAGGGCTGGGAAAGAACCCTGTCTGAAATCCTGGAAAGCCACTCTCAGTCAGTGCCAATAATGGGGAACTAGAATACATAATGCATCTTCCTATGTCCCTAATCTCTCTATTGCTTTAATTGTGAAAACATTTTGCTTTACCTCAGAAGGGATACTGAGGAGAAATTGCTTAACCAAGATTTGATTGAAATTTGTTGTAGCATCCACAAAATTGTGCAATATTCCACAATAATATTGCTGGGCAATATTAGTTGGGGCTATATTTGGCCCATGGGTCACCAGTTAGCTATCTCTGTAACAGAATGCAGATATATTACCTATATGTGCTTCTACTTGGTTTCAAATATTTACTTTCCCAGGGTCCTCTAACTATGCTATTTTCAATTGCAGGAAGCTTTAACAAAAGCAGCAACTGCCTGGATCTCTAAACTTGAGGATTCTGTATTTTGCTCCTGCCTGTTATTTACAATGTTGGTCAGGCCACCTGCTCAAGAGGGTTTTCCCCAGCAGCATAATAGACACATTGAGAAACCAAACATGAAATTGGTGATTCATTCAACTTTCCCTTTTGAACTTCATTTGCCTCTTTGAACGTTGCCCATTCACTCCTGTCAATCCCATTTTCATTTTTGTAGGATATTCACTTTTGCATGTTTGTTTTTGCACCAAAGTCATTTTTTAAAATAAAAAAAGTCTTCCACGATGTAAACAGATTTGAATATCCATGATATGAACAGATTTGCTCATAAACACTTTCCTTTGAAACTAATTCTGATTCACTCCCACTTCCTTTTTGTTGTTGTTCTTGTTATAAACAGGGACTGTCTGAAATAGCCTGCAAATTTGATTCCCACACTTGTAGACATTTTTGTAATGTAGACTTGGTCTGCTAACATGTCTGGTGCCTGCTCCCTGTAGAACACATCCTTGGGAATCCTGCAATCTTCCATTCTGTGAACATGACCAAGCCAGTGTAGACGTCGCTGAGACAGGAGTACGAACATGTTGGGAATGTGAGCTTGGGAGAACACATCTTTGTTTGAGATTCTGTCCTGCTCAAAATCTTCCTGACACATTGCATGTGGAAGACATTGAGGCATTGCTCCTGGCAGGTTTAAGTCTCCCATGACTCACTACCATAAAGCAGCGTGCTCAACATACAAGCCTGGTAAACCTTCATCTTGGTATTGGACTTTAGCATCACATTCTCCCATAGCGCTTTGGAGAGGCGAGTCATTGCCATAGCTGCCTTACCATGACGCTTGTCCCACTCAACATCAATGAGCCAGAGCTTGCTGGTCATGGTGGAGCCCAGGTAGACAAAATCATCTACCACCTCAAGCATGCAGTCGTCAATGCTGACAACATCCTGACCCAAGATGTTGGTCTTTGTCATGGTAATGGTAAGGCCAAGCTCCCATATAGGCTTGACCAGAATGGTTGATGAGTCTCTGTAGAGCGTCCTCGGAGCATGACATGTCATCTGCAAACGATCAGTGACATAGCTAGCTGTTCGGACGCCCAGGGCGGTGTGTGTGCCCTGTGCCCAGGGGCGGGGCAAGCCACCCATGGGGGTCAGGCAAGCTGGGGCAGGAGTCTCACCACCCACCCATCCCCAAGTGTAGGGTGACTGGGGGAGAGGTGGCGGACAGATGCAGCCCCACACTGCCGTTTCAGGCAGCATAGAGCCTGCAGGCACCTGAGCCACCTGAGTCACTCCCAGGAGAGATGTGTGGCTCAGGCGCGCTGCAGGCCCCCTGGTAAGTGCTGCCCCGCACAGTGTGGTGCCCAGTGCCCCCGCTACCCCCCCCCCAGCTACGCCTCTGTAAACAACATCTCTTGCATAAGGCCTCACCAAACGTTTTCCTTGGCATGGAGATGTGCCAGGTCACTTCTTGGATGGATGCAAACGCCATCTTCAGTCAAGCTGAAGGCATGGGAGAGCAACAGGATAGATCAAAAAGAGTTGAGGTGAGAACACAACCCTGTTTCCTCTTTATAGGAAAGGGGTCCAAGGCAAGGCTGCTTGGCCCCCGTCTTCTAACACAGGTTTGAAAACTGTTCAAAGCAGCATGTATCTGAATTGAGCTGAAGGACTAGCAAGAAGCCCTATTGCCTGTGCTCTCCTACAGAGAAGCTTTACAAAATTCTTATCTTTTAAATTATCAGGATCTTAAGGCAATTACACAGCATGTTTATTTACAGAAGTGTGATTCACGCTCAGTATGTACCTGAAACTATATGCTGACTGATTCTACAACAGTAATTTTTTAACCACAGTCGGGTTTTTTGCTTGTGCTGTCATGCAGTTGCTGGCAGCCATCCATCATTGAAAGACAATTGTCTGGAGCCCAAGATAAGCGAACAAGAGGAAGTTCATGGAAGGAAAGTTTCCTCTCTTCTTTTTCCTCCACCTCCCCCACCCCACCCAGGCTATACCCAGAGCCAGAGAACCTGAACCAGCAGGGTACAAATGGCTGCTAGAAAAGGGGGAAATCACCCCAAATCACCCAATTGTGTAGATAGCTGTGTTAAAAGGTGTGGACCCCATCCTCCATAAATAATAATGGTGAGGCAAAATTATAGATCATTCTCCTGCTTCTTTGAAATATACTCGGAGTCGAGAGTGGATTTCATGAATGGAAGTTCTCCCGGAATGTCTGCATTATATACACAATGGGCCCTACGTGATTGGCTAATTCCGGGATTCTCCTGTAGGCCAATCAGGTCGCGGATTCACTTCCACCTGGAGCTGGATTGGTGGCTGCTGTGGACCAATCAGACTGCTGCATTCTGAATCCTATTCAACTCAGTACATAACATTATTACACTTGGCTCCATCAGCAATGTTAACCTTTTACCTTTTAACCATCAGACTTGGATAGACAGTTGCCTGCCATGTCTTGTACAACAGCACTTTGGACCAAATTATCTGAACACTACATAGCATTCTATGGTTCACATTTGGAGAGAATTATCAGTTCAAAGCCTGACAGTTGTGACTCATCTTTCCCACCAGGAATTAATCATTATAGCATCTGGATGACACTACCAAGCACATCTGCAGGCAAGAAGTAGGTTCAGTTAATCCAGATGTTATTACCTAAGCCAAGGTTGGTTCCCACATGCTCATAGGTCCATAAAAACGATGTCGCATCCCCAAAATTGAATTCTAGTTGGCATGCATGGACTTTTATCTTCAAAGAAAGGAACGTGATGAACAAGCAAAGTGGAAAGCTACTTTTAATGATAAAGCTGTTCCTTGCATTGGGTGAACTTGGAAAGCACAGAAGCAGCAACAACCAGCCTTCATGTAGTGGTAAAAGATAAAAAGGTAAAGGACCCCTGGACAGCTAAGCCCAGTCAAAGGCGACTATAGGGTTGCGGTGCTCATCTTGCTTTCAGGCCAAGGGAGCCAGCATTTGTCCACAGACAGCTTTCCAGGTCATGTGGCCAGCAGGACTAAACCGCTTCTGGTGCAATGGAAACCAGAGCTCACAGAAATGCTGTTTACCTTCCTGCCACAGCGGTACCTATTTATCCACTTGCACTGGTGTGCTTTGGAACTGATAGGTTGGCAGGAACTGGGACAGAGCAATGGGAGCTCACCCCGTCGTGGGGATTTGAACTGCTGACCTTTGGCAAGCCCAAGAGGCTCAGTGGTTGAGACCACAGCACCACCCACATCCCATGTACTCAATGGGGCCCTCTTGTGCACATCACCATAAAACCTGAGTTGGCCAGCAGCAGCAGCAGCAGCCTGAACTTGGAAGTTTCTCCTTAAGCACCCAGGTGTTGGGGCAAAGGGATAAGCCTTTGTAGACACCAGGAAGCCAATCTTCCAAGGTCATTGTGCTGTCTTGTCCGAAGGAAGCTTTGAATGCTATGAGGAATCATTGGCCACAGTGAGAGCCACATGGCAAAATGGGCTTTGAAGCATTTACAATTACAGTGGTACCGTGGGTTAAGTACTCAATTCGTTCCGGAGGTCCGTTCTTAACCTGAAACTGTTCTTAACCTGAGGTACCATTTTAGCTAGTGGGGCCTCCTGCTGCTGCCGCGCCGCCAGGGCATGATTTCTGTTCTCATCCTGAAGCAAATTTCTTAACCCAAGGTAGTATTTCTGGGTTAGTGGAGTCTGTAACCTGAAGTGTATGTAACCCGAGGTATCACTGTAGAGGGGACTCACTGACATCATGAGTTGCCACTGCTATGCAGGTCACATGCCAAGGGCCACAAAGAGAGGCTTGGAGGGCCACATTCCACCATCACCCTGACCTGAAGTTCTTTAACCTGACTCAGTACAGCAGCCAGCTTTTCAAAACTGGATTTGAAATTACGTCCTTTCTTATATAATTTCTTTAAGGGAATATCGTATTTATTCATTATTTTTCACATCATCCAGAGAGCTTCCTGGGGCTTTAAGCTTTAGAGTAAAAGTCTAACTTAATAACTCTGCACTCTGCTTTTTTATTTTACTACTTATTTAAGACTTTGTTTTAAAAAACAAACTCTTCTTTCATTCTGTCTTGGCTTTCATCCTTTCTGTCCTTCCCTCTCTTCAAAGTTTCTTGATCTTTTATTTATTTATTTTTAATTTTTTGCCGTACAATGCAAATTCTCAGGAAAGCTCTAATCTCCTCTCCCTTTGAGAATATCACAGAACGGCAGAAACTGCTGAGTGTGTTATATAGAGTAAAGTGTTGCAGACAACGGAAAGGTCACAAAGAGAGCTGAGCTAATGAGACTGCTAGGTTACCATTTGCTTATACATATAACAAGGGTGTGAGCTGAAATACTGCTGTAGCAGAGGACAGAGGGGGTTTCTGCAGCAGGATGTCACCCAAATTCAACCCACCTGTACTTCAAGCATGAATGCTGGGGGCAAAACAATCCTGATGTAGAAAAATTAAGTGAACTTTCTTTTTCTTCTGTTTTCTTTCTACTTTTCCATTCTATAGTGTCCTGAACTAGGTACTGTAAAGGTAAAGGGACCCCTGACCATTAGGTCCAGTCGCGGACGACTCTGGGGTTGCGGCGCTCATCTCGTTTTATTGGCTGAGGGAGCCAGCGTACAGCTTCCGGGTCATGTGGCCAGCATGACTAAGCCGCTTCTGGCGAACTAGAGCAGCGCACGGAAACGCTGTTTACCTTCCCGCCAGAGCAGTACCTATTTATCTACTTGCACTTTGACGTGCTTTCAAACTGCTAGGTTGGCAGGAGCAGGGACCGAGCAACGGGAGCTCACCCCGTTGCGGGGATTCGAACCGCCGATCTTCTGATCGGCAAGTCCTAGGCTCTGTGGTGTTAACCCACAGTGCCGCTAGGTGGACAGTAAGTTCCCCTGAAACCACCGCTTTGGGTGGAACTATACACCTGCATGAAAGCTATACATTTAAGGTATTATCATACCTTGGTATTATCATACCAACAGGCATGGCTTCCCCCAGTCCTAGGAACCGCAGTCTGTTAAGGGTTGTTAGAAGACCAGATTGATTTCCCTCCCAGAGCTACAGTTCCCAGCGTGGTTTAGCAATCAAGTCCTCCTCACAAGGGAATTCTGGGAATTGTAGCTCTGGGAGGGGAACAGGGCCTCTGAACAACTCTCAACACCCTTAACAAACTACACTTCCCAGAATTCTTTGGGGGAAGCCATGACTGTTTAAAGCGGTACAACACCAAATAAATAAATAAAAACTTGTATTTTCCACAAAATACACACTTCAGCCTTTAGAGCAGTATTTCTCACCTTTGGATTTCCCAAAGTTGCTAGACTACAATTCCCATCATCCCTAGTTAGCAGTGATCAGGTATGATGGGAGTTGTAGTCCAACAACATCTGGTGACCCAAGGTGGAGAAAGGATGTTTCAGAGTGCAAATATTTCTAGTTGAAGAGTGGTGAACTGGTGGCCTGCAAGCCTAAACTAGCCCACTGCCTGCTCCCCACAAATTGAGGTTTATGTGAAAAATGTGCAGAGCACCTGCAGAGATGGAGCAATGTTCATCCTCACTGTTGTCATTCTCATCATCTGCGCTGCCCAGCCTGGTGATAGGGATGGCCATTATTCCTTGCTCCCACTCATTGGATGATCTATCTAAATTAATCAAGACAAACACATTCTTTTATTAAATATTTTAATTTTGCTTCATGAGAAAAAAGCGGTGACAATGTACAACGCAAAACATATTGCATCAATTAATCACAACATTTTTATCGTCGTTTTGCAGCTGTGTTACATCATCAAAGTCATTAAAACCAAAGAAGTACAGCTCCCAACTTTGGAGATATCTTCACCCTTGTAATAATCGCTATTCTCGCATAATAGTGGCAGGCATTCATATAAATGAGGGGCAGTTATCATGAAATCCATATATTAGTGCAAACCCCAGGGATGAGCCTTCCACTTTCTAGAGTATTTGTAAAGGAAATAAAGTTCCACCACTCTCCAGCAAAAGTGCCCTTGGGTTTTGCTGCTCTCGCCAGGCGTAATTGGTGTGTTAGCTTTCCAGTAAGGGCTACACGCCACACTATTCTATAAAAAGATTTTAAAGTAGCCCCTTGAAGGCCTCTCCAGAAGTGGGCAATGACCACATGTGCTGTCACCAGAAGGAATCCAATGAAAGGTTTGTCAGTCAAGCCCTGATTTTCATTTGTAAGTAAGTTTAACAGTGCCAGCTCTGGGGTTTTCATAACTTGCTGACACATGATTTTGCCAATTTCCTCATTTCTCCAATCCCAGAATGTTGATGCTTTAACTACATATGGCTATAACTACCCCTATCATTACAGTCTTGCTGGCATAATAATGCCAAAATGTTTTTGTGAATGTAGGGAAGTTTTTGCATTATCTCTTTAATGTTAGCTGACATGAGAATTTCTCCCAATTCGAAATCCATTCTCTCCTCACCCAACCCCCAATTTCTATTCCCCAATCTATTTCCTGCAGGTGCTTTAGGCCCTTGGCTTTGCTCATATCCTGCTGTATTAGCAGCTTATACACTTTTTTAAAACAATACTTTTCTTCCCTACACTTTGTTTCCAGTATCATAACTCTGAAGCAAGTAAGCCCTCTATTAGTCTGTTGTTCAATGTGTGGTAATCTTAAGAAGTTACCTTCTTTTTATCTTTAAATTGTGATCGCCACAGACTCCTCTGAAGGGATTGACCATCTTTTTTGAAAACAAAAACAAAAAACACATTTTAACCTAAAAAGGTGAAGTTGTTCATAAGGTATACAATCAGACTGTCTATCTGGATTATAAAATTCTGCATAGGAATTAATAACAACACTAACAGGATCAGGCAGAAACAGTGCTATTTTTCCTAGAAAAGGAGGTCACTATGAACGCCTCCCTTGTTCCCTTATAATGGCAATGGCGTCCAGCTGAGAGGTGATAGAACTGATTTTCATCGAGTTCTGGCTAAAAAAGCCCTGGATAGAAGTAACAAGGGGTGTCTATTTTCCTCCACACCCAAGGTTCTGTGGTGGTGTCAAGGCTTCAGGGAATCCTATCCCTATCTCTCACGGTGAGATGCCAATAAGCAAAAAAAAAAAAAAAAACACCAAGAAGAGTTCTTACCAAGTAGTTTATTCAATATGCACAGAGAGAGACGAAGGCATGTGGTCTCTCTTAGATAATGGCATCACTCCAAGTACAGTGGTGCCCCGCAAGACGAAAGCCTCGCAAGACGAAAAACTCGCTAGACGAAAGAGTTTTCCGTTTTTTGAGTCGTTCCGCAAGACGAATTTCCCTATGGGCTTGCTTTGCAAGACGAAACGTCTTGTGAGTTCTTGCGAGTTTGTTTCCTTTTTCTTAAAGCCGCTAAACCGCTAAGCCGTTAATAGCCACTAAGCCGCTAAGCCGTTAATAGCCGCTAAGCCGCTAATAGCCGTGCTTCACAAGACAAAAAAACCGCAAGACGAAGAGACTCGCGGAACGGATTAATTTCGTCTTGCGAGGCACCACTGTAAAGTCCCACCCCTCAGTCCCTCCTATTCTACGTCACCCCTGCGCTGGCTGATCTGTGCTTTCTGCCTTTGAGTTTTCCGTTCTACTACTCCCAAGGCACGCCTGGTTCTGAGAGGGGGGGGGATCAGAAATGCTTTCAAGAGACTCTGAGTCTGTTAGCTGTCTCTCCACCGGTGCTTCTTCTCCCTCCTGCTCCTCTCCCAATATTTCCGAGCTTCTCCCCTCTGCAGCCTCTGAACTATGACCTTCTGCAAACCACTGTTCTAAATCTATACTGTCCTCCTCTTCTCGGGAAGGTGCAGGAAAGGCGGGTGGGTTCCCACCATTCCTCCTCAGTCCAGCCCCTGACATCATATTAGCTTGGTCATAAGTCCAGGGTTTCAAATAGGTGAGGAGGGGTTCAAGTGTGGTTCTTTAATGTTCCCTAGCAGTACGCTTGTCCAGGATGGATGGACTGTGGCCTTTCAGATACTGCTGGATTCCAGCTCTCACAAGTCCCAGCCAGCATGGTGTCCAACAACATCTGGAGGACCCCAGGTTCATCATCCCTGACTTTGATCCCATGCATTAAGAAACAGCTTAGTTTTGGTTACCATTAGTCTTCAAGGCAAGATGCTCTGGAAGCTCCAACAAAACAAAACAAAACAAAACACGGGGGAAGCTGAGACTTCATCACTCCCAGCCTTTTGGGAAAAGAGGGTGCAGTGTGGCCATGCTCTAGTCATCCTGACTGGCGGGGTCGCTTAATCACTTCTCTCCCATGGAGGTGGCAGTAGTTTATTGGCTGTTTGGTCAAGACACACAGAAGAAGAGAGGCTGGGAGAGTCTCAGGGCAGCAAAGTTCAACTGAGTCACCATTTGAAGATCAAGGGACTGCAAACGAAGCCTTATGAGGAACAGTTGAAGGAGCTGGGTATATTTAGAGGAGACGGAGAGGAGATACGATAGCCACCTTCAAATATAAGGGCTGTCACAAGGAAGAAGGAACAAGCTTGTTTTTTCCTGCTCTGGAGGGTAGCACTCGAATCAATGTCTTCAAGTTACAAGAAAGAAGATTCCTACTAACCATCAGGAAGAACCTTCTGACAGTAAGAGCTGTTCAACGGTGGAATGGTCTCCTACAAGAGGTGGTGGACTCTCCTTCCTTGGAGGTTTTTCAAAGCAGAGGTTGGATGGCCATCTGTCATGGATGCTCTAGCTGAGATTCCTGCACTGCAGGGGCTTGGAGTTGATGACACTTCGGGTCCCTTCCAACTCTACGATTCTGTGACTCTATGAAGCCACTTGAGGCACCACCCCAGTAAGCAATGAGCTTTCTGTGAGCAAACATAATAATTCCTGTACCAGTTGGTGAGTAGACAGAGAGCCATGTTGGCAAGACCCACTCCTGGGAGGGGAAGAAATAAACAGTGGTACATAATCCAGCTTCCTGTTCTCATAGTGGCCAACCAGATGCCAGTGGGAAACTAGAAAGCAAGGTTCAAGCATAAGAGCAACTATCCCCTCCTGTGGCTCCCAGCCACCATGACTGCTTCTAGTGGTGTAGGCAGACCATAGCAATCCCATGGTCATCACTGTTGGGATTTAGTTCCATTCCACCTTTAGAACAGATGTGTGGATAGTTGTATGTCACATGTCTGTTTACATTCCAGCACAGCTTGCTGGGAACTTCCATTTGTATATTGCTTTTGCTATACTGCTGTTTTGCTTGGACACGAAGGGAAGCAGACATGTTTTTCCTTTGTTTCATGATGCTGAATAAATGCCTGTAAATAATGCTTACACATGTTTCTGTCCGCCCCTTACATTGTTAGAATTTATTCACTCTGCCAGGTCTCTAAAGGTCTCTGAGGCTTGTGTTGCTGATTGATCCTGTTCCGAGAACCGGAGTTCGCCCGGCTGCCGGCCAGTGGCTGGAGCCAGCTGGGGGCCTGCCAAATGCCCCCGTCTCCCCGGACGCATCCCAACAATTATGTCATTGAGTAAGCTGGTAGAGCCTTGCCACTGGACAAGTAGGGAGGGTGGATAAGATGCTCCTCCTCCTCCTCCTTCACAGGGTTGCCTTGCTAGTCAATGCATCAACATTCATATGAGTAGGGCATTAATTTAAAATGGAGCAGGGACAGAATCAGCATCTGGCACCTTTGAGCAGAGGGCAGGAGCTCAGTTCCCAGGCTGGGGCTGCTGCTGCTGCTGCTTGACCTATGAGCAGTGCCAAACCACTAGATCCAGCCACCCTCTTAAACTTCTCATGATGCTCCTGATTCTGCATCATCCTGGGACATTGTGGGGAGTTACACAGTGTGAAATTTCAAGTGTGGCTTGACCCAGAAGTGCTTGGATCACTGCCACCACAGCTGCAGAAGCCCACTATGGCTGACTGTCACACCAGAGAACGCCTAAGCCCAGAGCAGGACCTGAAAAGTGCAAGGCTCTAGTGCAACCGCAGAATAATCATAGCTTTTGCTTGAAGAAGAACTTTCCCAAGTTGTGCCTTGGGGACTGAGAACCTCTGGCCTATGTTCACGTAAACTGCGACCAGCTTGGTTTGATGCTACATAAATAATATATTGGGGGGGGGGCTGTATCATTTGAAAGCCCCAGTGTGAAGATAATACTTTAGGCAGCATATATCTTATCTTGAAGTTTGAACTAAATAAATCCAATAGGTTCCTTCCAGTTCCAAATGTTGGGATTCCTTGCTAGCGTAAGTCAAATAAATGCAAAGGACTTCTGTTGCAGACCTCCTGAGATACAATTTCTAACTATGTCCAGCAGATGGAGCTCTCTCATAGCAACTTGGAATGTTGGTTGATAAAACTCTTGCAATTAAGTTATGGTATCTGTTCAGTAAAGTGAAACAGTTCAACCAAAAGGGGGGGAAAGGATGTTGGGTTTTATGCTAATCCATCATTTCTGGATCCTCTCCAAGCCACCCAATTACTCATAGACATCACAGGTAGCCTGAAACACACACAGCTGCGAAACCTCCAGGTGTGCAATGCTTACTTGGGAAAGTATTTTGCTGACAAACAGGTTGTGCAGGGGTGGAGGTACAACTTAAGCACCCCAACAGAGTGCCAAAGTCCACTTCACCATCAGATCTTCAGGGAGAGACAGCCACCCCCCTAAGATGCTTATGAAGCCTAATCTGAGCTCTCTGTACCTCACTTGTCTCTGTCTCAGACTTCATGAGCTCTCTGTCTCAAACTGCACAGACACCATGGCTCTGCCCCCTGGTTAGAAGGGTCTGAGTATATGGATGAATCTCTTGTGACCACCACCGAGCCTTCCGAACTGCCATGGGAACACTGAAGACTATCAACACTCCTTTGTCAAGTCCAGATATTGCATGGGGGCAATCCACGCTGTTAGCTCTGCTCATAGAAATCTGACAGGGAAACCATAACAATATTTACAGCCAAATGCACAGACAGCAAAGTCGCAGGGAAAAACACGCAGGCAGATATTCCATTCCCCTCCTCTATTAAAGGATGTTCTCACAAGCCATGCTAGGAATTGCATTTGGATTTACAGGTTTGCCAGACGAAAGGGCCCCATATTAAGCAGGAGGTACGCTTGTTTTAAAGATGGTTATTTTAAAGATGGTTCTTTACACATAAACCAGCAGGCTTGACTGCTATGGTCTCTCCATGGTTAACCCTACACCCACTTGCGTCCATGTAAAGAATTCCATCCACAGGGTTCTTCTGAAGAAGAAGAAGAGAAGAAGAGTTTGGATTTGATATCCCGCCTTTCACTCCCCTTCAGGAGTCTCAAAGCGGCTAACATTCTCCTTTCCCTTCCTCCCCCACAACAAACACTCTGTGAGGTGAGTGGTGCTGAGAGACTTCAGAGAAGTGTGACTGGCCCAAGGTCACCCAGCAGCTGCATGTGGAGGAGCGGAAACACGAACCCGGTTCCCCAGATTACGAGACTACCACTCTTAACCACCACACCACACTGGCTTCTGATGGTATGCTATCCTACTTAGTATCTCCCAACTCTGTGAGAGGGATGCCACTTGCATGTGTGTTAGGAGCTGGGTTCGAATTACCGTACTTTTCCATGTATAAGACTGGGGGGGGGTTACTAAAAAAATGTTAAAAATGGGGGGTAGTCTTATACACGGGGGGCAATCTCCCCCCCTTTTCTCAATTTTGAGACCCCCAAAATAGGGGGCGTCTTATACACAGAAAAATATGGTAAGTTTGCAATTAAAGGTAAACGTACCAAATTGATCACACTTAAGAACATAGGAAGAGGCTGTGGGGAAACCTCAAGCAGGATACTTCCGAAAACAATTCACAAACCGAAACATAGCCCTCCTTCAAAATTAACACTTTTCCAAATTTTGCAAAGAAGTCCAGTAACATGTACAAAAATGCATTATATCAAGGGGAATTGCTTTTCAGCAATGTGTATATTAGGCAGAAAGTCATGCGAAAATGTGCATTTTAGAAGTTGCACTAAAATGGTGGTGAATATATAAACTTCAAAAATGCACATTTTCACATGTGTTTCTGACACACACACACACACACACAAATAGTATCTCCAGGTCATTTGCTTAAAAAAAAAAAAGTTCTGCACCAGGGTAGGAAAACAGAACTATGTGACCTATATACATTATGCAGGTTTGCTTGATTTTTTAAAATATCTGAATTATTCTGCTAGTCCTGAAAATCATAATCAGCAGCTCTTCTACCTTCTGATAGCAGAACGTGAAATTTCATTACAGATGCTTTTGATTGCATATCCTTGTAATAAAAAAAATTCAAAAAGCTGACTTCATCAAGTGCAACATCCTGTCTCAATGTGAACAGGCAACGCTGAGCAGGGTAGAAACAATGAAGAGGTGCGGGGACTGTGGCTGGGATGCTTTAAGGGACAAAGCTAAGAGATACTTCTGAGTTTCAGTCTTAGTGTGGCAAAAGATATCTCTATCACAACCTGATCTGGAAATATGGAGACCTGAACTTAATGCTGGGGAAATGAGAAAGGGAGAGAACCCAGAAATGACAAATTCTCCCATTCCTACTTGCATGGGAAGCTAAACATGCCATCTGACGAACTATGTAGATGCAAGCCTTTCCATGGTCCCAGGCTGGCATGAGATTAATCATAACACCACAGCAACCACACTGTTCAAGTGGGGCTTTATAAAGGAAGCTGTCTTGTGCTGAGTCAACACTGACTTGCAGTCTCTTCCCAGGGGTTCAGCCTGGTCTTTCCCAGTCCTACCTAAAGATGCCAAGAACTGAAACTTTCATCTTCTGAATTCAAAGCAGATGCTCTACCATCTGAGCTGTAGCCATCTTTCTTTCTTTTTAAGAAAGGAGACATGCAGGCTCCCATCTACCTCCAGCAGGCTTTAAACCCAGAGCCGTGGCCATGTTGGCGCTTTTGTTGTGTAACTAGCCAACAGTTGTCTAGTTTCCTACATGACTTCTCTTCCAGATTTTGGATGATGTTACTGTGCAAATATTATTCCCACTGTTCGTGGCGAAGATGCAATCTAAGGGCTGATTTACACAACACGTCTCCTCGTTAAGCGGTTGATTTTCAATCAGTTTAATTTAAATAACTTTGCATATCATCAAACAGCTCAGTACGGGTCCATTTTTTAGGTGTTATAATTTCATCATTGGATGGATTCTGCTTATTAAATTGTAAGTTACAATTCATTGCTCGGGGCGAGGGAAAGGACATCCTGTAAGCAATTGCTATCAATGGTGAGCTAATAATTGATTTCACTTCCATCAGAACGGGCAACAAGGTCAACGCTGTTATTATGCACCACTTTTCTCTCCATCAGGAGATCAGAACGAGATGCAGCTCTGCTAAAGTGACTCTCAAAAACATTTAGTGAGCTTCACTTTCATATTTGTATGATCTGGCTGATGCGGAACCACATTAAGACGGGAGGGAAATAGAGAAGAGAAACACCACATTTTGTTGGCACATCATAAATTATTAACATGCTCTGTTTATTTGTGAGGAAATAGAGATTTTACTTTAAGCAGGGTGGCATTTAAACTTACCTTTTAACAAGGAACACAGTGGAGCGTCTTGATGTCAAAATCAATGTTCCGGTTTTTTTGTTACAAACCAAAGTTCTATTAAAACTAGTAGAAGAAGAAGAGTTTGGATTTGATATCCCGCTTTATCACTACCCGAAGGAGTCTCAAAGCGGCTAACATTCTCCTTTCCCTTCCTCCCCCACAACAGACACTCTGTGAGGTGAGTGGGGCTGAGAGACTTCAGAGAAGTGTGACTGGCCCAAGGTCACCCAGCAGCTGCATGTGGAGGAGCAGAGACGCGAACCCGGTTCCCCAGATTACAAGACTACTGCTCTGAACCACTACACCACACTGGCAATGCTTTAATCAATACCTTAGCATACCCATAGATTTGCCACACGTCCCTTGTGACAAAGTGTTCTGCATTAGCTTCTTGACTTCCTTGGATGGTGATGGGCCTCTCCTTTACCTGAGTTTCTGAAGCAGAGGCTGGATGTTCATCTGTCATGGATAGTGCTATAGTGGTGGCAGCAGACAACAGAGTGAGGCTGTGCCACTTCCCGGATCTCCAGTCGGCTGACTTGCTGTAGCATGCTGAGATGGTTGGCATGGTGCAAACACACCACCAGCAGCAGGGGATTGGCTGTGCCAACCCATTTGCACTGCGTTGACACCATGTCCCTCTCCTCTACACCCTGGTCCATTGCTGTGGTTCAGTCAGAGGTCTGGTGAGCAAGCAGCCCTACCATGTGGCTCACTGCAGAAGACTGGAGGATTGGATTTCCTTCTTTGGATGATGACTAGAATAGATTTCAACGGAGGCCCCGTCCAACCCTGATGTTCTATGAAAGAGGGAGGCTTTCTTTTTTTCTTGTTCTTTTCAGTTGTCTGGAAGTATCCATGTTGTTGTTGTTTAGTAGTGTCCGGCGCATCGTGACCCCATGGACCAGAGCACACCAGGCACTCCTGTCTTCCACTGCCTCCTGCAGTTTGGTCAAACTCATGCTGGTAGCTTCGAGAACACTGTCCAACCATCTCGTCCTCTGTCGTCCCCTTCTCCTTGTGCCCCCAATCTTTCCCAACATCAGGGTCTTTTCCAGGGAGTCTTCTCTTCTTATGAGGTGGCCAAAGTATTGGAGCCTCAGCTTCAGGATCTGTCCTTCCAGTGAGCACTCAGGGCTGATTTCCTTAAGAATGGAGAGGTTTGATCTTCTTGCAGTTCATGGGACTCTCAAGAGTCTCCTCCAGCACCATAATTCAAAAGCATCAATTTTTCGGCGATCAGCCTTCCTTATGGTCCAGCTCTTACTTCCATACATCACTACTGGGAAAATCATAGCTTTAACTATACAGACCTTTGTTGGCAAGGTGATGTCTCTGCTTTTTAAGATGCTGTCCATACTTGACTATAAACTAGACTCTATCTTATCTCTTAGTCGATGCTGCTGCTGACATTTAATTCCCCATTTTTATGTAGTGAAAATATTGGCCACAATCCCCCACACTGTTACGAACGCACACGAGTCCCATATAAACCAACAGGGATTTAAAACACACATATGTGCTAGTTTGTGGCAATTACATTAAAAGAAATAATGTGTAGGCACTTTATTTCTCGATGAGCTAACTGGGAAAACCAACACATGCTGACCCAAAGATGTCATAAAATACAGACAGCCCCCACAGTAAGTGAGTAGCATTTAAATGTCATGTTCAGTTGCTTAAAACTCTTACATTTGTTTGTTTTTAAAATAAAAAATTGTCAGATAATTCCTGGATCTATCTGCTATGAAAACAAAGAGGCACCCAATAACAGTCTGAAAATAGAAATTGAAGTGGGGGAGTTATACGGGGAAAGGTCAAGAAGAAAACTGACAGTGGTTAGTAGATACAGAGGGAAAGAAACAGACCAAAAAAATTAGTTTGACCTGTAGGAACAGCAGCTTTAAGCAACCACAAACAGGAAGTGTTGCCTTCAGGAACCAGGAAATGGCAAGAATGATAGCAAAGGCCAAATTCACCTGACCTGAAAATAAAATGCAGAGGAGAGGGAGTGCGTCAAATTCAGAAGAGATTGTATAACTGTAAATAAAATGTTTCCTGCTGCTCAGAGAAGTTGTTGTTGATATTTTAAATCTGATTGTCCAGTATTAGTTATATCAAACAATTAAGTGAGATCTACTTTTTAAGGGACGCGGGTGGCGCTGTGGGTTAAAGCCTCAGCGCCTAGGGCTTGCCAATCGAAAGGTCAGCGGTTCGAATCCCCGCGGCGGGGTGCGCTCCCGCTGTTCGGTCCCAGCGCCTGCCAACCTAGCAGTTCGAAAGCACTCTCGGGTGCAAGTAGATAAATAGGGACCGCTTACTAGCGGGAAGGTAAACGGCGTTTCCGTGTGCGGCTCTGGCTCGCCAGAGCAGCGATGTCACACTGGCCACGTGACCCGGAAGTGTCTTCAGACAGCGCTGGCCCTCGGCCTCTTTGAGTGAGATGGGCGCACAACCCTAGAGTCTGTCAAGACTGGCCCGTATGGGCAGGGGTACCTTTACCTTTACTGCTTTTAAAAATATTCTGACAGCACCCGCCATTTTCTTTACATGGGTCAAAAAACTCTGAAGTTCACTGTGGCAGTTCAGTCTTGCTTCTTTCTGCCCCAGTTCCTAGTTGTGGGACTGCACAGCATCATAGATTTGAATTAGATGCGGCCTCTTCTTCATATCAGCACATCTGTCTGGAGTGTTTGAATGAATGGGATGAGGCACCTCAAACATTTACCACGAACACCGATGACTGTACAACTTAACCCCCATCTGCAATCTCCAGTCAGAACATACTTTTTACATAAAGCACTCTCACTTTTAATGATCGCACTGGCATAGATTCAAAGCATAAACAGCGGAATAATTATGCTTTCCCCTATGAGTTGTCAGTACTTGTTTGTCACAACGATCCAGTATGATTGCTGTACAATGATTAATCAATGCGCCCACTCTCATTTGCTGGAGAATGATAGTAGAATTCTTAGAATGGGTTGGCTCCAAACTATTCACAATGAAAAAAGGGGGACAACTTAGTAGCCATGATTCACTTCTCATTTATTTCAATGGAACCAAAGTATGACTAAGGGTGCGATCTAAGCGCTGGCTTGTAGCTTTAGCCCTGCTGCTGGTCATCCAGTGAAGGCGAATGTTTGAAGACCCAGGACTGATAAAAGAAGGTATGCTTTCATGCAATGCATAGTTAAAAGTATGGAACCCGCTCCCACAATGATGGCCTCCTACATGGATGGCTTTAAAAGAGGACTCATGGAGGGCAAGGCTATAAACACTACCACAAGCCATAATCGGGACGCAGGTGGCACTGTGGGTTAAACCACAGAGCCTAGGACTTGCCAATCAGAAGGTCGGCGGTTCGAATCCCCGCGACGGGGTGAGCTCCTGTTGCTCGGTCCCTGCTCCTGCCAACCTAGCAGTTCGAAAACACGTCAAAGTGCAAGTAGATAAATAGGTACCGCTCCGGCCGGAAGGTAAACAGCGTTTCCATGTGCTGCTCTGGTTCGCCAGAAGCGGCTTAGTCATGCTGGCCACATGACCCAGAAGCTGTACTCTGGCTCCCTCGGCCAATAAAGTGAGATGAGCACTGCAACCCCAGAGTCAGCCACGACTGGACCTAATGGTCATTATGGCTTTTTACAATCCATAATGGCTACGTTCTACCTCCACTGCCTCGCAGCACCAGCTGCTGAAATTACAGGTGCGCAGAGTGCTCATGCCTAGCTCACTGAATTTTCATCTGGTCAGCCATTCTGAAAACAGGATGCTGAATTAGATCGGCCATTGGCCTTATCCAGCAGGCTTGTCTAATGTTCTTCAGCTTATGCCCACCAGAGCAGAAGGTTGGGGAGCAGGCTAGCAAATTTCTGCGCCAGCCTGTAAATATACTGTACACCGGTGAAAGCATCACAACAGTAGCCACAGCATTATTGAGTTAAAAACTAGCAAGCTTAATGGCAGGATGTGAAAGAAGGCCCTTCCAGGAGATTAGCATTCATGCAGATTTCAGTATCCCTATCCTAAGCTGTGTTTGCTATGATAGTAAAGTCATTTTAATAGTATATGGGAGAGAAAATCCATTTTTAAAAAACAATCTTATAAAATGTTTTAAAATGTCTAAGATTTTTCTCACAGACAAAATATTTATTAGAGGGTGGTCAGTTCATTACTTTTGTCATAATTGCTTCCAGAAAACTCCCACATACTTAAATGTGAGCCAAATATTTCCAAGAGGTCCAACATTACTCACCCTCCTTACAGAATCTATTGGTTTGTGTTACTTTCACACACATACACACCACATTGAAGCATCTGAGCATTGGAAAAGCTAAAAATACTCCAAACATCCCATTTCTCTTCAAATAGGATTCCATATGCCAAAGTCTTACTAGTGTAGGAAACTGAAATCATTAACGATAATTTTTCAAGAACCTTGTCATATCTTGAGCAACCATAGCCTGGCTCAGCCCTTTGGTAGGTACAGATGTCCCAGTTCTTCGCAAGTATTCAGCCTAGAGGTCAGATTACGGTGTCACTGCTGCCACCCAATTAGTTCTTTGTGCCAAGCTTGAGGCCAAAAACTGGGTAGTTTGTTCACATTTATATTGAGAAATTGCCTTCCTTTTCATGGTAACTGCTGTCCTCTTTAGGTAAAGGTAAAGGGACCCCTGACCATTAGGTCCAGTCATGGCCAACTCTGGAGTTGCGGCGCTCATCTTGCTTTATTGGCTGAGGGAGCCGGCGTACAGCTCCTGGGTCATGTGGCCAGCATGACTAAGCCGCTTCTGGCGAACCAGAGCAGCACACGGAAACGCCGTTTTACCTTCCCGCCGGAATGGTACCTATTTATCTACTTGCACTTTGACATGCTTTTGAACTGCTAGGTTGGCAGGAGCAGGGACCGAGCAATGGGAGCTCACCCCGTCGCGGGGATTCGAACCACCGACCTTCTGATTGGCAAGCCCTAGGCTCTGTGGTATAACCCACAGGGCCACCTGCGTCCCGTCTCTTTAGGTTACCATGCCACCAATGTCACCATGACAGTAGAATTTATAACCAGTAGAATTTTTTTAAGACAACTTTTATGATATTGTAATTATAGACATAGTGATAGCTTTGCGTACCCTCCAGAGAAGATAGGCTGCAAACATTATTGCAGATTTGTGCTTGAGAACTGTTTGTGAACATTCAGTGATAGCACACCAACTCAACCAATCAAATTCAGCTGTTCATCACCATTTTGGAGTTTAGAAGGCAACCCAGACTCCTAAAAACTGCAGGCAGTAGTTTTCTATCTTCTGACAAGCCACAACAATTGCTCAAGTACCCCTAACTGGACCGTCCCTGCAAAATAGGGACACTTGGAAGGTCTGGGATACCAGGAAATTCAAGTTGCACAATTAAAGCAGATTCAGCACTCTTCTGCAACAAACACCCCCCCAGAAAACTTGGGCTTTTGCAGTAAGGAAAGTGACAGGAAAATGCATTAGAAAGTGTGGGATAATAATTGTTTGAAATGGCATTGTATGTCAGAATCAGAATTAATGCTCAATAAGCAGATTGTGAGAACTACATGTTACAGTACAACTCTAAAGGTAGAGGTATCTATTCTGCCTTGGTCAGACCACACCTGGTATACTGTGTCCAATTTTGGGCACCGCACTTTAGGAAGGATGTTGACAACCTGGAATGTGTGCAAAGGAGGGAAATGAAGATGATCAAGCTTCTAGAAGCCAAGCCTTATGCGGAATGGTTGAAGGAGCTGGGAATGTTTAGCTTGGAAAAGAGGAGACAGAGAGGAGATATGATAGCTATCTTCAAATATCTCAAGGACTGTCACATGGAAGATGGAGCAAGCTTGTTCTCTCCTGCTCTGGAAACTAGATCTGAACCAATGGCTTCAAGTTACAAGAAAGAAGATTTCAGCTAAACATCAGGAAGAACTTTCTGACGGTAAGAGCTGTTCGACAGTGGAACTGTCTCCTTTGGGAAGTTGTGGACTCTCCATATTGTCCCCTCTCAAAACTGTTTTTCAGTACAAGAAGCAGTACTATAAAGTTCCACACTGGGCTACATTTTGTTGCTCACCACCCTGCATTATTCAGTTTGCTATGTATATAGACCCACTTCTGAATAACAGGTACATTCCAGCCATCTTATAATATTACTTTATTCTTGGTGCTGTTGCTAAATTCCCCCCCCCCCTTGACTTTCTCTGAACTCATCAGCAATCTATTTATATATTCACAATGTGCAATAAATTAGATCCTGAAGTGAGTTAAGGAGTCATTTTCCCCAGGAAAATTGACCATTCAAACTACAGTTATCCTAGATAACAGACTGACTATGTAAACACATTGCAACGTGTGTGTGTGTGTGTGTGTGAGAGAGAGAGAGAGAGAGAGAGAGAGAGAGCGCCATTAGAAATCAGATATTTGCCCACCTTCACTTATGTTGCTGAATATATTCTGGCACTGAGATTCAAATTCTCTTACAATTTGTATTTTACTTTCTTAAAGCAAATTGGACTGCCCAGGCTACAATCCTACATGACTGATCATTGCTGCTAGAGTGACTCCTTCTTCTTCTTTGGCGATCACTCGTAGCCAAGTAAGATTGTCATCCATAAACACAGTTTTAACAATGAGTCCGTAAGTGACTGTGGAGGCCAATTCTGGATCCACGCATCCTTCCACAGTGGGGACATTGGTTTCTGGGTGGGAGTTGAACTCAGCAGAGTGACTTAGGATGTAGAGCACATGCTTATCCACTGGCCTCCACCACCACCGATCAAATACTACTACATGGTCATAGGACCATGACATGGGATATTACAGAGGTGTGAGCAGAACGAAAGCAGCCATGGGCCCCCTGGATCCTAAGCCAGTCCATTCCGCAGAGATCCTGGAGCAGGTGCAACAAAAAGTGATGGAGAAACTGCTCACCCCTGTTCTCCCACAGTGGACAAAAACCAGGAGGATTACAGACACTGTAGCCAAAATCCTGCTCTGCCCCTGACCAGGTTTTAGGATTGCTCGGCCCAGTTGCATTCCTAGACTCACTTACCACAGAGTATGCATCATTGAACTTAATGAGGGTTAAAGGTAAAGGGACCCCTGACCATTAGGTCCAGTCATGACCGACTCTGGGGTTGCAGTGCTCATCTCACTTTATTGGCCAAGGGAGCCAGCATTTGTCCGCAGACAGCTTCTGGGTCATGTGGCCAGCATGACTAAGCTGCTTCTGGCAAACCAGAGCAGCACACGGAAACGCCGTTTACCTTCCCGCCGGAGCGGTACCTATTTATCTACTTGCACTTTGATGTGCTTTCAAATTGCTAGGTTGGCAGGAGCAGGGACCAAGCAATGGGAGCTCACCCCGTCGCAGGGATTCGAACCACCGACCTTCTGATCGGCAAGTCCTAGGCTCTGTGGTTTAAACTTGCATAAAATAATGCAAGTAAAGATCACAGAGAACCAAGAATGAACTGTGTCAGTTGTGTGAGTGCCTGTTTTGGTGTGGCAACCCTTATTGGGAAGCCACAATGTACCAAAACAGACCTTAATTGAATATGAAAGCATGATTCTGTACATGCACTGTTTTCCCACCTCCAACATTAAGTTATTACAGCTCAGTCCTAAAAATTTACAGACCAATTCACTCAGACGCAAGTCCACCGAGTTCAGTGGAGCTCATACCCAGGTTAGTGTACCTAAATATGCAGCTTCTGAATGTGAGTCTGTACTCATCATCAGAATTAAGCTCTCTACTATATAGCTATGTGTATATAGAGTAGCACTTAGAAGACTGGATTATAGTTTCTAAATCCCAGAAACCCTTCACAGACATCTGAGTAGCTTTGTACTTTTGTTTCTATGTAGGTGATTGGTGGAAATTCAGCTGCAGTGCCTTGCATTAGATGCTACTAAAGCGACCTTGTGTGTTGCAATTAAGCACAGCACAGTGTATCTATGAGTAGCGGAAAAGCTCACAAGAAAATAGATCCTGAACTGAAGTATGGTTGCAGATCAATTTTAAAGCAATTAAATCATAGGTTTAAAATGCAATGAGTTAATTATGAAATGAATGGAATAGCAGGATGAGCATGATGCATAATCCATTAAAATGCTATTCCATTTGAAAAAATATTGCTTGTATTGATGACTGTCAAGTCTTGTAATAGCTATCATATCGTAGATGATACAAATCCATTGCTTCTCTAATCCTCTACTATAAATGTGCAACTAGCAAAAACATTCGTAGGGTGTATATAATTGACACTTGAATATCCTGCTGAAACTCAGAGTGCTTAATTGAACATCAATTAACAAAGAATAAGGTGAATGTTAAGAACAAATCTGTCGGATCACAAAGACAGACAGCAATTTTCTTAGCGTGTTCCAAAGTACACAGGGGGATTTTCTCTCACTCCACACATCTTTCATTATGCACTTAAGACGACCGAGAGATTGATCTGTGTTTCCTCATGTAGTATCACACCAAGGCAAGAAGTCTATTTACATGAACTGTTAAATGTGCCCATGTGTCTGTATTTTATAAATCTGGTTAGCCACATTACGCATCATCATCATTCCCTACGGGACCGCCTCTCCCGGTATGCCCCATGGAGAGCCTCAAGGTCCATAAATAGCAACACCCTAGTGGTCCCGGGCCCTAAGGAAGTTAGATTAGCCTCAACCAGAGCCAGGGCCTTCTCAACACTGGCTCCGGCCTGGTGGAACGCTCTGCCTCATGAAACCAGGGCCCTGCAGGATCTGATTTCTTTCCATGGGGCCTTTGGCTTGGAGCCAATTTGATTCCCTCCCCCTCTTTCTTTTTTCTTTTCCTTTCTCCTCCTGCGATGAGGCTACATTTTAATATTTTAATGTTTCAGTATTTTAATGTATTTTAATTTTGTTTTTAAGTTGTATTCATTCAACTTATTTTTATTATTGTTGTTAGCCGCCCTGAGCCCAGCCTTGGCTGGGGAGGGCGGGGTATAAATAAATATTATTATTATTATTATTATTATTATTATTATTATTATTATTATTATAGTGGCATGGCAGGGTGATGCTACAACATATTCATACATCAGGAGTGAAACAGAAGGGATTCCGGATGAGAGACTTCAGGCTTGGCAACCCTTCTTCTGAAAGTTAAGCAATGTCTGCCGATCTTCCCCAAATGCGCCCGCTCAGGCAGCTTCTGGTGAGGGTCCTGTGCAAAGATGTCAGCCGCTGCCAAACCACAACAATGTTTTCCTCTTGCAAGCATTGGCACCGGACTGAGGAAAGGAAGGCGGCTGCTGTGCCCGTCACACGTGTTTGGCCTAGGTGCACGTATTTGCACAGGTGTGACTAATCCTGGGAATACTTAATGAAACCCAGACAATGTTGAGCAATTTGTTTTGACCGGCTGAGGTGATAAAGCATTGAGACAAAGCAAGAAGCTTGTTATTGCGAGCATAACTGGAGAGTGCTTCCTGTTTACGAGGTTACAACCATGTCGGGGGCTGAATAAACTCCAAGGCCGGGGGCTTGGGTCTATTTTGAGCAAATAGACGCTGAGACGAAAATAGAACTTTTGAAACCTTCTCTCCCTTCCGGTCCTCTCAATTTTCTTCATGCCCTAGAATTCTCTCACCCTTAATTTTTCCCCAATGTGTTTTTTTACGGGGCGTTTGACTCCTACACCAACATGTGGTTATTGGGACCTGCTTTGAAAATGGCCTGATAAGGTGTAATTGCTTCCACAGGCTCCCCTTTTTATTTTATTCTGTTCTAAACTTAGCTGTCCGCTTTAAGCGTGTTTACTCAGACACAATCCCCTAGTGACTTCAATAGGATTTATGCTTGAGAAAGTTCACACAGGCTTAAGTTCACGTAGGGTTAGTTACAGTATTAGTTGCTTTTATAAGAAAGAAATTTTTACACCTTAAGGGCAGACATGATGCAGATAGAATGAACATTTATTCTTTATTTCCAATTCCTTTTAACCTTCCTTTTTCCAGTTTGGGGTGGGGAACTGCTCACAGTAGAGAGAAGATTTTATGAAATGCAAACAAAAGATTAAAAAGGTCATTACAGCAAGAAACATGGACAGAACAACTCAAAGGGTAAAATGCAATACAATCGGCCGAAATGTATTGCAAAAACACACTTGAAAGAGAGGGCAATCCTAGCCATGCCTGGGGAGCAGCAGAGAAGAACAGGAGATTGAGCAGGACATTCTTCTTAAGTCCTGCCAGACCACACAGGCCAAGGCAGAAGGTAGTGACCAGGGATGCTAGCATCCGTCAGTTTTGGTTCTCTCATTTTCCAGTCTTACCTTCCATCCTCCAGGCTGCTGCTGCTGCTGCTGCAATTTGCAATTTATTTATTTAATACTCAGCAAACTTCATCAGCGTTCCAGTGCAAATTTCATTTTGCAAGCAAATGTGTAAAATTGTTGCAAGCAATTCCCCCCAGTTTTTGTGGATATTGTTGGACTAGATAACTGTGTTGCAGGATTTGGCTACGTATGGATCCTGTAGTGTGACTGTGTTTTGGTTCTCATTCTGTTTCGGAAAGTGCAACTGGTCTAAATCCAGACACACGGTCTAGGTTTTTCAGACCACAACTGTGCTGCATCCCAGATTTTGCTGACTCTTGTACTTTGATAGAAAGACATATGGTGAGGCCTATAATTCACAGAGTCACAGGGACTCCTTTGAGGGGAAGGGGCATGGCTCAGTGGTAGAGCAGTTGTTTCGCCTGCAGAATATTTAGAATGCTGCTGGGTTTTTAGTCTATTGTTGTCTTTTAAAATCTTTTAAAATTTTTAATTGTTTTTATTGCGATTGCCTTGTTCGTTACCCTCATTCTTGAAAGTGTGCATGCTAAAGCTTTGAGTCATGACTGATTGGTAATTTTACTTTTTATCGTTTTATATCCAGGTGAATGAAGTTGAAAGAAAGACGGCATAGAAAATTATATATCTCTTTCATTGCTCCAAACTTGCCTAAAATGGTTTTCTTTCAAACCTCTCTCTTTTTGAGTTCCAGGGCTAAAGTTTACCTTTGAATAAATTGAAGCCGATGGTCCTGTAAGCCAGCCTTGACTTGCCAAACAATTTTTTTTCAAACGTTTACCCAGACTGCATTTCCACTGTGGGCTTATGAGTAAATATCCAATTTCCTCTCCTTTCATTTCTCAGCACTTTGTGACTTTTATGGTTCACACACAGAATTCCCAATGAAATCAATCAGATTTTCATATCTGACAGGTGAAGCCTGTGTCCCTTGGCTAAAGCAAAGGATCGGTGAAAAGCGGGGGGGGGGGGGTGTTTAAATAAATTAGACTGGGAAGGGGCAGCAAAATAGCCCTTGTAAAGTCAATGTACAATCCAGGCAAAGTTAAGAATTTTTCAACCGTGCTTATTTTAGTGGCAAAGGCTTCAGCCAGTACGCAGCTTTGAAATGAATGACAGTGCTAGGATTTCAGTACATCCCCCTCCTTCTCAGCTGCTCAAAAATATTGGTAGAATAAGAATTTTTATTTCTTGATTTATTAAATTTTTATACTGCCCTTCATCCGAAGATCACAGGGCAGTGTGCAATATAGAAACACAAAATACATGCCATAACAACAAACAAAAACAATACCCACACCACAAGCACACACAAATTAAAAAGCCATATATTGTTTAATTAGCTGAAGGCCTGGGAGTTTTTACCTGGTGCCATAATAATAATAATATATTATTATTATTATTATTATTATTATTATTATTATTATTATTTATACCCCACCCATCTGGCTGGGTTTCCCCAGCCACTCTGGGCGGCTTCCAACAAAAGATTAAAATACAGTAGTCCATCAAGAAGAAGGCTGATCGCCGAAGAACTGATGCTTTTGAAATATGGTGCTGGAGGAGACTCTTGAGAGTCCCAAGGACTGCAAGAAGATCAAACCTCTCCATTCTTAAGGAAATCAGCCCTGAGTGCTCACTGGAAGGACAGATCCTGAAGCTGAGGCTCCAAGACTTTGGCCACCTCATGAGAAGAGAAGACTCCCTAGTGTCTTCCAAGACCCTGATGTTGGGAAAGATGGAGGGCACAAGGAGAAGGGAACGACAGAGGACGAGATGGTTGGACAGTGTTCTCGAAGCCACAAACATGAGTCTGACCAAACTGTGGGAGGCAGTGGAAGATAGGAGTGCCTGGCGTGCTCTGGTCCATAGGGTCACGAAGAGTTGGACACGACTAAAGAACAAGTCCATTAAACATTAAAAGCTTCCCTAAACAGGGCTGCCTTCAGATGTCTTCTAAAAGTCTGGTAGTTGTTTTTCTCTTTGACATCTGGTTTGAGGGCATTCCACAGGGCGGGCACCACTACCCAGAAGGCCCTCTGCCTGGTTCCCTGTAACTTGGCTTCTTGCAGTGAAGGAACCACCAGAAGGCCCTCGGCGCTGGACCTCAGTGTCTGGGCAGAACGATGGGGGTGGAGATGCTAATGAAGGCTAATGTAATGAAGGCGCCAGGCAAGCCTCCCTGGGCAGAGCATTCCACAAGTGAGGAACCACCACAGCAAAGGCCTGCTCCTGCGTTGCTGCCCTCTGGGCCTCTCAGGGAGGAGTCACATAAAGAAAAGCTTCAGTTGATGATCTTAAGCAGCTCATAGCGGCTGCTGGAGAGCTGGCAAGGAAGAAAGGCTACTGCTGCCAAGGCCCTGCCCCACATGATGTGCCAGCTTTGAGGGTCAGGCAGGGCCACCCTGGTCAGGAAGAAAGGCAGAGCGGAGGGCAAGGAGTCTTGGGTGTTTTTTTTTAAGCAAGCTTTGTGTGTCCGCGTTTAATCTTGCCCCTTTTCTAAAATTTATTTATCCGTGTGTGTTTTTCTTTTCATAAATCTACCAAAGACAGGGTTGCCATATTCCCAAATGTGAAAATCCAGACAAAGTTATTGGGGGAGGGGAGCAAAGTTGTTGAGCTTTGGGAACATCTCCTCCCCCCTCAAAAAAAAAAACAAGTCTTTGGGCTTTTTGGGGATTTTTTACAGCATTTTTCTTAAAAAATCATTGTAGTTGCCATATGTCTGGGTTTCCCGGGTATTTTGCTGATTCGGTGAAAATCTGACCAGACGCTCTTTTGACAGTCCGATTCCTGGATGTGTCTGGGGAAACCCAGACGTATGGCAGCCCTACCAAAGAAGAAAAAAAATCTGGGATTAATGGGTTTTCTCAGGACGGTGGGAGAGTGAGAAATGTCCCTGTTTTCATCTGAGGAATGTTGGAGGGTATTGCCAGGTTCAATCTTCAGTATCCCCTAACAGAGCTCAGAAACGACTCTTAGCTGCAATCGTGTTGTCAGAGTAAATGATACTGAGCTAGATGTTTTCTAATATTAGCTAAAGCGGCTACCGATGTTCCCATTTAAACAAGGCAGTTAGCAGCCCTGTGCATTTCCATGCGTTATCATCTGGGGGCTATCGGACATAACACTTGAGCCTAACATGTAATGCTTGCTCACGGGTTTCCAATCTTCAGATAAATCTCAGGAACGCTGACCTCACCTGCGATCAGATCCAACTGCTGATATAAATTGCTGGCACACATGCATTTGACCATGAACAACTCCATCTTTCAGTGACTCATAATCTACACAATCTGAATACAGATTAGGAAGAGCGGGCTGGTGCTGAAACGTTGTGTCTGAATCAGTTCTGAGCAAAATGAATGAATGTGAGGTTTGAAAGAAAAGTCATGTGGGGTTGGGGGAAAATACCGTATTTTTCGCTCTATAAGATGCACCAGACCACAAGACGCACCTAGTTTTTGGAGGAGGAAAACAAGAAAAAGAATATTCTGAATCTCAGAAGCCAGAACAGCAAGAGGGATCGCCGCGCAGTGAAAGCAGCAATCCCTCTTGCTGTTCTGGCTTCGGGGGTAGCTGCGCAGCCTGCATTCGCTGCATAAGACGCACACACATCTCCCCTTACTTTTTAGGAGGGGAAAGGTGAGTCTTATAGAGCAAAAAATACGGTACTTGTCGGCATGTGCCCAGCATTGCCTTCTTGTCTTATGTGCGTGGAGAAGGACACACATATATATCACTAAAACTGAGATTCTGGCACAAAACTGATTTTTATTTTTTGCAGACAGACATTATTTCACCTCCTTATGTTTGAGGTGACCTTGAGGAGTGTGAATACAATCAGCAAAGTCAACAGAGCTGCCAAGGAACAGCTCTGGCCAGATGGGAGCCACTCATTCTTACAGCTTCTGACTCATGTGTGTTGCGTGGGTGTGTGGCCGGGGGGGGGGGGAGAAGTAGAGAAAAGGGACTGGGAAAGAATCTCTTGCTATATTTAACCACGGATAATAGGAAGAGGTTCGGCTATTGAGTTGAGTTGTAAATAACAGTAAAATGAAATCACTTTTTAGACATTCATGACTCTATCATTATAGCCTGCTGAGAAAGTGCATGAGTAATGAAGATTGTGGCTTGGAAAAAGTCTGACCCCCCCCCCCCCCATATGCAACACAGCTTCTACATTACGCAATATCATGGCAATGGCCTTTCTAAATGGAAGTGTTCTTTTTCTGCTCGATGTAGTTCTGCAACGGTACTTCAAGTCTTCTGGCTTGCTAAACCGCATTTAAGCCCACTGCATTTTCTTCCCTCGTACTTTCGCCGTTGCAGTGAAAGTGGCTTCCAGACTGTCGCTATTTTGGGATGGGCTTAAATCACAAACCGGTAGGTTCAGGTTGTGTAATTATAGCTGATTTGGCTCTCTTTGGCAACAGGCCCACTCCCCCCCCCCTGCCAAAAAAGAAACAGACCTTTCGTGATAAGGGAAGTGTCAGGAAAATAAGCTCGAAAGAGTTGGCCAAGAAGCACTTGACACAACATCATATAACCTCCCAGCAGATAAATCAGAATGGATGCCCAGTAAATAGTCCGTGTTGTGCAAGCTCTTTGCAGACTTCATGCAAACAAATCAGGATGAATGCTCAGTAAACAGGTCCTCTGGAAGCGACCCTAAATGGCTTTTAAAAATCAAAATTTAACTCTTTCTGCCCTGTGATGCTGCAAGACTATGCCCACTGAAAGAATGAATGCATAGCAGTGGTGGCTGGTTCCCACTGCACTGGAAGGCAGGCAGATGAACAGTAAGTGGAGCCAAAACCAATGGCAGGCAGAACCAACTCATTCTAATTTTGCCCCCATCCTCCTCCCTGCTCAATTCTACAGACTGAGGCTGGTTGGGCAGTGACCCATTTACCCTAATGAACCAGCCTCCACTGATGCACCCTCTTAGCAGTGGAGCAATAGAACTGCAAGCACATTTGCAAAGCTAAGCAAGGTCCAATATGGTTTCAGATTGGATGGGGGACCTTGTGCTGAGATTCCTGAAATGCAGGGGGTTGGACTAGCTGACCCTCAGAGTCTCTCCCAATGCTACAATTCTGTGATTCGATGATTTAGGCCATGGGTAGGCAAACTAAGACCCCAGGGGCTGGATCCGGCCCAAACGCCTTCTAATTCTGCCTTCTAAATCAGTGTGTTTTTACATGAGTAGAATGTGCCCTTTTATTTAAAATGCATCTCTGGGTTATTTGTGGGGCCTGCCTTGTGTTTTTACATGAGTAGAATATGTCATTTTATTTAAAATGCATCTCTGGGTTATTTGTGGGGCATAGGAATTCGTTCATTATTCTTTTCTTCAAAATATAGTCCGGCCTCCCCACAAGGTCTGAGGGACAGTGGACCGGCCCTCTAATGAAAAAGTTTAGGCTGTGATTCTGGAAATTTAGGCTGGACTCTAAGCCCTTTCAGCTCATTCGCATGACCTGCCTACACACTGAACGTTTATCTTAAAGGCTTGCTTTTCGCTTTACCAAACTTAGGCAGAGTAACAGCAGCAGGGTTTGGATCTGATGTAACTGTATATTGGCTTAATTTGCACTGGTTTGTTTTACAACAGCTTCTTATGCATGGGGTGATCCTAGCACTTTTTGCCTTCCTTCCAAATGAATGCAAAGAAGATCTGTGCTCAATTTTTTCTAGGGAAAGAGTTCTGTTATCAGGGTGTCACAAAGAGAAGCCCCAACACTGAACTCCTGTCTGATTTCACAAGCCAACGAAGTCCAGAGCAGGTCCCTTCTGAGGATATTAGAAAGTGTGTGTAAGTAACAGCTGTGGGGTTTGTGAGGGTTCTGCCCCAAGTGAATTGCTAATTGTCCGATTATTTGGGTTCACCTGAAAGATCATCATGACTAAAGGAAAACTGATTCAGGTTTTTCAGATTATTATAAATGAGCAAGAGCAGAGGGGGGCAAGGATGTCTGGCTTGCTGGAATGCTGAAAACTCTAACAATGTGCTCAGCAGCCTTGACAAATATTTGTAAAATTATTTCCACTTTTACTTTATTTGACTAAAAAAAGCATTATGTTTCTGGAGAGCGCCCAAATATGTTAAGCAAAAGGAATGACCTACTGTGGAAAGGAATCACAGTCACAGAGGAACATTTTCGAGTCCTCCTTATTTTTATAGGCTTCATGAATGTAGTTATTGGAACTGGAGATTTTTGCACGATGAGCAAATTGACTTTTTGCATGTGCAGAGTTGTTGCCTTGTTTCCTCATTCGTTTTCCAGTTATGGATGACTCTGGAGGTGTACTTGAAAAAGGGTTGAGGAAATAACTAGTTCCTTAGCAATTTCAAACACTAGGAATGATTCCTTAAATGGAACATCATCCTGATGGCAACCCAGGGACAATTTGTGGGCTGTTTTAGGTATTTCTATATAACCAGTCAACACATGACTGCAAATGCTTTTTAGTTATTGTGTAATACAGTGGTACCTCAGTTTAAGAACAGCCCTGTTTACGAACTATTCAGTTTACGAACTCCGCAAAACCAGAAGTAGTGTCCCGGTTTGTGAACTTTACCTTGGTCTAAGAACAGAAGCTGAGCAGTGGAAGGGCACCGGCAGCAGGAGGCCTCATTAGGGAAAGCACACCCCGGTTTAAGAATGGTTTTGGTTTAAGAACGAACTTCCGGAACGGATTCAGTTCATAAACCGAGGTACCACTGTACTCCAAATCCCATTTTGGGGGGGACAAGAAATTCTCTCTGCATATAATAGACGTGCGAGTGGGGAGTGTAACCTTACTGAAGAGACAACTTTGCGAAGCGTGTCAGCCATGCTGCTGCTTGCTCTGCTTTTTAAAAAGTATCATTATTATTTATTAAATTTGTATGCCTCCCTTCATCCAGAGGCCCCAGGGTGGTTCACCAGCAAAGAAAAAGGGGAATAGCTATTGGAGTGGAGCCCCAGCTTTATAGCTAGCTGCTGCTGCTGCTTCTTCTTCTTCTTCTTCTTCTTCTTCTTCTTCTTCTTCTTCTTCTTCTTCTTCTTCTTCTTCTCAGACTGAAATATTGTAATTAGTTGCAATTGTAATGCACCGTAATGCGCACTCAGCACATGGGAAATGGCATTATGTTTTACAAATAGAATTGGGAAGCCAAAGCCCTCACGAAATCAGCATATGATCATTAAGTAGATTCTCCATGAATCTAGCAAGGCAGTGTTATTGTTTATAGGGCTTGTAGCAAGTCAAAATGCTGACTTATAAAGTTAAGTGCCTTTACACTGCTTCTGAAACAGATTTTGGTTGATGAACTATTTCCCCTACTAGCATGAAAAAGTACAAATCTCTTATAATAGCAACAAAAATCACAAAGTTCCCCCTTCTGCTTTAGCAGGATTATGATTAAAGGACCCAAAGTTTTTAACCATATTTTTAGCAGCATCTTTTGGAGTGTTGTAGCATTTAATGCTTCACTGCAAAATTCAGAGCAATATAAAACAAACAGAAAGTTTTCTGCCAAATGAAACCACGGCAAAAAGTCTGAAAGTCAAGTATCTAATGATTTTGTGTTTCAGAAGAATCAATGTATTTCTTTAGTGTTTGCTTTCAGTATTGATTATTGCACATCACCTATCTGGACTACTAAAAATACATTCCCGTAAAGCACTCATCAAGGCCTCAGAGTTTATAAATGAAAGTTTTTTAGTGGCCACAAAAATGACTTCTTTTAAAAAAAAAACAAAACAAAAAACAATAATCTCCAAACAGGAGATTTTGTGGTGAAAGATGTTAAGGTGGAGTGACTAATATTAATTCATTTATGCTGATGCACTGTCTGAGAATTTTTGGCACAGTCATTTACTACAGTTGCTCTCTGGAATGGACATCCTTGCTGCTGCTGCTGCTGCTGCTGCTGTTTTTTGTGTGTGTGCTTATAATGGCACACAGAGTGGTTTGTCTGTACCAACATAGCTTCAGCAACATTCTGTGCTTAGCATATGGGGGCTCAGTTGTCCCTGTTGTAGAGCCTGCCAGTTTTGCAACATAATGCAAAAGTCTAATAAGGAAAGCAAAAGACTGTATTGTTAGCATTGTGGAAGCCAAAATAGCTTGTAGGTGGAATTTAGGAAGCTGCCTTATAGTGGTTCATGTATCCCACGATTGTCAACACTAGCTGGTCGTGGCTCCCCAAGGATTCAGGAAGAGGTCTCTCTCCTACCTGGAGATGCTGAGGATTGAACCTGGAACCTTATGCACACAATGCATGTGCCTTACCCCACTGAGATTGCTGTAGTCCCATCTTCACTTTCTGCCCACGTTAAGGGATAGAGAATGCATGGCCCAACAGTTGTTGGATTCCACCTCCTATTCACCATAGTCAACATGGTCAATAGTAAGGGGTGATTTGAAGTGCAGTGTGTGTGTGTGTGTGTGTGTGTGTGTGTGTGACTTCAGACCACAGACTTGCAGTGCAATCCATTACATGTCTATACAGAAGCCCCTTTGAGTTCAATAGGACTTTTTTTACAGTAAGTGTTTATTAGGATTATTGCAGCCCAAGCAGAATGGCATGAGCACCCCAGTTGAGTCAAATGAAAGCAAATTTTGGGGAGGGGGGAAATAATGAGCCCTAACAATCTGTTCCTTTCCCATGCCATTTTTTGTTTCGTACATCCAAATCCAGACACAGAAGAAGAAGAAGAAGAAGAAGAAGAAGAAGAAGAAGAAGAAGAAGAAGAAGAAGAAGAAGGGAAAAAAGAAGAGTTTGGATTTGATATCCTGCTTTATCACTACCCGAAGGAGTCTCAAAGCGGCTCACAATCTCCTTTCCCTTCCTCCCCTACAACAAACACTCTGTGAGGTGAGTGGGGCTGAGAGACTTCAAAGAAGTGTGACTGGCCCAAGGTCACCCAGCAGCTGCATGTGGAGGAGCAGGGAAGCGAACCTGGTTCACCAGATTATGAGTCCGCTGCTCTTAACCACTACACCACACTGGTTATAGATCTTCAACACGCATGCTGTTGCAGACTAAAAACATGTGGTTGTTATCGCTCATTTTATTTTGTAAGGACTTTTTTTTTTGAACAAATATTTTTTTCTTTAATAATGGATAGATAGCAATGTTTATTGTGGCTTTGCAGGTTCTTGATAATTGCCCTTTTAAAAAAACTTTACAGTTCCAGACAGGCAGTGCAGGTATCAACACCCTGATGAACCGACATGGCTGATGGGCAAGTCATACAGACCTGGTCTAACCTTTACTATGCTGTCCAGTCCCATCTTTATCAAACATTACCAAAGCAGAATGTTTTTGCAGCCAGCAAAAAAGGTTGAAACAAATAACTGTTTCCTCCACCGTCTTATTAGCGCACCTGTCAAAAGTACCTGAAGGAGTTATCTGAGTGGAAATGCTTATGACATCCTGTTTTAAAAAGAAATTGAAGTAGATTGGAGGGGTGGGTTGTTCTTAAGAACACAATGTAACTGGAGCCTTCATAGAGCATACTATGGATATAACTGTATGTCAGACCTGGTTAGCCTCTTCAATCAATTTGCAAAAAGCTTTCAGTTTTATTGATGCTCATTTATGTAGGCAGAAATGGCTGGATTCAATTCGGACTTTAATGTACTTGTAATTAATGAGTGTTAAGCAGGGTCAACTGCATGTTGTTATGCAGAAGATACACAACTGGATCTTCCATGTCTCTCTCTGTGTATGTACTGCAGGGCCCATGGGCACATTTGAAAACTAGAGAAACTGTTGTGGGCATCCAGCCCACACCATGACATATTCTATAGGCTACAACAGAATGCTTATTTAAAGCCTATTTTCAGTGTGGGAAGGGAACCCAGTGCTGGCTTGTGCTCACTGGGACTGGTAGGTACAGAGTGGGCAGGCAAACAAAGCAAAGTGCCATCAAATTCAAGCACAATCTGTAGACATATCAAAGAACCCAATAGTGCAGAAAGAAAAATGAATCCAAATGATAACTTTTTTGAAGCCATGGGTTGTTGTTGTTGTTGTTTAGTCCTTTAGTCGTGTCCGACTCTTCGTGACCCTATGGACCAGAGCACGCCAGGCACTCCTGTCTTCCACTGCCTCCCGCAGTTTGGTCAAACTCATGCTGGTAGCTTCAAGAACACTGTCCAACCATCTCGTCCTCTGTCATCCCCTTCTCCTTGTGTCCTCCATCTTTCCAAACATCAAGGTATTTTCCAGGGAGTCTTCTCGTCTCATGAGGTGGCCAAAGTATTGGAGCCTCAGCTTCAGGATCTGTCCTTCCAGTGAGCACTCAGGGCTGATTTCCTTAAGAATGGATAAGTTTGATCTTCTTGCAGTCCATGGGACTCTCAAGAGTCTCCTCCAGCAGCATAATTCAAAAACATCAATTCTTCGGTGATCAGCCTTCTTTATGGTCCAGCTCTGACTTCCACACATCACTACTTTATGGATCCCCTTCATGGATCACTGCCTTGCCGTGGCGAAGGGGCTTGAATAACTCAGAGAAGCTACGAACTATGCCGAGCAGGGCATCCAAGATGGACAGGTCATAGTGGATAGTTTTGACCAAACATGATCCACCTGGAGGAGGAACCGGCAAGCCACTCCAGTATCCCTGCCAAGAAAACTCCATGGACAAAGAAGCCATGGGTAGTGCTTCCCAAATGCCATAATCTTTGAAAGCACAGGTGCTTCAATGCACACAGACACACAGGCATAACTTCTTGCAATATTGAATTGCTGAAGCCAGTTACTTGTGTATAGAGGTGAGTGGAGCTGTCAATTTTGTTCCCTTCATTTTCTCATTTTTCTGATCTTAAATTCAGTTCTCCACACATCTGCACCAATTTGTGAGTTAAAAAATAATAATTTGTGAACATCCAGTAGTGTTTTAGTGCATATTTTCCCCTAATAAACACATTTTTATGTATGCAATTTCCCCTAATGTACACATTTTTGCAAATCAATTCCCCCTAATATAATGCATCTCTGTATGTCATTTTGACTAATAAATGCACTTCTATGCACACTTTACCTCAGTAGCTGTGCTTTTGTCCACATTAATTGGCTGGAGAACTGTTTTGCAAAATTCAGAGAAGTATGACTTTCAAAGGGAGGCTGTGCTTCAGTTTACATACTGTTTCAGAAAGTGTAGATTTGGTAGGTTCATCCTTAAATATGAGTTTCATGGAATTTCTCCCTCGTCCCTATTTGTGGGTGTATTTCCATAGGTGGAAATTGCACTGTTTTAGAATATCTATGAGACAAGTTAATTCAATAGTCATCCCCCCCACCCCAAAGTTGCCTCAATCTGCCCAGTGGTGCAGCTGGTTCCCAGAGAATGGCAAATCTGCAAGGTACCAGGGATCTCTAACAGAGAACTGTTAGCGCACACCATCATAGACCACCATTGCTAGGATTCTTTGGAGTGGAAGGTCAACTGGTATAAAATAAATTTGTAAAGTGGATAAGTTACCTGAGTCATCTTTGGAGAGAGGAGAGATTAGTAGGAGACGGACAAAACACATTCTCTTGGCTTCCATAACTTATTCATTAGGCAACAGATTGCAACGTGTATATTTTCAAAAAGAGTTAGCTGCTCGGTTGTTAAAATATATTCTGCCGTCATAAACTTTTGCAATTGGAAACCTTCTTCTCATTTCTAGAATAGGTTAACATCAGTGTGCTTGTGTGCCACCAGTTTCATTCAGCCTCAGACTCCATACTCTCTGTGTCCCTCTGAGAGACCTGCTGGGACCTCCAGTAAATACAAATGGAGTAATATGATACTTGCTACACTGACTCAGTAAAAATCACAACATTGTGTATTCTGTTTCCTGAGGAAATGCCTTAGAACATTGCTCCCGGAGGACTCAGAAAGTATCAATTCTTCTCATTATAAGAGATAATTCTACGCATCCCCCTATTGTAGGAGTCAAGTTGACTGCCATACACACTTCAAGCTGAAAACATAGCATCCGGACAGCAAGTTAATATACAGCTGGCTCAGGCAGGCATATGTCCCGTGAAATCAAAAGCTGCGCACCAGCTTTGTTTTGCGGCTCTTGCAGGTGTTAGGACAACCCCAACCATCTTTGCAGTCCTGCAGGTGGCAATAAGAGAAAGCTTACTAAGCCTCTAGCAGGCCTCTGAACATGGCTGCCGGGCTGCGCTCAACTTGGAGTCATGAGTTGTTCAAGCCTGTGCTACTCTATTCGTTTTAACAGGCAGCAAACCGACAAGACCAAAACAAGACATTTTGCTGACTGAGGTGGACTAGCAATTGGACCCCATCTCCCCATGTAAAGGCATGTAATAGCAACTTGACTAGCTGGTTTATTTTGGCACCCAAGACAGAAAATCACACAAGGATGTTTTCTTGCTTGCACAACAATAATAAATGAACAACTTACATTTTACTGCCCTTTCATGATTGCCTAAAATCAACCACCTGAGGCAGCTGCCTCTGTCTGCCTAATGGTAGGGCTGGCTCTGGTCAGCAAACCACTCTGCCGTGGTCAGAGACAAGAATAGAACAATTATAAGGAAATTGGGCTCCACTCAGCAAACATCTTAAATCAGGCCAGTGTCACCCACTGAAGTAAACAATATGCAAAGATTGTTTACAGTGCACTTATTGTTTCTCTGCTAGCATTGTTGATTTGTGGTACAGTCATACCTTGGGTTGAAGTAGCTTTGGGTTAAGCATTTTCGGGTTGCGCTCCACGGCGAACCGGAAGTAACGGAGCACGTTACTTCTGGGTTTCGCTGCTCGCACATGCACAGACGCTCGAAATGACTTCACGTGCATGCACGGAAGCGGCAAATTGCGACCAGTGCACGCACAGACGCATGGACGCGGGTTGTGTTCACTTCAGGATGCGAATGGGGCTCCAGAATGGATCCTGTTCGCATCCAGAGGTACCACTGTATCTCTGTGTAATGCAGGGATGGGAAACCTGTAGTACTCCAGATGTTGTCAGACAACTCCAGTCATCTCTGACCATTGGCAATGCTGGTTGGGGCTGATGGGAGTTGGAGTCCAGCAACATCTGAAGGCCCACAGGTTCCCACTCCTGCTTTAGAGAACAATGGTACATATTGCAACACGGCGCCCACTCAAAAAGATTCGTAATGAGCTCATTTAAATGACAATGATGAATGCTTGTGATGGATATGCTGATGTCTTGACAGAACAGTTTATTGCTTGCATGTGTGTTGAATTTAAGACTCCAAAGATGCCGACATGACTTATAAATTATTTTCTACCTAAAATGCAGAAGGAATGACTTTTTAAAAATATACGTACTTACAAACACATCTTAGGATTTGATTTGTGATTAAAATTCCATGTTCCCCTGGACTGACACTGTATAATGAATAACAACACACTTTCTTGTGTGCTACACTCAGTAAGAATTATCAGCTACTACAATGCATTTTGGAAAATGACCCTCTTTGAAAGGCATGCTCACCATGAGGTATGAGTAACCTCCGATCGCCCATTAGCTTTCTAACATTCCCGACATGTCATGTGACATGGAATAACTACTTTTGCTAAATGAGCCCAATCTATGCATGCATTTTCAGAAGGAAACCCCATTGAACTCAGTAACTGTGCATAAAATTGCACTCTTAATGAGGGATAGCTTTGCAATTGGTGGGTCATATGAGGCCAGTAAAGCGAGTTGAGCTCCGCAACCCCAGAGTCGTTCGCGACTGGACTTATCGGTAACTGTCAGGGGTCCTTTACCTTTACCTTTATGAGGAGGGTTGCAACTCAGTGGTAGCACACATTCTCTGCATGCAAATACTTCACTCCCTGACATTTCCAGGGCTGAGAAAGACTCCTTCGTTTGTTTCTAACAAGTAGTCAATATTCTGGAAAAACCATTCTTGATATAATTCATTTTAACACCACAATAACACTTTGGTCCAAACCCATTTAAAAATCAGTTGTGACTAAGATCACGATCCTGTGCACACTTTTCTTGAGAGTAAATCCCTTGCTTTGGACCTTACCTCTGGATAAATCTCCATAGAATCGGGCTCTGCTGTAGCTGAGAACTCTAATGCATTATTTGGATTTATTGGCACATTTTGCAAACACTTAGGCACTTGGTTCCGATACATTTGCCTGTGATTAACTTTGCCACACTAAAGAGGTTTCTTCCACATCTTCAACTGTATGAATTATTAACATTGGCTAATAGGTCAATGATACTAACAGATTGCCAAGCGTGCCTAATGTGGCTTTCTTTACAGGAAAAATGGCGGGCACCAGAGTTTCATTGCTTTTTCAAGGAGGGTCCAGGGCAGGTATCTGTTTTGGGTTTTGAGGCACTGGCAGCTGCTGGAGGAAGCTGGGTGGCTGGCTTTGGCCCAGGGTGGCATGTGGGAGTCTGATCAGCAATGAACTATAAATCCAGCAAAGGAGTGACGTGAGAAACATTTTTCTTTGCTCTTCACTGTATATCCCATAAAATTATACTGTGTGTGTGTCACAGAGACACACAAATGCACACACACACACACACACACAGAGAGAGAGAGAGAGAGAGAGAGGTTTTAGCCATTCTAAATAAGCACTGCTGATAAAAATGATTATTTATGTTGCCAGTAATGGAGCATAAACAGCGCCCTTATTAGTAGGCAATTTCACGGTATCTGCTCAGTACTTCTGCGATTCCTGATTTTAAATGGATGAGTCCATTAATTGCCTCTCCACCCCCTCAATGTGAAAGCCTGATTTAGTTCAAAAACAGTCAGGATGAAAACACAGTCCTAGCTTAGGGATGGTATTTACATGCAGGTCTTTTTGCCGTTGTGCCACAGGTCCATTACATGCTGTGTGAGTCATCACAATGCGCACTGTAGCAGTTGGCTGAAAATGAGAATGTATTCCATGTGTGAAAGTTAATCCAAATATGGAAATTGCCCTGTTTTGTATTAACTACTGATGATACAGCATAATCCCCGGGGGCGGGGGTTATTTTCTAGATGCTTATTACTTGAAACTTGTGTGTGTGTGTCTCAAACTGGCCATATATTTCCCCACAGTGAAGAAAGCTTTTTAATTCCCTTGGCATATTAAGAAACCAGTCTCTGGTGTGGCGTACAGCAAACGTATAGAATGTAAGCACATTATTCAAGGTATCCAGATCAGGTGAGAGTCTGACATGACATCAGAACACAGCATCCTCCAGCAGCTCAGGGTCACAGGACACTACTGATCCATCTAGTTCAGTACTGTCTGTACTGATTGGCAGCAGCCTTCTCTCTCAGTCCTCCCTAGAGGTCCAAGGGATTGAACCTGGGATACTGTGCATGCAAAGAAGATGCTATGGACCTTCCCTGCTGTTGGAGGCCCAGTGTCAGAGACCAGGCTGAGGAGAGCTATTCTGATGAGGAATGGTGGGGGGCCTCCCCCTCCCTCTGAGCCAGTGTGGTGTAGTGGTTAAGAGCGGTAGTCTCGTAATCTGGGGAACCGGGTTCGCGTCTCCGCTCCTCCACTTGCAGCTGCTGGGTGACCTTGGGCCAGTCACACTTCTGTGAAGTCTCTCAGCCCCACTCACCTCACAGAGTGTTTGTTGTGGGGGAGGAAGGGAAAGGAGATTGTTAGTCGCTTTGAGACTCCTGAAGGGGAGTGAAAGGCGGGATATCAAATCCAAACTCTTCTTCTTCTTCCTGACCAGGATCCTGAAGCTGCCCAGGAGCAGTGGAGCAGTATAGACTTGGAGCAGTGGTTTGAAGAGGGACATAGTTCGGAAGACAACAGCTGGGAAGAACTGAGTGGGGAACAGCTAGGAGAAGAACAGGGAAGGGGGGGGGGGAGAGAATTAACAGACTCCCTTTCGCTGGAAAGTGTCCAACTGATCAGTCCAAGGTAAAGGAGAGCAGATAAGGTGGAATGCCAAATGGTTTCGAGATCAGGTTGCCAGACGAGGAAGTGACGGAGGTGGCTCGGGGGGAAGTGGGTGGAAACCTTAATTGGGAGCGCCTTTCCTCTGAGAATTGAGTCTTTGTTCTTTCACTGTGATTATTAAAAAATTATTTAACTGTTAGGAGACTATTTTTGCTTTGTTCTGTTTATCCACAGCCAAAGGGAGGGAGGGAGGATCCAAGATGCAGATATGGCAATCTGTTTGCTCATTTGGAAGTTCCATGATACACCTAGCCACCACAATTTTGTCTCCATCCTTTTAGGAGGCCATCTAAATTAGTGGTCACCCCTCCTTCTCTTTCGTTATAGAGAACTTCATGAGTTTAGTTACGTGCTGTGTGAAGGCATACTTTCTTCTGTCTGTCTTGGCCTGAACTTACTAACTAGATTGGCAGTGTGCACATGAACAAAACATACATGCATACATATATATGTGGCGCTTCGCAACATGGCTTCAAATTTAATTTTGGTCTCCGAGATTCAAAGTAAGCAAAATGAAGAAATGTCATATGCTGGTTCTCCTAACAACAGGAATATCGGTTACAGAAAATTTACACTTAAGTTTTCATTGCAGGCCATGTAAGCAGAATGCAAATGACAGTAACAAATGCAGTTTAGTTGCTTGGTATCAGATTTGGCACGTTCAGAACAATGAACCCAGACATGGAGATATTCCTTATTTTGCCATCTTTCATGAATAACCCTTTCCATGATCCACACAGTCCAGATTTTAATAAAACCTTTATTGATTTGCCTACAGAGGTTCTTCTTTTCTCGCAGGATGTTCTGTGGCCAATTTAGCCATGCAATAAACAAGGGTAATCTGTTACCACACTCACACAGTTCAAGGTTTATGAATATGGTGTGATACACAAAGAAGGAAACATAAATAGACATGCTTTCCCATAGCCCGAGACCCCTAACTAAGAAGGAAGAGTGATGTTTCTAAAGGTTCGCTCTCAAGACATGCTTCCAGAAAACAAATTATCCCAATTTTACTCAGAATCGCAGACAATTTGTAACAATATTTATGAAACTGCCTTATCCTGATTGAGAACATTGATCTATCTAGCCTGATGCTGCCTGCTCTGACTCATAGAAGCCTTCCAAGGTCTTTCCCAACCCTGGAACTCTTTTAACTGGAGGAATCAAACCTGAATCTTGAAGGGTAGCTCTACCATTGAAGTACTGCAGGTAACAGTTAGCACTTTACATTAGAGCACATTTTCCATCCCAGGGACCACGTCCCCTCAAGCAGAACCTTCAAGTAGATTACCATTATGTTTCCTGGAAATTCACTTCCTCCCAGAAGCCTTATTTGCCCCACGGAAGTAATGGGATACCTTTGGCCCTCCAGATGTTGATGAACTCCTAGCAAGCATGGACAATGGTAAAGGATGATAGGAGCTGCAGTTCAGCAACATCTGGAGGACCACCCCTGCTCTACCGTAACAAAACCTAAGTACCGGTATGTGCAACAGAAATTAACATTTTTGCATTGGTTAACTGCTTCCATTCCCTTCCCTTTGTTTCCTGTGTCAAATTTTAGGTGGTAAGCTCACTGGGAAAGAGACCACACACACAGGGATAGAAGACAGTCAGTCACATCCATTGCCCCTATCCACATTTGCCTCTTCACCCATCTCAGGCAGGAGGTCCCTGGCCAGTTGTCCAAAAGGGAATGTAAAAGTTCGAATTAAGCAAGCTTTGATTAAACTGCGGCAAACACAGAAATTCCTGGGCTCAGTTTATGCAAACGAACCAGGTTGGCTTGGCAGGGCCAGCTGAGTGCAAGCCATGAAGGAATAAAACAGAGTAAATGGCTCATCAATGGAAACTGTCACCAAGGGCAAAAGACTTGACAGCAGAGGGAGGTTTCCAATGCAACAGAGGGGTCCTTCTTTGCTGGGCCCTAGTGGGCAGAGGCAAAGGCCCAGTTTAGGGTTTCAACTTTGAATGACGTAGGCTCGGGGGAGTTCCTTGGAGTAGGTTAGCAGCCAGGAAGAGAAGGAAGGGGGAAACCTCCATGTGAGCTGAGAATGGCAGGCTGAAACAAAGAGACACAGAGGACGGCTTTCTGCTGAGCCTGGATAGACCCTCATAGGTAGTCAATGCTCCACAATCCCTCCACCTAGGTGCAGGTTGTATGTGTCAATAAACCATATATCATAAAGACATCACAGTCTCTGCTGTGCCCAATTTCTGGAGGAAAATTTTTGGGTAAGTGCCTGGAACCTCACGCCGCTCAGAGATGGGGTGGCATGTAGCAATATATAAAGGGGCCAGATTTGTGCTTAACTTCATATTTATTCCATATAAGAGGCAACTCGCCTAGCTTTGTTTGAAAGTAGCAACTACCATGTTATATAAGCAATGGCACAAGCAATTCCAAATAATCAACGAGACCTTAGATAAGATCAGGAGAGTATATAATACTGGATACAGTTGCGCCAAAAGCAACCTCTTGGCATAGTGAGCGACTTCTACAGAGTTAAGAGTGAATTTGGCCCTGTAGGTCTGGTATAAATTTCAACACCAGATAATAATGTTGGCGTGACTTCAAGGCTATTGAAGGAGGACTTGTAAGATGATCTCCCACCCACCCTTTTCTTTTACTTTCCTTTTCTTTTCAAATCAGACTAGCTAGAGTATGCATAACAAAATTTATATATTAAATTCAACTATCCTGAATGTATTCCGCCAGGGAAATCGTTATTGGCATAGTAATACGAGCTAGATATAATCCTGGAAGCTCTTCAGGTTTTGTGCCTAAGTACAGTCCTCCTTTCCTGGAGCAAGAAGTCAAGTATTCCCTTGGGTCTGGGAAAAGAGCAATTCCATCAAGGATAACAAAAGCCAAGAAAGCTTGATTATCTGTAACATCTGCATAGCTGAGATTGACGGCTGGTTACTGCGAAAGGAATATGAGCAGGTTTGGGTTTTTATCTGCTGCCTCGACCATTTTATGATCTGCTCTTGAACTGTTACGTGTTTTTAATGAGGTGGGTTTATTGACAACAGCAACATTATTTTGATATTTTTGTTCTCTTAGCCACCTTGGCCAGGGTCCAAAACTAATACAGGCATACCTAAACCCATGGAAATCATTGGGCATAAGCAGATTAAGCTGCATGTTGGATTTTGACCTTTGACTTGAGTGTAAGAAAGGCAAGATGTAAAAATAAATAAATGCACCATGTATTAACGCTGTAAATGTGTTGGACACGATCCAGCAAAAGCTTATTGTGCTTCATGCCACTTTCTTATGTTGCTGTACATATCATCATCGTCGTCATCGTCATTTTTTATTTGTATACAGTGGTGCCCCACAAGACGAATGCCTCGCAAGACGGAAAACCCGCTAGATGAAAGGGTTTTCCGTTTTTCAATGCGCTTCACAGGACGAATTTCCCTATGAGCTTGCTTTGCAAGACGAAAATGTCTTGCGAGTTTTGAGATTTTTTTCCGCTCCCCACCCCCTTTTTCTAAGCCACTAAATTGCTAATAGCCTTTTAGCAGCTAATCCGCTAATCCCTTAAGCCTTTAATAGCCGCTAATAGCCGCTAAACCGCTAATAGCGCTACTCCGCTAATGGGCTTGCTTCGCAAGACAAAAAAACCGCTAGACGAAGAGACTCACAGAACGAATTAATTTCGTCTTGTGGGGCACCACTGTACAATCTTTCTATCTTATAATACTCAAGGCGGTTTACAAGCTGAAGAAACAAACAATGTACATCTTATAACAATCTAATGCAATACAAAAATGTAATAAAACAAAATTTTAAAATAAGCAACCTACATCAAATAAAGTAACACTCAACAATTATTAGAATAGTACAAAATAATAATATCAACATATAAAAGTTAAAGAGAAATCCGCTCAACAGTTACAATAAATAATTTCTAAACTATAATCAAGAAAACAACAGCAAGCCACAGTACATATAATATGAAATATCAAAATGGGGGCTAGGAAATCTCCACCCATTACCTGATTCCCATTACTTGTTTCCCCATGCAGAACTCCACTTCCACTGAAGTTGTCGTCTGCACATGTGCTACTACTTCTTCAAGCAGCACATGGCTATACATGGAACTCCTTCCACAGGAGGCAGTGATGGTTACCAACTTAGATGGCTTTAAAAGAGGACCGGGCAAATTCGTGGAGGATTCAGTTATCAATTACTATATTCTACCTCCACAGCAGGAGGCAGAAATGCTTCCTGTGTTCCCCAGAGACCACAGGAGGGGAAGAGGACTCAAATGCTTGGAACCTGCTCACAAGTTTCCCACAGGCATCTAGTTGCAAGAAGAGGATGCTAGACTAGATGGGCCACTGGCCTGATCCTGCAAGATCTTCTTATGTTTTTATGTTCCTATGATATCATCTGCGCAACAGCTGATGCACACACTTCAGCTACAGGTGAAACTCGGAAAATTAGAATATCGTGAAAAAGTTCATTTATTTCAGTAATTCAACTTAAAAGGTGAAACTAATATATGAGATAGACTCATGACATGCAAAGCGAGATATGTCAAGCCTTTATTTGTTATAATTGTGAGGATCATGGCGTACAGCTGATGAAAACCCCAAATTAACAATCTCAGAAAATTAGAATATTAAATGAAATCAGCAAAACAAGGACTGCAAATAGAGCAATATTGGATCTCTGAGAAGTAGAAGAAGCAAGTACTCAGTACTTGGTTTGGGCCCCTTTTGCATCAATTACTGCCTCAATGCGGCGTGGCATGGATGCTATCAGCCTGTGGCACTGCTGAGGTGTTATGGAAGACCAGGATGCTTCAATAACCGCCTTCAGCTCTTCTGCATTGCTCGGACTCATGTCTCTCATCTTTCTCTTGGGGTTCAGGTCAGGCAAGTTTGCTGGCCAATCAAGCACAGTAATCCCAAAGGCATTGAACCAGGTTTTGGTACTTTTGGCAGTGTGGGCAGGTGCCAAAGTCCTGCTGGAAAATGAAGTCAGCATCTCCATAAAGCTCGTCTGCGGAAGGAAGCATGAAGTGCTCCAAAATCTCCTGGTAGACTCCTGGCATTGACCCTGGACTTAATGAAGCACAGTGGACCAACACCAGCTGATGACATGGCTCCCCAAATCAACACAGACTGTGGAAACTTCACACTGGACTTCAAGCATCTGGCATTGTGTGCCTCCCCATTCTTCCTCCAGACTCTGGGTTCTTGGTTTCCAAATGAGATACAAAAGCTGCTCTCATCAGAAAAGAGACTTGCATGTCATGAGTCTATGTCATATATTAGTTTCACCTTTTAAGTTGAATTATTGAAATAAATGAACTTTTTCAGGATGTTCTAATTTTCCGGGTTTCACCTGTAAACTGCAGCTTCTGTTTTCAAATTGGATGGAAGCTGGTTTGAGGGAAACCACATTATCTCAAGAAACTACAGAATACAGATGGATTGTGGCTAACATCATGCGTACTCAGCTTCAAACACCAGCAGTGGAAGCGAGCTGGAGCCTGAGTAACCTGTAACGTGAACATATCTGAAGCCCTGTTGTTTTAACATCTTGGTCCTGTACATGTTTGTTCAGAAGAAAGTCCCACAGATTTCAGCCTGTCTTAAATCATAGAAAGCGTGTGCTACTCCGACTTGCAGTGGCAGCACAAGCGATTATGTAACTGGATTCCTCCCATTGTAATTTTATCTTCACACCCGGGGACATCTTCAAAGTGTAAGCTTTCTGTTGTTAGTCAGGCACTTCAAAAGAATCACTCCTTCTTCAAAGGGTTTTCTTCCCCGTTAATGGAGGAGTTCGGACTGACTGGGGTTGGGCTTAGTCATCAACAAGCTTGCTATTCTCTCACCACTTAGAGGCACACAGCCTAGTGACAGTCTCTGCCAAATTTTAATCGGAACAGACTATGGTCTGGGACACCCAAACACTCTGTATGTTTTAGAGGTTCAGGACATGCTTAGTCCTATTGATTCCAATTTTGGGGTGGGGGACGTGGAATCAGTTAGAGCATTGGTTTCTAAGATTCTATCAGCAGAAGACCATGGTCGTTAAACAGATCTGCAATCCAATGCACAGTCAGTTGGGAATAAGCTGAATTAAACACACCTATTTCTGGGCAGATATGTATAAGATGGCACTGTAAGAAACTCAGTACCCTGGTTTCAGGGACAGGGCAGAATGTTTCAGTGCTTCTGAATTCTTCTGCCCTAATGTTAAAGCTGTGCTGGCCAAGAACCAGATTGGTCTAATAAGCAATCATTGCCATAAGGTGCAGGGTGGAATCCAAACATAGCAGTGGGATATTATCTTTATAAGGACCAAACAAAATGCCACAAAGCCACAAGAAGTTTTTTTTTGCATTCTCCAAAACTCTCCTTTAAGCTAGATGCTAGCGAAAACAAGCAAGGAAAACAGTAGGGTATTATATTAAAGCCCCAAAATCTTCAGTTTGTGGCCATCTTAAGGTGTCAGGTGCATATAATTATAGTGTCAGACTAGAAGTGGAAAGAACTGGGTTTAAATGTTTTCTCCACCATGCAGCTCACTGTGTCAGTCACCCGGCCTACCTCACAGGGTTGTTGTTAGGATATAAAATGGGCCGGGGGACCCTATACACCACCCTGAGCTTAAAAAAAAAAGCTACTTGCCTGTTTTATTTCCCAAAGAAATTCAAGGAAGCTAACAGATTAATAACTAGCATTATTCCAAACTAAACCCAATACAATGAAAAACAGATTAACAAATCTGGTCACACAACCTAAGCTAGTAGAAAAGTTATTTAATGAGCCAAAGGCTTTATTAAAAAAACAAGTCTTCATGGGGTGCATGAAATAATACATTGAATGAGCCTGTGTTCCTTCGATAATGAATAATAACGATAAAAGGTAATGAATAAAATGGACCCGGGGTGTGACTAGAGATTTGTGTAGATTCTTTTCCACTGTGAACACAGGTCAGTTCTTCTAAACTTTGCCATACAAAGAGTACAGGAAGCTTGGATGCTGTAACCATCTGAATGCTCATCAGCATTTTCCAAGACAAAACGCATCACGGATGTAAATAAAATCCAGATCACCTCCACTGCTAATAACTGGGAGGTGATTTCTACATTGGTTAATTTTTGTTCAGTCTTTTGTAGCTGCCATAAATTTGTGCTTATCTCAGTTTGCTGTTGTGATTGTGATACAACAAGCGATTGGCAAAATGCATTGATTTTTTTCTTACAAATATCCCCTTACATTCAAGGTTTTTGGGTTTTTTTGCCTGAAATGCCATTTAACTCACCCTGGGGATCTTGTGAGGACTGATGCAGAATGCAAACATTTTAAGGGCTTGTGCACTCATTAAAGTGTGCCCATCGGTTCTTTTGCTACTAAGAGACAACTATAAGGCCTAATAAGTTAAAAGTAGAGGTAAGCAAGAATCTGTGATGGAAAGGGAGGTAATTTCCTCCTCTCTGAATTTATCCATCCCCATTCTGTCCCTGCCTGTGATTGCTTGGGCTGCGTTTAATGGTGTTATTTATATTTCTGTTTTGTAAGCCTGTGTTTGATTTTATTGTAGAAAGATGGGAGTTAATGCATGAAAAAATGCAATAAAATAAACTTCTCCAACTTCAAGGTGCTGCTACAAGACTCCTTCTTGGTTTTTTCCTGCAACAGATGGACATGGCTACCCTTTTGGAAATAAATTCTGATTGTATACTTCTCCAGGCAAGGACCTGTCCTGTGGTTTTCTGTTTCTGCCTTCTTTTTTAAAGTTCCTTTCCCACAATTAAAGCGTTCAGCAAGGCATTACTTCTTTTTGTGAATATCATGGCCACTGGTATGTGACCAAAAGGAAACACCAGGAAGAACTTTCAGACAGCAAAAGCTGTTTTGACAGTGGAATGGACTCTCTCAGGAGGTTTTGGACTCTCCTTCCTTGGAGGTTTTTAAGCAGAGCTTGAAAGGCCATCATAGTTGAGCTTCTTGCATAGCCCTCGGGGTCCCTCCCAACTATACAATTCTATGGAAAGGTAATTCTGCCCACATGTCTCAAGACGTTTAACACCCTCCTTGCTAGACAGCCTTCTGGGTCCTCCTCCACATTCTCCAGGGAAAGGAAGACACCGACCTTTCTCCCTGGCTGGGAAGCGTAAGGGAGGCACCCGGCCAGGAAAATCGCAGCCTCCCCACTCCCTAATGGAAGAGGAGCTGCATTAAGCCCATTAACATCCGCCAAATGGTTATCATCAATTTTTAATCAGAAATAAGACCAGAAATATGGTAAGCAGCAGCTCCCAGCAGCAAGTAAATTTAAATAACGCCAATAGGGGAATCCAATCACTTAAGCGCAGGAACTCGAGCAGCAATGGGGGAGCAGAGGGGTGCGCGCCGCTACTCCAAAGGAGAAGGCGACAGGCAGCTAAGTTAATGGAGATCGAAGCGCTGCAAAAAAGGAAAAAGCCAGCCGATCCCTCGGACCCATTAACCCCTTCCTAGGTCGCCCTCTCTCTTTGGCGCCCCGCGCGCGCAAGCAAACACACACACACACCAGCACACAGCCGGTGCCAGATTTTCCCGCCTCTCGCCTGCAGGACCCAGCCGCGCGGGCAGCTTTTGCAAAAAGCTGGATCTTGCACGGCATCTCCGCACTCCGCAGCTGGTCCAATGGGCTAAAGGGAGATCCATCCCGCGGCTCTGCGGGGCCGCCTTCCAGCAGCCTTGGAGAGAGGCTCCTTCGGCGGCAGCTCCGTGGCCCAGTCGCCAGAGTTTGCAGAGCGCCCTGAGAGCGCATGCTGGACGGGGCGAGGGTGGAGGGGCCAGCGAGGTCCCCGTCCCCTCCTCCTCCCCCCCTCGAGTGATTCGGTGCCCGACGGAGGAAGGAGGGCGAGAGGGGGTCAGGAGGAGGATGGGGGCCGGCCTCCCCCCGGGGCTGCTGGCGCTGGGGGCGGCTTTGCTGTGCCCGCCGCCCTGCCAGGGCAGCTGCGCGGAGCTGAAGTGCGGCGAGCAGGAGAGCTGCTGCAGCTACGGCAACGCCACCTACCCGGAGGTCAAGTGCTGCCGGCTGCCCTTTCACACGTTCCTGGACAACGTGGGCTGGTTCGTGAGGAAGCTCTCGGGGCTGCTCATCTTGCTGGTGCTCTTCGCCATCGGCTACTTCCTGCAGCGCGTCATCTGCCCGAGTCCGCGCAGGAACAGCCGTCGGCGCCCCGGACGACGCCGCCGCGACGAGGACGACGACGACGACGATGATTGCGACGGCGACGAGGGCGACGGGGACTCGCTGGCCCGGGGAGGCACCCCGCTTAACGCCACGGCCGCCACGTCGCAGGACTCGCTGCTCGACAGCGGCCGGAGCAGCCTGCCGCCGCCGCCGCCGCCGCCCCTCCTGCCCGTCGTGTCGCCCGTCTTCTTGCAGCTGCCCAGCTACGAGGAGGTGAAGTATTTGCCCACCTACGAGGAGTCCATGCGCCTCCAGCAGCAGCCCCTCGTCCTCCCCGTCACCAGCCTGGCCACGGGCGCGGGGAGAGGCCTCGCGGGGGCGGGCAGCTGAGGACCCGCTTTCCCATAGGGCCCCCCTGTCCCCACCACAAGGAGCTGCAGCTCCCCGAGGGGGCGGCGGCGCGCGTGGCCCGACGGAGCTGCCCCTTTCCACGGAGACGCCGGGGGGGCGGGCGGGCGGGGAGGCAGTGGGTCGCCCCGAGGGGGTCCCGCGCTCCAGGAGCTAAAACGGTATTGGCAACGGAGGGCAACCGACCCTCCGTGAGGGACACAAAACGCCTTTGTCGCCTTCTGCCCGCCCAACAGCCCCGCCGGCCTTCCACGTCTGGGATTTCGGAGACACATCGATTAATTTTTTTTTTGTTAAGATGTTCATTAAGTGCCTGTGACATGCATTCGAGTTGGACACGTTCGGAACTAGGAGAAAGCAAGATTTTCTTATTATTATTTTCCTCCTCGCGGAGATGCCTTCCATTGTGTTAACGAACCTCTCTTCTCGCCGCAGATTAAAATCCTGGAAGGGGTCGATGGATGTGATTTTTGTTTTTTGTTTTAATATGCGGCAAATGCAGCTCAAGTTGTTTTGGAATTTTATTTCTGTCTCCCTACGGAAATTTTCCTCCGGCTGCAACCCTGAGCCCAGTTACCGTACCTAGAATTAAACTCCCATGAAATGCAGTGCTGTTTACTTCCGAGTAGAAACGCATAGGATAGCAGTCTTAAAAAAAGCAAAAGGGGGGGGACGACCTCCAGCAGATTTAGAGTCTGTGTCTTGCAAAGCTTCCTTTGAAGGCTGAGGTGGGGGTGTCAGAAGACATAGTCATCATTTTGGGACTTTCATTCATTGCTTCTTTGGTTTCCCTGTTTTTAAGGAGTTTGCCACAATTCACTTCCGAAAGATTAGGGCGGGTGTCTTTATTTTTGCAGGTGCAAAACTATTATTCACCCAGGTGCAAAACTATTTATTTCACCCAGGTCAAAGACCCAGTTTGGCACACACCCCCCCACACACATTTGCGTACACACACACACATAGGCTGGGGGCCTCAATGATGCCCATTTGGAGGCTTCATGGGGCAAAAAACCCCGGCTAGCCCCCCCCCTCCCCAGCTACAGCTCTGATTTTTTGATGGTGGTTGGGAAACTCATCGAAAAACTTTCTTTGAAGCAGAGTATAAACTGCTGTTGATCCTTCCACTGATTGCTACAGGGATGGAAGTGATAAATAGTCACAGTTTTACGGCTTTTCTGATAATTTGGATTTTATCATTAGTGTTGGCCCTGACTGAGTACTGGTGGTGTGCAATCTCATCCCCATACAATGTAGACATGGGTGGGGGTGCAGGTGCAGGCAGACTTGCTGCAAGCGCAGAGAAAGCACCCCACTTCTTGGGGGGGGGGATCTCTGTTGGGGAGATGTGTGCTCCAGTGATGCAGCTCCCACTTCTGGCTAGGGCTTGCTAAAGATTCATGCCCGCCCTTTGTACCTGCACACTTTTTTCCTTTTATAACAGAGATTAGTATACCGTATGTTAAGATTACATATAGCCTAACCTCTGCCTTAATATTTTAAGACTGCAATCCTGTACATTCTTAACCTGAGAGTGAACTCCATTTAAAATTAAGGGGGCATTTCTGAGTAGTATTATTATCATCCTAATCATTTATGAATCACTTCCCGTGGGGCATCCCAAAGCCGTTTGCAACATAGACAAGCATAAGAGGATTGCACTGCCAGACAATTGCAAACTTCTCCACCTTGCAACATCTTTATCTCTTATCTCCACCCACTTCTTGTTTGGTTTGTGGTTTTTGTCACTGGGCAGGGCTGATAAAAGATTTTTGATGAACTCATAAGCTTTGTTCACTTCTGTTAGTTGGGACCCTGAACTGTTCCGTATGCAATTAATGTAGCACAGTTAAGGTGAGACACCAGTTCAAATGTTGCCCAGGAGGCCTTGCTGGATTCCCCCCCCCCCCCAGCTTCAACGTAAGGATGATATTTCCTTGGAAGGCTGTTACCAACATGGCTGAAATAATGTTTGCGAAGCATGTACCACACCTGAAACACTCAGCATAAGTGCAAAGCATGAAGATTAGGTAAATGACCTTAGATTAATAAACCATTTGCTCTTCCCCCCCACTACTTCATATTTTGCTCTGATCGACACAAACATTTAAGATCATTGCACATGCTGGCTCCTCACCTGGGGCCTGGGAGTCATGCAATGCTGCAGGCAATAAGACTCCACTTTGGATCATTGATGGTGCCATCGAACATACATAAACCTTGCTTTTGATGGCTGTCCATGACCAGCTGGTTGCAGGCAAGAAGTGAGCGTCTGTAGCAATTTCCAGCAGCCTTTGTGATCTCATTGGTTGCCAGAACCACACAGTCCCATTTACATCAGTTGAACTAACTTTTGATTCACTACACTTAAGTATTGCATTTACTACCCTGCGGCTGAAACACCTACATAAGAGTAAGTCCCAGAGCGCTATATGTGGCTTATTTCCAAGTAAACATGCATAGGGCTGGGCAGGCTTGGTGCTACTGCACAATAAGATCAGGCAAATGTGGCACATGCAGCTGATAATGCCTGCGGGGATCCATCATTGCCTGATCCACCCAGGCAGCTTTTAAAAACAAACAAACAAACACATTAGATTCTTAGAGGAAGTGTATTGGATAGTTTAATAATTTGTTATTGTATGTCACCATGAGGTTCTGGCATAATGGTGATAAACAATCAAACAAATAAAATAATAAAGGTAAAATCAAATTTGCAGCCAGCCACAGAGTTTCCTTGGAGCTTGGGGCTCTATGCAACTAAATGTGGAGAATTTACACATGGAAGAAAGAGAAACTGGGAGAAACAAAAATTGACAGATTCACCCATTCCACCTGCATCTTCAGAGGTCTTCCCTGGAGTCAGCAGGGTTCCATTTCCCTGCCAAAACTAGGCTCAAAAGCATTCTGTGGTAGCCAGTAGATTAGGTTGTGATTTGTGCTTGGTTGCTGTGTGTGAGTTGCACACAACGGTTTCTCCAGTTGGCAAATGTACCCACAAGCCCCCAACGGTTGGCAACACTTTAATTGATTAACAGGCTCACATGGAAATAGATGGTCCATTAGGTGTCAAATAGATGGTCCTAAGGCAGGATTTTCAAGTACAAAGCAGCAATGGAAACATACCAAAAGTGAACAAAAACCAGATAAGGTGATGTAAGATGGGTACCACCGGCTCCCAAGCATCAGCATGAGTCACAACCCTAGCGGCTGTATTGTGGACCAGCTGCAGTAAAACTTAAAAGTGACTTCTAAGCACATGTGGAGCTAAGTTTGCCTTGTCACTTACAGTGCATAGGGTTCGGGCACCACTTCAGTTCCTGGTTTTACGTAGTCTGTACAAGTCTGTTGCTCCTGCAAGCTCTGTGCTTGTTATACTCGGACCCATTCTGGGTAGATTATTAATGTACAGTGCACTTTTTACTTCTGTGTATGCATCCCATGTTCCTCAACGGTCCAACTTCAGTCCTGCAGTTTAGAACATTAGGTGAGTGTAAAGAAGTGCACTTAACACCAAAAATATAGAAAGTGTTTCGTGTGTACATGTGTTTACTGACCCTTAGCATGTGCACCGTATGTAAACAGGGAATTCAGGCCATCAGATGTGCATTATAGGTGCTTCAAATCAGCATGGGCCCACTTTTCTGAAAAGAAGAAGCTAATACTGGCCATGCCCAAGTCATTAAAAGTAAGGCCTCTGTGCCAGGAACTTACCTTGAGACTCCCTATCCCTCTTGAAGCCAGATATATTACATGAGGAGGTGAGGATGACAGCTTTTACTCAGTGTCTAAAGATTTCCTTTGTCCTGTCTAAAGACAATCACAGCCTTTTTAAAGTGGCAAAAGTGGTTGAAAGTGCTGTCAGTGCCTTCTAAACAAATTTGCATGTTTCTGTCCAAAAGGGTGTGTGGTTATTGGGGGAGGGGGGGCAGAATTTGCAGGTTTTCAGCTTAGTTCAGTTTGAAGCTAGACACTGATGAGCACCTATTGACCAGTCCCCATGTCGTCACCAATATATAGACATACAACCTCTAGAACAGTCTTGCAACTGCTTTTAAAATGTTTGTAAACTTTATTTTTGTAAGGTGAAGAATAAATTTATATTTTTGAAGTGCAGGCCCTGAAGGAGAGTTCAGAAATGCAGGCAGCTGCATGATATATATACAGACTGACAGGCATGAACACAGATGAAAGAGCAACACTAGATAACAAATACCTAATTCATTAGGATCAGGATGATTGCAAGCCTTTGCTTAGTTACCCAGGAGTAAGCTGCAGGTGAATAAACTGTAGTTTGACTGCATTTTAAAAGCTACATGGTCCCTCTAGCTCAGTCTCTTAGGGTTTCAAGCCCCATGTTGAGCAAAAGATTCCTGTATTGCAGGAGGTTGAAGTTGATGGCCCTCGTGGTCCCTTCCAATTCCACAATTCTATTATATGTAGTAATCCTGATACACCCTTCCCCAACCTAGTGCCCTTTAGGAGCCATTATTCCCAGCTGGGTTATGGAGGGCACCAGATTGGGGAAGGTTTGTCCTATTTCTGTAGCGTGAATCTGATCAATATTTTATGGGCTTTTTTTTCTTTTCTTAAGATTACGATTGACCTTTAGCTTCCATTCCATCTGCTGCAGTGCTGTTGTTTCGGATGTGAGCTTTGCAGGTATCTCCTACAGCTTGTGGTTAAGAGGCAGCAATACATTTTCATATCTCAAGCAGCAGCATGTTTTGTGTGCTAATTGTTGTGTTTATTAGATGGAAGTGTTTTAGGAGAGCTATGCACTTTGAAAATCTGTGGCATCCGAAACAAACTGTAATGTTCAGCCGTGGGGGGGGGGGGGGAGCACAACAAAGAAACCTTAAATGGCCTCCATTATTAGTCACTTTCCTGCAATTGAAATGCACCAGAGGTGGAGCCAATGACTTGATCTTTGCAAAAGGAATATTCTTCTGATCATCTATGAATATATGGGGATGCGAACCAGGAAAAAAAACACATTGCCACCCTGCCCCTTTTTATCCAGATGTTCCCCAAGAAGCAGATTAAGTAACACCAAACCAGTGAAACAGTGAGCGGTTACTGTTTCTCCAACTTAATTTTTGCCTCATAATGCTAATGTGAGATTTAAGGAAGCATTCACAGGAAAGGCAGGAGGCAGGAGGAAAGGTGTATGTCTACAGAGCACAGTCCTCTGTTTGAAAGCATTCTCTGTTTGTTCAGTCCAAGCCCAGTTTAAAGTAAAAGAACCATATGAGTGGAACGCAGAGTCATGGAAGTTGCCCATCAAATGTTCACACCTTCACTGCAGGCATACAGGTCACCTGGTAGCAGCCATCCACGCTGGTGAGCTGCGTTGCATTTCTGTTTAAAGTATAGCAATAATTTCCAAATTTGCACCAATCAGCATATGCAAATTGGCCCTCTTTTTTTGGCAACGGGTAACTGGCCACCTTAGCAGAAGGCAGTGTGGCTGGTACCTTTGGGATTGGTAAGGCAGAAGGGAAAGAGGACAACAGCTGGCGGGGTGGTCAGAGACAATGACAGGCAGAGCCAACCTCCTCTCGTTTCATCCCCATCCTCCTTCCTGCAAGTTCTAAAACTGATTTAATCCAAGACTAAGCCTAGTGGGACTAAGGAGGAGGCAGCTGACAGCCAGTGGTACCAAAAGAAGGCAAGCAATTGAGGGCTGGCTGAAGGCAGGTGCCTCTACTGGTAGGCAGGGGTTCTTAACCATTAATGCAGCTACCAATTCTCCCCAGGTAGTTCTCTTCCCCCCAGGAGGGTTTATAAAATGGAAAGTGAGCTTGGATGGAGGGAAAGCAGTGTGGTGGTTGTGTTATGAGTGCATGAGATTATTAGGTGTAGGAGGAGCGCCTGCTACTCAGTCTTCTGTCAAGCTCCCCCTCCCCATATTTCTCTTATTTCCGTTTTTCAAATTCCTCCTGAAAGTTAGTAAGGATGGGGACAGATCCAGCTTACGAGAAAGGGCATTATATGAGTGGGGAACCACTACTGGAAACATCCTTGAATGGATGCAACGCCAGCTGGGTAGCCCTTTTTGGTAGCACCACCAACAATGCTTCACCTGCAGATTGTAGGGTCCAAGATGGTTAATACTAGGGAAGCCTTTCCCCTCCTCTTTTTTTAGCTACTTGGGTCGCAAGCCATTTAGGGCTTCTTATTATGGTGTATATAGCGCCTGGTAGCTCACTGGCAGCCAGTGCAGTGAAAGGACCAGTTCCACCAGGCTGTCCTACGTACCCATCTAGCAGCTGTATTCTGCAGCCTCCAGACCAACTTCAAGGGCAGCTCCACATAAAGGGCATTACAGTAGTCCAAGTGGGAGGTAACTGAAGCATGGTCAGCTGAGGTCATGCTAACCTGATCAAGGGATGGCTACAGCTGGCTGAGCAGCCTAAGCTGGGCATAAGTGCTCTTAACATCAGAAGCAACTTGAGACTTCATCATAGCTGTCAACCTTCCCTTTTTTTGAGGGAAATTCCCTTATTCCAGTGCCGTTTCCCGCTGCTTCCAGGTGCTATCCCGGATTTTTAGATATCCTGTAGACTGTCCCTGGGACAGGTGAGGCTGCTGATCCCTTATTTTCAAGGCTGCTGATCCCTTATTTTCAAATCTGAAAGTTGACAGCTATGGACTTAATTGACAAGTTGAAATCCAGGAATATGGATTCCTTCAGGGGGGATACATGTCCCCTCCCAGAACAGGTCATCTATCTAATTCTTGGACACAGGAACTAGCCACTTTACAGTTTATTGGTCCCCATCAAGTTCATCACTGCCTGTAGTCCATGACCTTCACAGCATCCCAATTCTAATGGAATGGAGAGATAGCACTGTGCACAAACTGATGACACGATGCTCCAAATCCCCAGATGATCACTTGTAACAGGTTTCATATAGCATATAGGTGACAGGACAGATGCTTGTGGGATCCCACACAGCCCCAAAGCCATGAAGCTGAGCAACAGTCTCCTAGTTCTACTTTTTGGCAGCAACCCTGCAAGTTAGGAGCAGAGCCACTGCAATAACATAAGAGCCCTGCTGGATCAGGCCAATGGTTCATCTAGTAGTCCAACCAGATGCCTACGGAAAGCAAAAAAGATAAGGATCTGAGTGCAACAGCAGTCTCCCTGCACTTCTACTGTGGAGGTTGGTGCACAAAAATCATTCAGCTATTCTGTAATCACCTTTTCCTCCTTTAGCACGCCTTTGACATCCTTGTCATCCAAAAGTCAAACTCTCTCCCTAACTAGTTTCCTGCTTCTAATTACAGTGGTACCTCGGGTTACAAACACCTCAGGTTACAAACACTTTGGGTTACAGACCCTGCTAACCCTGAAGTAGTACCTCGGGTTAAGAACTTTACCTCAGGATGAGAACAAAAATTGTATGCTGGCGGCACAGCGGCAGCGGGAGGCCCCATTGGCTAAAGTGGTACCTCAGGTTAAGAACGGTTTCAGGTTAAGAACGGAACTCCGGAACAAATTAAGTTCATAACCAGAGGTACCAATCTATTTCTCTGGTGATTGTAGTCTTTGCTTTTAGCAATGTGCTGCTTTAGATCTTTTTCTGCATTCCTTGCATTTCTTTCCCCCAAAGTTTGTGTTCCTCTATGTTCTCATTTAGACAAGACTTTCCTTTTCCAAAAGGCGGCTCCTTGTCTCTAAAAGCTTCCTTCACTCTGTTAAGCATGCTGGTATTTTCTGTTGGTACCTTTTGTGATTGATAGTATACATTGCCGGTGAGCTTCTATTATGGCAGTTTTGCACAACCTCCAAGCATTCTGGAGAGATTTAACCACCTTCACTTTACCTTTAAACTTTTTATCATTCTCCTCCTTTTTGCTAAGTTTCTTCTTTTGAAGCCACATGTGATTGTTGGACTTGGCAATTCTCAACTTACATACACACTCAATTTGATAGTACTATGGTCCCTGTTACCAGCTGGTTTAACAAAGTTAAAATCATGCTCTGTAGTTGGTGTTGTGGCCAACCTATTTAGATCACCATCACTGAGGGTATTTAGAGACTGTGCCGCTGTGTTTGACTGGAACACAAATGTATTCAAGTCTATGTGAGGCCACCTGAAGTCTTGCATCAGTACAACAGTTCCTCCTGTGGATGCCTCCTTGATTTCATTCTGCATCTGCATCTTTGGCATTTTTCTTTGGTCTCCCTCCTTCCTTTCAGAGTGGTAGCATTGGCTGTAATGCTAAACACTGTTTGACAACCTAAAACGGAGCACATTGTGTAATTAACTTGAGTGCCTGCAGCACAATGGATCCATCTGAGTTTCTGCCAATATTTCAAAAGCTGTTTTGGTTTTGAGGCTTGAACTGATATTTATTTTGCCATTGGTATGCTGCACGCACATGAAATCTACATTAAGGCAGGGATGGGGGACAAAATGTGGCCCTCCAGGCAGTGCAGATTTATGGTCTGTGAGGCCCTGTGTGCAGCCTTTTGGGGAAGCGGGGGGCAGCATTTGTTCACCTAGAGCCAGTGTGGTGTAGTGGTTAAGAACAGTGGACTTGTAATCTGGTGAACTGGGTTTGATTCCCTGCTCCTCCACATGCAGCTGCTGGGTGACCTTGGGCTAGTCACACTTCTCTGAAGTCTCTCAGCCTCACTCACCTCACAGAGTGTTTGTTATGGGGGAGGAAGGAAAAGGAGATTGTTAGCTGCTTTGAGACTCCTTCAGGTAGTGATAAAGCGGGATATCAAAGCCAAACTCTTCTTCTCTTCTAATGTGACTATAATAATAATAATAATAAATTTTATTTATATCCCGCCCTCCCCAGCCGAAGCCGGGCTCAGGGCGGCTAACAACAATAAAAAAGTACAAACAACACTCTAAAATCATTCATTATAAAATTAATTAATTCAAGCCACTGGCAACCATTGGGCCAGAGCTCTGCGAAGATTGCCAATGGAGGGAGTCAGGCTGTGCCCTGGCCAAAGGCCTGGTGGAACAGTTCTGTCTTGCAGGCCCTGCGGAAAGATGTCAAGTCCCGCAGGGCCCTGGTCTCTTGTGACAGAGTGTTCCACCAGATCGGAGCCACGGCCGAAAAAGCCCTGGCTCTAGTTGAGGGCAGCCTAACTTCTCTGTGGCCTGGGACCTTCAAGATGTTTTTATTTGAAGACCGTAAGTTTCTCTGTGGGGCATACCAGGAGAGGCGGTCCCGTAGGTACGAGGGTCCTAGGCCGTATAGGGCTTTAAAGGTTAAAACCAGCACCTTAAACCTGATCCTGTACTCCACCGGGAGCCAGTGCAGCTGGTATAGCACCGGGTGAATGTGATCTCGCAGTGAAGACCCCGTAAGGAGTCTCGCTGCGGCATTCTGCACCCGCTGGAGTTTCTGGGTCAGTCTCAAGGGCAGCCCCACGTAGAGCGAGTTACAATATGTCAAAATTAGGAGTGTATGAGGAGATAATAATAATGTTTCTTCCTTTGCACTGCGCTCATCTTCCTCAACACAACTTGGGAAGAATCACTGCTGTGGATCAGGCAGGATGAAGAGGTGATGATAATGATGCCTCTGAAATGCCCCGCTCCAAAACAAAACAAAACCCTTGGGAACAATCAGGAAAGATGTGACAATAATGATGATAATGAGAATGCGTCAGCATTGCCCCTTCCCCAAAACAAATTGGGAACAATTTGGGGGAAGCTGACCTAAAAGTTTCTGACCAAAATGTCCCAGCCCCTTAAGATGAAAATATGGCCGAACCAAGTTGTGGCTGAGATTATTTTTCAAATGAGGGGGTTTTGCTTTTAGTAGGGAATTTGATTGCTTCTACAGAATGCTCCGTTTTGATGTGTTTAGCTTATGAGGGTGGGGGAACTGAATATGGACCAAAAAAAAACTGGGGAGTGGGTGGATTGCGGGTTTCACTGAGAAGCAAATCAGGTTTTGTGAGGGGTGGGTAAAATTCACCTGGCACAATATGAAAGCTTCCTTTTCCACTATATTCAGAATTAAACTGCAAAAATAAAAAATGAATGCCTTTTATGAGTCTTTGTTGCAGTTATTTTCACATCTCATAATAAGCCGAAATAATTGGGAAATCTTCATACATGGTTCAAAATACAAACATGGACGAAGGCTGGGGGTACCAGCGAGGTTTTAAGGGGCCCAGTATACTGAATGTAGATTGAGCCTCTGCTGCATTTTCCAAAGATGACAAATTTGCATCAAATTTGCATATACCTTAATTCACATGCACATTTGTAGCCTCTTTTGCAGATGGAGGTGGGGCTTAAAAATGAACCGCAAGTCCTGGGAAAACTGCAGTCCTTTCCAAATCAACCTGTCCTCTGCTTCATCTTGTGGCACATACTCTTAAGAAAAACCCACCATCCTTATCACTTTCTTCTCTCTGATTTGTAGAGAGGGCTTACATTTAATGGTAGGAACTGAATGTGTGGGACTTCCAACCCTTTTAAAGTTTCTGTGGTCCTCCAGATGTTGTTAGGCTTCAACTTCCAATAGTCCAGCCACAGGTCCAGCCACCTCTGCCATGCGCTATGTTACCCATTCAGAGCTACAAATGTACATGAATAGGTCTTCAGCGTCTCAATTTTTCAGTTATGCAGGGGAAATAGGACCACCAAACCATCATGTTGTTGTTGTCTAACCAGTTAAATGGAGTTTGGGCAAATCACAATACAGATGTAACTATGCTTTTAATTAAACATCTGGATAGAGCCACTGTGCCAACAGGGTACGATCCAACTAAGTCATACTCAGAGGATATGCTCTGAAATTAATGGACACAACTAACTTTGCTATCCATGCAGAACTTTAATCACAGGCAAGTGTATGTCAGGCTGCGAGATACTCCTTGCCTGAAACCATGGAGAGCTTCTGCCAGTCATTGTAGACGGCACTGAGCTAGATAGACCAGTGATCTGATTCAGTACAAGGCAGCTTGCTACATTCACATGCTATGCTCATTGGGTCTACTCTGAGTATAGCCTAGTTGGATCTTACCCTGTGGTGTTCTCACACAGCACATAATAAATTTACAGCCCAATCCTATGCATGTTTACTCAGAAGTTTCACAGGATTTAAATACTTAGTGTGCATAGGACTACTGCCCTAATCACTGGTACCACGTGGGGTGATGCCCACTACCATGGGAGGGGGACTTTAAATGTATCAAGACACATTTATCCATCTATCCACCAGTGGCTTGAGCCATGGTAGCTAAAAGGGGAGCCTGTATATCCAGAAGCATTATATAGAGAGTGGCTGGGAAAGCCCAGCCAGATGGGCGGGGTATAAATAATAAATTATTATTATTATTATTATTATTATTATTATTATTATTATTATTATTTGGCTACCAGATGCAGTGAATGAACAACAGGGAATGTTTTTCAGCTTCATGCCCTACTTAGGAGCTTCTCGGGAGCATGTGGCTGGTTACTCTCGGACTGCAGGACTGGATGTGCCTTTGGTGTGACCCAGCAGGGCACTCCTTGTGTTCTTCCCCTTGGATCATTTGAAGATGAAGATCCGAGTGCTTTTTATTTGCCCACAAAATCCTCACAGGAGAAAAAGGGAGGTGCATTGTTCCAGCTTATCTCAAATTTTGATAAAAATGGTACATTTCTCATTTATATTTAATACAAGCCCAAATTACTTCAGTACTGCAAATTATATTATGGGAATCATTTAACATTTCTGTGAGGGAAGCCAAAGCAAATATGCCAGGATCCTATTACTTTTCAGATTTGTCTTATGCTTTGAAAAAGCATTTTAACTTGGCATGAGTCCCATTTGAAACCGGGCCTGGAGTGTTTTAGTACTTTAAAAACCTTACTGGGGTGTGTAATAGCTTGGCATATCCTTGAGGCTCTTGTCAGTGGGACGTACATTTTTGGTTCAGATTTTGCTTCTTCTGGGTTTATAAAAAAATGCAAGCAGTGCAATTTTTATTGCTTATCACAGAATTGCTTCTCTCTATCAGTTACGAGCATGCTACAATTACTTTTTTTCCCAGGAGTATCACAGAATAAAAATAACAGAAGAAATTAAAGAAAAGTTGTATGGCAAAGTTATGCATTTCCGCTGTGGCTAAAAAGTATGCCATAGCAGCAACTACTAGCTAGTGCAACCAGAGCATTTATAAATGTATTAAGTGCACAAGTACAAGTCCTGCGTATCCAAAACCTGGGGACGCGATAAATGTCTTGGAATGTTAACTAGGGGTTCTATCACCAACTCAACATACCGAACTTGAGCTCTATAATAACTAATTGGATAAAATAAAATATGAAGTTAAAACAGCATTTGAGAGGGTCTGTTTTGAGAAATTCACTCTTGCTCACATCATTTCCTAGCACAGCTACAGTGAGAATTCTCATGATGCCAGTGCAGATATAATACTACTGAACGATTAGACATGGCTATCAACTGGTTTGCTCAAATTGTGCCACTTCTTTTTTGGAGTGCAGATGTCTCTTGACAATTTTTATATTGGCATTTATGTTAACCATCTTTGGAGGTTGTCAGGGTTCCTGTTTGATTCAGTATCTGAAACAACGGTTTAAAGCTGGCTGTTGATGCTGGAAGCAGGAACCCTTAATACTCTGAACTGTAGTTAACATCAGTGCTGACATGGTTAGGTCCTGCTCAATGGATTTGCACTCCAAAACAGGGTTGCCGTCTCCCTCCCAAAATTGTGAGAGACCGCCGCTGCAATGCGGATGTGTGACATCACACACACACACACACACACACAGGCCTGTTGTGGTGGCCAGTGGTGGCGGCTCCTCTTCCTCCTCCTTTCCACAGCCAGCGAGGCACCCTTTTCCGCAGGAAGGGAGTCGGATGCGGAGCTGGAGCTCAGGCCACACTGCAAAGGAAAAATTGGTCACCTGAAATCATACACACTAGGTGGGCCTATGGCCCACTGGGGGTGGGGGACCTCAAGAATTTGCAGAAAATGTTCCCCACTGTTTTCAAACCTGCGGTTTCCAATCTAAATGATTCTGTATTTCAATTACTAACTTATTAAGTGGACAGATATCATGCTTCTGTGAATTTTAAGTAAAGATATACAAATGTCTAACAAAATGCTAGGGATTAATTTTGCCCTCTCCCCTCCCCCACTTACTGTATATTAAAGTCTACAGCTTAGAAAATGATGGACCATAATAAATTGTAAGTCTAATAAACAATTATAACTGCCTGATCCATAATAAATCAATATTTTCAGTAACCTCTTTCACTATAGGTTGCTCTTTCATCATTGACAAAGACAGATTTTTCTGAAAGTCATTGGAAAGATAAACCAGTTAAGCTAAGGTTGCCAGGAATGCAAAAAATAAAAATAAAAAAAGCATCCTAGTACTTTTTTCCACATTGCTAGAACTCTCTGTTTCAAAGAAAACCATAAAACATTTTCAATAGATGACGCAAATGACATCATTTCTGATTATTGCCATCTATCCTGGCAAAAACATTAGATTTATTTTCATTGTTTCGTTGACCTGACCACGTAAATGACACATGTTCCAGACCAAAAGGCATTGTATTGCATAAACACCCTTCTTTCTGACAATGCTTCAAGATTAGGGTTCATTTGTCTGAACAGTCACCTTAAAACCCCATAGCGCTCTGGGAATCACGTGTGTATAGCTCCCTCCTCAGCAACAGGAACCCTGGCTTGAAGAGGGCTTTCTTGTTAATATGTTTTAAATGAATTTTAAAGTTATATAAATGAACGTGAAATCTTGAAATCTACATTTTCTCTCTCTTCAGCTTCATATTCGTATTATATGTATATAGTTGTTATGGATAATATTGTTTACAATGGATGATAATGACTTCTACGTAATATAATTTATTATAGCTCAATTGAGTCCAATTAGGCCATAATGACAAACAAGACAAAGACTTGTGCTTCAAAAATCCTCACTTCTGCTCTGAAATTCAAGGTAAAGCTCTCACATTTCATTGAAGGGCTCCATGATCTGACTTTGGACATTATGGTAAAAATGTGAGTCTCCTGCCATTTGGCTTGTCCATGCTTCTTATGTACGTTTGACACGGCACTAAGTGATATGTAAGGCTGCTTTCCTGGCTAACAGGAACAAAGCCTGTGGTGGATTTGTAATATTTCAAAGTATTGCAAATGCTTGAGGAGAGAATGGTTTCATTTAGCAAGTTCATTAACAAACCGAAACACGTAATAATTTATGCATTTATTATGAAAGGCACAGCATTTCCATTAACACCAGTTACAAAAGGATTCCAAGTAATGATTTACTGTACAAAAATATTTTACTACTGATATCACCATAAAATGTTGTGTTTTGCCTATTAAACAATCAGGACATTAGTGCTGTATTCTTGAAATCATTGGCAATGGAGATACTTTGGACAAGTAATGAGGCTGCACCAATAAAGTGGCTTGAGGTTTTTCTAAATCCCCAGTGCCCTGGTGAAATACCATATATAAATAAGGGACATGGGACAGCTTACCATCACAAAATGCTTTTAAAGAACGGGGGTATCTGAACCTTTTCAAAAATAGAAAGGCCTTATCACTTAGCATTAACTATTTCTAGACAAAATAAGTGTCATTTTAAACAAATATGCTTTACAACATATGCACAGTGTTAGATGGATTACTTGCTATGTTGAACTTGGGAGAAAATAAGTTTTTAAAAAGTATCTCCAGTTTGGTGTTTGCATATGCTGGTATTCATTGTACAGAGTTTATGTTTTGTATACTTCAGTGTCAACAGAAGTTAGTTCAATTAAGGACTACCCATTACATCAACCATCTTGTATGCCGCTGTCTATATCAACAAAATTTGTTTCATGCTAGCAGGGTTCATTATACTGCTTCTGCTAAAGTTAACCCTGCAATCTCAAAATCATTTACAAAAGAAAAACAAATCAGAAACTTTATTAAATTCCTTGGAAATATTCATTATCCAGCAGTTTCAGGACTTCAGTCTGTGCTCATGGTATAATGCTTCCTCAGTTTTCAGGCAGATTATACTTCTGATCCATAAACTTGTATACAAAAAGAGCTTCCTTAGGCATAAATATGTTTAGGTAAGTGGTCTGCTTTGAAAATAAATTCCATGCTTGTCTATTGGTAATCTTAATAGTTTATCATTTATTTATGTAACAGTTTCCACTGCCTCAGCTCTGCTACCAAGACCAACAATTTTCTTTTGAGAAACCAAGTCAGAGAACCTGATTCTGGTAACATATGCCATGCTCATTCCAAGCTTTTCATATAACCATGACCAGAATAGGATTGTCGTTCGTAGCATAAGATGACATACATACAAATTCATTTGCATTAACAATAAAGCAATAGCGATAGAAAGTCCAGGATATGGGAGTCAGGCACTACTGTCCATCCCAAAATACCAAGGCTTACCAGTATGCTGAAGTAGCAGAGTGATAAAACCACTACTTAATATAATCAGCATGCCACTTAGCGCTGTATGGTTACGCTTGCTCTGACTGCTGGTGTAGCTGCAGCTCGTTCTCTCTCTCTAGCAATTTCCAATTCTATTTTGGCTTTGATTTTATCCCAGTTGACTTCAAGCTGCAGAAGCCAGGGGGCGAGGGGGAGAGAAAGTATCCATTAATCATAATTATAGTAGATGCATATAAATTAACCTGACAAGTCTTTACTTTATATGTTACATCTGCTACAGATTTCTTCATAACTTTCTGCTTGTTGGCCTTTTGTGGCTGGGCAGCTTTCTGCAATGTGTTAGCAAGATTAAGAAACTAAATCTTGGTACTATGGCAGCGATCCAGACAAGCCCATGTGGGTGCAGCAAATGCTTCTGCATGCAAATGGATTGCCAATTTTTCCTTCTCTTGGCAGCCCCTTGCAGCTCATGGGTTGTCACTCTGGAAAGTCCTCTGACTTTAGAGGCAATGGGGTTTGCTGCTGCTGGAGGGGAACTGAAAAGGCCCTTGTATGCTCAAAAGTTGTACTTCAGATCCTCACCCAAAATATTAAAATACATCATCCAAACATCTAGAGGCATTGTGCATCTCAGTTATGACTTTAACCTTTTCACTGATTTTGATATCTCTTTTAATGGATCTGGCATTGCTTGTTTTCTCTAAATCTGTTGATTGGCTGCTGAATGTGTGACCTGACCACTTAAAGTACTGCTTGAGGTGATGTGGATGTATATAAAAGCTCTAGCTAAGGTTTTGTATCTGTAATGGCATATTCATAGAGGCAAATCAACACTTAATGTTGAAGCTGCGAAATGAACATGTATGTGTACTGTAATCCTACATATAAGAAATGGAATTTGTGCATATTTCAGAACCTTTAGAAAGCAATGACTCCTAAATATTTTCAAGGAAAACTCTCTCTCTCTCTCTCTCTCTCTCTCTCTCTCTGTGTGTGTGTGTGTATGTATGTGTGCAAGAGAATGATACCCATCTTTTGCCATATTCACTGCAGTTTGTACCACAGCTTCACAGCAAATACAAAAAAACCTGTTAATTTTATTACAATTAATAAATGTCTAGGATCTAAAAGAAGTAAGAAATATGTTCTCTAGACCCAAAGAGTTATGCTTGTTTTTATCAAACATGACCCCATGTCACATAGAGACAGATTTTGAAAATGATGGGAGTTTCAAAAGCAGTTTGTGATCTGTTAAAGAACTCAGCTGTTAAAATTAAAAAGGCAACTGGCCCCTTGCTGAAGCCCCTTGCATTAGCTGTTTGGATTTCAGCCTGTATTCCCCCTCATTGTATATTATGTCTCCACTTCCATCAAAGATGGCACAAATAACAGTGGTGACTTAAGAGCCAAATGAGGCCTCCCTTTACCACAACTATTTTATGTTGTTTCAGAAGGCTGCTACTGAGATCTGTTATAGTACAATCAAAACTTGCCAAATATTGCTGGCCAAGTTATGTCCCACATGCTGCTTCGCTAAATCTCTATCCCTCTCTTACACAGGAGGAGCGTGAAGGCTATGATGCAGATTGCCAAAAGCTGCATATGATTTTCAGATAATATTTATTATACCTTACTAAAAGCTATGCTAAGCAAAACAGCACTGGGGCTTTTGCTGTAGTGGCCCCACAGGATGTCAACCCAAGAATAGGTTATGACCGCATCTGTTACTGAACCAGCTTGCACTGGTGAATCCTCAAAATTGAAAGCTTCAGAAACAGAAAAAACCCCAACCTTAATGTTTCTAAGGTAAAGGTAAAGGGACCCCTGACCATTAGGTCCAGTCGTGGACCACTCTGGGGTTGTGGTGCTCATCTCGCTTTATTGGCCAAGGGAGCCGGTGTACAGCTTCCGGGTCATGTCGCCAGCATGACTACGTTCCACCTATATTACGCAGCTGTGTAATATTTACACAGCGTGACTGTCAAAATTGTCATAGGACATCCCCTAACATACTTTGGGCCCAGCTCCGTAGACATTAAAAATTAAGCCACAAAATGCAGACCCTGAAAACTAAAGATAATAAACAGTTAGTTTTATCTGCTACTGTAAAAGAACAAGCACAAAGTATTACTAATCTCATATTAGACTACAGTTTCAAATTGTTTCACAGCTATAATGCTGACTTTCTGACAATGTATAGCACAGCTTCCACAAATACTTGCCCCTTCTGCATACTGCAAAAACCTCTGATTTGTTTCTTTTTTACCAAAGTCATCCAAGAACTTTTGTCGGTAAGCCAGAACCGTGTCAACGTGTGTCTTGTGTTTCACTGCAAGTTCTAGTGCCCTAGAAGAAAACAATAATGAGCTCATCAGGCTGAACTCAGAAACTGGCCTAATTACAAATGCTTTGGTTTTTATAAAAAATACATGCTGTACAGTGACTACACTGGTGGAAAGTTTTCTTGACATAAAGCAAGAAGAAACCTAGCATTAGTGCTGGCAATGATGTCTAGGCACTAGACGAATTTTATGAAGTATGTTATGAGAAGCAGTCATATTTCTATTGTCCTTACAGTGCTATTAAGAATTTGAAACGTATCTTCCCTATATAATATACTTTGCTCAAAAAGTTTATAATGTTTTTAAAGCAACATTGCTGCTTTCAAGCGTAAACAATGATTCATATAACTATTGGAGAGACTCTAAGCACAAATAATGCCACTCTGTGGTCCCTGTATTGCTGGAGTTAAAAATCGGTGACTCCAGGGATTTCCACAAGAGACTTTTGGGGTTTAGCAACAGGAGAAGCCACTGGCTCACCTAAAATAGGCTTCAGGGATCCCAGCTACCATACTTAAGGAAAATCATAAATATTATACGTAAGTAAGGAGCAAAGAGACCCAGTTTGGTCTTTCATAGAATCGAAGAACTTTAGATTTGGAAGGGACCGCGAGGGTCATCTAGTCCAATCCCCGCAACGCTGGAATCTCAACTAAAGCATCGATGACTAGAAATATCTCAACTAAAGCATGTTTAAAGTAGAATGGAAGAGCAAGCACACAAGTTCTACATTGATGACTCAATTCTACAGTTAAAAAAAACCACCACCAACAAAAACAGGTTCTCTTAAATACTGTATTATGGGTTCTCTTAAATATTATGGAAGATTGCTCTGTCACTGCTTGCCTGATGGAACAATCTTCCCAGACATAATGATTTTTGGGGGGGGGGGGGTCTCCTGCCCCCCCTCCAAACCAATTTGGGGGCAAATAGGGTGAGGGGAGGAAGAAAGTCCCATTCTGTTAGTTTACATATTCATGCAGGCTCCAGCTAGTGGGACCTGTTAGCTGAATCCGGTCCTTCTTTTACATTCATAAGAAAATATATTGCCTTCAGGGCAGAATCATGGGATTAAATATTCTTTTTTCTCCCAAATATTTAGTGTTCAAAACAATTTTAGTTAAATGTCAGGGAACAATGACTAATAAAATAATGAAACTGACTTACAAGTATTTCACAATAGCATTAGTTGAATCTGTAAGGCACATGCTACATCCATAAGAAACATATTACCTTTCCCAGTTGTAAAGATTAATGTTGACTTGAATAGCTTGATAAATAAGGCCAGCTTGAAGAAGCAGTGTTTCAGCATCCTGTACATTTCCACTGAAAAGCAGGATATGAGCCAATCTTGATTCCTTTGATGGAAGATCTTTAATAGAACTGATATACTGAACTTTGTCGATCTGTTTTTTTTATTTTAAAAATGCAACAGTTATAATAAAATTAGCGCATTTAAAGTTACGTTGCAAGAAACTAAGAAGCCAAATTATTAAGGCGAATCTACTTACTTCACCTATTGATGCATAGGCTACTTCTGCTGTATTCATATCTTTACTGGCTACTGCCATAGCAGCTAAACATGCCCACAATGTTTGATCCTTAAGGTGAAAGAGAAGAAATTTAAGACAATCATTTGTTTTCAGCCAAAGAAAAATGAGCAGAAGTTAAAGCCTATATCAAGCTGTTAAAGTGTCACTGTCGTCCCCCATCACCCTACCCCACATTTATTCATTTCTACTATTAGATGTCAATGTAATAAACAACTATTTGACTTTCAGAAGACAGCCCTGTTTAGGGAAGTTTTTAATGTTTGAAGTGTTATTCTGTTTTTAGTGTTCTGTTGGAAGCCGCCCAGAGTGGCTGGGGAAACCCAGCCAGATAGGTGGGGTACAAAAAATAAAATTTATTAGTAGTAGTAGTAGTATTAAATATGGGCTGCAAACAGATTTGCCAGTAGATATTCTTTCTCCACGAAGAGGGGGTACTCTACAATTAAATTTTCTATTTGAATAAGAACATTTGTTCACGACTGACACTGAAATGTAAGCAGAAGCCAGAGGTAACAGAAAAGAACCAAAATGATGGACAATAAAAATGTCAGATTCTGCTTTTAAACTATGCTACAAGAGACAACTGATATATTTATTTTATCATGACAATTTCAAGTGAATGCGAATAAATCAGAAAGTTACAAATTCCATACATATTATAGCAAAATTACTTGATGAAACTTCATTGTTAATTATAGAAAATATATTCCGATTTAGGTAAAACTGTTTGTAACCATATTGTTAAAGCTACCAGATATGAATGACGCAGTGGTACCTCAGGTTACATACACTTCAGGTTACATACGCTTCAGGTTACAGACTCCGCTAACGCAGAAATATTACCTTGGGTTAAGAACTTTGTTTCAGGATGAGAACAGAAATCGTGCAGCAGTGGCACGGCGGCAGCAGCGGGAGGCCCCATAGCTAAAGTGGTGCTTCAGGTTAAGAACAGTTTCAGGATAAGAACAGACCTCCAGAATGAATAAAGTTCTTAACCCGAGGTACCACTGTATTTCTATTTGCATGCTCTTAAGAGGGGCAAATGCATTATATAAAAATTAGTGTAGAAACCAAAGTTATCTGATAGTGCAATCCTAACCAAGTCTACTCAGAAGTAACTAATACCAGATTCAATGAGGCATTTCCCCAGGTAAATGGGGTTAGGGTTTTTGTAAACGACTGCATAACCCTGCCATGTAAACAAATAGAAGTGAGTTAGCAACTTATGTATCTGCTTGCCTTGCTGCCCTCTGCTCCAATTCCCACCTGTGGCAAGGGTATCTGTTGCCAGGAGAGACAGCCACCATAGAAGTGAACTATACTAATGAGTCTGTTCTTGTTTCAGAAGACAGAAGAGTCAGAACACAATGTTGCATGTTCCCTTTTCTCTTCTGCCCTTAAAAGGCGACTAACCCTTACGCGTAGAAAACCCTTATGTGCAAAAAACATAAAATGTAAACACTGTAATGGTGGCTGCCAATGCCTACATTTAAACAGCCTGGACAGGCACATATGACAGCACTCTGGAAGCAGGTGTGAGCCAAAAGGCAGCCAGTCAGAAGGAAGGATGAGCAGTTTGCTACTCAGCTCAGGCAAATGACCAGCTGCATCAATGAGAATCAACTGCATTTTTAAAAGCATTTTAAGAATTTGGGGGGGAATTAAATCCTACAAACCTGCATGCTCTATTTCAACTTCTTTGGCAGATAAAATGCCACAGTTATAATTTATGATAATTTGAATTAAAAAGAGAGATAAGAACATGTCTGCAACTTCATAATAAAGAAAAGAAATATGGCTTTGTTGTTGTTGTTTAGTCGTGTCCGACTCTTCGTGACCCCATGGACCAGAGCACGCCAGGCACTTCTGTCTTCCTGAAGTGGATATGGCTTTACCAGAATGTAAATAATTTTAGAATTCTCCCTGGCTCTGAAGCAGAGCAGTGTGGAACTATTTAGTGCATCATAAGCTAGTTTTTAAAAACTAGGGGAGTTTCAAAAACACTTTATGATGGGACATAGAGAGAACTCTTTGCATGGCTGAGGGCAGACCCAAAAATTTGACAAAGTTCATATTTCAAAGTCCATTTTTCAAAAGTTGAAGTAGTAGTGGGTATAAAAACTACAAAAAAACTTACTCTGCTGCAGAATTTTATATTTACCTTAACAAAGCGACATAATCTGACAGCATCTTCCCATTTTGAATTGTTGACATATTCATGGAGTATGGCTGGATAAGGTGAAATACTGATGTGAATAAGTGAGCCATCAGCTCTCCTGACCGTTACTTGACTTCCAGCAAAACTCACAATCTGGGGATTTTTACTAAATTCGCTGTTGAGATAAAAAAAATCATAAAATTATTTGAATGTTGAATAGTTTTGTCTAAAGCAGGGATTTCAAAGTTTCTGGGCCGGTGGGCACATCTGAAATTTTGAGAAGCTGATGTGGGTGCCACTCACAAAATGGCTGACACAAAGATGTGGAATAACACAAAATGGCTGACACATCTAAAAAAAACCAAGAAGAGAGACAAGACTACAAAGTAGTATAAGCAAGCCTCCAGTATCAATTGCTTCCATCAATGGTGGAAAGGCACTTACATCAACCACTTAGAGAGAAGCTCTTTGCACCTCTCCATAATGAAAAGGACTATGGGTGTGCAATCCTGCCATCCAATTAAATGTGGGCATGTTTAAGGGTCTGTGCTCAATATAGGAGAGACTGAGGAAGCACTCAGAATACCATTCTCTTAGTATTCATTGCCTATCAATGGAAATATGGCCATATTCTTCATGTCTATATACCCCAATTTCTCCTCTAGGCTTTTGTGACATCACATTATCTTTATTTTTTGTATTAGTCACACCTCATAAAATAATTTATCTAGATGATATACAGAAAACAGAGTATAAAACAAGTTCAAAGAAAAACACACTAAAATGAATTAAACACTGAATTTAAACAGCATCAAAACAAAATGTCGACCACAGAAAACAAGAGATTTAACTCAGCCAAAGAGGTAAATACACCTCGTAGGAGCTAAAAATCAATCATCAAGTGGCAATAACTAAGGTTAAATAAATACAAAATGATGTTTAAAAAGCATGAGAGAATAAACAGTACATTAATGTTAGTGCCAGATGAACCTCTCTAGGGAGAGTGCTCAATAGCTGGGGGCCCACAATCAATGGCAGTGTGCCACCATTAACTATACAGGGGAGCTTATAGATTAGCACATAGCAGCTAGGTCTATTTACCGCCTTAAAAATGAAAGTAAATAACCAGAACAGATAGATGCTTCAGGTGGAGAGATGGAAACTGATAATTTGAAACTGCAAACTTAGTAGCTCAAATTTAGCCCCTGATCCAAATTAAACAATGGCAACTCACACTTGTTTTCTCCTGTAATTGCACCCATGTTTTTCACACTGTGGAATCTTACTCCCAATGGTTCTAGTGGAAAGTATTTTATTGATGGGGGTACTATTAATTAAACACTCGACGTAAAAGTATATAATACCTTGCATCCCTTTCATAAAGGGTTTTTGGTAAGAGATCTTTGTCTACGTATACCACATTGGGATAGTACCAGACTGTGAAGCGTGTATCTTGAAGTCCACAGAGTATGTTGCATGTGTCATTCCACGCCAGAGTGTGCACCATTGTTCCTTAACAGAAAGTAAGCAGAATCAAGTATCTGCTCAAGCACATGACACTACAGTATAAACATCAGTATCTTCAACTCTTCTCTGCCAGTAAATATGACTCTAAGTAACAGTTTTGTCTTCTGTGTAAAATAATGTTTATGTTTTACTTCCCATAAATTAGAATTTGTACCCTGAAAGATTAAAGCAGAACAAACAAGCACAAGCCTGCGAGAATTCATGGCTAGTTTTTTTAACCCCTTTTCTTGGTGTTCCATGTGTGTGCTCTGAAACTTCCTCTCACTGTAGAATAGCAGGCATGGGTGTCTTGTTTTTCCCCTTGCACCACACAGGGTTATAGCTCAGTCCTCCTACTGGGGTTTTATGCCTCAGTGTCTGCAGTATGCCCTCCCCAACATCAGCTAGGCTTCCCCCACCCCTCAAAAAAGAAGTGAACATGTGTTGGTCTACTTAGGTGCAGAACCTGTATGTATGACTGCACCAAGAACACAAAGAAGTACTGAGCATATAATTTTTAATATCACAAATTACTGTTGATTGCTTCATGTACAGTATTTTAGCTTACTTACTGGACACCGTAAAATTATGTGCAGATATTAGAAACTGAAAATACCATTGGCATGACTTAATCCACGGTTGCAAGCCAATTATGGGAATTAACTCCTGGAATATTGTCCACCCACCCCTAAGGGATGCTTCTATTTAGAAATATAATTTCCAGAAATTTTGATTCCATGGGAAAGAACCATTTGGGTGGCGTGGGGTGGAGGGCTTCAGGAAAACGGAGGGCTTTCAAGAAAAAAGATAATAATTTTTATTTTGTCAGTAGTGAGGGGCTAGAAAGAAGGGGATAAAAATCTGTTGCATAAAGTTAATTCTTACCTATTTTGATAACCTTCTGTTCTTTACCAAATCTCTTCACTGATGTTATATAAAGGTCTCTATTTTTGTCAATAAAAGCAATTTTCCTTTCATTTGTATGTCCTTTTTGGTCTAAGGCAATTTCCATGATTTCTGTCTATATTATAAATCAGTAATATTTCATGGAGTTAGGAATTTAATGCTTTATTTAAAAAACATGAATGAATGAATAATTATAGGAATAAACATTTTGCACATTGATCTTGTACACTGAAGGACAGTGAGTTAGTCCAAGAAGAAAACAGTAACCTGGGTGTCCCAGTTCCAGATCCTGCTCTTTTATCTACTATACCACACAAGCTCACACTATGCAAAGTCAAAGGTATAACTTATACCAGGTCTTGAATCCTCTTGTAATAAATAGGTTGAATTATTTTTTAATCAGAATAGTGTGAAGTCTAAAAGTGGGCAATTATTACATTAATATCTTAAGTCACAGACCACTTTCCTTTAGAGCCATGTTTGGGCTGGGACATATCAGTAGGTCATGGGTCACTTTAAGGTGATCTTCTTAAATTGCCTGCTCCAGTCCCTAGCCATGCCAAAGCATTTTGGTTGGACCAATCCCAGCACTAACAACTGTGAGTAAAATTGGCCAGGAGACAAAGAGTTGGGGGGGGGGGGAGGTCTCCCTTATTTGAGGGGAAAGGGCCAAAGGAAGTGTTGAAGGAGACTGAGAGATAAAAAATTAATATTTATTATTATTAGATTCAGGTAGGTCACCATGTTGGTCTGACGTAGTCAAAATAAAAAATAAACAAATGTTCAGTAGTAGCACCTTAGAGACCAATTAAGTTTGTTCTGGGTATAAGCTTTCATGTGCATTTCGTGGTATCTGAAGAGGTCAGCGGTTTCAATCCCCATGACGGGGTCAGCTCCCGTTGCTCGGTCCCAGCTCCTGCCAACCTAGCAGTTCAAAAGCACTTCAAAGTGCAAGTAGATAAATAGGTACTGCTCCGGTGGGAAGGTAAATGGCGTTTCTGTGTGCTGCTCTTGTTTCACCAGAAGTGGCTTAGTCATGCTGGCCACATGACCCGGAAAACCTGTCTGTGGACAAACGTCAGCTCCCTTGGCCAGTAAAGTGAGATGAGCGCCCCAACCCCAGAGTCGTTCGCAACTGGACATAACTGTCAGGGGTCCTTTTCCTTTTTTTAAGGTGCTACTGGACATTTTTTAATTTATTATTGTTGTTGTTGTTAACAACAACAACAAAGAAACAGGGAATACAAGAGGCAAAATGTTCTAGGAGGAAGAAGTTAAGTGAATGTAAAAGAACCAGGAAGTAGGGATGAAAGAAATGAGCAGCTGGGGGTAATGCTAAGGTAGAGGTTGAATATGAAAGGAGAATGAAACAAGAAATGAAAGGAGACAGGTCAAGAAGCACGTGGGAATGGGAATAAGAAAACATAGGGAAAAGACATTTGCTATTTAGTGCATGGGTCATGAACCTAGTGCCCATGAAGACCTTCACTGACACCCCTGAGGCCCAGACTTTCATTTATTTAAAAAAGTAAGTCTCTAGCTCTCCAATAAAGAGAGTTATGAACAAAATGTGTATGGCCTATTAAATATGGGTGTGTGGAGGGGAATGTTATTATGATTATTTTATCGTTGTGCTGTCTATTATTGTGTTCTGTATGATGTTTGCTATTATGCTCTGTGAATTATGTTCTTAATGTTGTACACCAGCCTCAGATCTTTGGATATAGGGTGGTATATAAACAACAAAAACAACAATAAATGTTCATTTATACAATTGAATTATCTTACTCTGACCTGTATCTTATTGCTTTAAAAAACAAAGCCAAGCACAACTATTTTAAAAAACCCCAAATATATCAAACATCTGGCCAAACTGGCAAAATATTTTTTCTGACTTTTAAAATTGAAACCTGTATTTCATTAATTTGATGTGTGTAACTTCTAAACTCCCATTAGCTAACTGCTGAAACAGCTGTATTAATCTCAATGATCACTGAATTAAGATTTCTCTCAGTTTCAATCAACACTGGCTGATTTCTAACTGATAACATGCTGGGGTACTTGGAACTCGAAACTGGGAACATAGCCAAGCTACAAAGCAGAAAGTTATTCATGCAACCTCTCTTTCAACAATCTGAGCTCACCGAGGTTTTCAGCAACATTACACCTGCCTCTCCAACCTAAATGACAGAGGATGATTTCCAGTGTTGGTCCGCTCTGATAATGACTATTAATATTACCCCCAAATATTAAATGATACTATGTACATTACCTTATGAGTAAGGGGCTTCCCATCTCCCAAGGGCTTTCCAGCCAAAGGCTCAAACAGGTAAATAACTAGAGAGAGAGAGAGAGAGAGAGATTATCAATAAATAATTTGACTGTTATACTCTATTTACTTTTAAGTGTTTTTGTAATGAGGGTAGAAGGATGGCATTGGAACATTGGTGTATTTTATTCTTCATTTACTATAGTTCAACTTTTGTGCCATGCATCTATTAGCTGGTCCTTTGTTTTTCAGGGTACACAATAGTTTACAACCTTTACTTCATTTACATTTTCCATAACCTTGATAACATAAGACTGAAAAAATCCATGGTAGAGCTGGGGTGTGAACCAGGGTTTCACATGTCTAGCTGTAACACACTGCCAAGGCCACTCTGAATCCCAGTTCTCGTGATTTCTGACCATTTTAACAATATAACCACAAAGCAAAGAATAGCTGCTTGATTACTGCAAATGGAAAATCTATACTTTACACTCTTGTCATATGACTGTAAGGAAGAAAGCCCCCAGGAACTTTTCATCAGAATGCTTTGAATTGTTATTATTGTTAGTAATTTCCTTGAGAGCTTGATTTGTGCTAGAAACCTGAAAGACTTATAACTGAAATTTAACAACTGGACAAAGTTGTGTCCTTTTGCAAGCTGCTGACTCCTTAGGCCAAAATAGGAAGTTTTGTAAAAAAAAAACCCTGTACATGACAGAAAAATAAAAATGTGATTATTTTTATCCCTGCTCACTACATTTTGTCATAAAATGATTAAATCTTTCAATTAGACTTACAGGAATATAACATTAAATATTGAAAAATAAAGGATATTAGCAATACAATGCAGGGTCTACTTTGTTTTTTACTATTGGTATGGTAAAGTGCTACTGTTAAAAAAAAAAAAGAGATGAAAAGGTTAAGTAGGTGCACATAGCTAGCTTCATAAAACAGAGTTTTATCCTATGTACACCATTACAGGGGAGTATATCCCATTGAACTCAGTGGCACTTACTTCTGAGTAGACAAGCATGAGATTTGTGAGTTAATATATTAATCTACTTTATACAAAGTCACATTTTATACAAGGATTAACCCCATGTTTACTGTTCTCAAGACAGGAAGGTTAGAAAAACTAGCACATGTGCAATCTGAAATAAATGTTGCATAATTCAGCAAATACATGGAAGGGAGTGATTAATTCCAAACAGATTTTAAGCATTGACATCACATGCCAAATCCAGCTGATAATATGTCATCTATATTCCATGTGGCATGCACGTTCAACTTTAAAAGACTCTTCCATTTGCATTTTAGCATAGTGTCATGAGTTTCTTTTAGAAGGATACAGGATATTGGTTTGCGGTCACTGGTTATATTGGCAGGAAAAAACGATGTTATGAGAACAGGTGCTGTTCTGATGTTGTTGGTTGCATATGAAAAGGAAAAAGAAGGGTTACATCCAGTGCTAGTTTGAGCCAGCTGTGTAAACACAGGAAAATAACTTGTGACTTGAGACAGTGCTGTGCTCTTTTTGATGTAAGGTTTCCCTTGTCATAGACACTGTTTGTGTTTTTATCAAAACCAAAACTTTTACTAACTATCACGATGTTCTTTTTTATATATGAAGTGTATATATTACAAACCCCATAATTTCTCAAAAAAGGAAGAGGAAGAGCAGAAAATAGGTGGAAAACACAAAATATTGTCATCTTTTGGATTCAATAATTACTGAAGTGGATAAAGGTGGAAAAGGGATAGTTAAGAAAAGGCAAAGCACATGACCTATCAGCTCCCATGTCACACTCACAATAGCCGATTCCCAGCAGAGTATATAAATATTGTTTAGTGCTTTTTTAAAAAGTGAAATTAAACCCATGTGTTAGGTTTTAGAAATTGCCTATGTCACCGGCAATTTGGAAACACTGGCCTGCAAGCACTCCAGTTGGAGAACAGCCTTTACCAAAGATGTCATGGACTTTGAAGGCACTCAAACACAGGACGAAAGGGATAAACAAGCTAAGAGGAAGGCACATTTGGCAAACCCTCACCATGATCAACTACTGCCCGGAAACCTATGTCCCCACAACGTGTGGATCCAGGATTGGGCTCCAGAGTCACCTATGGACACACCACTAAGACTGTGTTCATGGAAGACAATCTTACTTGGCTATAAGTGATCACCAAAGAAGAAGAATGTCAACTGCAGGCTATTTTGTACAGAGGTTACAGATGGAAACAACCCCTAAGACATCCAGATTTCCTGGATAAACTTCTTTAGATGTAGCACAAGGAAATGCCTCTTGTTCAGAGAAAAAGTATTTCACCCTTCAACATCAGTGGGCAACTAGAGGTCCTTAGAAAACAAGGAGCAATGAAATACGCAACCTCTTGCAAGAGAAATTATGTATTCTGATTTCTTAGTTTTGGAAGGAAAGTGGAATACACCTCATATTTTACTGAGATGATTTAATAACTTCTGGGATCTTAAATCTATGTGTGCTAACAAATAGCAAATTATTTCCCACCAATTCTGGGATTTTCTTGACTAGTTATTGAAACATATTTCCCCTCTGGTGTCATTTATCCTGTTATCTCTCCTGGAGAACTATTGACGGTTTACTTGACAAACCTCAACAAGCCAAAGACAAGCATAAATCCAGAACTATCAATAAGCTTGCAAAAAAGAAATCCACACAAAAAGAAACTATTGTTGCTGCACACATAACAGAAATACATTGGCTATAACCAAATTTATGTAAGTCAAAGTTTGCTTATACCATGGGGTTCTTCCCTCCCTTATCCCTACGTTAGCCCCTCAAAAACCTCTACAAAAAATCAGGAGATCCTCAGGAAAGGCCTTGGATATAGCACAGGGAGATAAGGAGGAAGATGAAATCTCCATGTGATTTTCAGTTATGCTTCCCTCAATGGAGGGTTGGCTAAAGACATTTTAGCACCTGAGGCGAACCCCCAAATAACACCCCCCACCAAGGAATAAGGGGTGAGGGAAGCAGGAACAAGGCATGAAGAAAGATCAACAGTGGGATCCACCGCCCCTGAGGTGGTCACCTCACCTTTCCTCATGGGTGGGTCAGCACTGCTTCATTAAGAATAAATAAGGAAAAGTTACTCTAATTTCACATACAGTCACACCTTGGGTTACAGACGCTTCAGGTTGCGTGTTTTCGTGTTGCACACCGCGCCGAACCTGGAAGTACCGGAAAGGGTTACTTCCGGGTTTTAGCGCTCGTGCATGCGCAAAAACACTAAATTGTGCTTTGCACAAGCACAGAAGTACTGAATGCGCAGACGCGGTGCTGCAGGTTGCGAATGTGCCTCCCTCACAGATCACGTTTGCAACCCGAGCGTCTACTGTACATGTTTGCTTGTTTATCTAATAAATTTATATACCGCTTTCCAAGAAGACCTCACTATTGTAACAATAAGCATCCTTTTCAAACAGGAGACATTGACATGGAGCAAGGACAATTTTGAACTGCAACCAAGGAAAGACGGGTTAACCCTTCTGTGATATGCTACTCCCTATTGAAATTAGGCTTGAAAAATGACTTATTTTGGCTACAGCAGAAGAATTCTTTCAAATCTAATGGAGGGTGGCATTTGTGAGGTGGAGTAATCAGTTGAGGACGGAAGAGTTAAGCTGTGACCTATTGAACCCTCACTCCATTTCACATTTAGGTTTGAAAGAAACCTTCTATATGCTGCAATAGATTCTTTGAAGCCTAACTTAAGTAGGAGAGAGAGGATGCTGAAGACATCAAGAAAAGGCTTGGTAGGTGCAAGTGCACCCATAAGTGATGCACTGACAACCCCATATTTACTTCTATTTGCTCAGAAGAAACGTTTTATGCAAAAATAACAATTTTAATGTCTGTACAACATACCTTTTTCATCAGATTTATCTCTTATTGCTAGGGTATCATTACTCAAAGAAATGGTCTGAACATTTAGTATGTCTGTTCTCATTCCTGGAACCTTCGGAGAGGAAATTAAACGTCCTTCATAAGAATATAAATATAGCCCTCCACCATCTACAAGAAGAAAATGCCTATAAATAAGAAGCAGAGGAGAAAACACTGATTAACTATTTTCACACAAAACTATTATATAATTGTCCATATACTGTATTATTATTTCTTGCATAATTTAAAAATGCATTGATTCAGTAAGTATTTTCAAATAATATATCAATGCGCAGGCATTTGTAATTGAATGTATTTCCTTTAAAGTTCTCTAATTTCTCCTCTATTTAGCACATCTAATATTACATCAATCTGATACTAAAATGACTTGGCACGCATTCATGGTAATATTTGCATAATGATACATACACTTTATTTGGAAAGTGAGGTTTTTTTGGCTAACTGGTTTAAAAGGCAAGTGTTAATGATAGAAATTCAAAACCTACGAACACTTACTTGGAGGGGAAATTATTATCAAGTCCAAAGCAAGTTTAACCACACAGAGGTACTACTGTACACAGATTTACTCACAGAGTCAAGGTTGCTGGGTGTCACATTCATGAGCATATAACAAAGCAAGCAGAGCATATAGCTCCAGATTATTCAAACAAGGTCAAGAGTCAGATCTAGCTGGGAAACTGCTTCCCAAACAGTCAACACATATATTTCTTCCAAATATGATCCCACTAGTAAAGGTAAAGCGACCCCTGACCATTAGGTCCAGTCGTGACCGACTCTGGGGTTGCGGCGCTCATCTCGCTTTATTGGCCGAGGGAGCCAGCATGACTAAGCCGCTTCTGGCGAACCAGAGCAGCGCATGGAAACACCGTTTACCTTCCCGCCGGAGCGGTACCTATTTATCTACTTGCATTTTGACATGCTTTCAAACTGCTAGGTTGGCAGGAGCAGGGACCGAGCAACAGGAGCTCACCCCGTTGCGGGGATTCGAACCGCCGACCTTCTGGTCAGCAAGTCCTAGGCTCTGTGGTTTAACCCACAGCACCACCTGTGTCCCGATTATGGCTTGTGGTAGTGTTTATAGCCTTGCCCTCCATGAGTCCACAGTGCTACCCGCGTCCCTATGATTTCACTATCTCACCCTATTTAAGTAAACATGGTTTTAAGTCATGCAATCAGCAAGTTACCTTTCTGCCTGTAAAATTAAACTGACAGTTCCTTCTTTAAGGTCAAAGATTAATGGTGTATTCCAGTTTTTAGTCCTAAAACAAAGAGCAAGACAATATACATTAAGAAACAACAACAAAAGAGACAGTGTACATACTTTAGTTATATAGTGAGATTTTCACAGATATATATTCACCTTGAAAACATTGTGGTAAGATTTCAAAAGAATCAGAGGACAGTTAAGTATTTATCATTCCGTTTATATAACAAGAACCTATTTCACATTTTTCCAATATCATTTTAAACTAGGGCCAGACTAAGACATTTTGGCAGCTGAGGAGAACCACGAAATGGAGCCTCCCTCCCCATCAGGGAATAATAATAATAATAATAATAATAATAACTACTTTATTATTTATACCCTGCCCATCTGGCTGGGTTTCGCAGGAGGGGTGAGTGAAGATCTACACCAGGAGCAAGGGAGATAAAAATATCTATATTGGGGTCTGCTGCCTGAGGCGGTTGTCTCACCTTGCCCCATGGGTGGGCCAGCCTTGTTTTAAACATTAGTTACAGCTTTTATGCACCAGTAGGATGTACATGGACATCAGCTAAATGCCCACTAGAGCTTTGCCATATTCCCTTGAAACAGAACTTCCAACTGTACCCCTAAACTTTGTTAGAGGACGTCAAACTTTAAAAAGTAATTTAGAAAGTTGGCACGAGTAGTGATTAAAAGGTTACAGACCAAAATAGTGCACAGTTGCACTGGGAAACAGGATGCCAATAAGCAATAACATGTGGCTTCACTGGGAAGGTCTCGCTCATGGGAAAATGAACATAGCTAATTCCATTCACAGTTATGAGAAGTTTATGTCATTTAGCTTAGGTTTATAGGAGATAAAACAATGGATGCTTCCCAAATCAAATCATGTAGCTGTGAAAAATTCAAGGTTTTTAATTGATCAGATGGCTGTGTCTCATTAATTCAGGCTGCTTACGAGAATATGTAACACTGAAGAGATGTTGAAACTACTAAATGCCCATAGTTCAAAGAGGCTTTAATGACTCTGTCTCGAAATTCCAGTAAATCCACTGCGTCATTAAGCACATTACGAACCTAGTGGGAACAGAAGCCAATGGTTAAATAAAATTTAAATAATTTTGAAAGCAAAAGCAAAGAAGTAGCCTTATTCTTAGCTCTAAGGACAGTACAGAATGTCAGGAAATGAAGATGAATAATGAATATTCAAGTATTTATATTCCTCAAATTCAAGCTTTAAAACTCCCATTTTTGTATTTATTTTAAAGAATCTAGGGCCCATAATTTAGAAACTATTGAGCTGAAGATTGTTAAGACCTAGCAATATGCAGTGTGCTCCTATGTATCTTTATTCAGATCAGTAGTGTAGGGCTGCAGCCTTCTTTGAGGTCAAAGACTGAACACATGACTCCTAATAAATAAGACTCATTTTCCTTGGCCATGGGGTAGTACTAATAGTGCTTTCCCAGATTATTGCAGCAACAGACTTGGGACATAAAGAGAAAGGCACCCTCTGCCTAAGTGGTTCAGGGCTTTGTTCATTACATACTGGTATCTGAGAAGGCTTCACAGAAAGCTGACATTTGGAAAGTGAAAGTTGTTAAAAGGGAACAGCTCCTCCCATCCTGAACATGGAAATACAATGATAATTCACAATTAATGTCACTTAACTATTTATAAGCAGTAAACCAGGGCAGGACCAGTGGAGATCTAGTCAGTTCTGGTTTCCAGAATCTTATAACAAAAGTGAACTAAAGCTTTTATATAAGATTGAGAATGATATGTTAATTGTGCATTTATTCTTATTTCTAAACAACACAGTTGAAGCTGGGCTGGAAACTTTTCTTGAGACAACCTCAAAACAAGAATTTAAATTATGTGCAAGTCATTTGCATACACTGCTAGCGAAGACTCCTTTGTATACCTTTCCCACGAAGCTGTACAAGCTAAATATAACTAAAGCTTCAGGGATTACTAGACAGAGTCATTCATTACGATTCGCTGTCTGGGAATGAATACCAAAAATATGATTTTTACCTGCCAATTTGTCTTCCATATTCCCAGACACTGACTCATAACATCCCACCCAGTGGACAGATGGGTAATATAGAATTTCTGTTGTTGCAAGTTTTCCCAATTATATATTCAGAATCAAAGACAACTTCACTTCAGGCCAAAAGATATTTAGGTGCCTAATTATAGATTTGGGAGCCTAACACTGGGCACCCAGGGCTGAAAAGCTTGGCCTGAACTCTAACACTGAATGTGTAATTGAGAAAACTTGTAACAACAGAAATTGTATATTATCTCCCTGTCCTCTGGGTGGGATGTTATGAGTCAGTGTCTGGTCACCGAGGACAGAACATTTAGCAGGTAAAAAATTAATGCATTTGCTTTCAGATCCTCAGACTCACATTTTAAATTTAGGACCGTGTGTTTTTAAAAGAACCTACATTCACAATTCTTTTAGGCTTCACTTATAATAAGGTAGCCATAAAATAGAAAGTTGCCTGAAAATCTTTAATTGGGACTAATAAAAGGCTCTTTAAAATATTCTGTTAGCAATCAGATTTTAGGTATGAAAAGCTTATGGTTTCTCTAGGCTGGACAACTAGTAGTAAAAATAAATCACAGTAGATGTTTTACCTAGCTGAAAACAATTTTAACCTGGGGCTGAAATATTCTGGGCAAAGTTTCATCAAGAAGCACTATTAGGTTGGGGGGGTAGTGCTTGGCTAATGTACTGATTTTGTGATCAAAGAAAACAGACACATTCAGCGCTATCCCTGCTCTTAGCAGAAAAACCTGCACTATAGTAAAAAAACAAACCAACAATGCTGCAGCTGCTATAATGGTAAACCACAGCTGTGTACATGTACAGGTTTTTTTTCCAAAGCCAGTAAACCAAGGCTATCTGTGCATGGACTATTATGCGATTGCTTCTGCAGCTGTGACTTTGTTGCCAGCTGCAAAATAATTTCTAGCATAAATGTGGTTTTTTTTATTCTGAATTTCCAGCCACTGCAGTAACCAAAGGTATACTCCACAGTCAATTTACTCCAGAGTAGCCTTCCTAACATCAACAAGCTCACATTGGGTTGCGAGAATTGACCTCAGTTCATAAACATATTGGTCAACATGCTATTATCACCAGGAGCATCCTGAAAGCTGCTCAATCCAGCTGTCTGATGAACAGATCTCCTGGGGTTGGTTAGCTGGCCACAGAGACGGATGTCACTCATTCACTCAGTTCACCTACAACTGAAAAGGATATTCAAAAAGTACCTGTTGTTTTCTGCCAACATTTTGTGCTCACCACATTTGTGAGCCACTCACAAAGCTTGAAACATCCAACACATACCTCCATCGTTCTTCTTTTAGTTAATGTTATTCCAAAGTTTTTCCACACCCAGCGCTGTTCCACAACATGAGCAAAAATCACGTGTCCATTTCCACAAGCCCCCGCTATTTGCGTGCCATCGGTAGACCAAGCAATATTAAATATGCTGCCGGTGTTTGGTTTCTCTAAGGCATAGGACCACTGCAAATTAAAAAAAAAAAGTGCATACTTCCACTTGTAATTACTTCTGCAGTACACAATGCATATATTACAACAATGCAGTAATAATGCTCTGTGTATGTGTACGCATACAACATCTTTGTCTATCACTCTTAAATTATTTGTCTTTGGGACAGTGATAGGATTACTCAATTTTCTGTTCAGCATCCAGGACAGTGAGGACACTAACTAAATGTTAAATGGTTTCTGAAGCAAAGGCATGAACCTAATTAGCTAACAGTAAGGCAATGCTATTCCAGCTTTTTATTAGATGAACTGAGTGCAAAATAAAAGGAAAAAAGTTGGTATCTCTGGGATAATTTCACATAAAAGTCTAAATCGCTAAACAACAGTGAACACTTGTTATGTGGAGCAGACGATTTTTGTGAAACAGTTTTAATAGGTATCTGTGGGTGGGGAAGTATAGAGGGGAAGAGCTCTCTTTGTGGTTCCCTTGCAGGTGCCTCCATCTAGAGAATGCTACAAAACAACTAAAACAGCACATATACAGACACAAAATGGAACAGAGGTTGATTCAAACATCATAAATCTTATTTGAACAAAGGGCAGAGAAAGTAGCACTTTATCTATTGTAGATGTTTGCTTGTTGTTGTTGAAAGCTCCTCCTTCCAAAGTCAAAGGAGCAGCTGTTTGTCTTGCAGCAAAGAGATATAACATGATGAGACATTTTAGGGACCAATCGATTTACTGTGGCATGAGCTTCCATGCACCCTACACAATTGCCCCTCAAGTCATATCCTGGCTACATTAGAAGACAAATGCAGAATAGTATGCAAAGTGTTGGACTTGAGTCAGGGAGATTCAGGTTTAAAACCTTGCTCAGCCATTAAGCTTACTAGGGTTTTGGGTGATTACTACCTCTTACTCTAATATATTACACAGCAGTGTTATGAACAGAAAAGAATGATGAACTTTTGGTTTGTCCTGTTGCTACTATGCCTTATCAAGGCCCATTATGTTTGCTAAACAGTTCCATATCATGGTGTACTTTGCAATCAGTTGTGTCCATTACTCTTACAACAAGGCCAATCTACCCTAATGTCCAACGGCAACATCCTCACTGGTTTATGGTTCCATTGTTAAACTTTTTTTTAACATTAATAATTTTTTCCTAATGTTCAGTCCAAATCTACTATCCTGTACCTAAAGACCATTAGATGTAGCCCTGCCTTCGAAGGCAGCAGATATAAAGTATTTGCTTCTTCTACTGTAATATCCCTTCAAGTATTTGAAGAGTGCTATTATGCCCATCCCAACCCTGCCACGGCTTCTTTTCTCCAGGCTAAATGTACTTCAACCTTTTGTCACAGTACTTCAACCTTTTGTCATAGGACTTGTCTTCTGTACTCTTGACCATCTTCACTGACCTCATCTGAACCCATTCCAGTTTGTTTACATCCTTCTGAAAGCACAGCACCCAGAGCTAAGACAAAGAGCTCCAGCAAAAGTCTGACTAATGCAGAATGAGCACTTCTCATGACTTGAAACCTATTCATCCACCAAAAGTTAACACTGCAATATACATTATTTAAATAAGCATTGGTCTGTCAAAAGGAGAGAAGAAGAGAAGAAAAGTTTGGATTTGATATCCTGCTTTATTACTACTCTAGGGAGTCTCAAAATGGGTAACAATCTCCTTTCCCTTCCTCTCCCACAACAAACACTCTGTGAGGTGAGTGAGGCTGAGAGACTTCAGAGGAGTGTGACTAGCCCAAGGTCACCCAGCAGCTGCATGTGGAGGAGCGGGGAAGCGAACCTGGTTCACCAGATTACAAGTCTACCGCTCTTAACCACTACACCATACTGGCTCTTGTAAATTGTTACAAAAGCACTTATAAATTGTTATACAGTAGAAATTAAATCAGAAAAATTACAGTTTTGGGGGATATGCTTTCCTCATAGTAGTTTCTTCAAGTGGGAATGACATTGTGGTTGCTTTCCAGAGCAATGGATTAATATGGTAAATGATGGAAAAATCTTCAACGATATTATGATGCTGGCATATTTTCTTGCATCTCATTTTGTATCTATTTCAGGCTTAATAATCAATTTTTGTAATATGGGACCGAACAATCAGGGGAAAGCAGGAAGCTCTTAACATTCTTTTTTAATGAAAATGATCTAAGGTATGCAATACAATGCATGAAAATAATACTGAGGGCCAAATGCTCATTAAATTGTCCTACCAAAAAAATTGATATAAATACTAAGCAGATGTACTTCCAGGCCATAGTGCAAAAAGTAATAATATTTGAAATAAGTTACAGCTTCACAAAATCTATTTCACCTAAAAGATGACAGAGCAATGCAGATACCTTAGTAGTACAAGGTGACCTGAATTTTCTCCAAGTACGCCTTCATGTATTTGTGATTTTCTCAGTCTGCATATGATGCAGGAGGTTACACATCTGAGGGAGGGGAGTCACGTATGAGTTCCTGATCTAATAATTAAGCAACTGTGAGGCCACAGAACCTTGGCAGGTCTACCTGTGGAAACAACTGTATTTCCAGTAATGTTAACTGTGGCTATAACTATCAATGGCTCCTGTATATCCATGCCTAAAAATGACTTCAATTTATGGTTTTAGTATGGATGAAGTGGGAACCCTGGTTAGCACTAATTGCAATTAATGGTCCAGTATGGACCATCTCAGGAATTAGTGCTGGGTTGGGTTCTCCTCCCTAGTCCCTCCCTTCCCTGATGTACTACTTTGGAGCTTTTTTGTTGTTGCTTGTATTAAGCCAGAGTTCCGTGTTACATCTGAACCAGGTTAACCAGTTGTCAAGTCATGAAACTAAGCCTTCTCCTGAATGTTTAACCATAGTTTAGAAATTGGGAATGTCACATTTGCATTCAAATGAGAGCCAGTGTGGTGTAGTGGTTAAGAGCGGTAGTCTCGTAATCTGGGGAACTGGGTTCGCATCTCTGCTCCTCCATATGCAGCTGCTGGGTGACCTTGGGCCAGTCACACTTCTTTGAAGTCTCTCAGCCCCACTCACCTCACAGAGTGTTTGTTGTGGGGGAGGAAGGGAAAGGAGAATGTTAGCCGCTTTGAGACCCCTTAAAGGGAGTGAAAGGCAGGATATCAAATCCAAACTCTTCTTCTTCTTCTTCATTGTATACTGTACAAGGCATATTATTAACATAAATAAGCTTTTAGGACCTATTGTAGTATAATAAAGCAGCAAGTTCTAAGACCTGTGTTTTGAAGACTATAAAACAGCACTGCTCAAACTGAAGATTTTGAAGACACCAAGGCAACCTTTCCTATTTAGAAATTTGGTTTTCACTACAAAAGAAAAATAAATTCAAGTTTGTGAAACTCAGAACAGTCAAACCTAAACAGAAGAACAATACAGAGTAAAGTTTTAAAAGTAAAAATAGCACATATTGAGAAATCTGGATACATGTGTCAAATGGAAAAGTTTAACATGGTATTAAGCCTGGCACAAGGTTACTCTTACTTCTCTTGAAGAAAGATTGTTTCAGCCTAGACTGTTTAAAAAGGCCCACTTCATTTTCAAGGGAAAGGAAGCCAAAAATCAGATCTTATTACAAGAGTTCTAAATCAGTATATATGAATTCACCAACCTAAGTTTGGTTTTGGGATATGTGCAAAACATTAAAGTGTACACTTGATTTCTCAGGAGCATATTAAAAACACCAACGATAAAATTACGACTGTGTTAAAATTAAGTATAAACACACTTCTACAAAAATCTGTGTTTGGGTCTTTGGGTTTCTCTCTAGAGATTAAAAAGTTTTGTGAGAACCAAAAGCAGCAGCATACATATTTCTTGTAATTAGAAGATGCTGTCAGCGCCTCTGTAACTGATGGGAAACAATGCACTATAATAGGTTATTTAAAGCTATGGGGGGAAATAAATACATTTTAAAATGGGTAACTTGTAGAATATTATTACAGCCAAACTTCAGTGACATTTGAGCAGCATTGCACATTTTTTTCTGTGTGTTCCACCTTATGGCTGCAAAAATGGATCCATAAAAAGGTATTCCATAAACACATAAAATGCAGAATATATTTTATTCCCGCAAACAAACACAGTGGAAACTGCATCACTAATGAGATGCTCACTGGATGATGGGAACATGTATGTATACATGGCTATAAATGTAACGTGTAATCAAGTGGAAAGGCAAGTACCAGACCCAATATCCTTTGTGTTCCTAGCTGGCTTTGCTCCATACTGGTATTGCTTTTTCCTCCAGCGGTTTTTGCTTAGATTCCTTGTTTCCTCCAAATGGCTATGACTTGAACTTCTTTCTTTATCCACTGTTGCTTTTCTTTGCTGCTATCCCCTTTTCAATTCCATATGTTTTGACCTGCTTTCCTTCGTTGGCCCAGCCACAGCTTCCCTTTGCTTGGCCCATCCTTCTCTGCTAGATTGTCTGGTTTGACCACTCACATTTGGTTGTACAAGGTTGTACTTTTACATCAGGGGTGAAGAACTGGATCAGGCTGGTGGGCCAGATCCTCATCTACCCTAACTCTTGCCAGCCAAATTTGACAGGTGAGCACGGCTGCTTATCTGTCAATCACCTGACACCACAATGACATCATGTGGTGCAGTGCTTTGAAGCCCTGACAATCAGCTGACTGTTGTAGTTTCAAAGTGCCATGCAGGATTCTTTAAAGCACCAATGATATGCTGATAATTGGGAATTGAAAGCTCTTTGAAACCCTGACAGTCACTCATCTTTAGCCAAATAGATGGGGAAGGTACAGAAATACCTGGAATGTAGGAAACAACCCAGTCAATGAATTGCTAAGCCACCTATTTGCCCCCTACAAAAGCATATGCAGCAGCTTTTGCTCTCTCCAAGCCATTTGAATACCTCAGTGGCATCCCAAAGTGGTGGGACAGTTTGCTTCTTCAGTTGGGCCAGCCCTATTTGTTTGATGTGTAAAGCCTCCAAAGTTGCTTGCTCGTGTATATAATTAACAAACCAGAAGCACAGTGCCATAAGCATTACTTGCACGTGCATCTGCACAAAATTAACATTAAATCAACTTTAGTATTTGCTTCTGGGCAGAAACAGCTGTAATACAAAGGTTTTGTATTACCCATGAAACCAAGGTTTATAGTCACTGTTGTATACAAAGCTAATAGACTAATAGTGAACTAATGTACAGTGGTATCTCGGGTTAAGAACTTAATTCATTCTGGAGGTCCGTTCTTAACCTGAAACTGTTCTTAACCTGAGGTACCACTTTAGCTAATGGGGCCTCTCGCTGCCACTGTGCTGCCACTGTGCGATTTCTGTTCTCATCCTGAAGCAAAATTCTTAACCTGAGGTACTATTTCTGGGTTAGCGTAGTCTGTAACCCGACGTACCACTGTACTACAACGGTGATTAAGAACTGAAACCACTGCTACCTTTTAAAATTTCAGTCCTCCTCTCATTCTTAATCTTGGAACTTAGTCAATGATTTGGCTCTTTACTAATCTAAGATATGGATTAAATGCATAACCTACTTTCAAATATTTGGATTATTATCTCATCTAGTGAATTGTATCATACCAAAATGTGCTGTTCTGGAAAAGAATTGCTGCCAAAAACCTCTTTTTAAATTCTGGTTTAAGTGCACTGCCAAATTTCAGTAGAATTCTACCCAATCATTGCCAGTATATTCCAAGGAAATCAATGGGAGGCCACAAGGGAAACCATGATATTCCAGTGTAATTTATTTAAAGAACTGAATTTGGTAAAAATAAATACATTCAGATATATGGGTCATACTAGGGAAAACTGGGATGCAATCCCTGAACAGAATTAAGTGAAACAAATTTGCTAGGTCTACAGTCATTGAATGGAAATATAATCTTCAATGCAGTAATGCATTTATTCCATGCATAGTAGCTACTTTTGAAAGAGGAGCCCATCAATTACATTTTTTCTTTTACAGAATCAAAAGCAATGGTTTTTATTATGGGATAAAATAATTCATGGTGCTTTTTTCATTTCAAATTGATACTGATCAAGGAGTTTAATGCCAATAGAAAACTTTAAAAATATATCTACAAATACTACAAATATTACAAATACAGAATACAAATACATATTTGCAGATGCAGCCTTCGGGAGGAAGGTACTGCAAAAAGTGGTATAGACTTCCTTCCTGGATACCTCAATTGGTTAGAGCATGGTGCTAGTGGCACCAAGGCTGCAGGTTTGATCCCTGTATGGGACAACTGCAGATTCCTGCATTAAAAGGGGGTTGGACTAGATAATCCTCAGGGTCCCTCCCAACTCTATGATTCTATATTATAAAGGAAATCTTAAGACTGCTTTTTTTCTGAGTACAAAGTATCATGCAAGTATGAAGAACAAATATGTATCATACGTATTTTATACTCTAGTCCAATGCCACAGTACAACGATCATAAGTAGTAGTCCTTTTAACTGCTTTGTTATGATGAGAGAAGTGGCAGTAAAAGTAAGTAACCAAATGTGACTGAAAAGAAAATGGCTTTCATGCACTCTACAGAGTTTAACAACCCTTCACCATGCAGTTTAAATCATCCAGAAAATATCTCAACACATTCTGAAGTGAAGAAACAAAATGCCATTGTAGTCTTTGTCTACTGGTTCTCTACCTACCTTCATTTACAGGAGGGCAAAGAAAACAGTAAGGAGATTATAGAAACTTGAAAATAATGCTTTTTTACACAATTCTTGTTTCAGATTTATATAATGTTGTCAAGCTTTATAAAAACTCATTCCCATCAATCTATTCTGAAATGCAAGCAGGAAACAACACAGTGTGTAAACTTTTCCTCTAGATACCTGAGGTCAGGGCAAGATACAGGTTTAAATTCCATCCCATTATTGTGCCCAAGTTTCATTACCTTCACAGTCAAGGAAATGGTGGTACTGTCACTACTACCAAAAATCCCTCTGAAGGTAAAAATATTTTCTGACCACCGCTCCACCTCAACCACATCTTCAAGAAAGGGCACAGCTACTATAATGACTACTCATTTTAAAAAGCTATGCTCATGCATCAGAATGATGAGACGTATGGGAGATGTCCTATTGCATAGAGTAGAGATCAATAATATAATTAAAAGTTAGTATGCAGAGGCATTCACAATATAACAAGATATTCAGTAGGAAAATGTGTTGCCCGCAAGTCTAAAAAATACAGATGACGTTCCAATACTTAGACTAACCTAAACAACTGTAGTAGAGTTTTATTTTTGTACAGTAGTGCACAGGTTTAAAAGAAAATCCCTTAAAATCTGCAAAAGAATTCAGAACTATGATAAAAATGGCACTAACAATTGTTTAATGGGGCTCAATTAACCTCTGGTAAAGAAAGCAGAAAAGTAACATTCCTTTATATGAAGGACCACATTGACTAAATGATTGTAACAACAAAAAATCATGTATATGTGTGTGTGTACTCGTACTGACTGTGGCTTATAATGTTCTTTATGCTTTATATAAATGTCTCTTTCATTCTCTGGGGCACTGAGAAAGGGGTCCTCTCTTGTGATTCATTTTCTGTAACTGCGGGGGTGGGGGAATATTAGAAGGCCTCAGTCCTTCCTGATTTCTATTTCTGTGTAAGAGTAATGCGACATGACCAACAGTGTCAAAGCAGGCATACAAACCCACAGGAAGTCACCCACAAGGTATGTATGAATAGTCACAGGCGTCAGGCACTGGTCTTTTCTTCAGACACTTAGCATTTTAAAAATCAGGGAAAAGGAAATGCAACTGTTTTTTGTATTATATGTAGAAATGTGTTTGGCTTTGAACATAATCTACGCCTGGCACAAATGTTAGGAGCACCTACCAAAGTTAATTCTAATACTGCGTGTTGTTGCTTTTCATGAAATTGCATGACATTTGAACTGAAGTCTGTTTCTAAGCCGTACTACTGTAAAAGTGGCACGCACACACACACACACACACACACATATATAGGAACAGATGAAAAGCAGAAAAGAGATGGAAGCAAAAGAGTATTTGTTAGCATATTTAATTAAATTATGCTTTGTAACTAGTTGCATATGCTGTAGAAGGGTTAATGATATGTATATCTCCTGATGGCTCTCGAGGGAGCAATTCGCTGATTCAGCTCCATTACATCAGACACAATAAAAATGTCTGTGTTGACCAGAAAGCCAGGTCTGGTTCTCTTCAAACACTATCACACTGGTTATGTGACTCATTCTCTCTTCTCTCTCAGCACCAGCATTGGCTAATTCTTTAGGAGCTATTTATATTTAAGTCAAGGAAAAAAATTGCATGAAGCAGCAAAAACGAAGGAGGCAAGCCTCATAAATTATTCCTGCCAGCTGTAAAGGAATAGATAGTATCTGGCTTTAGCTACTGTTAATCCCCTCCCCATTCCTCTGTAGGAAGAAAGTCCCATTTTAAAGTATTTTTCTGTAAACAGACTTAACTTCAATATTTTATGCTGTGTGTTCTGTAATAGATGAATTTACAAATGATTAAGAAAAGTCTCCGTAAAGTTTGTGTTTCTTCTCTCATTCTTCTTATGCTTCAAAACAAATACACCACCTATATATTTTGTGTTTATAAATAAAAAATAATTCATACCGATGCCAGACTCATAAACAATACCATGGATTAGAATTCTCACTTTGCCTATAATTGTTGAAAGAGTGAAGTAGGGGATTTTTTCCATTAATAGCTTGAATGTATGACACAGTGGCTGAAAAATGTTTGGGAGTAACTAACATCAGGGTTTGCAACAAGTGATGCTTTTACTTAGTCTGCAGTCTCCTCCTCAGAGTCTATCTTAAGGCTATGACTAAATGCAGAATTTGGGGTTTCACCATTAAGGTAGCAAAATGGGAGCGGAGTGGAGGAAAGCTGAGTATACAGCCTAATTGATTAATGAACAGCTTTGGGAACCTGAAAGCTTGCTTACTGTTTTGAACTATTTTGGTGGATCTGTATGAAGGCAATGACCAACAATGGATTTTGAAATCCTTCAAGTGGACCAGATTCAGCTTCCTTTCAATCCAGAATCAACACCCGACATTATGAAACATTTGCCAGCACCCATAAACTCCAACAGGGTCCACCAGTGCTGCTATTTCCAAATGCCCTCCTCCAAGCACCCTTTACCGCATGCCCCTGCTCCAACTGGTAGCACTGCTGCAGCCACCAGCCTCTGCCCCTTCCAAGCTAATCCAGTTGTTATTCATCAGTCTCAAAAGACTATGAAAGAGTGTGCCACTGAGGTCAAACTGTTGGAGTTACAGCGCCTGTTGTGGCTGTAGAAACCAATATGGGATTGTTGCAGCTGGGGCAGATGAAGGCATCTGGTTTCACTGTTACAGATGCACTATGGTGTTTCTTCTCTCTGCGCTCCCTCCCAGTGGTCATTCCTCCTCTGGTCACTGTTGTGGATACACAACCTGACTGTCTCCAAGCACTGAGGTCGTCTGCAAGGGGCTCCCACACAGCAGGGTTCATGTTTCCAGTCTTCATGCCACGTCTGCAGACATCTTTGTAATGCAGAGTTGATTTGCCAACAGGTCTGATGCCTGAAGCCAGCTCCCTGTAGAGCACATCCTTGGGGATCCTGCCATCTTCCATTCTGTGGGCATGACTAAGCCAACGTAGATGTCACTGAGACAGAAGTGCCAACATACTGGGAATGTGGGTATGCTAGAGCACATCTTTTTTTGAAACCCTGCCACGCGATGCCCAAAATCTTCCGGACACAGCACATATGGATTTAGATGTCATTCCTCGCAGGTATAACATTCTCCCATACCCTTTTGGAGAGAGCTATTGCCATAGCTGCCTTACCTACACTTTTCCAGCTCAGTGTCAATGGAAAGTATGCTGGCTATGGTGGAGCCCAGGTAGACAGAATAGTCCACCACCTCAAGCATGTGGCCGCCAATGCTGATGCGTGGAGTGCTGGTAATGCCCTGACCCAAGATGTTGGTCTTCATGAGGCAGTGATGCTGCAATAAACCAGAAGCTGACTGGTTGATCAGCTCCTAGCCCATTACCTCACAGCTGCTGGGTTAGGTTATTAACAAGTACAGGTGTACAGCTTCCCCCCAATTCTCTGCCCCCCTTGAATGAAATTTTCATGTGTGAAGAGGATTCTTCCTGAAATCCAGCATAAACTCTATACTGTTGTATTACAAAGTATTCTCTCAGATTTTCAATGGAGTTAAAATAAATAATAATAATAATAATTTATTATTTGCACCCCAGCCACTCTGGGGGGCTTCCAACAAAGATTAAAAATACATTAAAATGTCACACATTAAAAACTTCCCTAAACAGGGCTGCCTTCAGATGTCTTCTAAATGTCAGGTAGTTGTTTATCTCTATGACATCTGCTGGGAGGGTGTTCCACAGGGCGGGCGCCTCAATTAAAGAAGAAATGAGGTTTAATTTAAAGAACACTCTTCTAGGCTGTAACTGAATTCTAAGAAGTGTAACTGAATTCAACAGGCCACATCTTGAGTTGCAAATAATTTACAATTTGAAAATTTAGTAATTTGAAATCCTATTAAGCTCTACTAGAAGTAAATGCTGCTGTTTTGAATATGGCTCACTCCCAAGTAAATATGAATAAGATTGCAGTCTGAAATTAGTAAGCCTACGAATGCGAACAATGCATACAGAGAAGTTATTCAGATTATGGCTTTGTCGTGACAGATTTTGGGGGAAAGTTTCTGACTCATTTGCCATGTTCTCACATACCACTAAACCACTATTTAGCACTACATGCATGAGATGGAATGAGCCCAAGCAAAGCCTTGGGCTCACACACTCCCCCTACCTTCTCCACCTCCTGCGTAGACTGGAGAAGGATTTTGCCAGCATTTAGCTTCACTTTCCCCTAATCTTGACTTGTTGTTGCATATAAACCAGAGATTGTGGTTTATCAGAAACTCTGGTTAGTTAAACAAGCCAGCTTCATAACTCATGGTTTGAAGTTTGCTTGTTTTGAAACTGACTAGTTTGAAATAAACCATGATCCCTGGTTCCTATGCAACAAGTCAAGATTAGGGGAACATGAAACTAAACACTGGCAAAGTCCTTCTCACAGCTGCATGGGAGCAGAGGATTAGAGATGTGAAAGCCCAGGAAAAAACAGGAAAAATGGGGGGGGTACCCAAACTCCCCCCATTTTCCCATTCTTTCATTTTTTCCCAGGAAAATTGCGGGGGGGGGGGGAATGGAAAATTGGGTGGGTTGATTTTTCCAGTTTCTTTCCAGGCCTTCACATCTCTGGGAATGATTCATTTTAAAGCTTTGCTCATGTTCATTCCTTGTCACTGATGTTGTGCAAACCATGGTTTAGCATTATGTTCTAACTAGGCTAGTGTTACTTTCAAACATATTCTTCAATTATCTATTGCATTATCAACAATGTACCGTATTTTTCGCTCCATAAGACACACCTTTTTCCTCCTATAAAGTAAGGGGAAATGTGTGTGCGTCTTATGGAGCCCCTTCCGTCGCTCATCCTGCTTCGCTGGGAAGCCAGCACAACAAGAGGCGCTAGAGGCGCTGTGCAGCTCTCCCTCGTGCTGTGCTGGCTTCAGTGATAGCTGCGCAAAGCCTCTTCAGTGAAGCGGGAGCGTTCCTCCTCCTGCTTTGCTGAAGAGGCTTTGCGCAGCTATCGCTGAAGTCAGCACAACAAGAGGCGCTATGTGACTGATGAATCATGGATTCCAATATTCATAATCTGAGTCAGGCTAGGTAATAGGTGGTGGCACACTGCTTAGTCAAAGAAAATTAAGGCACCACTCAAAATATTACAGCTGTACAGCAGGTGCAAATATGACAACAGTTGTTTGAGGAAGGACCAGAAGTCACAAGCTGTTGTAAAATGAAAGTCAACTTCTGGACTGTAAAATACTAGTGCAACGTGATTTATTGTCTGCTAATAATGTTCATAACTGAGATGTAAAGCACCTATATTGTCTTTCTTTTGTGGCTGTGAATCCTCACCATGAACAGTGTATGCAGAACAGAGAAGTAGGAGACAAAGACTGAGAGGAAGCAGAGAGGAAGGAAGTATTAAAGGACAAGCGAGTGTGGAATGGGGTGAGAGAGGACAAGAGAGTAATGTATGAAACCGGGAAATGTGAATCATATCAAAGATGTTATGTATTAGAAAGTTTTCTTTTTAAAAGCCAACATAAAAATTTATGTAGCATTTTTAATATTTCAGTATAGAACACTTTAATACCAGACTATTGCATACTAAAGTTACACTAGCATGAGACCCTTTCATGGAGTGGTAAGGTGTTGAAAGGGATGGTAACTCTACTGTTACAAACTTAGCTCACTCTCATGCCAGTACCTGGAGGAAACTCTATTTCACTCTTTATAATTATATTTAACTATGATCAAATAGAATATACTATGGCAGATGTGAATCACTATAACAAGAACTAGTCTTCATGATTGATTAGCAATTTACCTACTTTAATGCTTCAGCTGCAAACACTGTCTTTGGAAAATCAATTATTTTGGCACAAAATCGCAGCTTATTTTATGAACAGCATACTTTCTGGTCTGAAAAGATTATGATTGAAAAGCTCCAAACAATACTATATTGTCAGAGAACCTTAGTCAACCTAAATCAGAAATAGCCATTTATCCTTTTTTTTCTAGCCAGAAATAAAGCAAAAACAACTATTAAATGAGATGAAAGTTAAAAAATGTAAAACTAAATATCCCACCTACTTAGTTGAGTAAGAAGTATTTTAGAAGTAAAAATAAATTAGTGATGAATAGACCTTGAAGCTATGATTTATAATAGATTTTCAGATTCAGAGGAAAATGATAATTTCTGAACTTCCTTATTAACTACATTTAATATCTGTTTCTAATTTGCTATATATGCGAAGCGATGTGAATGATCATTTGCAGCACCACATTTTTTCCTTTTGATTTAAATGTCAACTTGGACACATTTTGAGCTCTTGGGCATGCGTAGCAAGAAGAAAGAGAGTAACATTGTTCAAAACAGTTCTAGAAACCTGAGTGAAACATGCATACATGAATAGAAATCTGAAGTCTAATTCAGCACTTCTGTGCAGAGTCAAGGAGCACATGTGTGCAATTACACCTCAGACCCATGTCATTCACAGCCCACAGGGAGGGTGGCAATCCTAGTGGAGTAATCAGATTACCAGAGGCTGAAAAGAAGCTGGTAGCAGTTTGTGTAGTGCTATGAAGTGATCCCTGCCCGCAAGGAACTCAAATTCCTCTCAATGCTATATTAGCCTCTGGGATATGACAACCCCATTAAGAACGGAAGCCTGCTCCCACCTCACAACATGGGTGATCACTACCAGCATATTCCCCCTTATCAGCAGGAATCCTGAATAGGCACATTTCATTTGTGGGCATTTCATCCACTACTCAGTCTAATAGGTATTTTGATCAGTTCCTCGTTTCTGCTTGACAAAGCACATTCAAAACCTGCCCTGAAATAAGCCACCAACTTTAAGAGATTTGTTGCAAACAAACCCTAGGCAGTTTCCAGAAATAGAAAACAAAACATTAAAATTGTAACTTAAAAGCAGCTATTAAAATACTCAAATGATTATTAAAATCAACAGTAGCTAAAAAGAAATAGCACACTTGTAACTTCTACATGCCTGGAGAGACTTGCCTAAATAAATTTGCTCTAAGCAGGCACCAGAAAGGGTACAGTGAAGGCACCTGCCTGATGTCAATAGGAAGGGACCTTTTAATTGTAATTTCTGCCACACTAAAATACTGATTTCTTCGAAGTGCAGAATGGGTATTATATGGCACCTGAAACAGGGCCAGTTGCGCATACTGAAGCAGTCAAGTGGGCACAGATGGGGTAAAGTGATGCCTCAAGTAAACTGATTCCAAGTGGCTAAGGCTTTATATACCAATAGTAATACCTCAAACATGGCCCAGTAGCAAATAAGTAACCAGTGCAGTTCTCTTGGAAGTGTTGTATGTTGACAGGGAAATAAGAATGCTTATTAATCACATAGCATAATGAAAAGATGAAAATCCTTTGACTGTAAAACTTTAAATTGGAAATATAAGATGTACCAGTGAAATTTCTTTACTATTCTTCTTTACTCCTAAGTAAACAAATATATAGTATATACATTAAAAATTCTAAGTTATGGTCCAAGTTTAGATTTTTAATGTATACAGCATTCTTTTCTAAAAGTGAATCTACTAAGCACACCAGGAAATAATTTATAAAGATATCCCACTGGACAGACACCCCAAAACAAGAGTTATTCTCAAATAATCAGTTACTTACCCCAGTTTTATCGCAAAGTCGTAAGGTGTGAAAGGACCCCACAGCAAATAACTCTCCATCCAGAGCCCAAGCAACAGAAGTGATAGGATACTCATGCGACTGTGAACTATACAATAGACGACCATAGCTATCCCACACCTATAAAACCATTAAAAGATTGTTGTTAATGACATCATATTTCAAAGGAGTCTTACTTGTTTTCCAAATATGAATCATGTTTCAGAACTACATAACATTTCTTGTATATTACCCAAAGTGGGAGCAATGGCTATTTCCAGTCCTTTCTCCACTCCCACCCTTTATCTCCACTCTCCAAGTGGAGGATCTGTCCAGATCTTTCCCTTTGCTCTACATGCTACAATGGATTAAGGTTCATAAATAATGGGATTCTTTGGATATGTGTGGCTGGGGGTACTACTGAAGTAATTGACATGGGGAAAACCAAGAGTAGTGCCAGGTCTGCTCAGATGTTTTATGTATCTCATCATCAGTATTCCGTGCCCCCCGTTTGATATTCTGAAGTTCATTCCTTCAAATAGTCACCTTACCCCACACCTTATTTAGAGTATGTGCACAGGCATTTCCTTCTTTGGACCAGTTACACAGCATGAGATCCTTGGAACACTATGTGATCCAAGTAAAAAGGTCATTTGGCTTGCTCACTATGGGCAGACTGAGGTAATATGGGTTATATCCAACTAAGTTCTACTCATAATAGACTGATTAGAATTAATGGATCTAATTTAGTAATATCTATATTACAGTTTTGATTTACCAATCTATCTAGTTTTTTATGATGCAATCGCTCTTACCTCGCTGTTCTTCTATGAAAATAATTTTTTGTTCTAGCACACTAGTGTGGGCAGGCATAAGCAGTACTTTAAAAATATTTAGCCATAAATAAGGTTGGCTGATATATTAATTCTGAAGAATAAAAGACATTTAAAGGAATGTGTTCTGAATAACAAACTCTTTTACTTCACTGCATTTTTGTTGTTGAAAATAATACATACCTTGTATTTGCAATCTTCACCAGCTGATAGAATAAGATCATTGACAGAGTTCCAATCAACTTTTAGAATAATTCCATCATGAGCTTTCCACTGTAGAAGAAAATAGAATTGAAATAAACTTTTAAAAAAACAAGTCAGGAGGATGTTATTATTTGTATATTACAAAGAGCTACAATTGCAAGATGTAAATTCCATTTTCATTCACAAAATTTGTATACTGCCCTTCATCTGAAGATCAAAATACAAAAATACAAAATGAGAACACAAAATACATAATAGAAACAAGAACAAACCAATAACCCCCACTCCCACAAACACATTTAAAAGCCCATAGAGAGTTAATCACCTTAGGCAAAGTTAAAGAAAAACATTTCCCCCTTGTGCCTAAAGATACGTAATGAAAGCACCAGGCACACCTCTCTGGGAAGAGCATTCCAAAGCAGTTCCTGTGCCAAAAGCGGGCCTAAACCCCAATTGAAATGGATCTAGAAAATCTAATACTGGCCCAACCACATATCCAGTGTTCTCTGTCTGCTAACACAAGGGCTCTTGTGCTGGAGGACAGGTGAGTTTTAATATAGTGCAACAAGGGAATCCAATGCAACCATTGCTCTATCGGAAAATCAATGTACAATGATGACATAATCTATTGTACAACAAAGCAACCTGCTTATGCATTCTCTTTCACAACAACTTTCTGCTAAGACTGAATAAACTAAGTATATATCAGTCATATATTACTTTTGCAACAGAGCTCTCTCTAAGTTAGATTGCACAATCCATATAAAAACATTTGGATAGATAAAAATAAATGTTCACCCACTGTGTACTTTTTGGATAATTTTTTTTAAAATGGCCTGGGTTCTGCAATGTAGGGTGAATAGTTATGAATCCATATGTGTTCCAATGTTTAGGACTATATGCACTTCTAGGTGTCAGTCCTGTTAAGACGCTGTGCTGGTGCACACTTAACATTCATGACTGATTAACTGTGCTTAAACAATCAGGACTGGGTTGCAAGATTTTGTGCTTTTTCTTCCCAGTGGTTCCCTACTTGAGTGAGTGCAAATCCCTTTCTCCCCAGCCTCCTCAATCATGATTAAGCATTACATCAGCACCACTTTCAACCACAGTTTCTAAACTTATTTCAAATTCTGGCTAAGTCTGGTTAGCCTTAATTGCAGTTAATATTGATCCCCTGTAATGCTTAACTGTGGTTTTAATGAGCGATTGTGCAACCTCTGTTAAGGAAAGTAGAAGTGTTATGTGTACATAAAACAGTTGCATTACCTTTTAAGAAGCACAATTAGAATTATAGCACCATGTGAAGAGAATGCCCATTTATTTCACAGGATTACAACAACTGCCTTGAACTATCTGGTGCCAAGAAAAAACATTCCTCTTTACCCTGGCCTATGGCTATTAAATAATCTATGGCCTGTGGGGGAGTGGACAGTTATTATGATGACTATGTCATTATTGGGACGCGGGTGGCGCTGTGGGTAAAACCTCAGTGCCTAGGACTTGCCAATCGTATGGTCGGCGGTTCGAATCCCCGCGGCGGGGTGAGCTCCCGTCTTTCAGTCCCAGCTCCTGCCCACCTAGCAGTATGAAAGCACCCCTAAGTGCAAGTAGATAAATAGGTACCGCTTTATAGCGGGAAGGTAAACGGCGTTTCCGTACGCTGTGCTGGTGTTGGCTCGCCAGAGCAGCTTTGTCACGCTGGCCACGTGACCCGGAAGTGTCTTCGGACAGCGCTGGCCCCCGGCCTCTTAAGTGAGATGGGTGCACAACCCTAGAGTCGGACACGACTGGCCCATACGGGCAGCGGTACCTTTACCTTTACATCATTATTACGCTGTCTGTCAGTATGTTTTTATCTTCTGTAATGTGCTTTTTATATAGTATACCGCCCTGGGATCTTCTGATAAAGGGTGGTATGTAAACTGAATAAATAATAATCCTAATAAAAGTTGTAATGTGGATACTGAGGCTCTGTTCCACACATGAACTTGCATATATGAAAGTACTGTATTCTCTATGCCAACACTGGTGAGTTAGTCCTTAACACTGTTGTGAATTACAATGCTCCTGCCAAAATAATAACATAATAATAATTTTATTATTTATACCCCAACCATCTGGCTGGGGTTACCCAGCCACTTCTGATGCACACACAGTTTTTTATTATATAAATATTTTATATAAATATATATTAATATAAATATCCTGAAACCATATGAAAGGCTAAATCCCATTTCGCATTACAGTAATGGTTACCTGCAGAACTTTAGCATTTGGTTGAAGTGGTTTGATAATCAACTGCTTTCCTGATGTATAAAGAATCTTTTCAGAATCAGGACCCCATGCTACTGAATATATCGGTGTGCCTGTAGAAAAGCCCGAGAAAGGGAGAGAGAAAAGAAGTAAGGATATATTAGCAGTGCTTTTTTCTGAGGGGACGCAGGGGTATGCATACCCCTAAATATTTTGTGAATCTACGTTTGGCCTCATTGAGGGGCAGTATTTGAATATGAGTAGGTAAATCCCCCTCATGGATCACTGCCTTGTCGTGGTGAAGGGGCTTGAAGCTATGAGCTATGCCATGCAGTGCCACCCAAGATGGACAGGTCATAGCCAAGAGCTTAGACTAAATGTGATTCACCTGGAGAAGGAACTGGCAAACCACTCCAGCATTTTTGCCATGAAAACTCCATGGACATAAAAAGGAGAAGCTTTGAGAAGAAAGTGAGAGTTTCCAAGGCATGCTCTGGTTCATGGGGTCACGAAGAGTTGAACACGACCAAGACAACTAAACAACAACAAGGTAAATGAGAGTACCCCTAAAAAATTTTTTTTAAAAGGAAAAAACACTGTATATTAGTAGGAAATCCTGCTAACTTGCTGAGTAAGGCCCAATATTTTCTAGCACTGATATCTGATCTGTTTTAAAAAGGCAAATTTACAGAGACTGTACTGTTAAAAATGGATGGCAGTTGTAACCAAGGTCAGCTACTGTGGCATGCAACTATTATTTATTTATTAAACTTCTGGGAGGTTCACAGAATAAAAATACAAGATAAAAACACAAAATACATAATAAAAACAAGAACATAACAAACCAATAACCCCAGCTGTTGTTGTAAACTTACAAACCACTACCTAGGAGGGACAGGCCCATGGGCACCAACTAGTGAGATGCGTTCCTGCTTGCCCAAAGGCACTTGGAGGTTAGCAGGCCAATAGGTTAAGAAAGCAATGACACACAGGGAATTCTCTTTTCCTGAAGACTTTACAAAGCATAAGCCTCTATTGGAAGGTGTTTCTATCTGGGCTGGCTTCTTGTGGAAATGGTTAGGGTTTTCAATGGAATATTAAAGAGAAATTCAATGTTGTGCTAGCGGATTTCCCTTTTCTCTCCTCCCTCCTGCACCCCTCCACATGTGCAGAAGGAGGGGAGCAGACGAAGTCATGTTGTGTGAGCAGAGGTCCTTTCTGAAAGCAGATGAGCAGAATTAGATATTGTCTTTAGATTTTAGGACTTTAGTTATTGTTACGTATTTATCACCAGTGGGCTAATGAGTTCAAACATAAAGAGTCCAACTGGCTCCAGCTGGCAGCAATTTCAGTCCTTAAAAAGACAGCACATCAGACTAATCCAGAGTACCTGGAGGGGAATAACCAAACTCAGTGTTGATGTATGTCAAAGTTTATGTCTGTACAGGATCGAAGCAGAGCAGGAAGGGCAGGAAGGAGGAGCTGAGCAAATAGCAGGGATTAGCAGCAGGCTGTTTCTTGTTCCTCATATCAAAGAACCAGATCAGAATTGATAGTTCTGACAGAGGATCAGGGTTATTGCATGACCTGCATCACTCCATCTGGAGTTTGTTTAGATCCTGCAAGTTGGCATTAGATCTATCAACAGCAAGAAACATAAGAATCTACTGAAACAGCACCATGGCTTTAGACTATAGCAATGCTAGTGCCACCCTTATTGGATAGCTGTGACAAAGTAGGCTCCAGAGACGCAAGCAAGGGTATAAGAAATGGCCTCATTGCAGGGACTGTGAGGTGACCGATTTCGAAGTGGTATATAAATTTAGTCTCTGTTTGATATCTACAAGGTCCCAGCTTTAGGACCTGCTGTAGGCTCTGATATGGCTTTATAGCACTGTTATCCCCAAATCCTTATAATCCCACCCTGCTCTAGTTTTAGGACTGTAACACAAGTTATATTTTATGGAATAAAGTCAAACTTTCTCAATGCTAACATTTTCTGAGACTCTCTCATTGCTATACCACCACTAGCAAAGCTATAAAACAGCAACGTTCTAGTGGAAGACTCCTCTAAAAAACATGATTCAAACAACAGCCAAGGGTGTTGAAGATTAAGAGAGGTACAGTAGAGGTTGCTGCTGCCACTGAGAGAGACAGGAAAAGATAAAGAATGGAGATTGGCTATATGAGTTAACATAGCTGCATTCCAAATGCTGAGAAGGTCTGTGCTTGGCATATACAGTATTAGCTATCATTACAGATTTGGATTAAAAGGTCTGTTGGTATGCCTAGGTCTAATTAAACTAATTAAATTACTTAATTAAAAATATATAAGCAATGTGCACTGCAGATGCTACCCGTGAAACTTTGCTTCCTTTCACACGCATTAAAAACAGACAGCACTGACATATTTTTCCAATACTGTGAGACTTGCCTGATTAAAAGTAAAAGATACTAGCATGTGCCTTATCTGCATTCCAACAGTAAAATCTGCACTGCTTGAAAGCTACATGTATATTTACAGATATATAGGGTTTTATAACAATGGAGTGCAGATTTCAGATATCATTTCCACCTCAATCAATAAATTAAGATGCCAATGAATATTAGATTGCTTTGGTTTATTTTATTTTTATTGGCAAAGGTGCTTTGGTTGCTATGGCTAGTTCCCATGAACCCATATTCAAACAGTATTTTCTGAATTAGGCCCTAGTAAATAAGTGAAAGGTTGAGTTTTGAAAACGAAACGTAAAATAAGTTTTCTTGCCCTTTTATACCTTCCTTTGTTATCTAAGCTTTGACTTCTTCGCTTTTGTAATATGTGATATATATTCTACACAAGCTTCTATTACAGTGGTTTTAAAGAACCTCCAAATGTGCTGATGAGAGTTTGACTATGATTCTCCCTTTCTGCTGTCTTTTAACTTATCCTCTCACAGCTCTTTCCAGCCTGAGGAACAAATACAAAGCGCTGTTCTGCAGACTTGAAAGGGCACAACAGGGGTAACATACATTTTAGGGCTGAACAAGGAAGCTGGAGTAGCCCCACAGTGATCTGTCTAGTACAGTGGTACCTCGGGTTACATATGCTTCAGGTTACAGACGCTTCAGGTTACAGACTCTGCTAACCCAGAAATAGTACCTCGGGTTAAGAACTTTGCTTCAGGAGGAGAACAGAAATCGTGCTCCAGCGGCGCGGCAGCAGCAGGAGGCCCCATTAGCTAAAGTGGTGCTTCAAGTTAATAACAGTTTCAGGTTAAGAATGGACCTCCGGAGCAAATTAAGTACTTAACCCGAGGTACCACTGTAGCAGAAACAGGACTGCGGTAGCAGGCAGAAGACGCAGGTGGGGAGGACAAGGCAACTGGAAGAGAGGCAGTGGAGAAAGGGCAAGAAGGCGGGATATAAGGAAATTGTATGTTTCTGTAAGTGGGAGTCTGGACCAAATAATTAAAAAAAACACCATCAGTACAAATTCTACTAAAAATAGAAGTAGTAAATTAACAATAAGGCAAGAAAAAAATGAATTTTAAAAGCAGAGATGATAGTACTGTATCTGTGTGGGAGGAATTTTGAGTGGGAAAGATTGGGAGCTCATTTTTCACTATATTCCAACAAGATATCCAATAAGAGAAACCGATGAAACGTCCAGAAACACAGTATTTGGGAGGCAATGGTAGGGGAAATTCGAATGTTATGGTCCTAACACAGAAGCTGGAAAAAAACCTTTTCAGCATGATTGAGCATCGGGGACATGTAATGAGTGACAGCATTTTGACTAGCCACAGATTTATGTATTGGGATGAGAGAATGCAAATGCTGTGAGGAGTCAGAAGACCAAGAATCAGGGCTCAAGATAGATTTAATATTCTCAACTGACTTTCTTTATCCTTTAGATTTAAGAGTTGGGCAAATAGATTACTAAAATAGCACAATGTGTTATTATCTGAAAGGTAAACTAATTTATTAGTTTTTACTAGCTTAACTTCTACATGCGGGGGGGGGGGGGGGGCGGGGAACAAACCTGCTTCATTACCTGGGGCAATTCTAAATTGTGCTAACCCTGTGTATATGATCCAGTCAACATGAAGTGCTCTGAAGAGTGACTGGATCAATTAGTGAGCACAAGTCTAATTCTCCAATTGGAATTTATGAGCCTTCAAAGTGCTTTGAGTTTGGATGGGTCATGCTCTAATATATTAAAACTGCAAGCATCTTCTAATTCTACTGTAACTGTAGTTTATTTTCCTCTCCTTTGCTCTTCTTCAGTATATAAAAGGGTGGCGCTGTGGGTTACCACAGAGACCAGGACTTGCCATTCAGAAGGTCGGTGGTTCGAATCCCCGCGACGGGGTGAGCTCCCGTTGCTCGGTCCCTGCTCCTGCCAAACTAGCAGTTTGAAAGCACGTCAAAGTGCAAGTAGATACATAGGTGCTGCTCCGGCAGGAAGGTAAACGGTGTTTCCGTGTGCTGCTCTGGTTCACCAGAAGCGGCTTAGTCATGCTGACCACATGACTCGGAAGCTGTACGCCGGCTCCCTGGGCCAATAAAGCGAGATGAGCGCCACAACACCAGAGTCGGTTATGACTAGACCTAATGGTCAGGGGTCCCTTTACCTTTATCTTAATATTGTACTATTAACACCACTATGCACTATAATTATTCATAGTAACATAATTAATTTTTGTCACAAGCACTTTTTAAAAAGTGTTTAGGCTGTACACGAAATAGAATATATATATATTTAATTCAATTCCCAACCTCCCCCCCCCAAAAAAAAAACAGTTACAGAAGTATATTGATGAAGAAAATTATTGAATTCACTCTACAATAAAAAGAAAGTCTTTAGATGAATGTATCTGTTCATAATCTACCATGTGTTATAGGTCAAAATCCATGTTACTTTGTATAAGCCTATGAAATAAAATAAAACCTTTTTAAAAAGTTGCTTTCCTTCCGTTCTTGCCTATCCTATCCTTCTTTGGTCTCTTAGTACATTTGTCCATTAGGCCTAAGTCTCATATTTAAGTGATGAGCATTTTAATAAGAAATCAGAAAAACTGTGTTTGAAATTAAAATACTTCTGAATACATTCACTAACTTGTGCTAAAATTATTTTTATAATACATTTCAAAAATATACAAATACGTCTAAAACGTTAAAAATATCAGGTAAGAATAATATCCAGTATTGCTAGCTTGCTAGAACACATGAGACTTTTGTGTAATTTCAGAAGAAAGCAAGAACCTGCCAGGAATAAGGCACAAACATTCTATTAACTGTGTTGATAGAAAACTAAATGTCAACATGTACTGTTGGCTCATCTTGGGGGTTTTTCACAGCAAATGAGAAAACATGCTGCATTTGTGATAGAAACTTCCTTCAAACAGTTGAAATCTCTTTGTCTTTTATTTTTGTGGTTAGAAATGTATTTCATGGGCTAAGAGAATTTAGAGATTTTGTTTGAGAAAGGAAGAGATAAAGGTCTGACATTTTACCAAACCCAGCTGCATGTGACTTCTTAATGTCAAGAGAGTGCAAGATCTAAATGTACAAAGGTAAAGAAGAGTTGGGTGTTTTCAATGAAACAGAAAATGAACACAAAATATTTTGCTGAAAAGTACTGAAAAGTGCATATTTAAAATACATTAGCTCCAAATCACAATGAAATATCCTCAGTTATATTTTATTCTATTTGTTTGTAAAAATAATAAAACTGCCTTTCAGAGTACACCGCACTCACAAGTTGGTGTACAAAATTACATTAATAAAAAAGACTATATAAATCACAGATTAAACCACGCTACAGACCTTTTATAAACAGCAGAAACAATGAATGAAAACACAACAGCTAAGTAAATACAGATCAAAATAAGAACAGCTAAAGCGCTTTCTTAAACATTCTAAACTCAGTATAACTCTTGTGCTTAACAAAAAGAGAGAGGTATGAACAGATGTGCTGGAATGTGGATGAGGATGCACATTCCAGTGAGAGTAATGCTCCACACTCAGATATGCATATTCCAATGCATATATGGATGCACACCTGATTTGTGGGTATCATTTTAAATTCATGCAAGTGATTTATGCGTGAAAGCCTTCTTAATCAATAAATGTTCTCTTTACATCAGAATATAGTAAGAATCCTGCTGGATCAGATGAAAGGCCCATTTAGTCCAGTGGTCAGCTAGATGTGTGAAAGAGCAGTCTGCCCACTTGTAATTCCCAGCAACTGATATACAGAGGCATACTGCCTCTGACAGTAGTGGTGGAACATAGCCATTGGGGCTAGAAGCCAGTGCAGTCTTACACTCCATGGATTTGTCTGGCTGGGAAGCTACCACTAGTGTTCCTACAAGTGGTAGCCAGCATAGGAACACCTCTTATTGGGCATGGGGAATGGGGAGAGGCAGCAAGGGGTGCAGCAATTTGCCATGCCCTGGGTATGGAGAGATAAGGCACTGAGAGCCAGTGTGATGAAGTGGTTAAGAGCGGTAGTCTCATAATCTGGGGAACCGGGTTCGCGTCTCCGCTCCTCCACATGCAGCTGCTGGGTAACCTTGGGCCAGTCACGCTTCTTTGAAGTCTCTCAGCCCCACTCACCTCACAGAGTGTTTGTTGTGGGGGAGGAAGGGAAAGGAGAATGTTAGCCGCTTTGAGACTCCTTAAAGGGAGTGAAAGGCGGGATATCAAATCCAAACTCCTCTTCTTCTTCTTCTTCTTCTTCTTCTTCTTCTTCTTCTTCTTCTTCTGGAAAATGGAGTCTATTACCGTCATTAAAGGCGGGACAGGCAGATGATGCTTGTCACCCCCTCCATTCCAACTTCCAGGAGTGCCAGCTTGGCCCTGTGACCGTGGGTGCCTGGGGTTGTCGGTGCCCGGCCTCTTCATGGGGAATTTTGTATGTGCTTGGGCACCCAGGGCCCCAGGGAGTTGACACCTATGACACTAATTCCATGCTCATTAGTCCTCCCACATGTCAGTCAAATAAAAAGTCATGTCAGTCCATAATAAAACTTGGCTCATCCACAACTTGACATCTTGTGTGTATTACCAAGATTTGGGTGGGCAAGCAGGGTGGTCCTGACTTCACAATTTCACATCACCCCCAAAGGCACCCTCCTCCATTGTCTTGTGAGACAGACAGATGCGAACAACAATTTGTGGTACAGGGCTATTGAAGAACCAACTAATTCTTCTGGGAATGTAGGAAAATATACATATCTATCTATCTATCTATCTATCTATATTACAGTTACATAGAAGGATATAAAACACCTTACCTTGTTGTGCTAAAGTTGATCTCAGCATTCCACTCTTAGACCATATTTTGACTTGTCCATCTTCACCAACTAGAACAAAGGAACATTTAGCAACGACCTTGCAAATGACTGAATTAAAATTCTCAGTTTTAACACTCAGAATTTTTAACATTGTGTTAAGTTAACTACACTGAAAAAACAAATTTAGCATACAATAAAAATTTCCTAATGTTTTTTTGAGGAATCACATGCCACATCATCTCATTCATCTGGAATTCCTATGCCACTCCAAAATAACCGTAATAAATCATGCTCCAATGCAGTATGTCAATGGTTGGGAGTGGGTCATAACAGGAGGCTTCAATTGACTGGAAGAAGTGATGTAATAGCTAGTGATTTTCATGTAGGAGGTGATAGAATGAGCATGACCCTGTTTGTCCCCAAGAACTTGGAAATATATAGAATGGGAACAGATGCATACTCTACGTTATAAAACTATGCTTCCTCGGAGGGTGGCTATTTCAGGGCACTGAGATTAAATGACACAGGTGGTGTGGGCCCAAAGCTTTTCTAAATCTGCTAAGATTGCAATAAGTAAGGCTGGGGAACAGGGAGGTTAGCCAGTTCTCCCTCTTCCTCCAAGTGAGGGCAGAACATGCAAAATAGGAGGGGATGTAACAAGACATTCAGATGCATAAAGAAATGGAAGCATCAGGTAAGAATTTATACTGAGATAAACATTGATCATTAGGTAGTTTTTTTTTTTGGTTGGACCTAAGAAAGATATTACTCTACTGCTACTTTTGGGTTGTTTTTCTAATGGACTAACAAGACTACCTGCTATTACTGCATATTGGCATTAAAGTATTTCATTGTTATAGGCAAATATTTGACAGTGAACAGACAACAGCTATTCATGGCTGGCCCAAAGTGTTTTGTTACAGCACAAAAATTATAATTTTGCCTATATGCTTCTTTGTGTCTTATTGTCTACACAATAAATGACCAAGAATACTATTCCTTATTTTTTTCTAAAACGACTGTCACAGTGTTGTTTTACATATTAGTTCTTCTATACTAAATACTATCCTGATTCCTGGGTCCCATCATTAACAGATTAGAATCTTTATTGCACCTATTTGCAAGCATTCAAAAGTGATTAAAGCCAAACATGTAAATGTTAACCATTTGCAAATATAACATCCTATGAAGAGTCTGCAATGCAGGAATCTCAACTAAAGCATCCAAGACAGATGGTCACCCAACCTCTGCTTAAAAGCTCCAAGGAAGGAGAGTCTACAACTTCCCATTCCACTGTCAAAGAGTAGGAGATAACACCCCACAAATAAGCTCCTAAGCTGCTGATATGTGCCTTCTCTAAAACTGGAGGTAGAGCCTTCCTCTTTGCACAGTTATGGTGCATCGCCTTTCCACAGGAGGGTGGGGTGGCCCCCTCTTTGCTTTCACTAGCAAGTAAAGATTATCGTGTTCTGTGTGTTGCGCTGTGACAGGGTCTTCAAACAGCAGGTGTCCTTTTATGTGTGTGCTTTTACATGTGTTTAATTGTTTTTGGTGTTATTTTTAATAGGGTAACATATTTGTGTTTTTTTATATTTATATTTATTGTGTTTTTAGTTGTATCTATTTTAATTCATGCTGTGAGCTGCCTTGAGTCCTGCGCTGGGAGAAAGGTGGGATACAATACAAAAATAAATGATCCTGGAATTTTGTCACTCTGTGCAATTGCTTCTGTTGCTGGTATGCTTGGGCCAGCCCTATAGCTACTTACTGTTTTTACCAGCCTCAACAATTTAGTATCAGCAAACTTGACTATCTCTCTCCTTACTCCTAACTCTGCCTTATTTTCACTTATATAAACACAAGAATTAAATGACAAGCAGTTGCTGTGCATTTATCATGGTGTTGCTTCAAAAGGTTGCTTAACAACTTATTGAACTTTATAGGAGTTGAAACTATTCACATGTGATGCAGCCTTTGGCTAGTTGAGCAGTGGGTACTGACCCTTGGCCAGGAGATATTGATTAACAATCATTTATTACTTTTGCAATCCTAGGACTGTGGATGGAGAGGACAATGTGCCTCTGAATAACAGTTGCTAGGAATCCAAAGTGGGAAGAGTTTGTGCTTGCTGGCTTTCCATAGTCATTTAGTTGGCCACTGTGAGACCAGGATGCTGATCAAGATGGTCATTTGGTCTGATCTAGAAATGCTTTAGTCTTCTTGTGTTCAATAAGAGAAAATCTCAATCTAACCCCTCTCAGTATTCAGTAGGCATCTAGTATGTTTTCAGTCAAGTTAATTTTGTCACTACATTTCAGGAAAGTACATGTTCTTTTCTATGAATGTTATACTTCACTTTTGAAGACATACTTTTGAAGACAGTTCTCCATCACATTTTTACCAAAAAAAAATCCTCTTACCTGTAACAAGTGCTGTTCCCTCATAATTCCATCTCCCTGCAAGTACAGCTCCACAGTGGGCTTCTACACTTTTTTCAACTCTTCCAGTCTTGGAAATCAAATGGAACTTGCCTACACAAATTTGACGTTGTAATGTTAGAAATCAAATATATACAAGAAGGTTATTATCATAGAGTTGTGACATTGGTTAAAATAAACAATTATCTGACAAATGTCACTTGATTCTTCTAAACCTTTTTCTAATTCCTTGACTAGCCAATTAGTGATCATCCCATAGCCCAACCAATAAGCAAATTCTTCAGTTAATAATCCTTCCTATAATCTCATATATACCAGAAGTATATATTCTAGAATTAGAAATTACATCTCATTGAAGTCAATGGGACAACAACTTAAGTCCCACTAACAACAGTTAACTTTAGCTGGATTAGCTGGATTGGTAAACAGTTATGTATCTTCCTATACATTACCCAACTTCAAGGAACCCTTTCCCCATTATTTCTTCATCCTTCTATAGGCTAGTTTTTCTTAGTTTTGCAAAAGCAGATATAATCCTGAATGCAATGATAGGCCTGTGATAATTCGATCCTAACAAGAAAGTATTTTTAGAAAATTAAAACATTAGTTGTTTTAAGAAAATCCTGCAGTGCTGGCCTCTCCCTGATCAAATTGATCAGGTCACAGCTACCATCTGTGAGGTCATGGCACTCACTCCCAGTTTTGCTGGAGAGTCTTGCCCCTCAAGCTAAAGAACAGATCACCTCTCATCAATAAAGCCTCTCCTCCTCCCAGAGGGGAGGAGTTGTGAGCGGGGGCCATTTCCTGCTTTGCTGTCCCTGTTGCTGCGCCGCACCCCCTGGCAGCCATCCAATCGGGGGGAGGCTTGGGGGCGGGGTTTAGCCGCTCAAAATGCGGCCACACCAACACTTCCACCTCACTGTGATGTGTAACCTTCTGGGAAAAACTCTCATCTCCCACTGAGAGCAGCACTTTTCAGTCAAACTAAAGATGGAATATGCTCACATGCTATCATCTACATCTATATCAGCTTTCTCCAATCTGTCTTCCATCAGATGTTTTGGGCTACAACTTTCATCAGTCCCAGCCACCATGGTCTACAGTCCCAGATGATGGGAATTATAGTCCAAAACATACAGGATATCAGGTTGTGGAAGCCAGATCTAGAGAAAGATTAGTTGTGGCACATTTGAATGACATCTTATAGTCATTCTGAATTCCAGTAGAGTGGGGATAGATATAAGATGGTCAATTCATTAATTGTTGTTTGTGGCATATATCAGATACAGAAATCTATACTGGTGGAAAACATTCGTACAAGAAAAACTTTCTTTCGTGAACCAGAAAGACTGAAGTTACAGCATTCTATTATGGAACAGTGCCTTAAGATTTGAAGGTAAAAAACATGTTGGGCAAGTGACCAAGACTGAAAAGATGGATTCAGAGCAGAAACATTCAAACTGTGAAAGACAGATAACTGATCTTCTCACAAATCCACTGTCAGCGAACAGATCATAAGCAGAGAGTTATCTTGCAGCCTCATACAGTTTAGGAGTCACTTGATGGGTGACACTGGCCATGAAGACAATTTTAAAATAAAATAAAATCAGATGCTCAAAAACTCATTTGGTGTCTGCTGGCATGAGTGGACATATCAAGATTTTTTGAAAAACTTTACTGTTATAGGCTGCATAGAAAAGTGAAAGCTTTGACCATATGCTTTATTCATAATATAGTTTGGAACAGAATGTGAAGGGACTCAGTTTCAGCCTTACATTAATTCTCAGTTTTATAAAATACTGCTCCTTTCTTCCTGTTTTTATTATTTAATGAAACCATAAACTGTTCTCAAAGTTGAAGCTGTTTTGCAGTTCTGGAAGGCATTCAAATAAGAGATTAGAGGCCTATTCAAGTACAGCATGTACAGAACCATGTCTGTTATATTCATTTGCTACCACAGACCTCTTAAATATTCTGCTCTGATTTTAATGATTAGTCATCAGTATAACGAAAACTAGTAGAAAAAGAGCCAACATAATTTTTAAGGAACCATTACAGATTGTATTAGATGAATAATTAAAGTGGTAACATAAACATATTTCATATGGGAAGGCAGATTGTAATTCCACCAAATAGATCTTTACATACAAACTAAACAAATGAAAAGTTATTAATCAGGAGGAAAACATGCTATAAACAAAAAGGAGAAAGGTTATTGTGTATAGCAGATAACTGAAGCTCAGCTTTTAACGTATGGCGTTATATGTACTAGAATATGTAAGTGCTGGATTCTAGATAGAGACCATAGTTCTAAACAGAATTTTAGAAAGCTGAAGAATTATACAAATGCTAGCAGATACCTGTTATGAATGTCAGTTCTTATAATCCTGCCTATCAGGCATTTCTTGTTGGCAGCAGTTCCCTTTGAGGGCATAGTAGTCCTGTGTAATAAGGGCATCATGACCCTTCTGACTACCTTTGGCTTAGCTCCTGGGATTTTAGAATCAGAATTCCAAGTTCTACAGGCATTCTGATAAATTAACCAAAGGGTTTTCATAGCAGTTTGGTTGAGTGGTTAAAGATCCTTTCATACAAAATGGTGGAGAACATCTGCTGCTCAAAATATATCTATTGAGACTTGCTGAACCAGCTAAAAGGAGCATGATGACATTTTTAAAAACTACACTGCTCAAGTATCCTTGAATATGCTGCTGGGATTGTAGAGAAGCACTGAGACCATCCTCACCTGGGATCCAGTTTGCACTGTTATGAAGGAGCAAAAGAGAGAAAGCTTCAGGACTATCCTATATTTATAATAGCTTGTTTAAAAGGGCTTTTCACTTTCACTACCTCACCTATGTGTCACTGAACCCCCTTCATAGAATGATGCCAATAGCAGTGTTGACTTTGAAAAAAGAGATCTGGGAACATACTAAAATGGAAAATCTGCTATTCTGGCTCATCTTACAGGCATACACAAGGAGGCACAATCATCAGGGGGACATTCAAAGTTCAGGTCTCACACACTCCTGTTGCATAAACGATTTGCCAATGCTTATGTATAAATACTAATTTTAGATTCTGAATGTTATGAACTAAGACTAGTTGCTAGTTGGCAGGGTAAAAAGGGAACTTTTATTGTAATCCATAAGGATTTTAGAGTCTTTCTTTTGGTTTTGGTTTAACCTTACTTAGTACAATCTTGCATGCGTCAAATCTTGGAACCCTGTTGCTTTATTGTCACAACTAGTGCTTTGTCAATGGGCAGTGACTCTGACAAAATTAGGGAATGGTCTGGACCACAAACCTAAAGTCCCATTTAGAAACCTGAATGACTTTTGATAAGAATAACTGGAGAAAACCTTTTGGACTTTTTGTGTGGAAGGGGGAAATATCACTATTCTCTCATACCCCCTTAAGAAACGAATACTTAGCATATGTCAGAGAACTAAGGCTAATTAGTCCTCCTTCTCCTCCTAGTGAGAATAGTGCCAAGTATGTAAAAGTGTTTCAGTAACTTGCATTGAGCCATTTGTATATGCTTTCCCAGACACCCAACATAGCACTAAGGCAATCCTTCAATCAGTGCAAGGATTTCTGATTGTGCAATGTAGCATTCTGCCTATCTCCTTTGTCCTAAATCTGCTCTAGAGGTTCTTACAACCCTACATATTTGGGCACATGGTGAGAGGAGAGCAAGTCCCATTGTGCAAGTGGAAATCTTTACACTGACGAGTGCCCTCTGTATGTGAGGTTAGTTGTAGAGAAGCATCATGAGCCAAATCTCCTTTGAAGTGGCCCATTCGGTATTTGTCTTCATGTTTACCATATTCTTACTGTATCTTATGAGAATGAAACTCCCATGTAATGCTGACTATGGCTTACTGCAAATGAGCAAACACACGGGCTGCTAGAGAGGAGATTGTGGCTACCTGCTCCTCCCCTTTTTTCTTTTGCTACTGCTCTGTGCTTGAGTTAAAGTGCAGTTTGGCTCAGCTAACTGTCTGAAGCAGGGCTCAAGGTTTATCTCTCCCAGACAATCCACAAGTTGTAAACCATAGGATAAACCTTGGTTCCAGCTTGTGGTTTGTCTGGAGAGAGCTAAACTACAAGCTCGGGTCTGGACAATAAGCCAAACCACAACTCAGCTCAGTGTAGGAGAAAACATCCAGGGAGGAGCAAAGTGCTACAATCTCCTCTTTGGAACCCCACGTTTGTAGTAAGTCACGGTTTGGCTTAACGTTATGTGGGAGCTGGGCAACTGTAAACATTTCAGCAAGGAAACAGCTTTTTTTCTCTTTAATGAAAAACCAGAGGGAAAATGTAACCCACACTGAGCCTCTGAGATACAGCGGGATAAAGTGAAGATCCTCACTTTGTTTTGTTTTGTGTTTACATTTTTATGCTTGTTATTTTATCACCTGTCTCCTCAAAATATAATGGGATAAAAAATAAATATGGATATTTCCCATTTTGTAGCAATGTTTTCCAAGAATAGTTCACATATGTAAGATATTGGGCTATTATGGTGCCAAGCACCATAAAAGCCTTTCTATGAAATCCTATATCATATATAGGCTACCAGTGTGGTTGGTCTTAAATGTGACAATCACAGATGATTAACTCAGCAAATCTAGGAATTCTATACTACAGCTTTGTTTTTCAGAAGATGTGTTACTCCTGTTAATCTATGAATTATAGCAGCTGTCTAGTTAGATATACTTCAAGACATAATGGTCCCTCTATTACATATGTGGTAAAATAAAGGTCTCAGTGGGCACTTTCTACTTTTTACACTGCTATTAAAAAATCTAAGATGCATTCATAAAACACAGGGAACTCAGGGGAATTCTGGTTTGCAATATTAATACCATAAATAAGATTAAAATTGGTGTACTATCATGTAAGAGGGATTCTCTTGGTTACATTCATACAGAACCAATTTGTAGGATTTTGATTGATGGCATAGGAATGCTCTGAGAAACACATTAGTGGAATATAATGTCTATATATACATAACAGTTGCATTGTTCTCTTTTCAGTGGACATAATATGTTTCTTTAAAAATGTCTTTATCAATCTTCATGTTGTAGATGCAAAGGAACATGAAAAAAGCCCAGTGCTGTCAGTGTAATAAAACAACTTAGGCTCAGGATGACAACAATGGTAGCTTGTTCATTTGCTGTCTAAATATGGGTGTGTGTGTATGTTAGGATAACAAAATAAAACTTTGGTTTTAAAGAGATATTTTATCTTTTGAGTTTTGCAAGTTGAGAACATTTCCCTCTTATGCCTTTGATATTGTCAGGAATTTTTTAAAAATACTATAAGTGTGCATTTTTAAATCTTCAGCCATAATTATATCAAACAGATTGTTGTATGTACAATACATTCTATTTTAAAGTATACACAAACATATACAGCTACTTACAATAGGTAAAAACTTGTTGTCATTTGCCATAAACAACAACCTCCACTGTTTGCTTGGAAATAAGTCAATTTACTTCAATAAATGTCCACATGAATGCATCCTCTACCTCTCCTTCACATCAGAACCAGTGAAGGCGGTGAAGGTCCTCCATCTAGAGGCAGATGGTGGACGGATGGCAGCTAACAGATTGAGGTTGAATCCTGACAAGATAGAAGTACTGTTTTTGGGAAGGTGTGGAGGACTCCTTGGTCCTGAATGGGGTAACTGTGCCCCTGAAGGACCAGGTGCGCAACCTGGGAGTCATTTTGGACTCTCAGCTGTCTATGGAGGTGCAGGTCAATTCTATGTTCAGGGCAGCTGTCTACCAGCTCCAACTGGTACACCGGCTGGTACACTGGCTGAGACCATACCTGCCTGCAGACTGTCTCGCCAGAGTGGTGCATGCTCTGCTTATCTCCCACTTGGACTACTGCAATGCGCTCTGTGTGGGGCTGCCTTTGAAGGCGATTCAGAAACTACAACTAATTCAGAATGCGGCAGCTAGACTGGTGACCAGGAGTAGCCACTGGGACCATATAACACTGGTTCTAAAGGATCTTCATTGGCCTCAGCCCAGACACTGAAGTCCTCCTCAGAGGGTCTTCTGCTGGTTCCCTCACTGTGAGAAGTGAAGTTACAGGGAACCAGGCAGAGGGCTTTCTCAGTAGTGACGCCATCCCTATGGAACACTCTCCCTTCAGATGTAAAGGAAATAACAACTATCAGACATCTGAAGGCACTCCTGTATAGGGAGGTTTTTAATGTTTGATGCTTTATTATGTTTGATATATTCTGTAAGCCACCCAGAATGGCTGGGGAAACCCGGCCAGATGGGTCGGGTGGTATTATTATTATTATTAAGCGGGTGCAATTAGTTATGAGACAGTGTAGGGCCCAATTTTTTTTATGCATTATAAAGTGTGGGTGGGCAGATGATTTAAAGTGCAACATATGTCAGTGGGAGGGAACAGCTGGACCTCCAACATACCTGCACATTTGATTTTTCTCTTGGGGTGCTTCCTGCTAGCTTTGGATACCCTCAAAGAGAAATATCATTACGGTAAAACATGTGAAAACAGGCTCTGGATTGAGAGGACATGACCAATAGTGAGTCCAATGGTCAAGAAGGCGGTTTCTGCACATGCTGTAGGAGGAAGTGAGGGGCAGATGGGGCTCATGAGCCTGGGATGGTAGCCCATCTAGGAGAAGGAAAACTCTCGATTCTAAAGAAAGGGCTAAGGAGTAAACGCTACACATATCCGGAGTGGAGTCCCTATGACAGTTAGATGGCAACTACAGCAGCCAAGTTGGTTCCAAACAGATTGCTCTGCTTTCCCTTGGACCACATCACCAAGGCCAAGAGGAGGGTCTTGTTGTCTGGGCAGCCCAGGATTTCCATAAACACTGTCCAGGCTTGCGTCCCAGAGAAGTCACTTTGGTACTGCCAACACAGCAATTTGACTTCACCCCCAGAGGCCCACTCCATTGTCTTGCAAGACAGATGGATGCCAACAAAACAGCGGCAGGTATCAAACAGCTGGTCTGCTGTCATTATGTCCATTTTCAGCCAAATGTCTTAAAACATTCACTTTTTTTACTATGCAAAAGTAGCTTGCTGTTGTGCACTTCTCCAAAGCCTACAGATAGAAAATAATTCTTATTTTCCAAGGGTTGTATCCAGCTTATGGTCAAAGTAGACCTATTGAAATCAATGAACAGGGCTAATGTATGTGCATTGATTTCAATGGATCTATACCGAGTATGAGTTAGTTGGATACAACTCTTCTGAATTACCCATTTAGCAGTTTTATTATTGTCAAAATGGATGCAAAATCAAGAAAAAATGGCTAATAGGTTTGCTGACTATAAATGCTTTCTCCTTAGAAAAGATCCCTTTGAGAAAAAGTAAACAAATATGGATTAATTGGATTAAAGTGTCAAACTAATCAGTTACATTAATGCAAAGAAATTAAACTGAAGCTGGGGGTACAAAATAAGCTATGTTCTAGTACAACACACTATGTGGGGCTACCGCAAAGCATGTTCCAAAAAGAAAGCCAGATTGCTTTCTGGCATGCAGTTTGTTGACCATATTACACTAGGTTCTGTAACAACAGCACTGGTTTACAATTTGTTTCTGGGCACCATTCAAAGTGCTGGTTCTTAACTCTAAAGACCTAAATGGTTTGTTGCCAGAGTATCTGAAAGGCCACCTACCTTTAATTTAAGATCACCTTTGGCGGCTTCGCTATTTGTTGTACCAGCAAGAAAGCTAGATTGGTGGAAACATAGGACAGGGCTGTTGCTGTGATAGTACATTGTCTATGGGACTTTTTGCTCTGCATGACTTTGGCTGGTTTTAAGTGAAATTACTTCCACATTTTAAAAAATTTAAATAATACTAATCTGCCATGGTATTGTTTCAAAGTTTTGAAGCTAACTTTTTTCAAATTGTGGATAGTCTCAGTTGTTCTTTGGGGCCAAAAGGCAACTCAGTATTATAAATAAAATAAATTGCTTATCAAGACAGATACCTGATTTACAGTTAGAACAGATACCAGAAGAAAAAAATCTCTTCTACTAGTCTTGACATCAAAGTCTCTGATATAGACAGTTGCCCATGAGTGTCACAAGGAAAAATGTGTGCAGTTTTCAATACAGCTCATGATTGCAATTATTCTTATTTGCACTAAAAGCAAGTGGAGAGGAACCATTTAATACAAACCACACTAGGACAACAGGGATTGCATGTAACACAGTATGTATGTGCATCTAGGCAGAGCTGATTCAGCTTACCAGAGCTACTCTGCACATAGATCTAAATTTACCCTTTTCCCCACATCCATGCTACTGCTGACCTACACCTATGGTGTGCTCAAGGCAATTTCTGGATTGGACCAGATAAGATTTTGTTCTTAAAAGATACACCAGTTACAAAGCTGTAGCATTCTTACCTGAATTGCTTGCAACATCCCAACACTTTGGTATGTTCTTTCAACTGCTAATGTAATTAAACTACTGTTTTCCCAAATACAGTGGTGCCTCGCAAGACGAAAAGAATCCGTTCCGTGAGTCTCTTTGTCTAGTGGTTTTTTCGTCTTGCGAAGCAAGCCCATTAGCGGATTAGCGCTATTAGCGGTTTAGTGGCTATTAGCAGCTATTAAAGGCTTAAGGGATTAGCGGATTAGCTGCTAAAAGGCTATTAGCAGCTTAGTACCTTAGAAAAAGGGTGTGGGGAGCGGAAAAAAACCCCCAGGAATCGCAAGACATTTTCGTCTTGCGAAGCAAGCCCATAGAGAAATTTGTCCTGCGAAGCACCTCCAAAACGGAAAACCCTTTCATCTAGCGGGTTTTCCGTCTTGCGAGGCATTCGTCTTGCGGGGCACCACTGTACATGCTTATGTCTGGCCAGTGTATTTACAGCATAAGGTTAGAGCCCAATGTTTCAATGCAAGGGAAAGCATGCACCCAGAGTACAAAATAGTGTAAAGTTGTACAAAATCAAGGATCAGAGAAGGTGAAACTTGAAAGGAGTCATAAAGTTAGTGATTAAAGATGGTGCATCATATTGCATGATAATCTCAGCAGAAACTGTAGACTCAAGAGCAGTTCCATTTAAATGACTGGACATTACTAATTTAGGCCCATTAATTTCAAAGGAACTACTCTAACTCATTTGACTACAACTTTGCATACTGACAAAATGAAATACTTTCAAAAGCATTGTACTCTAAAATAAGCTATATACATCTCCATGATGACTTACCATCAGAACTTGTAAGTACAAAGTTCTCAGCGTGAGTTTGTCTCTTTCCACCAAAACTTTTGGGAAACCAGTGAAGATCGATGGGATAGATATCATCAGGAAGCTTCGCTACTTGTGTTGTTTCACCATTTAACAAGTTCCATTTAATAATTTGGTGATCATCACTGCATGAATAAAGATCGTCTGCTGTTGTCCAGCCTACACAACTAACCAATTCCTTATGTTTTAACAGAATTAAGGAATTTAAGAATATTGGTACAGTTAAATCTTCATACATACTGGCAAAGACATATATCATTTTTTCTTCATTAAACTTTTTTGAAAACATGAGTTACTGTAAAATTATTTAAACAAAAAGGATGCAAGGGGTTGGTAAAGAAAGCTCAACAATTATACATACCGATAATACTTTATTTCTTACTTATATTTTCTTTACAGTATTTTTCTTTAAAGGGTTTTGAGATGAAGGGAGAACTCAAAACGTCTATAGCAGTGTTTCTGAAAATTGGGTCTCCCGCTGTTGTTGGACTACAACTCCCATCATCTCCAGCTAGCAGCAGCAGTTTGAAAAATACTGGTCTATTGTGTGCACTTATAGGTTGTAACTGGTTTTGCAAGGCCTCTTTAGTTATTATACTATTAGACTTATACAAATCATGAAAATGATAAAGGCTTTTTGAGCACCAAGCTTTAACATCTCCTACATAAAATCTTCCTAAAAAGGAAGGATAGTATGCTAATAGCAATAGGAGAGGTGTACCTGGCCTTAATACACCCATCCAGGACTTTCAGGTATGAAATATGCAAAGGGATAGATTTTGACCTTCTTTACAAGTGCTCTTAAAAACTAACAACTGGACCAAGTTCATAAAGGACTAGAAAAGTTGCATCTGCTGGTTGTCTAAGCATTAAGAAACCTGGGATATCTTTGTGGTCCATATAAAGCTGGCTTAAAAATATGATGCTGGCTCTTAGGACTTAGAAATACAGTGGTACCTCTGGTTACGTACTTAATTTGTTCCGGAGGTCCATTCTTAACCTGAAACTGTTCTTAACCTGAGCTACCACTTTAGCTAATGGGGCCTCCCGCTGCTGATTTCCTCTTTGTTTTCCCTTAGTTTGAAAAGGTCCATTATGATTAGCACTAACCAGGAATTACATGCAAACCATTATTTGAACCTATGTTTTGTAGGTAATCCAATTTAGTGCTTATTGGTTTGCCCAACCCAAGACACAACAAACAATATTTTTTATTTTACAAGATTTATAGACTGCTTAATTTAAAAAGGAATTAAATAGTTTACATAAAGTAGTGTACAGTGGAACCTCAGGTGCGGGAGGCACGTTCACACCCCGCAGCGCGTCTGCGTACGTGTGGGTTGCAATTCGGCGCTTCTGTGCATGCGCAAAGCGCCATTTAGTGCTTCTGTGCATGCGCCGAAAACTGGAAGTAACCCGTTCCGGTACTTCTGGGTTCGGCGCGCAACCCGAAATTGCGTAACCCGAAGCGTCTGTAACCCGAGGTACCACTGTACTAATTAACCAGAAAAGAGAGCAGTGAATATGTGAGCCCATTGTATGTTCTGGGTGGTTTGGAGGCTTAAAATATATTTTAATTCAACCTTTGATATCTAGTGCAAAGCTTTCTGTGCTTTGTGAGCCAATGGTGTGCCACTCTTGTGCTGCATAGATCATATGTGTAGTACAAGGAACTTGAATATGGGGATACAGAAGTAAAATCAAATAGCTAGCATTAAAACTGTTTACAATAACTTATCAACCAATAACCTTTTGCATGTCTGAGCATCAGTGACTTTTCCTCACAGATTTAAAAGTTCCATGATAACATCAGTGCATGAACAGGAACTAGATTCTATATGGGCACTTTCTTTTCTTCCACACTTCAATGCAACAGATGCTGTTAAACTTTGCATAATTTTCCTAACTCAAGCAGAAGCAAATACATGGGCAGAAGGATTATTGCCCCTCCTCAAAAACTGTGCTATTTTCTCAAGGAATGTAAGACCAAAAGCCTGTCTAGTCAACCATCCTGTTTCACAAAGTGGCCAACCAGATGCATCTGGGAAGGCAACAAAAAGATTAGACTGACCAGCTCAATTGAGAGCATTCACTTTAGTTGTGAACATGTTAATAGTAATTTGTATTTTACAAGTGGGGTGTTATAGTTCCTGATATCTTTTTTTTTTTTAATTCTCTTACGCAGATGGGATTATTCTAACAGCCCTTAAGATGCTGTTCAATGATAAGTCTTCTATCTTCCCTGGCTGCACAACAATATCAATATCCATTTGCTCAAAAACAGTAGGTCTGATGTTACTGCCTGAAACTGGACTGGTTTTCATGTCACAGTAAGTGACAGTTAATGGGTTTTTGAGAATGTGCAAACCCTGCTTAACTCTTCTCCTAGACAAGAGCAACACAGTGTTGCCTAGCCGACTGCTATCTGAATCATAGTTTGCTTTCCTTACAACCCTTGGCTGACTATCACTATTTGTTTGGAACTAAAGTGAAGTCGGTGAAGGTCCTGTGTGAGTGTATGGTTGGAGGTTGGATGGCAGCTAAGAGATTGAAATTGAATCCTGGCAAGACAGAAGTACTGTTTTTGAGGGACAGGAGGCGGGCAGGTGTGGGGGATTCCCTGGTCCTGAATGGGGTAACTGTGCCCCTGAAGGGCTAGGTGCGCAGTCTGGAAGTCATTTTGGACTCACAGCTGTCCATGGAGCCTCAGGTCAATTCTGTGTCCAGGGCAGCTGTGTATCAGCTCCATCTGGTATGCAGGCTGAGACCCTACCTGTCTTGCCAGAGTGGTGCATGCTCTGGTTATCTCTTGCTTGGACTACTGAAATGCGATCTATGTGGTGCTACCTTTGAAGGTGACCCAGAAACTAATCCAGAATGTGGCAGGTAGACTGGTGACTGGGAGCAGCCGCCGAAACCACATAACACCAGTCTTGAAAGACCTACATTGGCTCCCACTACGCTTCTGAGCACAATTCAAAGTGTTGGTGCTGACCTTTAAAGCCCTAAACGGCCTCGGTCCAGTATATCTGAAGGAGCGTCTCCACCCCCATCGTTCTGCCCGGACACTGAGGTCCAGCTCCGAGGGCCTTCTGGCGGTTCCCTCGCCTTCTCAGTGGTGGCACCCGCCCTGTGGAATGCCCTCCCAGCAGATGTCAAAGAGAAAAACAACTACCAGACTTTTAGAAGACATCTGAAGGCAGCCTTGTTTAGGGAAACTTTTAATGTTTAATAGACTATTGCATTTTAATATTCTGTTGGAAACCGCCCAGAGTGGCTAGGGAAACCCAGCCAGATGGGCGGGGTATAAATAATAAATTATTATTATATTATTATAAACAAATCACACTGATACCAGGTTTAGACATAACACTAAGCCAGGGATTGTGGTTTGTTGCTCACATTCACACTAAGGGATCAAAGGCAGTTTACCACAATATGTAAAATGGACCATTGTAAGACAAAGTCTGTTGTCAAAAATTTTGTGTCTTTCTTACAGGGTTTGAGCTCTGAGAGATACAAAATTTTATTTTGATACATTTGTGATTTTTTAAAAAACCACATTGTTACAAGCACTGAGAAATATCAGAACATTGTCAGCTATGCCTATGACATAGGTTTCAGATGAAGAAAGGATATGTTTTGGTTCCTTCAACAGAGATGTCTTTAATCTCATTATGATTTCTGTTATTGATCATCCAGTTGCTACATTGATAAAAAAAAAAATCTTCTTGGTTGCACAGTCAATACCTGTAAAACACATACAAAAAAGTAACCTGTACTAAAATATTAATACTCACATTTTAATCAATCATTACCTTCTCTGGCCCAAAGTGGTAATGCAATGTGCTACAGATTTATGCATAAAGATGAGGAAGTGTTTGTATTAACTTTTCAATATAGTCAGATACTTTGGGAAAGCTCTGGACCCATTCCTGGCAATAAAATGCCAAGTTACAAACAACTGTTGGAAGAAAAAAATGATTACAAAAGGTTCTGCAGAAATAATGGACTTTAGAGAACTTCTTCAATTGCCATAACTCCCATTAATGTAAATTAATGGACACTTTCTTATTCACAAGAGAATATGCCATTATGCACAACATATGCCCTCTAACCTCTTGGGATTCCAGCAACATAGATACTACAACCCACCAAGGAGTTACTATGCAAGGATTTAGCAACAGAAGCAGGCCTTGCAATGATTTGCAGTCTGTTGGTTCCTGGCAGTTGACTACACAATATTGGTTTTGAGCCTATTGTGCTTTATTGTTACTGATTTTGTTCTCAATCATTGGCAAAGCTTTAACTGATATTAACTGACCAGACAAAGTAACACCTAGGCAACACAATCCAATGCTTGTTTACTTAGAAGTAAGGCCTATTGACTTTAATGTGGCTTACTCTGATATAAGTGTGCAATTAATTGTAGCCTCAGAGTGAAATATAGGGTTCAAATTATAATGGACATATGGATTTTTTCCCCCTGGGAATTTGAAAAGAATGGGAAAAACAGTTCTTTCATGACATTTTTAGTGCAGAAAAAAACTGTAAGTACCTTCCATAATCCCAAAGCACCAATGCAAAATAAAATCCTCATTCCTTTTTTGTTTTGTTTTTTAAAAAGCATGTGCTGAAACAGGGGGACAACCTGTTTTAGTTAACATATTCCATTGGCTTCTATGAAATACTTTAGTTTCTCTTACTGATGCTCCACATATGAGCAGAAATGGCCATGCATTTGCCTATGATTCTAGGACCATTTCATCGACAAAGTAACCTCTGCAATCAATCAATCAATCAATCACTGCAGTATGGGAACCAGAAGATTTTGTTTCAAAGGCTACATCTGTACAACAGCAGCAGCAGCAGCAGCAGCAGCATCTTCCGAACCCCTTTTCTTTTCAGGGCTTTGAAAGCTGTTCCGAGTAAAACGGGATTAAAAATTAAGGGGAAAGCTGCATGTCAGGCTGTAGGCAGGCCTCCCTTCACACACCCCCCGTAAAGTCCACTGTTGCTTTTTATCCCCAGGTTAATAACTCCCGAGAGCTTATTAAGGAAGAGAGGACTGCAACACTGGAGCCTTGGAAGTGATACGAGAAAGAAAGGCACCGTTGCGTACCTGGCTATAACACATTTTTGCAAAACCTGCGCATACTAAAGACCCCGGAGGTTTCGGCGGCCAGTCACTCGCTGAGTTCTCTGGACCATTTCCCATTCCCTCGCCCGCCCGCCTCACACCTGCTCCTTCCTTTTTTACCTGTGCAAGGTGAGCACCTAGTCCAAGCGCCGTACCTCTGAGAGGAACTCGGAGCGCTGAGACCTCTGCTCCTTGTCTCCGCGCCCGCTTGCCAGTCAGGTATTACAGCTCCAAGAGCCCTCAGAAGTTCGCCTTTCTGGCCAAAAGCACTCCCTCCCTCCTCAGCGCTGTTGATGCCAACCGTGAGCGGGAAGCCGTTCGGTCTCTATAGCGACTTCCCGCGAGATTTTTCACTCCCCCCACCCCCCGCGAGGTTTCGTTACACTCTCCTTCCCACCTCAGACCCTCCCAGAGCGTGTGACGCCGGCCGTGACGTCAGGGGGCTGACCTGTCAAATTTGTATTAAATGCATCAATATTTTAATATAGCTATATCTATATACGTATAAAAATCAGTTGCTCGTTATTCCTCCGCTGTTTGTTATATTCTATTGGATCTTGTTGCTAGGTGACCGATTCCGCCTGTCCGATTATCCGCGGGAGGGGCTCGGCTCCTTTCCCCTTTTCGTTACATTTGGATATTTTATATTTTAATCCTATGTTCAAAAGCATTCTATCCACACGCACAGATATACGGTATACTGTATATACTTCTCTATTTTTTGAAGGCGGGGATGCTGAGGAAAGCATGACGTGACAACCCCCCCTTTCCGCTAACTAACGGAAAACAAGATGGCGGCGCGAGAGGGTTTCCCCCCCTCCTTTTTCCTTCTTCGTTTTTTTCCCCTCCTTTCAAATCTGTGGGAAGCCGGCCCCTTTTTTCATTCCCCAGCGTGCTTTGCGCGTTTCTAACGAATTTCGTTACGAGTTTGCCGTTTGGGCGCCATTTTCGAGTGTAGAAGCCGCCAAGGCTGCAGGCAGGAAAAGGGAGCTTTCTGCAGCTCGCGCCGCTGCTACGTTGGGAGCGCCGTCGGCCCTCGCTCCAGGTTGCCTGTTCGGGGCCGTGGATGGGGACGAAGTATTCTGACTCTGCCTGGTAAGAAGACCTTTTTTGGGGGAAGAACTGTTCTTGCTTTTAGGTTTTTGGGGGAAGAGAGTTTTGAGAAGCTTCCCTCCCTGCAGTTAGAATGGTGGGTGAAACTTTTAGTAAGGTTCATGGACTTGGCTGGTGCTTACTGGTACTTAGGAAACTTGTTCGCTTAAAAAAAATTTTTTTTCCCTTCAATATTAAAAATAAAACTCCCACAAACTATTCTATGAGGAAAAAGGCGGCAGCCTTCTCTCTCCCCCTCCCCTCCCCAAACCGGCCGCTTTTTCCTTCTCCCCCGCTTTCCCCCCTACCCGCCTCCGTGGGGGTGGGGTGAAAAGCTATATTTGCTGGCGATTTCCGTTGCTATCGGTAAAAGCAAGTTAGTCTCCTTCCATTCGCTCCTTGCATTTTTTTTTTAATTTTCAAAAAATTTTTTTGCTGATTTTGGTATAGGCTGTCAGAGACTATAATCATAATTTTCTTTTAAAAATATTCTTTCCCCCCCACCGTGATTTTTATAGTCGCCTGAAGGATTTAATTCTTAGCCGTTGGAGCGGTGAAGTAGATATTTCCCCTTCCCCCCTCCCGCGAAAAAAATGACTTCAACTGGTTGCTCTCGGTAAAAAGGCACGTACGCATCGGAGTCTAAGGGGAGGGAGGGCTGGATGATTCCAATGCATTCTTAAAGAGCATGCATGCCAAACTATTTATTTTTAAAACTTTTGCGTTCGGTTCACAGCAAAGTTTTTTTTTTTAATTTTCATTTCGCGGCCCTGACCTGATGAGTGATATTTGGCAGTAGTAGGTCTGTAAGTGCTTTTAGTAAAGCACCACTAATTAGACCCCCTTGATTGGAAGCAAGCTACGAAGGGGTGGGGTGCGGGGAGGAGGTGATGGATTTATGAAGGGTAAAAAGCCCGATTCATTTATTAGGGCGCTTAATTTCCCACAATACTTGTGAGATAACGTGCATAAATTAAAACAGCCGTTGCTTTGCAAACCTATTAACGTTTGAAAGCCAACGTCACTTCTTTCAGTCGGATTCCTTTGGACTCCTGGAGGCTATAAATGTCAGTGAAGTATAACTATTACAGTATCTTTCCTGAGTATGCTATTGGCTTAAAGACAACGTTAATAAGTCTATTTAATTATTGGGTGTGGGTAAAATTAATAGAAAACAGTCCTCATCCTATATGCATGGGCTGAGATTTTTTATTTGATGTCAGTTATTTGAAGAGGTCTTTTGAACATGATTTTAATAAACCTTGATTATGAGAAACAAATTAACATCTCCCCTTTCAGTCTTCCCCCCCTTACGTTATATACTTAAATATGGGCTTTCTTGAATTACTCTCTAGTCAGGTACCAGTAAAAAAAAGGTTGTCCTCATTTCAAGTTTTACAGTTATCTTCAGTGGAATAAAAGAATGAGAACACATCTTGTTAAGGACTTTATTAAATTATTTAAGCAATACTAGACTAATTCTTGAGTCTTGAACCTGAACAGAATCCTTTAAAAATAATTCAAATAAAGGGCTGGAGATTACACTTCTTTATTGTACAGTGATTTCTGCATTTAAGGAGATTACACCTGTTAATTCTGGTTAATAAAATAGGCAATATTATTGTTTTCTGTTAAATTAGTTAACTTTTTAATATATTGAGTTAATATGACAGTTTTAATTTGTCAGTTACAGTGGAGAATGGGATGAGAGGTGCTACACACTTGCCATAATAGCTTGCCAAATTGCAAAATTAACCCACATTTTAGATTAATATTAGGCACTGGACGTACAACTTTATCATTTTTTTAAAGTAATATTTAGGTCATTGGGATTTTTTTGTTTGCATTAACAAAGACGATAACAGGGCTTCTGTAGTTTGGTTGTTTGGAATCGGAACAGCTAACTGAAATCATGCCAAGAAAAAGAGCTAAAATATCTACAGCAGCCCATCACAAAGGCAATGAACCCTTGGATGACTCCTTCAGTGATGGGGAACCTGAAAAAGAAGCCAATATGCACACCCCTGAAGTACCTCAGCAAGGTCAGTTTCTCTTCATCTTTATATATTTGGCTCATAAACTTGGCCCTGGAGGTGTCCTGCTTAGAAGCTAGGACAAGTTCAATTTTGCCTTTAACTCTGTGATGTTTTCCACATTAGTTATAAATGTTTCAGGTTAATGTGGTGTTAGAGGCAGTATCTGTCTTCTTATTCCTAGTGTTTAGCCTGTACTCCTTATATTGTGCCAGAAAAGCAAGAAATGATTTAAACAGATATAATTTTGAGGTGGTGTGAGAGTAGTTGTTTGCATCTTGTGTGTCCTTAGGCAAGTACTGTGTATATTTTAAACATGTTTGAGCTTTGCATCTTGTATTGAGAATGTCTGCATTGAAACGAAGGCCACATAATACAGTACATTGGTCATCAGACATTTAGGATTTTATTGGTGAATGGGTTAATAACTGAAAAGTGACACCAACAAATTATTCAAAGAAAACATTGCCTCAATGAGTTAAAAATTTGTTCTACGTCTTCTTGAAATCTAAGTGGCCAGTTTTCTCTGTGTGTGACAAACTTCCTGTCTTTGAGGAATAGTGCTGTTGCTGTCATTACAGCTTGCAGGGCATTGTGCAGAGATCCTCAGACCACCTCCTTTACAGTGTACGTAAGCTCTGAGCATGCCTGAAAATGCAAGTCTGTAGAAAAAGTTGTTTTCTTTGGATTTGTATGGATGAAAGACTCTTATTGCCAGCATATTACTTTGAAAATGTTGTGGCTTTAAAGTACAGTTCTAGTGGTAGAATAAGTTTGCTTGTAAATGGAAGCAACGTTCTAGATCCTTTTCCTAGTAATTCAGCCTGTGGATAGAAATGTGTTGATTCTTGTATAGTAACGGTGTTACTGGAAGGGGGGATTCTTCTGTTTTTACTACAGAGATGAAATATTTGTAGGTGTATGTAGTCATTAAGTTCGTGTGTCTTTCTGCTTTTGTTTGGAAATTTCTAGCAGTCTCAGACGGAGTAGTTGACAATCGCAGTTTAGAAGAGATTTTGAGTAGCATCTCTCCTCCCCCACCTCCAGCAATGACCAATGAAGCTGGAGCTCCTCGTCTCATGATAACTCACATTGTAAACCAGAACTTCAAATCTTATGCTGGGGAGAAAATTCTAGGACCGTTTCATAAGGTATCTTTCTTTTTAAAGTGACTTCTAAGTTGAGGTAAGACTTTCTTTTGACTTAGCTGCTCATAGTAAAGTGAAAATTACAGATTGCTAAGTAACATGGGGGCGCTTTAAATGAAAGAATGTGAATTACTATTGTCTGTACTTCTGTTTTCAAGATCTTGCTTTCTGTGGAATTCATCTAGAAAAGGATGCATCTTTTTCTATTATGAATAATTATCAATAATTCACTTATACAATATGAGTCCGTGCTAATTTGAAAACATATCGATACCCTTCAAGTAGCTAATTATAAACATGCTTCTTTGTAACATTTTGCTTGCTGAATGCAGCTCATTTTGCAGAGTTCACAGGATAAAACTTCAGAAATTTGAGCTAATAGGAGGTGTCTTTGAATAGGTTGTACTTTTTACCGTTGGCTGTAAAAACTAAGCTTTCCAGTAGTTCACAATTTCCTGCACTAGGTGTAATGATATTTTAAACTGTCTACAACGCAAAGAAGCATAATTGCTAGTGGTTATTAAAGTGGAGTGCTTTCTTTTTTCTATTATGCAGCGTTTTTCTTGCATTATTGGACCAAATGGCAGTGGAAAGTCCAATGTGATTGATTCTATGCTCTTTGTTTTTGGTTATCGAGCACAAAAAATAAGATCCAAAAAACTTTCGGTTCTGATCCATAATTCTGATGAGCATAGTGATATTCAAAGTTGCACAGTAGAAGTTCATTTTCAAAAGATCATTGACAAGGTATGTTTTACTTTTGTTAAAGTTGGGGAAGGTTTATCATATAATGTCCTATATCATTTTATTGAAACATTGTGCCTTTCTAATTCTCTGTGTTAGAGTTCTGAAAGGTATTTGATATACTTAAAATCCAATTCTGTGCATGTACTCAGAAGTAGGTGCCACTGTTTATTGGGGTTTAGTTCCAAATAAGTGTGCATAGGACTGCAGCAGTGGAGTTCCATTTCTGCTTCATAAGTATATTTAACTTGAAAAGTATTCTTGTCTGCACATACTACTTACGGCAATGTAAAGCTTATTCTGCTTTCAGTTTAAAGTATGTTTAAGCTAGATAAGCATATTACAAGAACTGCTGTAGAACTGAAAAGGTTTTATATGTTTCAGGCTAGATACAGGGTTGTGTGTGGTGTATATGTAAACTATAAATGTACTCTGAAAGACCACCTTAAAGTCATCATCCTTCCAATATCAACATACACTGACTTAAAATAAATTTTTAAACTAATTTTTGGTATGGTTTATTATAAATTACAAACCTGTAGACACTACATATCTGTTTAAAATTACATGATTTGCAAATTTTTTATATTTCCCCTTTCACAAGGGAAATAAATTAAAAAATTAAAAAATTGTCCAGTAGCACCTTAGAGAACCAACTAAGTTTGTTCTGGGTATAAGCTTTCGTGTGCATGCACACTTCTTCAGATGCACTGAAACAGAAGTCACTAGACAAGGGTTAGTGTTAAACTAAATTCAAATCATTTCTCTTGCTTTTCAAATTTGTGTGTGGGTAATATGTTAATATTGGACAAAAATGCACATCCGTGTGTATTTTTAAAAATAACCCCAATTAGCTCAGTAAAACATTACCAGCTTAACTGTCCAAATAGTAAAACCAGGAGGGGGATTCTTTGTACACAACTGGGGATGCTGTTGTGGCTGTGTGTGGTGCTTTTTTTAATTGTCAGCATTGGTGGTGTAATGAGCTGAAAAATAATATTTTAAAATATATATTGAAACACTATCCTTCTAAATTAATACACATCTAAAATAGAAAAAATATTCCATTAAAGCCAGCCACATACAGTCATATCTAATCTTCCATTTATGCTTTTTTAAATAATAAATCACTTTTCCATAAGTAATTTTTCTGTGGAATTTCTTTGGAACAAATTTAAGCTCTCAAGGAATTAGGCTAGGAGGACAAACAATTTAAAAAAAATACTTTGTGGGATAAAATTTCATAGAAAAATATTTTTGCATTTTTTGAATATGGATTAAAACATTGTATGTGTGGCTTGTCAAAGATCTGCTTAAGTCCATGCTTAATAATTTGTGTATATTTTTAGGATTTTTTTAAATAAAAAAGATGCTGTATTCCCAGTGTTTTAAAACTGCCTCTTTAAAATGGTTAACCTTGGGTACTGAAGGTTTTCTTTGCTGAAAACTGGGAGTAACTTCTTTGAACTGATAGGAAACTGCTTTGCAAGTTGACAGGAAGAAGATAGGAGAAGGGTAGCTGTTCTACAATATGGTGGTAGGCAAAAGACTAAGGCTACAATTCTATTCACAGATATTTTGGAGTATCCCACTGAACTGTGTTGTGATTGCATGTTTTCTCAGAAGTAAATATTAGTCTGCACATTAAGTTGTTGAAATCCTATCCTACTAAATTTAGAAAAATTGGAGAGGTTCTGTGTTTCCAAGACATTATCTGACAGCAAAAATGCTGGCATGACTAATAAAGGGCATATGTTATAAGATTTATTATGAGTTCGAATGTCAGAGTTAACTAGGATATAACAGATTTTTGAAAATAAATTATTTAATTTTGAAATCTTGGGTAGACCTGTGGCTTAAAACTAACAATTGTTTTTCTGGCTTTGTTTTCCTTCAAAACAGGAAGGGGATGATTATGAAGTCATTCCCAACAGCAATTTCTATGTCTCCAGAACAGCCTACAAAGATAATTCTTCCGTGTACCATATCAGTGGGAAGAAATCAACATTTAAAGATGTTGGGTTTCTACTTCGAAGTCATGGAATTGACCTAGATCATAATAGGTTCTTGATTTTACAGGTAATTCTTTGAATAATATTGTTACTAAATTATTATTTTTCTAACTGCATTAGTTTAGGTATATCGGAGTAAGTCTTGTGTTCTAGAAACCTTACAGTACTCTAGCAGCACATCATGATTTGTATGTCATAGTAAATATGCAAGTCATTATATGCTGCTTTAGAATTTTAAGGAAAATCTTTTCTGGTATTATGGGGTTTTTTTGTGTTGTAGGCAGACAAGTGAGTAGAACAATTGTTATACTTGTTCCGCCCTAGCAGCACGTAAATATTGGTGTAGTGAAGATAATCTTAACCCCAATATTATTGTGCTGCTTAAGCGTAGCAGGGATTAAGCAACATTGTTGTTTCTTTCTGTCCTACATGCCATGTTAATTCAGTACTGAAATGTATAGATATTAACTACAGTATATGGTTGAAATGAACATTGCCATTTTCCTTTGACATCTTTCTAGCCTCAGAAGCATGAATAGATACAAAATTAACAAAATCATGCACTCTGAAAGATCAAATTTCATCATTTACAAATAGTTTAATTTTTCACAATAGTGTATGATTGGACCATTTATAACTGGATTTAACAACGAATATTCACTACTCATGCCACTTAAATAAAAGTTTCATATGTGACACAAACAATTCCTCTTCTGGGAGAAAATTGGTGTAACCTGATATTTGCTAATTTCCACTTTCTGTTTCATGATTATGGCTGAATCCCCACACTAATCACCAGGGAAAGACTTTTGTAAGAAACCTAAGATTTAAGTTCAGTTAAATGTACAAGTACTGACATACTCAAAACCTTTTTCTTCAATCATAAGTTATTGTGATACCATGGAATCTTAACAACAAGTACAAAGTACAGATTTTATTTGGAATTCATTCAGAAAATGTCAGGATACTATAGAAGGGCAAGCACTGGAAGTTATAAAGGTTGCAGTGGAAGGGTTGGTCTTCTGTACAATGCCAGCAAGCTTTGGGAATGTTCTTTGATATATATGTTGGAGGCACTTGTGTGGCCTGGGTGCCGTTTGAAGCATGGGCTATAGCTCTGCCTACAAGCACTCTGATGTAAACATGTGCTGTATGCTTAAAGGGTATGGTCTCATATATGTATATGTGGATACAAGCAGTGTTAAAAACTCATATAAGCTAATGGCCAGATGGCGCTTTAAACCTTGGTTACGATTGCCACAACAGAATGTCTAGGTGCCATTCTCCACCCCCACCCCCCGTGAAGTTTGTTATTATTAATTTCATTTCTATACTGCTTTCTCTTCTAAAGAAAAATTCTCAATGCGGTTTACAGCACATTAGAACATCAAATAAAACAACCCAGAATAAAACAAATTCAAGGTTCAAGGAAAATATTTCAGATCCTTTTCTAAGGGACCTTTTGCTTTCCTTGTATTTATTCACCTGCTTAACTTATATATCTGCCCCATAGCAGAGGTACTGTAGAAAGCCAGTGTGGTCTAGTGGTTAGAGTGTTTGACTAGGACCTGAGAGATCAGGGTTCAAATCCCCACTTGGTCATGAAGCTTACTAGGTGACCTTGGGCCAGTCACAGCCTCTTAGCCTACCTCCCAGGGTCGTTGTAGGGATTAATTTTAGAGGAGGGTGAACCATGTACTGCTTGAAGAAAAAGATGGGATATAAATGCTGTAAATAAGCTCTTCTGCTTAAGAAAGCTGAAGAGGCCAGCCAGAAGGTAATGCCAACCTGGCATCCAGAGATCTCTATGGTTGTAATTGGATTTGCGCCAATCACAAACACACCTGGCACCTGGGGGATTTCTAGCACTGGATACAAGAATTTGTTTAGATTTGTTTGTTGCTTCCTTTTTTACCATATTCAGACAGGATCAGATTTTAATTTCATTGAACTTTGAAGGAATCAGACTGGTTTTATAGTTAAGAATAAGAAACCGTAACCTTGTGTGGAATTATAGTAGCTGGATAAATGAATGCTCATTCTTCCAATATTTGCACAACTTTCATTTAGCATTCTTTTTTTTTTAATGTGCTTCATTTAATTGGTTACTTATTCATTGTGTCATAATGGGAAGGTATGCTTCTCAGAATTGTTGAAATCAATGAATGAGTGTCATCAACATGCACATTTTATAAGATTAATAATAGTTAATTCCTTCAAAAAATAATAAATACCTGTTTTCACAATTAGTTATATAATATGCTAAAAGACCCTATTTTTTAATGCCCCAGGTTAAATAATGTACAGATTTATTACCCTATTCCAGCTCTTTGAATTATTTGTATTATATAAAGAGGCATTATTTTCTAAGCACCCATACCTTTATAACTTATGATAACCTGTATGATTGGTTGGCAAGCTACATCCTTGAATGGTATTATTGTTTTCATTGGGCAACTGAGTAATTGAAATGTTACTTATATTTGATTTGGTAAGCGATAATATGTCCTATTTCTGTGCTAGTTTCTTTCCTTCTATCTCTCAAGTTCAAAAATGGGATATAACTAAATGCAAAACTAAACTAAGTTGATTTTCTGAAGCATTTTGTATAGTAATTTCTAGAACATTTGAAGGCAAGTGGTTTGAATTTAAATCTAGACAATTTAATTAAGAAAATTCCTAATCTTAAATCAAGTTTCCATTTGTAGTTTAGATACTTTTTAGACCAATCTACACGCTAAGGACCTAACTATAGGCTAACTTATTTTAACCTCTATGTAGAACTAATATATTTATCTGGAAGATAGTACCATTATTAATAAATATTTAGGTAGTGGTTTGGCAGAATGGAAGGCAGTCAAGCTTGTTTACCCAGTGCCCTGCTCACCCTCTCAGGTCTCATACTGTCAGGGCAGAAGTAAGAGCAGAGCAGCTCTCTTGTGTTCATACATCTTCAGTTTTGTGTTGGATTTTGGCTTTTTTACAGTTTTCTTCTACAGTGGTACCTTGGGTTACATACGCTTCAGGTTACAGACTCCGCTAACCCAGAAATAGTACCTCGGGTTAAGAACTTTGCTTCAGGATGAGAACAGAAATCACGCGGTAGCGGCACGGCAGCAGTGGGAGGCCCCATTAGCTAAAGTGGTGCTTCAGGTTAAGAACAGTTTCAGGTTAAGAACGGACCTCCGGAACGAATTAAGTACGTAACCAGAGGTACCAGTGTATTGGAAACAGTTGAAACAAAATTGACAACACTAACTCTAGGTCTAGTGTAGCTTTCTTCCTGATTTGGGGGCATGTCAGGGACTAGGAAGACTTTAGATCCATGCCTTTCCTTGCTCTATCTCTGGCACTCCCCCTTTTCGGCCTTACTGATGTTGGAGCTCTAACATTGGTAGGGCAAGGCCACAAGTTTCCAGTCAGAGCTCCCTCTCTGAGGTTGTAGTTCTCACTTAGTGTAGGAGTTTCAATGGTTCCTATAGCCCAGGCATGTCCAAAGTCCGTGTCAGTGGCTCAACAATCTAAAAAAAGGTCAACAACTGTGGTTGGCCCTTTGGTCCGCCCTTACAGCCCTTCACTTCATCAAATCTGGCCCTCTTTGAAAAAAGTTTGGACACCACTGCTATAGTCCCTGGGACTCTTCTTCAGGGATCATAGGATTGCAGGGCCTATCTCTTAGAAATATGAAGCATTGTTTATTTAACTAATAACTTACTCTTTTCTCAAAATTTTGTGCCTCTCTGTAGTAGTAACTAGAAGTTAATGATGCACAATATACCAAAGAATTGGTTAGTATTTTTTATTTTAAACTATGGATTTTCCCCCTCAGTGCCATTCTGTATACCTTCAAACAAACTGAGCAAGAACCTTTAAAATTGCAGGTTAAAAGGTAAAGATAAAGGTACCCCTGCCCATACGGGCCAGTCATGACCGACTCTGGGGTTGCATGCTCATCTCGTTTAAGAGGCCGGGAGCCAGCGCTGTCCGAACACACTTCCGGGTCACGTGACCAGTGTTACGAAGCTGCTCTGGCAAGCCAGCACCAGTGCAGCGCATGGAAACGCCGTTTACCTTCCCGCTATAAAGCGGTACCTATTTATCTACTTGCACTTAGGGGTGCTTTCGAACTGCTAGGTGGGCAGGAGCTGGGACCGAAAGACGGGAGCTCACCCCGCCGCAGGGATTCGAACCGCCGACCATGCGATCGGCAAGTCCTAGGCGCTGAGGTTTTACCCACAGCGCCACCCGCGTCCCTTTTACTTGCAGGTTAAATGGTACTAAATGGCAATGTGGCTCAGAAGGATGGGTTTATAGTCGAATAGTATTTGTCCATCTCATGCAAAACTAATTTTCATGTGTGGTTGGTAGGTAGAGATATAAAAAGGGGCTGTTTTTAATGTGTTGGCCTGTCAGGATACTTAGCCCATTTGGACTCCACTTCAGGCAGCAAACTAAATTGGGCTGGTTCTACATGAACATTCATTGCAGATGACAGAACCCAAGAGAGAGCAATGGAGGTTTCTGTTCCTGCATGTGGGGTGGGTATCACTAACTTTACTTTCTAGCTAACTTGCTTTCCCAGCTGTGGACTGATGCTCCAGAGGACCCCATGGGACTTTTTTGTATGGGGCAGTAAAGGGTGGAGGCTGACCATGTTGCACAAGTGGTGAGCCACAGAAATGACTCTATGAATACCTGTTCTTAAACAAGCAGCATAAGTTTAATGCACAAGATGACCCCTGTGGGTAGGGCATCTGCTATGACTTGCTAGTCTTTGGCTACCAGTTTTGGACTCATAATAAATTTTAGTTGGAATCCAGAGATCCCCATGCATAAGTGGAAAGGGCTTCCACTGGGAGAAGGATTGCCTATTCTTCTACCATGTGCAGCTCTTCACTTAATGTTGAAGCTCACTGTTAACTGCCCCCTCCATGTTCAGCAGGTGTGAAGTATATCAGAGTTTAGGTGTGCCTGAAAAAAAATCTGCAAGCAATCCTTTGGATCCCAGCCAAAATATGTGAATGTAAAGATGTAATTATAGTTCTTGACCTCAGCAGCTAGTTGTTTTTTCTCATGGTTCTTACTTCACATAGAATAGCAGTTTTATACACAAGCTGTTTGATACTGTGTCACATGATCTATATGGAGAGGGTTCTGGATTCTAGCTTATAGCTAACTTGGTTCCATTTACTTCAGTGAGTCTTGGATGCGACTGTCAGTTTAATTATAATTTTAGGTTTGTCTTAAGATACTTGTATTATATTCATCTTTTCTTTCCCAGTTTATATAAAAAGATAAGCTTATACTATAACTAAAGTTATATTTTAGTTTTCTACTACCCATTATACTTGAAGGAAAAATGTTAGCAGTTAATCTGCAGCATCCTTGCTCAGCTAAAAATAATCAATTTTAAAATGTGTAGTAAATTTTACAAATAATTTTAATAATATTCTGATTACATTTTAAATGCATTTTTTCTTGAAAATCATCTTAGGTTTGAAAACTTTGAAAATATTTTTAATTGTCTGCATTTTAATAGAAAGAACAACTTTAAAGTTGTATGATTCTGCCAAATTCATCATTATAATTCCCTGGTTCTTACAGTTAGTTAAACTTTCCCCCATAGAAATCAGTGACAACTAAAAAATGTTTAACATTTAACTGGATGAGGCTCAAATGTATTTGCTAAACACCACCACACAATTTTATAAGTTTAGCTTCAATGTATACTTATACCAGTTATTTGTGGTATTACTCTGCTATGATTTTTGAAAAAAATATGCCATTATTCTTGCTTTAAAATCACAAAAGTTCCTAAATCTGCACATCACAAATTGAATTTACTTTGTACACAATGCAGCTTTTAACAACAACCTAATTTCTTAAAACTGGTAAAAGATAAAACTCGGAAGTATGTCAGGGTGTACTCAGATCAATTTCAAAAATATTGCATGTTTATGGTACAATTTAAAAGTAGAGGATTTTTTGTTTTGCATGTGGTGAGTTTTTATTTTGTATGATGTATGCTAACATCTATTACTGAAACCAAACAAAACTTAAGAAAAATCTGCCACAGTTGAATAATTGCAGCAACAACAAAAACTTGAGTTTTCCTGACAATTTACAAGTAGCTTGTATGCCTCATTTAAAAAAATTACACAAGTAGTAAAATATTGTTCCTATCGACTATTACACTTTCATTTATTTTTTGAACATATAGTACAGAGACTGTAATGGATAGCTCTTACAAGTCTATCAACAGATCTCTTAATCATTTATGTGGGATAGTGGTTGCTCTCATTGTTTCCTTCTCAAAATTACTATAAAGGCATATTGGAGCTTGTGCAGTTTAAGCATAGTCAAGTCATACTAACATGCTTATTTCAATGAAAGTATTGAGCACTTTCTTAAGTCTCTCCCAGTGAAAGCAAATATATTTTTAACGGTGCAATTCTATACATGGCTACTCAAAAGCAAGTCCTACTTAATTCAGTTGAGGCTTATTCTGAGGAAACTGCTTTGCAGCCTAAAATACTGCACTATGGAGTGTCTACACATTTTAAAATATATTTAACTGGTGTTAGTATTTTTATTGTATCTGTAAGTTTCTTTGAATCACTTGAGTAAAGTGACTAATAAAATAGCAAAAATATAGATTTTAAAACAACCTGTTTTGATTTGCATTTCAAAGAACATAATATCCAGAATGTTAAAAAACAGTATTCAGTAATATTTCAGTAAAACTTATTTGGTGTGTATTGGTTACCCAGAGAAGTGTTTTGCTGTTGAATCTGAGGGTTGTGTCATGGTTCCCCCCTCCCTTTCTTTCTGTATTTTAAAAATAGTGAAAGTGAGTATTAAGGATTTCTTTGCTCTGTGTGTGTGTGTGTGTGTGTGTGTGTGTGTACACACACACACACACACACACACACCAAATCAAAATAAAATATAGAAGTTGAATAAAATTCATGCAAAAATACAGTCATGTATGGTTTATTAAATTATTCTTTAGTCATTGTTTCCTTTTTTAATAAAACATAACTTTATTTTTTTTAAAACTAGAAGTAGTATCCATATTAGTAAAATCATTGTGTAAATGGTAGCTCTTTATTTTAATGATTATATCGATGTTTTAGGTGATTATAACAGTGTTATGCCTGCAGTAATTTGTTTTTATAGTGCAAAAATACAAATAGCTTTGCCAGCTGAAATCAACAAGTTCCTGTCAGAAGAGTAGGGAAAAAAGGCTATTTAACACTTAATGAAATATTAAAATAATGTCAGGTGAAAGTCCCCAGTGTGGATAATTTTTATCAGGGTCTTCTGTTTGCACTTCTATTATAACATATCTAAAATCCATACTGATTTCTTTATATAATAATTAAAATACTGATTTTCAGCTAAGTTGGGTCCACATTTATGTATTGCATAAATAATAGTGTATTTATTATTTTAGAAAATTGTACATCATATGTTTTAGTAAATAAATTACTGTTGGAGTATGATTTGAGCTGCACTGAGAGAGTGGCTGGAAATGAATTGCATACATAAGTGTATTTTATTTTAAAATCTGGATCTTTTCTTTGTCTATACTTTGTATTCAAGTGCCCAGAATTTTATTTAAAAAGTGCTAGATTCAGTGTCTTTCAATTTCTATGAGTTGGATATAAAATTTGTTGGTTGGTATTAGCTAATACTCATGGTTTCAGTAGAGAACAGGTTGTAGAGCTCAGGTAGTTTTGTCATTTCCCAGGTGGACTCTTGATTCTGATGAGTTATTAGACGGTTTTCCTGAAGCTTGGTGTCTCAGTTCAACCCCACAATAATAAACATAAGTGTGCTGTTGGGCTATATTTAGAATACTTTTCCTTTTTAAAAAGGTGCATATTCTACCATTTTTATTTTTATATAAGAGAACATCTGTTTGATACAAGCTCAATATATTGTAAGTGTAGTTCATATGTTCATGCTATGTTCAGATGGTCTTTTTAAAAAAATAAAGCTCCAAGTTTAAAACTCTGTTACAAATACTTTATCCACCCATCCTTGGCATGTGAATGAAGCTGATGGAGAAATGATGTCCACTGCTATTTTGCTGTTCTCTGAGGATTCTGAACTACAGTTCCTAGATGGGTTGACTGATTTTCAGTACTAAAAGGTTATAGAACAGAATCTTCTCTCCTGGAATTTTACTAGCCTTTGGACAGACTAAAATATGTAACTTGGTTCAACTTGCACTTCACTTCCTTTTTCTTTCTTTTTTGTCCCACTTTCATTGCATATGCCCAGTTTCATTGCTGAAATTACTTACCCAATTATTTTTTAACCAACCATTGAATAGTTACTAATTCTAGTCTAACATCAGACTGAACTAGAGTAATATCAAATTGCAAACTGTTACTGTTGTGTAAGGAGTGGCTGTTATGTGTGGCCTGACCAGTCATGATAAAGGTTTAGCATGGCCTTAGGCATTAAACAGTTTGCCCACATTATCTTTGTTAGCCAGATATTTTCAGGCTCCCATCTTCAAACAGAACGACTGGAAGGAAAATATATTTATTCGGGTTAATAGTAATATAGGCTCAACAGCAAGCACAAGAGCCAGAAGTCATTATTTTGTGGTACATAAGAAAGGTGAAAAGTTCATAACTGAACAGAAACTACAAAGATGTCCCAACAGTTGGCACATCTCTCCTGCCAAGCTATTAAAGACAAGACAGTAGGAGATTGGCTGTGAGACACTCACTCTCAGAATCTGTTGTGCATAACATGCATGCTTCAACTAGGCAGGTGCATCTGATCCCACCCAGAAAGGGATGGTGACAAGACCACCTTCTTTCTCCAGATCCAGCACTCCTCCTGTTCCACCTGCACCCTCTGGCTGGTTGAAGTCTTTCCCCTTGACATGAGGTTCTGCACTCCACATTAGGAGAGGAGGTTGGCAGATATGCTTTCTTCTCTCTGACATCTAGAAAGAGAAGGAAATGACCTCTTTCCCTTAATCCTTGTGGGCCCCTTTCCAGTCCCCACTTGCTGCAGCTTCTTCCTCTTGAGTCTGGGGCTGCCTATTCATGCCAGGTCCTGCTTGGAGCCAAGGGGCCCATGACAGATAACTGGCTCAGGTTCTAAAGTAGTTGGCGTTATTTTATGTATATAATCAATCAATATGCAATCTTTCCTTAAACCTTATAGTATCAAAAACTTACTTGGCGTGAGTCTTCCTGTTTGGTGCCTATTACTGAAAAGTACATACCTTGTTGACATTGCCCTCCATAACCTAAATGTAATTGCAGTAATTCAAATTATTACTGCCTTTTTTAAAAGGCAAATTATAAACTATTGCATAATATCTTATGAATATTATATGTACTTGATAATATTTTCTTAACACGTAGTCGTGAATATAGGTGTGCATAAACAAACAGCATGCTCAGCTTTTCCTACATGTTGGCAAAATATTATGGTTTCCAAGAGTGATAAAATATTTGTATTAAAGCAAACACTCTTTCTGATCCATAGGCTAGACAATAAAGTCTATTCTCCAAAGCCATAGATTGAACTTTTTTTTTTAATTTTTCACCACCTTTGTACTAATTTGACCTGCAGTAGTCCATTGTGAGCCTGTCTTTGAGAGATGTGTACAGGTCTTAACATTACCACCCCTGTGTGGGGTACTGGTTACACAAATTGGCTGTATTTGCATGCAAAGCTGAAACATGGCTTAGTGCTGTGTAGACAAGCCTAAGCAAAGAGTCCCAGTTATTCCCCTCTCCAAACTTCTCACATGGACTGGAGAAACAGCTAAATTTCATTTTTTGTGAATCTTGCCTTATAATTTATGTTTGAAGTAGGGTTCTTCCCTAAAACAAATTTCAGTTAGTTTAACAAGTCAGTTTCATAACATACATTATAAAATTAACCAGTTTGCTTTAAACCATTACCCCTGCTTTAAACATAATGGTAAGTCCTGATTTTTCTTTAAAGTGAAACTAAATTCTGTCAAAGGCCTCAGCCATAGGAGTACATGTGAAAGCTAAATGTTTTGGTCCACTTTGTTAAAGCTCAGCTGTGCCGTCTACTTCACTTCTAGTGTTTTGTGCAAATGAGGGCCAAATGGAAAAGCCTGGTCAGTTGTCCACCCTTGTAGAAGAAATTCAGTTTATGTGAAATCTAAAACAGTTGTATGGGTTGCCTCATAATTTATTATACCTCTGTTATGATACTGTAATTGTAGGTATATATTGTTTGCTGCCTGAGGCACCTGTGGGTGGGATAAAAATAAATAGGGATCTCGGCCTGCAAAAAAAAATCACATATGCTTCAGTGAAAATGCCATTAACTCAGAGTTTTGTGAATTTTCCCTATTTAAGATCTCAAGTTACAAACATATTAATTGTACCCATTCCTTATTGTTGTCACACTTGTAGCTAGGAGCAACTACATTTGTGGTTTTGAATAGAGGTCTTACAAAATTGTTACCAAATCATCTTTTAGGGGGAAGTTGAACAAATAGCGATGATGAAACCAAAAGGGCAGAATGTACATGATGAAGGCATGCTTGAATATTTAGAAGACATAATAGGATCAGAACGATTAAAAGAGCCCATTCAAATATTATGTCGAAAAGTTGAAATATTAAATGAACAGAGGGGTGAGAAGGTAAGACTTTGGATTACTAATTGTTGTTTTTAAGGTATAGAATAAAATAAGTATTGTATGGAGTGCTGCTCTTCAGGATTCCATCCATTCCATTTTATTCCCCTCTTCAGCTCTTACTCACCAGCATTCAGTATTCTGTGGCCACTGAATGTGCTCAGTCCTCATTAGGCTGTGTTTCTTTGTGGGAAGAGGGAGAGACACAATTCAAGCTACATTAAAATTCTGGATTGCCCATTGATTCCTATAGCCTAGTCAATCTTCCATCCTTGGGGTCATTTAAAAATACAGCTTTTCCTACAGTGGAGGAAAGTGTTCTTGCATGAGAGAGAACCAATTCTAGTCCTGACTGTGTCCTAGAGTCTGTGCTGGCAGAGCACTGTCAGTTTTTTCTTGGGACTTACGTATCTATTCCCTGTTTTCTCCCCCTCCCCTTTGGGGTATTGAGTCAGAAAAGGCCGCACAAATGACGTCTCAATGTGAACCCAAGAAGTAGCCAATTGAGACAATGACATGGTTCTTTCTATGTATTTTTTTATATATCTAGATATGTCTTCCCAGATACTCCACTTCACTCCTCCTTACCTCTAGTTTCCTGTTTGTGCATTTTAAAGTTGGATTTCTAGGGCCACTGAGCATGTTCGATTGTCATGGGGCTTTTGGGAGAGTTGGGTTTTTACTCTAAATATATTGTATACTTTTGGAAACCTTGTTAAGGTTCCTCTCAAATCTCCTAACACCCACCCTCCTGTATGTGGTTGGTACTGCTTCCACTATGTAAGCAATAATGCTTTCTCTGAGGATTTGAATTAATATATATAGGATAGTATTTAGCATTATCTTTTTGATAAGCCTTTGTAAGTTTCAGGATTACATTTTGCATATACTGTGGGAGGGAGGGAACTGATATTTCTTGGACCAGAGTGAGCTGGGTGATTGCAGTAGAAAAACACAATTCCTGTCATTCTACTGGTTTGTGCCCATAGTGTCTTACGTGCTGTAAAGCTCTCGTCTTTCCTGTTTCATACAAAGTGTTTTTATGGTGTGCATATCCGAGCATTAAACCAACCATTATTTATGAAATATTCTGTCTAGTTGAACAGAGTTAAAATGGTGGAAAAAGAGAAAGATGCCTTGGAAGGAGAACGGAACAAAGCACTTGAATTTCTTTCTCTGGAAAACAAAATGTTCAGAGAAAAGAATAAGATTTGTCAGTACTACATGTAAGTAGCATCATTTGATATGATTTAATGTGTGTTTTGATGGTAAAATTTCCTTACCGCCCACCAGTTCTCAATGGAAGGAGGATTCGGCTTGTGCCATAGAACCCCCTACCAGCCACCTAGAATCCTGAAACACCCACTAGTGGGCGGTAGGGACCAGGTTGACAACCCCTGCTCTACATCATAGTAAATACAATGTGTTGGCTCTAAAGGTAGTTGCATTTAGTCCCCACTGAAATAAGTGGAACATAACTGTACCTAACTTAGTCTTGATTTAACACATTGCTTTTAGATTCAAGTAGTATGCTGCTACTCTTAAATACATTTTATTTGAAGGGAATAGTATGGCATAGACATCCCAAAGTGATTTATTTACTGGGGACATGAAAGATTTAAAATGTATGTTGCCAGGTCATCTCTTCAGCAAATTAATTTAGAAGGATTGGTGGTAGTTGCTACTTTGGAGAACTGGGGTGAGGCTCTTATTATTTAATTAAAATGTATATTTGAATACCTTGAGCAGTGAGAACCTGTGCATGACAACAAGTGTTGTGGCACTGCTAATGCCAGAGCAGCTGAAGCACAAACAAGTTGGGTGGAATACTGACTTTGCTCCATCTTCCTCTTAAATACCCATTCTACCACCTTGGTACACTTTTTGGCTAGCACTTGGGTGTGGTGGGTCTTCATTCAAGGCTCTATCTAGGTCTCACAAGTTCTATCATTTAGTCTGGAATTTCTTTGTATAAAACTCTGGCACTACATGGGAGCTTTCCACAGTATGAGTAGTGACTGTATTGTGGGCTGCTAGTGGTGTAAAATACTCTTAAAAAGAGTATTCACCTTGACTAACTTCAGTTGCTCTAAATTTTGGGAAAATAAATCCTCCTCCTTAATATTGCTAATTTTTTGGTTGATAAATGCCAATAGGTGATACAGTGCTTGCATAGCAAACTTTTTGCTGTCATGAGTCCTGTGAATGTCCTGGAGTGTTTGGTCAGTTCCAGAGGAGGAGAGGAAGGAGATTGGAGAGTTAAAACTAGAGGACTCTGGGGAGGGTCCTAACAGAACGATGGAGGTGGAATTAAGACCCCAAGAAATGTCTGATCCTGGGGAGGTATTCTTCAGCTTGTGTGGTGGAGATCTGGATCAGGGGAATGACCAAGCGAGTTGTTGGAAGAGTGGCCCACCCCAACTACATCAACACCCTCTGCTCTGCCAGCACAAACAAACTGTGCAGAGCCAACCCACTCAGGTGCAGAGGGAGTGTCACTTGTTGGATCAGTGTCTTAGCTCATGCTTCGTCATGTAGTTAACGTCTCATGTACTAGCTGATTTCTGTACCCTGTAACTTTCCTTACGTATGATTTGATCTAAAAATTAAAGCCTTTGGCAGAAGTGGAGTTGTGAGTTGAAGTTCTTCATCCAACATGGAGGGCCAAGAGAAAATCTGCCTTGGAAGTGATTTTCAATGGGTGAAGAGGACAAAGAAGTTGCTGTGTGTGCTGGCACAATGTTGGATCTCTCCCAACTATTTTAGTATCTTTATTACGATGAGAACAATTGTCTGCATTATCAGACGTGTGAAACCTATCTTTTTCTTTTTTAAAGTTATGAGTTGCAGAAGCAGATAACTGGACTGGAGACCCAGAAAGAAGAAATACATGAAGATACTAAAGAAGTTAATGAGAAAAGCAGTAAACTGTCAGATGAAAAGAAAGATAAGAATAAAGCTCTGAAAGAAATTGAAAAGTAAACATTAATAATTCTATTATTTTGCAGGCGTTAACAATATTTGAAATTTGCGTTCATGTTGGTGCATTTTGTGCAATGAGCATGACACTTTGCTTCCTTTGTTGTTGTCATCCATCTGTCTCAGGAGACAGTGGAGTGTACCTCCAGGAGTGAAGTCAGACCCCTGAGGTGACCTCCCCAGAAGGAGCACAATGTGTCCACCAGAGATACTACCCCTCCCCTAACACCCCATATATATATATACACACACACACTTTGTAAAAGGTTTTTTTTTATAAAAAAAAAACCAGCTTAGTATGATCATACCATCTTTAACTGATTGAAAAGGTAATTGGTATGTTTCCTCTTTTTCTAGAAAACTGAATAAAATCACAGCATTCATAGAAGAAAATAAAAATACATTTAAACAGCTCGATTTGGAGGATGTTCAAGTAAGGGAAAAACTAAAACATGCAAAAAGCAAGTCAAAAAAACTAGAGAAGCAGCTTCAGAAGGATAAAGAAAAGGTATGCCTGTAAACCTCATTCTGATATGTTTGGGCAAAATACTATTGAAAATTGACTTCAAAAGGTCAGTGTTTGCTTCATTATGCTATCTACCTGAAAGCGTTTTCTCAATGTGCTATTAAAAATTTAAGAATAAAATCTGGAGCCCAAGCCTAAAATATTTTATACTCTGAAGTGAGACTTTTATATTTCAGTGGGATGCTTCCTAGTAGAAGAGGCCCGGTGGAGTGCAGCAGCAGCAACCTTTCTGCAGTGGAATTACTGCTGCTTACTGGGAGGGGTGCAGCAGGGAGATTGGGGGTGCACAAAGCACACTGGTGGGAGAGCTGGATTGACTCCACCAGTTCTTTCACACAGCTCCAACAGCAACTGCACTGCCAAGTGAGGTAGCACAGTGCCAAGTGAGGTAGTGCAGCAGCCGCTTTCCCTCGTGTCCTCCAGCCAGCCCCAGAGCATGAACTCTATATTTTGGTCTGGATTGGAGAGAGAATTGGGATAGGGGGAGCTGGAGAGCAGTGGAAAATAGGCATTGAGAGAGTGTTCCCCACTTTACACAATTTCACTTATGGGCACAGGGCCCTGGAATGTAACCCTTGTGTAAGTGGAGGGATTCCTGTATAATCTCTTGTGCAATAAAATCATTTTTAACCTTATTTATTGAAAAGTTTATATCTGCCTTGCTTGTATATAACACCCAAAACAGATTAAACACGAAACCCTTTTAACAACCATTATCGTAGAACAAAAAGTTGAAAGACAGGTGCATATTACCAATCCAAAAATGACACACCTTGTCATCTAGCCAACTATAATGTCTGCCTAACCAATAAGGTCTGAAGGCAATAAGGTCGGGGGGGGGGGGAGAGGAAGAACAGCCAGGTGGATCTCCTAGGATGAGGAATTCCACAATCTGGGTTGCCTCTATAAGGAAGCCACTTTCCCACATTCTTTGCCTCATGGCAGGGTGATACTGGCCAGTTATTCCAGAATGGCTGTGCCTACCCAATGCAGTTTTCTTCATATGGGGTCAGTGTGCCCCCACATTTTTGAACCACAGAAGCTTATGATGATTGCTGCCTCTGTAGCCTGTACTTTTCTACTTAGACAGGCATATTTAGCAATAGACATGGGCTACCACATAAGTGCAGGTGCTTTGCAAAAGGTTATACAATTCTGGCAGCTCTCTTGTTGGTATCTGACTAATGTGTTCTGCCAGCACAAGGATTTTTGCAAGTGTGACGGAACTTTCCTTCCCTGCCCCCTTAAATCTGTTCTAGGGGTTCCACCAAGCCTCCAGAGCAGATTTGGGGGATGGTGAAGGGTGTGTGCAGGAAGGGGGGTGGAGATCTTTCACACAAGCAGAAATTATTGTGCAGATGGAATGTGTTAGTTGGATAACTCCCAAAGTAGCTGAAATTGGTCTCTAGTGAACCAGTTATTGGTAAGTGATCTTTTCCTGAGTAAGAAAGGAAATGAATTCGTCATGAGCAAATGTGTCAAGGAAAAAATTGCAAAAGAGGCTTTAGTGTGTATCTTATTGCCTGAATCTTCCTGAAAAATAATAGGATACTTTTCATGTTACACCTTCATGTTGTTATTGTCAATCTAAATTTATAAAGTGTAACAAATATATTTAATTGGTGCTACTACAAGGTGCTATGTAATACCTATTCTGCATTTGTAAAAACCCAATTGTTTAGTGTGGCAGCACCTATACTTTGAAACTCGCTGCCTATAGATATCAAGCAGACACCTTCACTGTATTTTTGGTGCCTGATAATATAATTGTTTAGACAAGCCTACCGAGATACTTAGAAATGCTGATGCGAATTTTAATCTGTTATACTATTTTAACTCCTGTAGCTCTTACTGGTTTTAATATGTTGTGATTTTTTTCCTGATTTTATAGTTTTATCTTTTTGTAAACAGCTTTGAGTTTTTGTGATCAAGCAGTGTATAAATTTTATGAAATAAATAAATATGAAATAATTCTTCTAAGCCACCTGTGCTATGAACAATTGTGCTTAATAGATCTGCCAGTGAAGTGCAGTTTGTTTGGTGAAACTGGTTTCCCTGTTGGAGAGACTGTTCCCCAAACTGAAAAAAATAACATTAACTTTTTCATAGGTTGAAGACTTGAGAAGTGTTCCTGCCCGTAGTGAATCTGCTATTGGTGAAGCAACAGCTAAGAGAGAGGTTCTAGAAAAAGAAAAGAAAAGGGTAGAGGAAAAACTAAAAGAAGTTATGGACAGTCTTAAGCAGGAAACTCAAGGACTGCAGAATGAAAAAGAGGTTTGTACACTTGATGCATTCAGCTATCTCCCCTGGAGTCTAGAAGCAAATCAGCGTAATTAACCAAGTAATAGGCTCTCTTTATCTCTTCTCGGTCAGAACAGAAGTTAAAGTATATTGCAGAATAAACTAAGCAGCCAGCCAAGTAGCAATTACTTCCCTGCAAGCAGCTGACACCTGCTTACACTTGTGGCATTGCCATTGCATTGCACTGTACTAAACATCCTGGAAATACATATGAGCATTATTACTGTCTTATAGCATTTCCCCTTTTGAAGGCCAGTGTTTCTTACTAAGGACATTCATTGGCTGCACTATGCTAAGTGGATTCAACACTGCTTTTATCTCTTGCTTAACTAATACGGAGCTATGAACCATGCATGCATGCATATGAGGTTCATTTTCGCTTTCCTGTATTAACACCAGAATATAGAGGAAAATGGCAGTTGACATAATCTGGCTGGCTGTCTGGTTGGTTTTTCAGATAACCAGATCTGCTTGTGTGTCTTTGTTCATAATGCTATTTTTATTCTCCAGTAAGGGAAATGTAGTGCTTGTTAGCAAAAGGAAGAACAGTATTGATTATGGGTGAGCAAAGCAAGGGCTGCATGACCATTTATTTGAATGGATGGATTAAATCCCTTGCTACGTATCTATAAACTGAAACTATCTGAGTTAATCTGTGTCGTTTATGCAGTGTATTTTATATTTTGCATTTTTGTCAAAGTGGTTTACAGTTTAAAATAATGCCTTCCAATCTAGACCTGGTGCAAAAGGGATGAAACAATGAGGTGTGAGTGAAAAAGAAAGCAAATTCTGATAAAGACTTTCAGACTGTTATCCAAAATGCTCATTGGAGGAGATGGTTTTGGGATGAAAGGAGCCAAACAGTCCCAGCTAAACCAATGGAGAGGGCTTCTTACCGTATTTTTCGCTCCATAGGGCGCACTGGACCATGGGGCACACCTAGTTTTTTTGGGGGGGGGGGATAAAGAAAAAAAATTATTCCCCCCCCCCCAAAGAGCAAAGAAGCCAAGACAGCTGTCTTGGCTTCCTCTTTAGCCACACACAACCTCTCCAGCTGGCTTTTTTTTTAGCCGCGGGGCTGGGACGGGGGAAGCCGGAGCAACCTCGCCGCCGCTCCTGGGGCTTCTAGCCATGGGGCTGGGACGGGGGAAGCCCGAGCTTCCCCAGCCCCCAGAACAGGCTGCTATCCACAAGCCTTCGGAGCCCGGCGGGAACTCCTGACGCACTCAGAAGACTTGCGGAGAACAGGCAGCTATCCACAAGCCTTCGGAGCCCGGCGGGAACCCCCACCGGGCTCAGAAGGCTTGCGGATAGCTGCCTGACTTCAAGATTTACCAATGTGGAAGGACTGCTGATAGAGGTAGTTCTAGATGGGGAGGAGACAATCAGCATTTCACTGAAGCTGATTTTTGGGGGGGTCGCTGGCTTATCTCTATTTTTCAGGAGTGGCATTGCAGCTGAGAAAAACTATTCTGGGAGAATTGCCAGGATCTGTGCATTACCACTTGAATTGTGAGCAAAGGTTTTCGTTTTTTAAATATGACCTTTATAAATTTCATTTTCATAGGACAAAGAAAAAGAACTCATGGAATTCAGCAAAACGGTTAATGAAGCACGTTCAAATTTGGAGGTGGCACAGTCAGAACTTGATCTCTACCTTAGTCACCATAATACTGCAGTATCTCAGTTTAAAGCAGCAGAAGAAGCTCTTCAGACTGCTTCAGGAACACTTAAAGAAAGGTTAGCCACTATCAAAGAACTGGAGTCAAAACTGCCTCAAGCTGAGCATGATCTAAAGAAGGTTAGACGTTACTGAAGATTTGTTTATATTCCTGAAATGCTTAACTTCATATTGCAATTTAAGTGTTACTACTTTCCCCAGAAATGTTTGGTGTTAAGACTGTCAGAACCATTACTATCAATAGTATTAAAACCTGTAAAGACACCCCGCATAGTTCCTCTACAATTACTTTCTTAGATGGCACCCCCACCCCCCCTTCTGCTGTTGCTACTCTAGGAAGGAAACAAGCCAGAGGGTAGTTTTGCATTCTGTGCAAACCAACACACATGGTTTGTTAGGGGAAAACAAACTACAAGTACTGTTTCACACGTAACATGAAGCCAGCTTCTGGCTTATTCCCCCACTCCATTGCAGTAACAACACAAGTGAAGGAATTGGGGGCTGTTGAGCAGCATGCATCAGTACACTGCTCGTTAACATTAAACTGGTTTGATAGAGTGGAGTCAAGGACACTCATTGAATAGGATAACTTCTCCCGCTAGGCTGGATAGGCAGTTCATAGGTTCCATCTTGAGGGCCTGCACCCAAGTTATAATTCACTCACCTTCTCCATTTAGTTCTGTCCCTTAAGATATGGCCCCAATTAAATGCCTTTTACATGGGCACTAATCCTAGTGTCTGAGTAGGGTTTAGATGGTCATCTCTCAGTGCAGTTTCTACAGTGGGTGTTAATACATTGGGATGTCACCAGTTTTTTCTTCAAATAAAACATTTTTGTAAATAATCTCTTTGAGGACCTGAAAGGTCCTATTCAGTTTCTTCATCTAACTACAAAATCCTTGTATTCTGTTGACACATCCTTTGTATCCACTTCCCAAGGTGGTATGTGACGCTAACAGGAAGATACGAAGGTGGGAAAGAGTTGCTATTGAACTGTTAAAATATTCATACAGGCCAAAAACATGGAAACAGATACTGAGTGTGAAAAAGTTTTATTTAATGATACATTTCATGATCTAGCTGAATAAGGGAACTTCTGCACCAGGACATCTAGAAGTGATAATTATGGTGTCATGTCCTAGACATTAAAAGTTCAAATGCGCCTGTTAACCCAGAAAGTCTGGGAACCCCAGCTTAGTTCCTCTATAGTGGAGTTTGTTACTAGAGGAATACCATTTCTTTAGAAAATCTCAATTCTGTAATGAACTATTTCTGGAATATTCAAAAACAAAATAATTTAATGCCTTTTTTGTTTAAGAAAGAGAATGATCTTAATAAACTTGTAAAAGATGAAGCAAACATCAAGAATTATGTTCAAGATCTGCGTCAGAAAGTAGAAGAAGCAAGAAGCTCATTGGCAATAAATAGAAGTCGAGGAAGAGTTCTTGAAGTTTTACTTCAACAGATGAAGTCTGGGAAAATCCCTGGAATTTATGGAAGACTAGTAAGTTCTTACTTTTCTTGCCATTTCTGTATTGTTCTTTTTCCCATTGCCAGTGAAAGGTTGTCAGATTGGGTAATGTCTCCACTTTGTGGTTGAAGGTAGGAATAGAACTAGAGGGAAGTAGGCAGCTCCCATAATTTAGTTTGCATTCTGCCTTGTTTGAAGAAGTCACATCATTCTCAAGCTCCCATTCTTCTCAGGCCAGCTTTAGTTGTGCGTTTTATTGTATTTCTCATTCACCTCTTGCAGTATATGTGTTGTTCGCACACATCCCCTCTTCCCTTTAGTACAGCTTAGCAATTTGTCTCCTTCAGGTGTTTTATTGCATGGTGTTCTTCTAACGGAATTGTATGGTGTTCTAATGGGATCAATTTCTGGATAGCAAAAGTTAGGGACATTCTCTTCCTCCAGGAAGATCTTTGTAAACACTCTCAAAAGGCACATATGTAGCAACTATATCTTCTATCCCTTTTTAGTTGGCCTCATCTACAATTTCATATCTGTCGCTGAAACATTTCCTTCATAGAGCTATGCTGAAATGCAGAGCTGTACAGTGGTACCTTGGTTCTCAAACGCTGAAAACCCGGAAGTGTTCCGGTTTTCAAAAGTTTTTTGGAAGCCGAACATCAGATGTGGCTGTCGGCTATTGTTTCCGGGGCGCCTGAAGCAATCAGAAGCTGCGCCTTGGTTTTCGAACATTTCAGAAGTCAAATGGACTTCTGGAATGGGTTAAGTTTGTGCTTTTGTTTTTGCTATTTATTTTTTGTTTTTGAGGCTTTTTCGGTTAATTTGTTTTTGTGACTGTGTGGAACCCAGTTCAGCTATTGATTGATTGATTGATTGATTGATTGTGTGACTGCAGAAATGGATAAAAGCCCCCCATCCAAACAATGACTATCATCAGCTCAGGTAAGAAAAAAAGTAATTTTAATTTTTATCGTCTACAATACTGTCTTATTTATTTTATAGTACAGTACATTGATTATTGCTTTCATTTTATGGCTCAGTGGTCTCGTTAGATAGTAAAATTCATGTTAAATTGCTGTTTTAGAGATTGCTTTTAAAAGTCTGGAACAGAAGAATTCGTTTTGCATTGCTTTCTATGGTAAAGCGCGCCTTGGTTTTGGAACGGACTTCAGGAATGGATTAAGTTTGAGAACCAAGGTACCACTGTACAGGGTTTTCTCAGCTCTCCAGAGACTGCCTTTGAATCATTTATGATAGTGCCCCTAAGAGTGTTTAAAATCTATTTCCAAGTAGCCATCACCTCTTCCTGCAGGGTATCTGAGCTGAATGCTTTCTCCAGTCTCCACTGTAAAACATTTGTGTGTTTTTCATAAGGATAGGGTAGTGTTGAGGGCAGACCCAGCTTTCATGCCCAGTCCTATCAAGGTTCCATAGACGACAATAATTGGTTGTCACAACCAGCTGTCCAGATCCTTGCCACCCTTTGGAGCAGGCCTAGCACTCTTTAGCTGCCTGAAGGGCCATGAAGGTTTACTTAAATAGGACCAAAGTTTTCTGGCAGTTTATTATTCCACTCAGCTTCTCTTAGATCTATAGTTAGGGAAGTAGGTGTTTTTTCTCTTCAATCACCTTATATATTAATAATGTATGGCCTGTTTGAGCTTGGTGAATACACAGACTTAATTATGGGAGGTACCTGCTTCCCCCAAGATCTGTTTCTGCTTTGGGCTACAAGGTTTACCCAACCTGATCTTGCACTGGCAATGTAAAGCTAACCTTCAGATAGATACACAGTGGTACTTCTTCTCTTCCTTTATCTGAGTAGGCTAACTTGGTTAGTGAGAATATTTAGCAGGGGAAGTTGTCGTACTTGGTAAGCCCAAGACGCTGAGGCAGCTTTTGAAAGGACTGCATGCACAATCATCTCTCCAAGACAAAAGTTGATTTCCAAATTAAAGAAAAGGTTACTCAGCCTCTCTGAGTCTTCAAGGAAACATGCAAAAATACTGGGCAGCAGCATTGTCCAGCATCTCTGGATGTAGCCAAGCTACCTTTTTTCTGCATTCACCTACATTACAGTATTGGCCCGAATATAAGCCACACCTGCAAATAAGCTGCACCTTTAAAATGTTAGAGGGCTTTTTCCTCTGGTGGCAGATGACAGAAACTATGACACCACAAGACCGGTGTAAAACCAAACAAATAAAGGTTTTATTACAAAACAACAAAGCTTGTGGGTGTTTTTCCTTGCAGGCAAAGTTCAAACTGCAAATTTTCCTCCTTTTTAGTCATGACCAGCTGTACCCAATCTGTCCAAAACTCACAGAAACAGTTCTTAAAGGTACATGAATTTACTGTTTCTTTGCAGAATGACTCCCAACATAAAATTCATGGGGGGGGGGGAGAAAAAAAGACAATACCTGACCACGGGTACCATTCCCTCACACTCCTGGGCTGCTTCCTGGGGGGCAGCCGCGCCGCTTTGCCGGTGGCCTTCCCCCCGACAGTTCGGGGGAGACTTGGGAGCAGCAGGAGGGCTGAGCACTGTTGCCCCATGCTCCCGGCTGCTCTCTGGGTGGGGGTGGGGTAAGCTGTGCTGCTTTGCCAGTGGCGTAAGGTCGCAAATATAAGCTGCACATTTTTTCTCCAAATTCTAATCGTGAAAAGTTAAAGTGTGGCTTATATTCTGGCCAATACAGTAATATTTCACTGTCTCTTCTCCAGTCTGGAAGCTGATTGCCAAAGTGCCCTGTGAACCTATTATGCATTCTGCCCAAGTGTAGCTACTTTAAGAAGTAAGAGATTAGCCAGAACAGTATGCAGATTTGAGCAACTGCCTTTTGAGATACTAAAAAGGTAAAGGGACCCCTGACCATTAGGTCCAGTCGTGACCGACTGGGGTTGCGGGGCTCATCTTGCTTTATTGGCCAAGGGAGCCGGCTTACAGCTTCCGGGTCATGTGGCCATCATGACTAAGCCGCTTCTGGCGAACTGGAGCAGCGCACGGAAACACCGTTTACCTTCCCGCCAGAGTGGTACCTATTTATCTATTTGCACTTTGATGTGCTTTTGAACTGCTAGGTTGGCAGGGGCAGGGACCGAGCAATGGGAGCTCACCCCGTCTACCCCATCGCATTTGTTCTGAGCCATAATTTCTTAGTTAACATCTTTTTTTAAAAAAAAATCTACCCTAAATCATGGGAGCAGTGTGAAAGGACATTAAAACGACAACGTGAGAAGTTCTTTTATGTTAAGGGATGAGATCCATTAAAACCAATGGGACTTACATGCAATTATGCTTAGGACTGTATGTCTGGTACTCATATTACTAACCAAAGTGCTTTCTTTTCTTGGTACTAGGGTGACTTGGGAGCCATAGATGAGAAGTATGATGTTGCAATTTCATCATCATGTGGAGCGTTAGATCACATTGTAGTCGACACCATGGATACCGCTCAAGAATGTGTTAGATTTTTGAAGAAGGAAAACATTGGAGTGGCAACATTTATAGGGCTTGACAAGGTTTGTAATAACTTTTTTTTAATAGATAACCTTTTAAGTTGAATAAGTCGAAGTTGCATATAGATTTGTTTTTACATTACTATGTTCAGCTGGTTTTTACAGTGTCATTTTTTAGATTTTAAAATGGCTTATAATAGTAAAACTGTTTTACATATGATGGGTACAAATACTGTAAGATATATTTGTATAAATAGTATCTTATTACAGCCTATTAAAATAGTCTTACTAGTGACAGCTCATGTTTGTAATAAACATCACAAAGTCTCAGTTTTTAATATAAGAGTAAATACATACTAAGAGTTATATATCTGCATAACATAGATTTACATAAGGGAAAAATGGTGCTTCATGTTCAAACACGTATTAGAGAGTAAACCCTATGGAGTTCAGGGAGCTTTATTTGAATAAGCCTGTATATGATTGCACTGTTGTAATAAAGTATTTGAAAACAATTAAAATATGAACAAAGATCTATGAAAGTAAACTAAAGAGGTATATCAAGGATCTGTGCAGTTCTTGATGGTTAGTTTACTGGTTTTGTGGTGGTTTTAATCTTTCCAGATGACAGTATGGGAGAAAAGCATGGGAAAAATCCAGACTCCTGAAAACATTCCTCGTTTGTTTGATATGGTAAAAGTTAAAGATGAGAAGGTTCGCAATGCTTTTTATTTTGCATTACGTGACACTTTGGTAGCTAATAACCTGGACCAGGCTACAAGGGTTGCGTTCCAGAAAAACAAGAGATGGAGAGTTGTAACTTTACAAGGACAAATCATAGAACAATCAGGTATTTAAATTTTTTTAAAGTTGTGGTTAAAGTTTTATTTGAATGGGAAATAAAGAATTGCTAATTTGTTCTTGGTACTTCCATAGGTACAATGACTGGTGGTGGAGGAAAAGTAATGAAGGGTAGAATGGGATCCTCTGTTGTAGTTGAAACATCAGAAGATGAGGTTAGTATGCTTTCTCGAACACCTGAATTCCTAATGAGTGGGGAGAATCTTTTACTGGTTACCTGCCAAGTGAAATCAGTGGGACAGAAAATACCTATCTAGTGCCAGGGTGGCTGTGGTCAGGGGCACAATCTGTGGATATGATGGGGAATGAAGGAACTTTTCAATCGAATGTCGCTCATGGAATGCCCTATTTTGGCCCTTGCCACCTGCGCGCGACCTCTGGGACTGGTGTGCTTGCTTGGTAGCAGAGATGCAGTTCTATAGTAGCACCCCCAGCCAACCTTTAGCAGGGGCTATGTTGGTTCTGAAAGCTCTTTCTTTTCTTATATTAAGTCTAGACATATAAACACTGAAATATATTTTGATGAATTGGGAGCTTTTTTAGTCTGGTATTGAGAACAGTTGGCTCTCCAGATGTTGAAACAACCCTCTCATCATCCATGTCCATTCACTAGCTGAGGCTGTTGACAGCTGAAGTCCAATAACATCTGGAGGGGCATAGGTTCCCCATCCCTGGTTTATTTGCATTGTTATATACATTACTTTTTTTACATTTTATAACTTGCCCCTAGGTAAATAAAATGGAATCTCAGCTGCAAAAGGATCTCCAAAAAGCAACACAGTTTCAGGAACAAAAAGTGCAACTTGAAGAAGCAATATCAAAATTGCACCAGAGCATTAGAGAAATGAGGAACACGTTGGGAAAGTACAGTGCAAACATTAAGGTAATCATAAGTTCGGCTAAATATACCTTATTGCTTTTTCTCCAGTCATGTCTTCTGATGGAGATTATCCTTTAAATATACTATCTTATATGAAGGATTTCAGGTATTTTAAAACTTGTTCAAAACACAGGCAATAGGAAAGTGGGCTGTTTGGCTTTGGCTGTTGATACTTGTTCCTGCATTGTATGGAAGAATGTTAAGAGCAGTTATTTTGAAAAGAGTGTTTGAGCCAGAGAGAATGTTAAAAAAAACCCCACAGGTTTTAGAAAAGGCAGGCCAGACAAACTAGTTTAAGATAGGGAAGAGTAATTGTCTCCAAAAAGAAAAGGCAAAAGGCAAGTTGTACACCCTATTAAAATGTTCTTAAAAATTTATAATGCACCTAATGTTTTCTGGTAAGCCTGTGGGCAGCAATTATCTTGGGGGTCTTTCGCCTATATTCTAAGCCAGCACAGGCTCCCATCTAAGAGTTATTTGTTAAGTCTGTCTCCCAAGTCCAAGGTTAGGATCTTTATTGGAGTTAGTCCTTCAGCCTAAAAAAACCCCTGAAATAATTATGTTAGTTGGTGTGGGCTGTTTTAGCTATTTTTATGTATGCAAATGTTTTATATGTGTTTTTATTGTGTTGTAAATCACTGCTAGATGCCTCATAGGAATAGTGTCACAAATGAAATTAAAAGTAATTAATAATTGTGTTCTTTAGAGTTTGTCAGAGCAAGAGGCTCACTTAAAAATCCAGATTAAAGAACTTGAAAGAAATGTAATTGCTGCAGCTCCAGACAAAATCAAGCAGAAAGAAATGGAGAGAAAATGTCATTGTTTCAAAGAAGGTATGTCAACATTGCAGTGAAATATAATTGAGGGTGAATCATAATTGATGTGTTTTAGGGGTCACCCACTTTTTTGGCCCATGGGCACATTGGGGGGGGGGGACCTGTACACGCAGATCCAGCTTTTAGTCTGCTCACTATATAAAACTTCACTTTTCTGAACATACCTCTCTGTGCCCCTCACTCCTATCTGCTAGAAATCAAATAAGAGATTCAATAATTTGGAGTCTATTGTATTTCTATTCAGTAAAGCTATCCTTTCCAGTTAGTCAACAAGCCTGATGCTAGTAGTTATAATTTTCCTTGTAAGAAATCTATTCAATCTACAAAGCAAATAATTTAACAAATGCTGTTTAGGATATTACAATTGAAGTAATGCACACATTGTATTATAGCTAAGTAAATGCAGATATACATTTATTTTGCACAATAATAAATCTTGTAAACATATAAACATTTGAACACGTAGTTTGCTCATACCATACTGTTTATATATTTAGCACTAGAAATATTCATCAAGTTCTTTTCTTCTTTTCTCTTCTCTTCTTTTCTTTCTTTTTCTTTTTTTGTTTTTTGTTTTTGTTTTACAGATTATGACAAAGTTGCTGCAAAGGCTGGTAAATTGGAAACAGAAATAAAGAGATTGCATAATCTCATAATTGACATAAATAATAATAAACTTAAAGGTCATCAAGACAATCTTGATAAGATAAACAAGGAAATAGATCAATGTTCTTCTGCTATTACTAAAGCTCAGGTGGCAATCAAGACAGCAGATAGGTATGGAAATGATTTTATATCCTTTGGAACCAACATAAAAAATAAACAGGACACTCATTTCATTATAGAGTTTAAAGAAAACAAGCAGCAAAATTATCAAGTAATGGATTTGCAACATAGTAGCTGGTTCTTTTTAAAATAAAAGCTTCTATTAAAATATTGATTTTCGTGCTAATAGATTCTGTGCTTGTGTTGTGTGTTATCATACACTGTGGTACCTCAGGTTACAGACATTTCAGGTTACAGACGCTTCAGGTTTCAGACTCCGCTAACCCAGAAATAGTACCTCGGGTTAAGAACTTTGCTTCAGGATGAGAACAGAAATCATTCTCTGGCGGCAGCGGGAGGCCCCAATAGCTAAAGTGGTACCTCAGGTTAAGAACAGTTTCAGGTTAAGAACGGACCTCCAGAATGAATTAAGTTCTTAACCTGAGGTACCACTATATTTAGCCACTGAAATAGTGTGTCAGGAAATCCATGGACAATGGGGGTAGGAAATAGGTATCCCAGGAAATGATAAAAAAGTGGGAAAACGTAGGTGAGTAGTCTCCAGAAGGTGCATATAGTCAGAACAACTTTGGAACCAGCCCCACCTGACCATCTCTACCTTTCTGAAGCAGGCACACTGAGCAGGTCTTGCACCCCACGCAAGGCAGCGAGCTTTTAAGTTCTCTGCCTTGCTTACCAGGCTTTGCGAAGCTCCTTCCCAGAGCCTGATAAGCAAGTCTGAGAGCTGTAAAGCTCTGCCATGAGAACCCTATGCAGAAATAGCTTTTAAGTTCTCTGCCTTCCATGTGTTCAGTTTGTGCAATTTCAGCTGACCAGCTGCCAAGCACGTAACGCTGCAATTGCACAAGTTAAATGCACGGAAGTTGCAAGTTAGTTATATTTCCAGTCCTTTCGCTCTATAGAAATTTAAAATCTGTGGTGTGTCTTTTTCATAATGAAAACAGATTTTCCAAATGTAAATATTACATCCCTGTGAATAGTTAAAGAGGGCCATCATATCACAGTCTTCTAATGTCAATATTTTGTTTTATATTTAATTTTTAAATTTGATTTATACTCAAGGTTTTAATGTCAGAAGAGTAGAGGCATCTTACCTACTTTATTATTGTATTGTATTTGATAGAAACCTGAATAAATCAGAAGATGCTGTTCTCCACACTGAGAAGGAAATTGAAGAGAATAAAAAAGCCCTCCAAGACTTAACAGAACAGCTGACTACACTAGAAGAAAAAGCTGCTAAAGTTATGAATGACAGCAAAGAAGCTGAAGTATGTATGATACTAACTTACATTCTTTAAATAGGGTGTGTTTTAAAAGATGCAGAACAGTGTATTAACACTAAAAATGTATGTGATGTACAAGTAGAGTTTTGATGCATGTGGTAATAAAATCCACTACAAGTCTTCAACACCAGCAAAAATTGTATTTAAGAGAAAATAGGATTCAATTGCTCAATTTATTTATATCATTTTAAAGGTACGCTCATGTTGCATAAAAATGAGGTGCTGTTCACTCCAGAGAATTCACTATTAACACTTAAAAGCATTACTCTTCCTGTTCCAGGTAATAATTCTATATGCATCACTTCGGAATAGAAAAACGTGTGTTTGTAAGGGGTGCATGTATAAAAAAAGCTGACTTTTCCCTCTTTCTCCAGGCATTAGTGTACTACCAGTCTTTTGCAGCTCAGAGGTGGTGAGAAAAGCTGGTGTTCCACATGTCACTGAGTTGATGCTACTCAACACAAGGCTGCACAGAGAGGCCCCCTCCCTCCCTGCCCCTTTGTTAACACCTGCTGCCACTATGCTAAAACATTCCCCACAGCATTTGACCTTCCAAACCGTTATGTTGGACAATTATTTTGACGTTGGGTATTACCTGTTTTTCCCCCCACATTTTAAAGAGACATTAGCATCTAGAACAAATTGGAGCTCTAGAAATGTAAACCTTTTCCGGTAACTGAATAATAAAAAATAAACTTCCACCTATGATCTTTACTTAGGAGTCTTTGCCAGAGATTCAAGCAGAACACCACTCTATGCTTCAGAAAATTAAAGCTATCCAAGATGAAGAGCATTTGCTTCAAAAAGAGGCTCTTAATATTAGGCTTAAAATTGAACAGCTAGACAGTCATATTGCGGAGCATCAATCAAAGATTAAATATTGGCAAAAAGAGGTAAATACTTTATAATACCTTACTATTTTAAGAAGTACTATAATATTATGTTTTGGGGGGGAAACTCTTTTTTACTGCTTTCCCCAATCCTGTCATATAGCAGGATTGGGTTCTTTGTTTTTTGTTTTTTAATATTGCATGTTATCTATCATACAGTAAACTACCAAGATCCTGAAAAACTATAAAAGTCACAGACTATGCCTCATTGGAGAGTATACTATTTTCATATCCCACCCAGTCTCTTTATTATCTAGAGCCACTTTGCTGTCCACAAACCATGAGCCTGGCTTACTTTTTTAAAGAAACAATTTAATTTCTGCAGTGTCCTGTAAAATAGGGAGCACATGCCTTGCATTGCTACAATGTCTGTTTGGTATAGTTAAAACTCGATACTAACCAAGATTTTTTTGTCTTGTTTTCTGGCTTGAAACGGATCATTATTCTTATTTGGATCACACTCAAATAGTGCCTAAATCAAGTTTGTTAAATCATAAAGTTGTTTAGTTATTTCTTACCAATAGGCTGCATTTTCATCAGAAGACCTTTAAAGTGACTATATATATAAATCTTAAAATATCAAATAAAAATGCACAATTTCTAGATGGGTGTGTGACTAAGAATGCAAACTTGTTCTATTAACATACAGTTAAGGTACAGGAAAGTTCCTTAAAGTGTAGCTGTAGAAATGTGAATATGGCTTGTTCATTAATTACTTGAAATGTATTTTAGATATCAAAAATATCACTGCATTCTCTGGAAGATGAACAAGTAGAAGAACTTGCAGTGCTCAGCCAGGAAGAACTTGAGGCTATAAGAAACCCGGATATTGTAACTAATCAGATAGCTCTTTTAGAAGCACAATGTAATGAAATGAAACCAAACTTGGGTGCCATTGCTGAATATAACAAAAAGGTAATCATACTTTTTAAAAACCAGTATCTTGAATGCGTACAAGCAATTACAGATCTGTGGCAAGACTGTTACCTGAAATGCTTGTTCGACTAGTATTTCTTGTTTGTCATTGACAGAACCTCTCCTTATAAAGAGCTAAGTGGCATTACTTCCTGAGGAAATTATAAAGTTTATAGATTCCTTACAAGTGCTCACTTCAGCTTGCATGCTTTAGCAGGAAGAGATTGGATGAATCCCATACCAGAAATATTTCCAAAGGAAATTGTGGGCTTGATATGTGAATGCTTACCTACGATTTCCAAGAGAGTGCATTGTGTTTGGTAAGCAGGACCTGTGTGTATAGTCCAGGCATAGGCAAACTCGGCCCTCCAGATGTTTTTTTGGCCTACAACTCCCATGATTCCTAGCTAACAGGACCAGTGGTCAGGGATGATGGGAATTGTAGTCCCAAAACATCTGGGGGGCTCAGTTTGCCTATGCCTAGTATAGCCCAACTTCTAGATAGCTTCTCAGAAAGTCTCTTCTTTCTCACTTTTTGTATGGAGCATTAATTGATGGAAGGGGAATGCTAGGACAGCCTTCTTTTGTCCTTCCTTTGCACAGGTGCCAAACATACAAGCCAGTTACTTCATAATCAATGTTCGAAACTCCCATTGTTCTAGACACATTTGTGACAGGGAGTTTCATTAGCATGAGCAGTTTCTGAGTTCTGGGTGCAGTACTGCGCCTGAGATTTCAAATTAAAACTGCAGAGTGGAAGGAAAGGAGGACCTTTTTCTGCCTCCCCACTTCCAGCTACAATCTGAAGACTGGACCCTCTGAAGAGACCCTGTTAAGAATATTAGGGGGTGGGGTGGGCAAAAGAAGGACTGGACCATGTGAAAAATTAACTTAATATTTTAACCTCAGTTCATTTTCAGCTTTGTATTCTTGTTCTTAAAAAAGTGAGCCTAGACCTTTTGTTATTGCACCCATAGCCTATGTTTAAGGTGTCATTTAGCTCCTAGCTTTCATATCTCAGTTTCTAACACTGTTCACAATGGCAACAGAAACTTAGAATTTCTTTTGTATATTAAAATTCTGGATAAATAGAATTTTGTACTTAAATCTATCTGATCCTTAACAGAAACACTTAGGAGTCATATTGAATATGCACATTTTCAATTTTTAGGAGGAACTGTACTTGAAACGTGTGGCAGAGTTGGATGAAATAACCAATATGAGAGACAAATTTAGAGAAGCTGAAGAAGATCTTCGAAAACAAAGGCTTCATGAATTTATGGCAGGATTTAATGTAATAACAAATAAACTAAAGGAAAACTACCAAATGCTTACATTGGGAGGAGATGCTGAACTGGAGCTTGTAGATAGTCTGGATCCTTTCTCTGAAGGAATCATGTTCAGGTAGGTATTTTCTGTAAATATCTTGAAGGTATTTTGGTGGTCCTTTTACCACTTATATGTGGTATATTTATGCTCATTAAATTTTGACTGCAGAATTAACCAAACATGGCTGACTCACATGCAATGCTAAATTAAAGTTTAGTAGCATAAGAAGGATTGTAGCCCCCTCCACAGGTCTACATAGTTGTTAAGATTGTGAACTAAGATAAAATTAACTAAACTTGTTTTTTGTATATAAAGCAGATCCTAATTCGAAATACTGAAGTGGCATAATAGTGCTCTACCAAACAGCACTGTTGTAAAATTACTGAGATAATGTATATAGCATATACTTCTAACCTGCTTAGCACTGCTTAAAAGCTTGGTTGAGGAGATTGTAAATTGTAAACTCATAAATATATTCCTCTTTCTTTCAGTGTTCGTCCACCAAAGAAAAGCTGGAAGAAGATTTTCAACTTGTCAGGTGGCGAGAAGACCCTTAGCTCGCTCGCTTTGGTGTTTGCTTTACATCATTACAAACCAACTCCTCTTTACTTCATGGATGAAATTGATGCAGCCCTTGATTTTAAAAACGTATCCATCGTAGCATTTTACATATACGTAAGTAGTACAGAAGCCAATATCCAAGTTTTACATTTTTAGTAGTATCAAATTAATGCTAGTTTTGTGTAAAATAATTAGGAAAGGTCTTGGGTATGTCTGCTTCTGGTGCATGTCAATGAAGAGCAGTGTTTCTCTGACTGAAGTGAAGTTACCCAAAAGGAAAGGGTTATGTCCCAGTACTGTCCACAAAAATAAGGGAAATGTCATTAAGTTTTTGAATTTACATCTTAGTTGCTTGGAGCCATCCCCAGTTTGCGTTGCCATTACTCCAGAACAGCTTTTTTCACAAGCTCACAAACAGGTAAACCTGTTGACGACTGTTAACAACTGCAATTGGTCTTTGATATCTTCTATAGAATGTCCTGGGAGACTGAAGTGTTCTCCTACTGGACATAAATCTGACATCAGGAATCACAAGACAGAGAAACCAGTAGGAGAACACTTCAGTCTCCCAGGACATTCTATACAAGATCTCAAAGTAGCTGTCATATTACAAAAGAATTTCAGAAATAGACTGGAAAGAGAAGTTGTTGAATTACAACTTATTACCAAACTTAAAACCATGGAGAGACCTCATCTGAATAGAGACATTGGATTCTTATCTCATTGTACACGATAAAGCTATTTTGGGCCATCTCACCCCTTGCTTTTTCCTCTAAGACCAATTGCAGTAATTAACAGTTGTCAACAGGTTTACCACACCTATCAGCCAATCACCCATCCCCACCACCCTTCTGAGTAATACCCCTCTCCACCTTCTCACTATATATAAAGGTCTGGTGACTTCTGTCTCAGTGTATCTGAAGTATGCATACACACGAAAGCTCATATCAAGAACAACCTTAGTTGGTCTCTAAGGTGCTACTGTACAATTACTTATTTATATATATATATTTCTAATGGAAGAGATTGAACTAGTCTTGGTGGTTGTTAATTACTAGCACTACTGCTTGAAAAAAACTGGGAAACTTCCCTGGTTTTTTTGCCAGGCTCATTACAAATCCTAATTGAAAATATGTTTCAATTTCTAGGAACAAACAAAAAATGCACAATTCATCATCATCTCTCTGAGAAACAACATGTTTGAAATTGCGGATAGACTAATTGGGATTTACAAGACTTACAATACCACAAAAAGTGTTGCAACAAATCCCAAAGTGATTGCATTGAAAGGACTTGCTGAACTTGGTTCTGTAGGGTGCTCCTGAATACAGGAATGATGTCTATTTAACCAGTAGACTTTTCTAATGAACATTTCCTAATACGCATTTTCCCCCCGTTTGTGTTTTTAAATGTGTTAGCAACTTTTTCAAAGCTACTAGCATGTTGAAAGAAAGAAAAAGAAAAGGAAGTTCTAAACTGCAGCTAGATGTACATTGCTCTGTGGTGCTTAGCAATCACCATTCCACGCCAGTACACTTTATTTTTGAGGTGAAGCCTATAATTGTTTTTAAAGCATTTAATGTTTTTATTTGTTAAAATAAAATCATAAATTGACTGAGGTGTGATTTCCTTGTATTCCTGCTTATATACCAACTTCTAAAGAAAACTGAAATGCGTGGAAACTATAGGTTCATATTAAATATACATACAGTTGCAGAAGCCCTCATCTCCTTACCATTGTAAGGTTGCCATGTTGCAAAGTTGCTTGTATTCTCCAGCGTTTCTTGTGCTGCGGCAGTCTGCTCCTGGAGAAAGGTTGGCCTTGGTTGATAGGAGGGCTTCCAGCAACACTCTAGGTGTATTTCTCAAATTGAAAGTTAAAATGCCGTTTAAATTTTACTTCAGCTTATTTCTCTTATGGGACAGAGGCAACATTTCATAAGCCTCATTTTTGTTGTAAGACAGAAAGAGCATCCCTGAAGATGGCCTCTTTCTCCTGGTATACCTTCCTGCACTTAGCTTCCCCATCTAACACAGATTGGAAAAAGAGCTTCCGCCAAAGCAAAATAAATGTGTAGCCCTTTTGCACTACCCAAGCCATTTGCTCCTGGAGCAACTGAAGGTTTGTCTCGGTACAGAGGCTACATCTGAAACATGAAAATGAGATTTCTAATTTCTTGTTTGTTTGTTTTTAATAAAAATGTTAACCGAAGGTATGCAAGCACAGTTCAAAATTCTTGGTCCTCCGCTATAACCATGCTGGTCAGTGAGCAGGCCGGAAACAAAGACTTTTGCTAATGACACCCTGAAGGTCCACAAGATGTATTTACTTGCAGGCTTCAATCTCAGTGAGAATCCATTGTTGAGGTGCTGGAGGATATCTTAACACCACCACCCTTTCCCTCTCTGGTTGGGAATGGGACGAACTCCACAGGTCCCATAAAAAGATACTTTGTTTTGAACAATTGTTTTCTTCCCTGGTCTTGTGCAGTATGGGTGAGGCTCAAGAAAGCAGACATGATTCTCTTGAAAGAAGGCAGATGCAGCAAACCACATGTAGTGCAAGACTCTAGCTAGGTGGTGCAGTTCTCCTGGTTGACACTGAATAGTTGACAACCTTCCTCCTCCTGGGAGATGTATTAATTACATTTAAGTCTCTGCTGAATGTATTTTTTTTCTTTTGACCTAGATGACTAGATACCTTAAAAGATCTGAGGTACAGGCCCATATGGCACAATTAAGTGCTACTGATTTCAATGAGATTTATTCCCAAAGTAACCAATATATGTCCAGTGGCAAGAACATTTACAGATTCCTACTTGTTCATTTTACTCTAAGTATACCCTTTGCAACCCAATGATAAGGATATGATCATTGGTCTATGGGAACCTGAAATTTACAGGCCTCTCTGTCTCCCAAGTGGAATGTTTCCTGACTACATTATATGTGCACAACTGATTTTGAAAAGACCGAATCCTCCTTTCTGGAAAATTTAATCCTTAACCCCCCCCCCCCAATAATGTGAATGGTACACAAGGGCAGCAAAGTCACGTTTTTCAAGTTTTATTTAAAATACCTTCAGAAGTAGGTTTGTGATAGAGATGTGACAATTGTCAGCAAAAGTTGTTCGCTGTAATGAAGATTAAGATATTAGTACATGGAAAAATACAAATTCTGCAATCCGAAAAACTGGAAAAATAACTCCAATACATTTTCATTTTTTTTTACATTTTAAAAGCATGAAGCTGAATACGTAATAAAAAGCCCCACAATTCTTAGGAAATAAATTACAGGTGCAAGTTACATAAGGCTGTGGTGGGTGAATAACCAAAATATAAATCCCATAGGGACTGCTCCACTAGGCAAGATATCAGTGTGTAGCTGCCCACCATCCAAGTCCTAAACATGGTAAGTGATAAGATTGGCAAATGATGTACTAAACTACTAAGTAGTTTAGTTTTCAGTTCCCATCTGGCTCTTGTGATGTGGTCCAAAGGAAAGTAGAGCAATACATTTGACACCAATGTGGATGCAGGAGTTGCCAGAAAGAGACTTACAAGGCGCCACCTTCTCCCACAGATACCGTATTGGCCTGAATATAAGCTGCACCCAAATATAAGCTGCACCTTTAAAATTCAAGGGGGGGGGGGGGAGAGAGAATACCTGAATATAATTCTATCATAAAAGCCAGTTTTTGTAAGGTTGTGAATTTAAGCCACACTTTAACTTTTCATGGTTGAAATTTGGGGGGAAAGTGAGGCTTATATTCAGGCCAATACAGTATTCTGCAAGGCAGGGGTTTAGTAGTTTTCCTTCTCCCAGGTGGGCTGCCTTCCCAGGTTGAGGAGCCACATTTGCCCCTCAATTCTCCCTCTACAGCAACATGCAACCCCCCCCCACGAAAAAAAAACCCTTCTTGACTGTTGGACCCTCTATTGGTCTCATCCGCTCAATCCACTGCAGGCTGTCTTTGCATGCAGGGATAGTGCAGATAGTGCCCATGAGTGGGCAAACTACCCCAGGAGCATGACGTCCCCCACCAGAAGTACTACCCCTTGCCTAACACCCCATTGATATGGAATAGCTTATTACCAAATGCAGCAGTGCCTATTTAAACATACAATCCACATCCAGGTCTGTGCTGAAAATTTCAGATGATCAGTGCAGGACACACATATTCACCAGAACAGTGATGCACTTGTCCAAAGGAACATTCATTTCCTGTAACTTACACATTTAGAGTGACATGACATCTTGGAACTTAGATGGGGCTGTCGCCTGTAGGGGTTATGTCTACTCTTGAATCTCTCCAGGAGGCACTTCTAAGGTATAAGAAAAATATTCCAGCGCCCTTCTTAGAACTGACTCAAGTTCAAACCTCTGTTGAGCCATAAAGGTAGAAATCCTGTGAGATTTCTAATAGATCCTTTCCCCACTCTGAAGTAAGCTTCATAAAAAGTAAGAGACCTATTTCTGAGTAGAAGTATTATGAATTGTGGTGTATTATGAGATAAGCAACGTAGTCTGTTGAAAAGTGTAAGTCTACATCTCTAATTTGATAAAACGTGTAATTCATTTATACAAAAATATACAGTGAACATACAGAAACATTGAATCCACCAAGTCTTATGCCAGCAGAGAAACTAGTTTCAATTACGGCATACTATATTGCCTTCTGCGTATATCCCTAACATAATCACCAAACTACATATACAGGTACAGTTCTGGTTTGTAGGGTTTTGTGATTTCCTACAACAGCTGTAAAGCAAACACCTTCTAATGTTCCCAGACATGCTGTTTTGTCGCTTTGGGAATTACTGGCAGTTATTTTTCATACTAGTTAACGATTAACTTTGTTTTCCAGGAAAAAATGCATTTTGAAATCTTTGGTACTTAAAACATTAAACACTGATGGGGCAACTAAGAAAATTAGTGGAAGGTTATAGGGTACTTAAGATTAATGTGTCACTAAAATACTATGACATTCATTCCAGCTCTTTTTGCACTAAATAATACTTTGGAAATAGCGTTTATAAAATATGTAAAAGAGTAAGTAAAGACAAACAAGGATTGAAGGTCACAAAGATGTGATAGCAGAGGATGCTAATTCAAGGGAGTCTACTATAGCTCCCAAACTGCCTTTACAGGACCGTTTAATCTTTACTTCTTTTTTAACACTTTATTTACACTTTAATCTTTACTTATATCAGTTTGTGAACATATTCTGAGACCAGAAATTCCCATGTATTGGTTTCATTTTAATAAAATTTCCATCCCCTTACTATAAATTGTTGCTGGTAAATCGGCCAATAGGCTCAATCATCTGATCTTAATGGCTACCATTCTAAGTTTAACAACAGGCTATAAGAATCTGTTTTTAAAAATTAAAATAATCCATGAGGTCCTTAATATAGCACAGGTTGTTACTTGAAATATTCACACGGAACTAGGAAATATTCTGTATAGGCATTCAAGTAGAAAATTAGAGGTATACCACAGGGTTCCCACCACCATCTGAAACCTCTTACTAAAATCTTGATAGAATGTTTCCAAGGACTCCATAACAAAGGGGAATGTTACTTCCTTTACAAATGGAAAGGGATGTTGGCTAAAGATAATAGTAGCCACAACTAAGAAAGTGAGTATAACTGCCAGATGCTTTAAGGACCTGAAGAATTCTTTACGTGGTTTCTTCTCCTTTTCACAGCCATGGCTACATATTTTTTCTTTTGAAATTAGCTTTATTTTGGGAATGACAATCTTGTTGACCTGACTAATTTCACTTTTGGACCACACATCTTTCAGCACCTGCCCTATTCGCGGGTAGATTTCTACAGGCTTTATATTTGGTAACGGCTTTTCCTTCAAAGCTTTAACACGCTGGCGAATATCATCAACCTTCTCCAGAAATAAGAGGGGAGATTCCTCCTCCTGAATGGCTGTATTCAGTGACATCAATTCAAGTTGTTCTTCCCGTATGCCTTTCATATTTTCAATCAGAGGTTCATATTCTGTCTCAATTTGCATGTTCACTTCTTCCAAAGCTGCAAGCAAAGCTTGTTTTTTATGATCAAGTAAATCACTGAGTCTCTTGAAATATTGCAACACAGTTTTTTTATCCTCCTGGACAATGCTCTCACATTGAGCTTTATGTTCTTCCAGGTTTTCAATAAGTAAACACACTTCACTCCAGTGTTTATCTGTCAGCTGTTCAAGGAGTTTGCCAGGAGTTTCCTTTTCTTTCATGTAGGCACTTTGAAGGTCGTCTATGGGATGGCCATGGTGTTTTCCTATTGTAAGACAATGGCCACATACTAGTTTTTTGTCTTGAAGACAGTAAACATTTAGAGGTTGTCTATAATGTTCACTACACGTAGCGACATCTGGATGGTCCTCTTGCTGATACTTTTCAATTATAGCCTTTAATACAAAGTTGACAGGCAAAGATTCTGTGCCAGTCGGTGGAATTTCAACAATGCTTCTACAGTTGGGACACTTCAGTGGAAGTCTTAAGGGTCTCCATATGGAAAAGTTGCCTGATAACTGAAGAACACTTTCCAAACAGTTTCTACAAAAAGTATGTGAACATGGCAGTACACGAGGGTCATCAAATATACTGTAGCAAATGGAACAAGTTAGTTCCTCTTCAAAATGATGCATTTCCTAAAAATAAAGAGGGAAACATTTTTAAAATTATATATATGCATGTAAAGTCTATTAGAATCAAGTCATTCTAAGTTGGTTTAATTAAGCTATAGTATTTATTGCATGTTTTTCAACATAGTTTAAGAAATTAATATAGAAATTGTTTTTTCTTTTTAAAAAAATGTGGAATGGGCCAAAAACTAATCCGTTATATATTACGGATTCCCACTTACTCTATACAATGATGTGTTGCCAAGCTATAACTAGCACAACCCTCTAATGAAGCAAGAAAGGGGTTTCTGTCAGACCATCATACGTGGACCATATGATCAAAGAAATCAATGCTGCTTATGACCTATAAAGTATATATCTAAATTATGCCACCACTCGTTTAGTCATCTTAGTCATGTTCAACTCTCCGTGACCCCATGAGCCAGAGCGTGCCTTGGAAACTCACATTCTTCTCAAAGCTTCTCCTTATCTATGTCCATGGAGTTTCCTTGGCAAAATACTGGAGTGGTTTGCCAGTTCCTTCTCCAATCACCACTCATACATACAGTTTATATGGGGCTAATGTCATAGGTTTTCTATATATTTTTTATTCAAGTACATTTCTGTTCTTAAATAAAAGTATACATTAGCTATGCAAAAAGACACTTAGAAATCATTTCCTCTTAAGCAATGGATGTATTATCACAGGTAAACTAAAGAGTGTTTTGAGGTTCATTTATGTCATCAGCAACATTAAGCCATAAATGCACTTGTTCATCATTGCAGGACTTTTCTTGTCAGACCAGGGCTGCCTACTCATGATCAAATCCCTACTCAGCCATGAAACTGAGTGGGTGGCCTTGTGCTGGTCACCAATTCCCAGCCTAACCTACCTAGCTCAATTATAAGGATAAAATAAAGATGAGATGCTGTATGCCCAACTAAACTGATTAGAAGGGACGGATAATAAAAAGGTGATAAGCTGCAAGCTTTAAAGGAAACAATATGTTTGAAATAACTTTCCCACATCTGATCTGTATTAAAACTGAAGACATAGTTCACCCAGACCCAAATAAGGCTTCCTTTTAGAGAATGTTAGGATAAAGATTGCTCACTCTTAGAGGAGCCCACCTCTTGTATCTCTGCAGGAGCTACTGACCCGTATATGCCACCAATTTGGAAGGAGGCAAACCTAGAGCAGTGACTCAAGAGATGCAACAGCACCCTCCCCTTCAAGTGCAAGTAGTTCTGCTGTCTTTCTTAATCAAGAGTGATGGACTGGTCCAAGTGTACTCAGTGCAGCAGACTGAATAATAGGAAACAAAACAGTAAATCATTCAGAGTCAAGGGAGGTATCTATTCCTTGTAGCATCCCAGCAGGGACAGCACACACTTTGGAGATGACTTCTTCAAAAAGCTATATAGAACTGTTTTTTTTGGGGGAAGGAGTGCTTAAAGAAAAAAATAAAACAAATGTCATAAGGTAGCCAAATGTTTCTTTTCCGCTCAAAGAGAATTTATGTGAAACTTAAATGCATTAGATATAGTTAATTAACCCAATAAAAATCACTGTTCACTTTAAAATAGGATTGTGTCTCCTTCAATGGGCAAAGGGAGATGAAGTAGGACCGGCAAGACAAAACAGACAACATTTCCCACAGCTCACCCATCCAGTCAGCCAGCCAGTGTTGTGTAATGGTTAGAGCAGGGGTGCACAAACTCTGGCCCGCCAAATGTTTCTGGACTACAACTCCCATCAGCCCCAATCAGCATAGTCAGTGATGATGGGAGGTGTAGTCCAACATCATCTGGAGGGGCTGTGCACCCCTTGGTTAGTGTTGGACTAGGGCCTAGGAGACCAGGGCTCAAATCCTCGCTTGGCCATGAAGCTCACTGAGTGATCTTGGGCCAGTTGCTGCCTCTCAGCCTGACCTACCTCGCAGGGTGGCTGCGGGGATTCAAAGAGGAAGTGGAGAACTATGTACACCACCTTGAGCTCCCTTAAGAAAAAGGTGGGATACAAAAGCAATAGTAATAACAAGTGGGCAAGTGGGCCAGTGACACTGATGACAAGGCCCTCGAGGCCCTGCCAGTCTAAAGGTGCTGCAAAGGTCTTTGGGATGGGAGGCTGGAGCTGCACAAATGGCTGCAGGAATCTATTCTGTCATGAAGACAGACACGGTTTACATGATTGCACAACACTTCAGCTTCAACTATGATTAACTATGTTTTAGCTTTTTCTATTTTATCTGTAAGCTGCCTTCAGTCACAGTCTGGGGGGAAAGCAGTACAGTGGTACCTCGGGTTACATACACTTCAGGTTACATATGCTTCAGGTTACACACTCCGCTAACCCAGAAATAGCGCTTCAGGATAAGAACAGAAATCGGGCTCTGGCGGCACAGCGGCAGCAGGGGGCCCCATTAGCTAAAGTGGTGCTTCAGGTTAAGAACAGTTTCAGGTTAAGAACGGACCTCTGGAACGAATTAAGTACTTAACCCGAGGTACCACTGTATGTGATTAAATGTAAGAACAACTATGGTTACCACCAAACATGGCTTAGTGCTAAATGTTGGCAAAGCCTTTGAAATGTACCTTGCCAGGAAAAATCAGTATTGAAAATGACATGTTCATTGTCATTGATTGTTTAGAAAGGGGGAATCCTTCAAAGGCAGTGCCGTGTTAAGTGTCAGCTTCAGCATCCTGCAACCTTGAAGTATGTTTTTTTTATCACAAGGTTTAAAAAAAATAGAGCAAGATCACCTAATTTTGGTCAGTCATGATTTGTGAACATTCCTTTGACCTCTGCTCCATCCAGAGAACAGCAGGTTGATAAATTACCTTCTCTTAACTGTGTTTCCTTCAGGCAAGGAACGGAGCTCCAGAGTTAAGCAGCCATTCTCTTTTCCATGGCCACACCCCTTCTCCAAAGAGTCTTTTGGTCTTGCAAACAGTCTAGTTGTCCTGTGATTGAAGTCTGGAACTTACTTAATCCACAAAGCATTGAGTCTGTCTTCTTTCCTGGTGTTCCAGAGGAAATGCTTAATCCTCACTGCTGAGAAACTCCATAGCACATTTACCATTGTCATCTGAGCGGTGATCAAGAATCTTGGCAATGAGATAATTTGCTGCAATGTTGTCTCCAGCTTGCTCTCTGAAAGCTTGTGCAGGAATGTAAACACAGTTTTGTGACTGCAGAATTCTTGCCTCTTGCACAAGATAGAAAGCCCAGCCTTCATCCCACAGTAATGGTCCACGCTTCAATAGCTTCATTAAGTGCCTGTTGCAGGAAACTCAAGTTATGTACTAGAAACAAAGTCCCTTGTACAGGTGTTACACCAAATGATCAGTAAATGCAGATATTATTTTGCTTGTGCAATGATGTCCAAGGTGTCTTGATCCAGATTCTCCTTTGTTTTGCTTCTGGGAAGCTGAGATTGCCAGAATTAACTCAGAGAACAAGCTTTTAATGGAATCTTTTGACTTGACGTGATGATGCTCATAAAATCTGACAAAGTCAAGCTGTTCTCTGGAGTTAACTGAAGTGGATATCCACATGAGTCATCATTCTGAAAAAGACAGGTACAAAAGGTACAGCAACTTGCACCTGATTGTGCTGTTATAAAAAGGTTTCTTCCAAAAATATTAAATTAGTGTCAGTCTCTTCCCAAATACTACATTCATTGTTAAGAAGTTAAAGTTCCAGCATGTCCAAGATAATCTGGGGATTCTTCTTCTTGCAACACTCTCCAAAACTGCATTCCTTTTTGTGCTGCTGGCAAAGGATGCCAGGAAACCAAAAAAAAGGTCTGAAAATCATTTATTTGATTTGTAAAGCTGTTGGTTTTATCACCAAGTTCACTTGAAGGGTACAGCTATGAACATACTGGGCAGTAGGATATAAGTCCTGGATCCTCTTCTGCATTCCTATGTGCTCCCCACAAATTCTGATTGCCCCATTGTAGCTCTGAACAAAGAGTTGCTGCTTGTTACGTCTCCTCCCAGTACATTTCTTTCAGTTGCTAACGCACAGCTATAACAATAGTATTCCTTCAGTTTGAATCCATTGAACCATTCCATTGGTGAGCAATTACCATACGGATGAACACATTGGTTGCGTCCTCAGTTTCAATAGTCAGAAAATGACTTTAAATAGTCACAAAAGCCTTTTGACTTCTGTTTAATATGATGCTTCACCGGCATCTATATGCAGTCAAGCATATTGTTTCTTTCACAGACCTTAGAACACGCTGGAACTATGTACGTGAAGTTCCATGGATGAGTCAACCGACGTCAAAAGAGTAAACATTAGTTGAATACAACCAAGGATTTTCTGAACCCGGCAGGCAGAATTCAACACTGCACTCTTCCAATTGTTCCGTATGCACAAACACCCCACTTCCACCTGAGCACTGTTCTGAAGGTTCTCCCAAACCTCCTCCTGGAGGCAAATTTCAGGGGACATGAAGTGGGGGAAGAGAGCTGGGTAGAGCTCCATGGTACAAGTGGAAGTCCTTGCACAGGACTTTCACCAGTGGGGCTGGTTAGGTAAATTCTGCCTTGTCATGACCACTAAGCATCAGTGGAAAAGCACCCCAGAAAGGCTATTTCTGTTGTTCTTTTCATGACTGTGCTGTCTTACACACAGTTGCCTTTGTCCACCGAAGAACGTAAGAAGTGTCACACTATGCTTCAAAGAGGGACAACTGTAGATTTTGGCCATCTGTCATGGGTGCTTTAGTTGAGATTCCTGCATTGCAGAGGGTTGGACTAGATGACCCTCTATGTCTTTTCCAACTCTACAGTTCTATGATTTACATCTCCCCAACAATTTGGCTTAAGGTTTGCAAATGATGGCTTGTTGGGGAGCCACAAACTAGAGTCCCTGCATTGCATATCCCACATATGCAAGGGGAAGAGCAAAACAGGAGTAATCAGGCAGAGCGTACCAACATGCTGCTCATTCACAATAAGCCACGGGTCATAAAATTTGGTTTGTCATTCATGTGAACACAGCTATTGTTTAGGAAATATATGATGTAGTATCGGCAGGACACAACTGAAATCAATGCTTTAAATTTGCATTTTTTTCTGATTTAAGTAACTGACTTGATATGACTCAATTTTAATCAATCTACACTGGTTGCATGGCTAAGGAAACAGTAGTAATGCACCTTAAAAATGTAAACAAAACCCAGAGTATTTGGAGAAAATTCCATTAGATACTACAGAAAAATATAATAAATAAAACAAACAAATAGCAAAGTACAATTTTCAATACTCACCGAGAAGATATAGTGAAGTCGTATTTGTCAGCCCTGGGATTGGTATATTCTAGAAATAACAGTTCTCTATTTATCTGGAATAAAAAGTGAAGAATTTGGCGATTATGTTTTCCAAGCTGGACATTCAGGGGTGATAACAAGCAGTAAGGCATATTTTCTGAGCTGAAGTAGTGATGCAGAAATCCTATAATTATAATTTATTCACAATGGGCTGAACCTGTCTAAGAATAAGGCAAAAAAGTTTGTTCTCAGCAGGGAAACCTTTACCTCCATTCCTTAGTTCTCTACCACTCTGATGACTAGTAATTATATGAAAGGAAAAATGCACTCCTGCTTACAAAATTTTATTGCCTCATCACTGATGTTTCTCAGCAAATAAAACAAAGAACTTCTTTCACAATGACCTATAACTCCAGCATCAGTGAAACTTGTTTTAAAAAGAAAATGCTATGTATTGCATGGATATTTTGTTGCACATCACACAAAATAATACGTAAGTAGTCTTCCAATGACTATAGTACAATTTCTTCATAAATTAGGAAAGGGGCGTGGCTCAGTGGTGGAGCACATTTCTTCCAAGCAAAACGTCCCAGGTTTAAACAGCAAAAGCCTCGTTTGAAATCCTGACAAGGTACTGCCAGTCAGTGTAGACAATACTAAACCACTTAGCCTCTTGGGCTTTCCGATCACAGTTTGAACGCATGCGATGGGGTGAACTCCCATTGCTTTGTCCCAGCTCCTGCCAAACTAGCAGTTCAAAAGCATACCGGCACAAGTAGATAAATAGGTACTGCTGCTGCAGGAAGGTAAACAGTGTTTCTGTGCGTTCTGGTACTCGTCATGGTGTCCCATTGCGCCAGAAGCAGTTTAGCCATGCTGGCCACATGACCCAGAAAGTTGCAGACAAATGCCGGCTCCCTCGACCTGAAAGCGCAGATGAGCACTGCAGTCCATAGTCAAATTTGACTGGTTGTCCAGGGGTTCTTTACCTTTACCAATGGACTAATGCTCTAGCATGGTATAAGGTAGTTTCCAATGTTCTTATTATACTGACACTGGGATTGGAGCCAATCTTTTTTCTAGCAGATTTTTCTTTGTCCCGTTTTATGTTTCTAAAGAAATCTAATATTGTGCCTATATTTCACAGAAGGCCCTTCCTATGCTTCTGAGAATTCTCCTGTGAAACCCACCTGGAAACACATAGGAATTGCCATAGAGGTGTAAAAAAATACCTAGTTAATTGTTACTATGGTCATTTGAATTTAAAAGTATAAAAATTATAGTTCCCTTATCAGATACCCATCTAGGAAATGATGCCAGTTTACCAAGAAATGTGACTATAAACCAAACACAATATAGCTGAAAAGTTCAGCTGGTTGCATGGGGCTGACAGTACCAAGGTTGCAGGTTTAATGTCTGTAAGAGACAGCTGGATATTCTTGAATTGCAGGGGAATGGAATAAATGATCCTCGGGGTCCCTTCCAACTCTTATGATTCTATAAAATAACTACCAAACTTTTAGAAGACATCTGAAGGCAGCCCTGTTTAGGGAAGCTTTTAATGTTTAATAGGTTATTGTATTTTAGTGTTTTATTGGAAGCCGCCCAGAATGGCTGGGGAAACCCAGCCAGATGGGCGGCGTATAAATAATAAATTGTTATTATTATTATTATTATGAGATACAGTGGTACCTCGGGTTAAGTACTTAATTTGTTCCGGAGGTCCGTTCTTAACCTGAAACTGTTCTTAACCTGAAGCACCACTTTAGCTAATGGGACCTCCCACTGCCGCCACGCCGCTGGAGCATGATTTCTTTTTTTTTTTTAAATAATATTTATTAAAATTTTTCAAAAAATACATAATCACTTATGGGACTCCCCCCTTCCCCCACCCCCACCATATTCCCATTTCACATTGTTGGCCACACAAATTCCCCTTTCAAATTAAAGCTTAATTTGTTTTACCCTTAATAATAATAAACAACCCGATGTTCTTTCCCCAGGACCCACCCCCTTTCATTCCACAATTTCCATTTTTGATAAAAAAAGCACCCCAGATAATAACAATAGAAAAGGTAAAAAATAAGAGATATAATGAATAATAAAAAAGAAAGACCAATTCAACAAAAAAGAACAAAGTTGGCAAGCCTTTGGAGTTTTAGTTCTCCCCCCCCTGTCCCCGGTTTAATTTCCCCCTGACCATCAACCCCTAGTATCTGCCTGGAATTCTTAAGGCCATAAATCACAACTTTTCCCCAACTCCAGCTGGCTTTCCCTTTTTTTTTTTAAAATTAGAAATAAATTTTTTGATAATCAAAATTATTATTATTATTATTATTCTCCAAAGCTTTAACTTCAGTCTTTAAGAAAACTGTAGTAAAACTCCCTCCGTTGTTCTTTCCGGTTTGTAGTCTAATTTCCTTTTGTTCCGCTGCTTAAACGTTGTAATTCGCAAGTTTGGTAAGTCTGCAGGGATGGTTGTTGTTCAGGGGCAAAACCTTACGTTCAGTCCCTTCCTTTCTTCAATAGAAAAGTCTATTGTCTACAGAAAACACCCTGCAGACGAGATGTTGTTTCCGTTTTGCAGCTTTCCCAGAAGGTAACCAGTTCTGTAAAATTCCATTGGTGTTTTTCCACTTTCCCAGTCCTTGTAATGTCCCGAAGCTCCTCGAGGGGGATTGTTATAACTTTGTTTCCTCTAGTCCAAAAGTCAAGTTGTTATCCATATTCGCCATTTTGTATCCAGATTTTAACAAATTGTAGCAAATTGAAGCAAATTTAACCAGCCAAGTTCTCATAATAAAATCCACTCCACTTTCCGACTTTGACAGCTATTTTGAAAACTGTCGAACTCTCCGACTCCTTTCACCAGGCTCTCTCTTCAATCGCCCCGGTTCCCAGGGGGGGGGGTTGTGTTTCCCTTCTCCAGTTCCTCCTCCAGCACAGTTCTTGTAGTTCCCCATCGTGGAATTGTAATTTTTATCAGCAATGCAAGCCTTTTTGGGTCTTGGTTTCCCCGTCTTTGTTTTAGACAATTTACAGTAGGGAGGGGACTGACTTCCTTTTTGAATCCCCCCCGCTCGTATCCAATTCGAAAAAAAAATTTCTTTTTTCCTCCTTTTGAACCCGATTTCCAGATTTACTCACGGGTTATTGTTGAAAAGTCCGAATTTTCAATGGAAGAGGTCAGCGCTCTCCGCCGGATGGCATGCGGCTGCGCTCAGCAGGGGAAGCAGAGGACTCAAGGCACCACGCTTCTCCCCGGCACCCGATCCGTAGCCTTTAAAAAGGCTCCTTCACGAGTCGGGAGGGCGCTAACGGTGCAAGCCGAGTCTCCATGTCCACGGCCTCCGTGGCCGTGGTTTCTAAGGGTCCCCGCATCGCCGTTGCGGTAGGACCCAGCCCCTGCCGAGCAGACTCCCTCCGGAGCTCGGAGGGAGTCCGCCATTCGGCGATGGCGCCAACCCGGAAGTCCCGCTGGAGCATGATTTCTGTTCTCATCCTGAAGCAAAGTTCTTAACCCGAGGTACTATTTCTGGGTTAGCAGAGTCTATAACCTGAAGTGTATGTAACCTGAAGTGCAAGCTACCCGAGGTACCACTGTATCTGCTTAAAATGGTTTAAGTCACTGAAAGACAGGCAAGCTTATTTAACTCAAGCTTTTATTATTCTGGCATGTGTCAAGCATCCACAAGTTCAAATGTAGGAAAGTAGGTAGGTGAACAGAAGTGAAATACTTTATGGAAGAAATACAAAATCGCATCTGAACTGAGCTTAAGATGGAAAGGAAAGATCAGTTCCCTGGTACTTGTTTCTTTTTAAACGCAAGTTTGCAAACAAAGTCTGAGAGTTTCTCAATATTTATTAATGCAAGTCACTGTGAACCACTAACACTTTACATTCTTAATCACAAATTAATATAAAGGGATTGAAATTTAAGGAAGTTTAAATAAGGGCAAGCTGTATATGCTTTAGATCTGGACCCCTCCGGTCATTTATTTGCCAAGTAGCTCCACTCTTGAGTAATGGTATTGTTTAGATACAAATAGCTGGAGGATCGTGACCTAAGAACAGTCACCAGAAGGGGCATTTACAGCTTAAGGGATAAATCAGTATAGCAAGAAGTTGACTACAAACGATACTTGCCTTTGAGTTTTCAGGGTCTTAGGACAGCTGTATTGTTCCGATATGCATCCAAATGCCAGAGCAGAGTGGTACTAACGAAAATGCCACGAAGTTCTTGGTGGTTACACTGTTTCCCCCCTCCCAAAATGAGTTACCTTTACTGCTGCTCTTCTTTTTACCTACAGAAACAGGAGCACTTTTCAAGGCTCTCTCCGCCACTCCCTTAATTTCTCCCAAAACACTTCGGGGACGGGTCAGTCACGATGGCAACGACCTAGTACGCCCATAAAAGCCTTACCCCCCCCCCCATTTTTATTCTCCTTCAAAATAATACACGTATTACAGGCTCACCTCCACCTGCGGCAGCAGATCCCTCGCTCCCCGCAAATTCCTCTCAGCTTCCCCTGAATGGATCCCAGCCGGGGGCTGCTAAACCCTTCTTCCCCTCCTCCTCCAATCAGAATCGCCGGAAAGGAGGAAAGGGAAGCAGCCACGGCAGCTCGCTGCTGCGCACGCGCCTGGACAAGCCGGTAGTCTCGAGCCAATCAACCGCTTCGGAAGGATCAGTTCAAAAGTAAACGGCCGGACGAGGGAGGAGAATTTTATGAACGCGGTACAACAGTTCCCTCAGGTCAGCCGTTAACGGCTGCTGGAGCGGGCTGCGCTTTAGAACATATTCTGTGTATTTTTGCCCCTGTTTCTTTCTTATCCACACCCCCGCTAAGAAACTTTGGATTTCTCGTCCATAAACGGTGGATTATTTTTTTTAAAGGGAGAAATTAAAGGTTAAAACATTAACAGTCAGGCATACTTTTTAAAATGATGTGATTTGAAGAGGGGGGAAAGTCAACAGAATATCGGCAACCTAACCATGCAGGCTCAAGCCACCCCAAATTAAACAGGGCTAGGCCCCATTGATTTCAGTAGTAAAAAAGGTAAAAGGACCCCTGGCCATTAGGTCCAGTCGTGGCCAACTCTGGGGTTGCGGCGCTCATCTCGCTTTATTGGTCGAGGGAGCCGGCGTACAGGTCATGTGGCCAGCATGACTAAGCCGCTTCTGGCAAACCAGAGCAGCGCACGGAAACACCGTTTCCCTTCCCACCGGAACGGTACCTATTTATCTACTTGCACTTGACGTGCTTTCAAACTGCTAGGTTGGCAGGAGCAGGGACCGAGGAACGGGAGCAGGGACCGTCGTGGGGATTCGAACCGCCGACCTTCTGATTGGCAAGTCCTAGGCTCTATGGTTTAACCCACAGCGCCACCCGCGTCCCAATTTCAGTAGTAGGCATGTGCTAATAACTGAATTATTGCACTAAGATTTTAAAATAGCTAACTTTGTCTGGGTTGTGCCTAAAAGCAAAAGCTCCTGATTAGGGGGAAAGAAGCACTTGTGCCATCTGTCTACAAATATAGAAATTCACATATGCAACCAGATGTCAGTGTAGAATCTCAATCTTCCAGAATTGTCTGACATAACCAAGAAATGAGCCCTATGCTAGTATAGGCTTAGCTTGCTAATTCACAACTAATTAGTTAGCAAGTTCACAGGCTCTGTGTTTGCTCAAACTAGCTGAAGAAGTGTGCATGCACACGAAAGCTCATACCAATAACAAACTTACTTGGTCTCTAAGGTGCTACTGGAAGGAATTTTTTTATTTTGTTTTGACTACGGCAGACCAACACGGCTACCTACTTGTAACTAGCTTACCAAAGCATAGATCTCAGCCACTGTTCCCACACTACCAGATGCTAAGCCATGGATTGGTTTACCACTACACCTGGATCCAGGCTTGTGGTTCATCTCCACCAGATAAGTGACGTAGGAAAGTAAGGACAAGCTCTTAGGCAAGTGAGCACTCTTCAACATTTGCACTAAAATAGTGCTCACTAACAGTTTCTCGCCATCCTGGAAAAAAGTGACAAGTGGGGTGTTGTAGGGTTCTGTCCAGGGTCCACTGCTGTTCAATGTGTTATAAACAATTTGGATGACGGAATTAAGGAAATGCTCATCCAGTCTGCAGATGACACCAAAACTAGGAGGGGTAGCTAATGCCACAGAAAACAGAATCGAGATTCAGGATTACCTTAACAGATTGGAGAACTAGGCCCAAACTAACAGAATAAATTTCAATACGGAGAAATGTAAGGTTCAGCACTTAGGAAGAACCAGTTGCACAACCATAAGATGCGGAACACCTGGCTCACCAGTACTACATGTGAAAAGGATCTAGAGGTCTTGGCAGACCACAACTTTAACATGAGTCGCCAGTGTGATGCAGCAGCAAAAAAAGCTAATGCTATTCTAGGCTGCATCAACAGAAGTTTAGTGTCCAGATCAAGGGAAGACAAAGCACCTCTCTATTCTACCTTGGCCAGATCACACCTGGAGTACTGTGTCCAGTTCTGGTTGCCACAATTTAAGAAGGATATCGACAAGCAGGAACGTGTGCAGATGAGGGCAACCAAGATGATGGTCTGGAAACCAAGCCTTATAAGGAATGGTTGAGGAAGCTGAGTTTGTTTAGCCTGGAAATGAGGAGACTGAGAGGAGATATGATAGAAATCTTCAAATATCTGAAAGGCCGTCATGCTGAGGATGGAGCATGCTTATTTCCTCCCGCTCTGGAGGGTGGGGCATGAATCAATGGATTCAAGTTACAAGAAAAGAGATTCCAACTGAACATCAGAAAGAACTTTCTGACAGTAAGAGCTGTTTGACAGTGGAACAGACTTCCACAAGAAGTTGTGGACTCTCCTTCCTTGGAGGTTTTTTAGCAGAGGCTGGAAAGCCTTCAGTCATGAATTATCTAGTTGTGATTCCTGCATTGCAGGAGGTTGGACTAAATGACCCTTGGGATCCTTTCCAACTACAATTCTATGATTTATGATTCTAAGTTTCCAAGCACCTTGTTAAAGATATGTTAACGGAGCATTAACAGCATACTGATGTCATATGATCCCAAAGATACAGATAACTTTTGTTATCTTCAAGTAGATATTAGACAGCATCAGTAACACAATCTCCGATTATGGCTTATCAAAGTCAAACCCTGACCTGATAAAAGATTTCACTAAGTGGATAAATCTCACTAATGACCTGGGCTAATCTAATATAGATATTGGGCTGGCTGGTTTATAATCCAATCTCACACATTTTCAAAATGTACATTTGTCAATAGAAAATGCTTACCTACTTCTTCAACACAAAGTGTCAGAAGTCATACTTTGGCCACTGTTAAGAGAGGATAATCCTGCAGCCAAACTGTGTCAGGGACTAATGCCTGCAAGGAAAGTGCTTCAAATGACCACTGGCAAAGTGCTTCAAATGACCACTGGCAGATAGTGACCACTGGCAGATAGTGATATCATTACGTGTAAAACAAAGAAATATTATGTCATATGGGCTATATAACATGATTTAGTCTTACTATTTTAAACCAAACTGCGGGAGGCAGTGGAAGACAGAAGTGCCTGGCGTGGTCTGGTCCATGGGGTCACGAAGAGTCGGACACGACTAAACAACAACAAATTTTAAAGCTAACTAGTTCAATTCCCCATTAGCTTTTACTGAGAATGATTCACACAACCTTTCTAGAGGTATGGAGGTAGCATAGAGTTGGTTTCAAACGTGACATTTTTCTCAGACAGTACTGAATTAAATCCTGTGGCTGTGTTGTTTAGACTAAACACCCTTACAAGATATGTAACTTTGTGAGACTATAGTTTAATAGAATCACAGTTAGTTGTTCTGCCCCCCAAAAGGGAATTGTGGTTTAATTTCAGTTTACTAACCAGGACCTTAAACTTCAAACTATAATTTAAGGTCCTGGTTAGTAAACTGACATTAAAACACAGCTTCCCATTTTGGATGTAATGGGTAACTGTGGTTTAATTAAACCAGGAGTTAAGTCCTGAGAAAGAAAAGGAGGGGGAGCATGTGGTCGTCTTGCTTGTCCTGCCTGCTAAATTAGCAAGTCTGGAAATGAATGCCTGAACCAGGTCAGTACCATACTCTCACCACTTTTTCACTCTTTTCTTCAGGTGGCAGTGGAGATTCTCTGATTTCTAAACAAGCAACCCTGTTCAACATCTGCACTAGACTGTCCTGGATAGAAAACCAAAGAAAAGAATGCAAAGCACTCCCTCTTTTGGACACTAGAAAAAAATGATCTCAACAATGAAGTGGATATGTTATATAGCACTGAGTGATTGACATTGTGATCTACCATCTGTTCCACAGATAATCCTCAAGACTTCATAAGTGAAAGAGCTCATGTATATTTTTTCTATGAACTAGAGTATTTATAATTTATTGAATCATGCTGAAGTAAAAATGCAAACATACTGAGATATGTCTGGTAAAGTAAGCTTGAAAAAGCAAATAATGATATAAATTTGCCACTGTGTCATAAATAATGTTATGCTTATCTTTCCAGAAGACGTAAACACCTGTCTATCCTGATAAGATTAAATTTATATTTTACAGCCTCTCGTGTAAACATCTGGGAAATGTCTGGAATTGTGTCTGGAAAGATAAAATCCCATTCCCTGCCTCCCTAAATTAAATAGGCAAGCTTTGACAATACAAGCCTTCCCTCCCTCTAATCAGTGTTGCTTCCAACAGTTTTTTTTTCCTTAGGTGACTTTATATGAAACCAAATGCATTAAATTTGTTTTCTGTGAGCAGACTCATCATCAGCATAGTTGCGCTTAAGCCAAGCAGAATGAAACAGTGAACGTATTTCACAGAAAATCAGGAATGGAGCCATTCTTATTAATTTTTAGACATGGATGTACACCCACTTTACATAAATTCCTTAAATGAATAATCTAGTCACAGGGGCCAAGTTTCCATTATCATGGTGGCATTTTTTAAAGCCACTGCAATCATTGGAATCAGTAGTTTCACGTTTTGTTATCCATATGAATCATGGATAATCCAGGGGCAGATAACTTGTGTGCTGAAAACTACGTGTAACCCTTGCTTTTTGTTGTTTAAATACTTTAGATCATGGTATGAGTGTCTTATTGTGCTGGAATCCAAACTCGCATTTGTAAAAAGGTGCCAACCTGGCTTCCAGCAATACTGGTGAAAATAGTACCAGAGCCTTAAGTACACTTCTTTGAAAGTTAGTAACAGTTTGAGTGCAAAGGTCTGGAGCAGGTTTTTGCTTTGCAGGGAGGTAGACCTGACCAAAATGCAATGGCACAAGTTACTGCTTGTACCATTAGCCACTTGGCCTATCAACAATATCGAAGAATGTTACATTAACTGCTCACTCAACATTCTGTAATAAACATTAACAAGAGAGAACACAGTAGATTAAACTTTCAATGGGTAAATACCTTTTTATTACTGTTTTCCACATTCCATTTTATGTCATAGTAAATATGGTAGTCATGTGCTATTATATTTTTCCATATATACACTTTTAGTGTGTAAAGTTTTCAATATCAGGCTCACCTTGGAGCAGTACGATAGCAATGCTACCAATAAAGACAAAAGTAAAAGAATGCCATGGCTAGAAGTATATTTACTTGATTATCATTTTATAGTTCAGCAAATATAGAATTAGCCTTGTATTAGCTATTATCATTTGCTGTAGACTTGTTATTGCACAACGTACCGTAGTTATCAAACTGAGCTGCTTGCAAAGTTCAGGCCAGCTAAAAGTGCACTGCTTGTATTATTTTTATTAAATGTCTATAACGCCCTTCATCTGAGTAACACAGGGTGATTTACAACATGCAGTGTCTCTAGTTGTTACAACAGAACTACTGTGCAATCTTTAATAAAGCCTTACCTTGTATAGTTCAGTGTCTGCTGAAGAGTGATCACAAGTTTGAATCTCTTTCTGCTGAAGGGGTGTGGGTTTAAATGATTTTAAACAAAGTATATTTGAGACTGCCAAGAACCAGCTAAGACAAACAGATACAGAAAACATAGTGTGATGTAAGCTGAGAATCGAAAACTTGAATGATACATTGTCAGTGAAAGAAAGCATTTTATTTAATCCATTTTTGGGGGGCGGGGTGTGTTAAGATAGTCTTGAATAAGCACCATTGTCCACATTGCACAGGGCTCCCAATACTGTTAGAGTGCACTTACTAATGTGCGACAAAATCTGTAACTTAATACATCTGCTTTTGTAAATTTACAATAGTACTCATTTTCTGAGTGTTTGACACTGGTGTCCTTACTGGAATTTAAGGAGTTTTCCCTTCTAATTAACTCTGGTAGCTGTCAGTACATTGCCTCATCTTTAATAGTGACTCTCATGGTTTATTGTTTTTAAAACTGTAACTTGCATAAAAGAACAAAAATTTCTAAAATGTATTTAATTACTAAAAGGCAGGATGCCAAATCAGATGTCTGACAAGAAATCACACTCTGTCCCTAGAAAGCAGTTAAGTTTTTCATCCTATATGTGTGAGCTACCATTAGTCAAGGATGGTAGGACAATCTGCACATGTGTGTTGGAACATGTTCTCAACATGTTCCTGATTGAACTCTGGCAGTGTAAAAAGGTTCTGGATGAAAGAGAGCCCTGGAAAACCGGGTTTGCTCATTTTCTCCTCCCTCCCAATCCGTTTTTGTTTCGCATGGTGTCTTTTCAGATTTGAAATTTGAGGGCAGGCCCAAGTTTGTTTTGAGTTATAAACTGCCCTGGGAGCTTTTTTAGCCGAAAATTTTAATTTTAAGAAGAAAAACCCCAAACACTGCCTCTGGCACTGGAGGCAAAACATAGTCGTGATGACTACTAGTAGCTATTGACAGCCTTATCTTTAATGAATTTGGCCAATCCCCTTTGAAAGCTGGTGGCCTTCACCACAGCTTTTGAGAACAAATCCTATCGCTTTAACTATGCGCTGTGTGAAGAACTACTTCATTTCTTCTAACGGGATGACTCCGGATTCCGACACGACGTTGAGGGGGGGAAAGTTATCCCATATATACACAGTTCCTAATTTTACACACCTCCATGGCGTGCGTTTTGCCTTTTAACGAAACGCTCGAGCCCTCAGAAAAATCAAGCGGGAAAAGCGGGGCGCCATTTTTGCGCCTCGCGCCCCCTCCCCCTCTCCAACTGCCAACGACCCTCCTTACGAGACGAACGGGTCTCGGTTCCCTCAGAGGCAAGCGAGGGCAGGAGCCGCCCCTGAGGACACGGGCCGCCCTAGGCGCGGTTTCCTAAGTTTGTGGCCATGGAGAAGGCGACCGCCAGCCTCGGGGAGTCGAAGATCGTCCGGCTCATGTTGCTGAGGCGCAACCGGCTCCGGCGCAAAGGGAGCCTGGCGGCGGCGCTGGCTCAGAGCATGGCACTGGCGGTTCTGGGCACGGCAGCCGCCTACCCCATCTGGGTGCTGGTGGAAGACAAGAAGCGGAGGGCGATTGTACTGGGGGCGTCCTGGGCGATACGGCAGGACAACCCGGCTCCGGGCACGCCGCTGCTGGGCCCGTCGGGGGGCCCGATCATGCTGGCCATCGCCTGCTGCTGCTTCTTCAGCGTGCTGACGGGCTCGCTGGCTCTGGCGCTGGACTTCGTCGGCGCGCGCCTGTGCCGCTCGCTGGCGCCCCTCTTGCACTGCGTCACCGCCATGCTGATCGCGTGCACGGCGGCGCTGGGCTCGTGCCTCTTGGCGCTGATCCGCGAGCGGCTGCTAACCCAGCCGGAGCTGCAAGGCTTGTCGGCCAGCCCCGGGCAGAGCCTCTTCTTGGCTTTCCTGTCGTGCACTTTGTCTTCCACCGCCACCGGGTTCAGCTGCGTGTCGCCGGCCCGGCTGGAGCCGATGCACTCGTCGTGGGACGTCGGCGGGGCCAAGTCCTTCCACGGCACGTCCGCCACTTCCCTGCCGCAGCCGCCGCAGCCGCCGGCGCCGCTGCACGACGAATTGCTCCCCTCGGCTCCGAAGCGCGGCCACGCGGGCAAAGTGCAGTGGCGCGAGTACGTGAACCAGCTGCCGCCCATCTTCCGGGAGGAGCTGAGGAGGCGGCAGCAGCAGCAGCAGCAAGCCGAGCATGGGCACAGCTCAGGGGAGCAGAAGGGCAACGTGGAAGAGGGGGAGCCCGTGTCCAGCGCGCGGGGCGCCATAAGCCAGGGGACCGCGAAGAAGGACGAATCGCATGCAGACACTCTGTTTCTAGGGTGAAGCACCCAAGCCCAGTTTATTAGGGAAGCTACATACCACCACAGCGGGAGAATGAACGCCAAACTACCTGTCGATTTCCTTGAGAAAGATGGAGCTAGTGCGAATAAAGGAGCACTCAAAGATGACGAGTGATACTAAAGGTTAAAAGAGTGACTGCCTTATTTCTTTCGAAGCTGTCATCCCCCTTCCTGTCACTAAAGGATTATCCTTAGTTTAACCTAGGAAAAACCTGCATAAAACATTTATTTCCGTATAGGAATCAAACTGTAACCCCAGAAAAGAATGCTAAAATAACCTTGCTTTTTATTTGCCCCTTACTGCACACTGAAAAGTCCACCACTTCATCTTGCTACTAGGATGCCTTAATGTTTCAGCACAATCTGTTCTCAAACCTGAAACATATATGTAAGGGGGAAACAATATTCAGAACCTCCATATTAGAAACCATCTCCCAAAAACAGGGGATAAGGAACCTATGGGCCACTTGATGTTGGAATCCTAGTCTTAAAAAGCACAGGTAGCATAACCACTGGTCAAGGATGATAGTTGTAGTCAGACATGTGGAAAACCACACATTCACCCATGCCTTAAAACAAGTTGGGGGAAATCTCTAGTGAAAATTACAAAGGACAACTAAATGCAAAATTCCCCAAATAAGCCTGTTTTATAAAATGCTGAAAAAGTTTGGACATTTTAAAATGTTTTGTTTATATTTAGTGCAGTTGTTTCAGCTGAACAAGTCTAGATGTGCAAGGACTTAGCCATTTAAAATGGCAACCAAACTCTAGATATGCACATGCCAGTTTAACATGCAAATTACATTTTTAGATTAGATTGTGGCTACTGTGCATACTTCCACAGAACCATGTGTAAATTCCATGAAGCAATATTATTGTATAGTTTAAAACAAAACAAAAATGCTAGTTCTTTCCTAAACCCTTAATAAAAATCCGTACCTCTCAAATATTATTATAGCTTGTATGTAAAATTTAGAATAGGAACAATTGACTGGTCTACAAGTTCTTCTAGATAACTACACATTCCAAAGCTTCACTAATGTTGAGCATTTCCAAGCCATAATAGGACTATACCAAGCTATTTGTGATGTCCTTTTAGGCCAAGTTGTTGTTTTCAACCTATTTCTTGCAATGCATTATCCATGATGGTTGCTTATGTGCTCAAGCCTTCAACCAATATTCCCAAATGAAGTTTGTTGCTATCTTTTACTTTCTTCACAACATTTGCTCCTGGCTATTTTAGCCTCCTTGCATACTTTCTACCATAATTGCTCCTTTAATAGAACACAACTAAGATGAACAAGATGCTCCACAATTTGCAGTGGAAACAATTCTCTGCAATTCAGTATCTTAAAATCCGGAACTCGTGACATGTAGCTTCAATGCATTCAGGACAGTATTGCTCATACCCAACTTCAGAACTGTACTGGTTTTTGAAATGGGTATTTTGAGGAACAATGTTATTTGTGCTTATCTGTGTACAACTAGAAACATTTATAAAAAGGTGGCGGTATTTCCCCCCGCCCCCCAAACCCTTTTTTCTCTGCTTTCAGAAATTGCTTGTGCCTGAAACTAACTTAGCAGTGTTTCCCATCTTTTCTTAAGTTACCCAGTACCCAAGGAGTTAGTACATGAAGATTAGCAGGACTCATGCACTTCCCCTCTGCTCCTGTCCCAATTCCCCTCCCTCTTTTCCTGACTTAAAAATCCATAACTCGCCACCCAAAGTGACTGTGATTTACCTAAAACTGAAAAAAGGAGAGGGAATTGCCATGCACAGGCACATGTGTTGGCATTATATTTGAACAATGCCAATAAATTATTTCTGGAACCTGCCTACTATACACAAGCAGCAGCAGCAACATATACAATTTCACACCTGGTCATTCCACAAAGAATAGTTTTAAGAAAAACTGAAGCTTAGAGAAAGACATGTCAAATGAGAATTACTATTTGTTATCTTCTGTTAGAAATAACACTTTGAAACCCAAACAATTTCAGTAGTTTCTTATTAATAGGAAAACAATTCTGCTAGATTACAGTATATTGAATTCTGTGGGAAGGGATAGTTGTGAAAGTTCTAGGACAACGGCTATGTATGTGACAATGCATTTTTACAATTGATTCAGTAATAAAGGAGTAGAAAGGAGGGTATTTCATTGCAGATGTTTTCCCCTTGTTTTAAATAATTTGTGGAAGGCATGGTCTCAGGCCTAAAGAGGAAAAGAACATATTGAAACTATGCTGCTGAGTGAATGGGACAGAGGATCTACATTCAAATGTAGTCAATTTGTGTGTGGCAACCTACAGTTGGTGAAGGCTAAGAGGCATGATTTCAGAAAGGGTGAAAGGGATTATCAAATAAAAGCATGATAATTTTGTTCTACTTGCTTAATCAAATAATGGCACACAAAAGCAGGTTCTGTAAATATTTGTATAGACAAAAATGCATACACCAATGTAACATTGTTGTAAGTTTTAATGTTTATTTTCCCCAAGACAGCCTAGCCTGCATTCTACTTGGATAAATTTCACAAGCTAGTTTTCTGCTGCATCTAGTTTTAAACTTTTAACCATGTTTCTGATGACAAGGAATGCTGCAAAAATACTCTAGTCCAACAAAGAGTTATGATCACAAAATAATCTTTATCCATTCTACTGCGTTTCAGAATTACCAGCTGATTTAAAAAAAACAACCACAAGGTAGATATAGATGCTAATGGTGGCTAACCTGGTATGTTTTCTTATAGCAAACTGTTGTTCATGCAACACTTGTGCTCAAAGGGGAAGGCACAGCATTTCCTACAATGAGCCACCTTATAAAGAGTTCTCCTTTTGTACATATTTGCAATGTCACTTTTAATTTAGTGTGCAGAACCTCAAAACTGAGGTATTATTCCAATTATAAAAACCACTTGCATTCTGTATGCAAGTTAAGAATACAAAGTTCTCTCTAAAGTGGCTCAAAATAGATTGTTCATGGCTGCCTACATCTAAAGATAAAAAGTCTAGAACAATTGGACAGATTAGGTGGTATTATTAACGGTGTTCAAACCATGACTTGATTTGTACATCTATTCACATCTCCAATCTTTTCAGCAGTACATATGCACCAAATTTTATTTTGAGGTTTCCATATCATTTTCATAGAAAACAAAGTTTGAAAACAAATAACATTGAAACACAGCACGGTATCCTACCACAACAGAAACAGCTGGTTACAGGACTCAATAAAATCTAAAAATGAGCTATGCTGTAAATTACCACATGCAAAAATAGCTTTATGTCGTCTCTGAAAATGAAAAGGATGGTTTTAAACTTGTTTTTTTATTGTTTTCTAGTATTATATGGCAATTTGTGTACTGCAACACAATAGTTGGAAGAGGGAAACGTTTGTATGAGTTTCATGCAAAAAATCTACACAAATTAGTTTTGATGATATGGAAAGCTTTTTTTTTGTAAACAATGAACAGTCATCTGGTGCAAATGCACAGGGAAGCCTTCCTCAAAGTTTTCTGACTTTACAAGCAACTAGTAATAAGCCATACAGGAAAGAAAATAACTAAAATAAAAGGGGTGGGGAATAAAACAAAACACAGGCTGCAGGAGTAAAACCATAGTCTGCTGCTAAACCGGTCTCCGTTTTTGTGTCCAGTGTTAACACTTATACACTCCTTTTGATGATTGACTAGGGTTATTATCAGCCCCCTGAAGGCAAATCAAGCTTGCATGCGTTCACATACAGCATCACAACCATACTCTCGTACACACCCCACTCCAAGACTAGGAGTCTGCTTCATGAGCAAAGAGCCCCAGATTTGAAACACACACGTGGCCCCACAGCACTGAGTCCAGACATTCACTCAATGTTGTCCATTCACACGGTGCTTCATTAGCAAGACCTGGGCTCATTCTCCTTGGACTTATATGGGCATCCTATTCTCCTTTATGCTTACATGGCTTGATGATGGAATAGTACTGCATTTTCCCCCCACAATTGCGCTAATTAAGTCAATGTTCCTCCTCAGGCACTGAAGATCTTTGACCTGTAGCCCTTTTCCTTTGAACAACCTATATAAGCATTCAGTGTGAAGTTTTTCATTACATTTTGCCACTCACTCTCACTCGCACCCACTCGCCATCTTGACTTCATTCGGGCTTTTCTGTGATTCCAAATGAAATCTTCACCATTTTCTTCCCCGATTTAATGCAGCAGCGGATCCCATGAGCCAAGCTTGATGGATCAAACCTTATTTTATTCAGTGCTGCATTGTACCTAACTTCCAAAATACCACTCTAGAACTGGAACCCTTCTGCAGGTACATTGGCAGATGAATTGAAACCAAATGTTCCACCTTGTATTGCCTCTGGAACAAGGCTTGGATCTTCATCTATCTGTAAATGAACCACAAAGACCAGAAATAAGAATCTTCCAGGCTTCCAGTCCCACCTGCCTTAATGGAGGCAGCCGCCACGATAGCAGGTGATCATCGGCAAATGAAAAACAAGAATGACAGAGGGCAAATCATCATTGCAAATTCACCCCAGCGATGGGGGGAATGGGCTTCACTTGCAGTTTGTCTCGGTACCTGGCTCTTGCTCTGGCATGGAATGCGCTGAGTGCAAAAGCACTTTGCCTGGCGAAAACCCTCCTCCGCCGCCATTAAGAAGAGGAGGTTCTCCATTGAATTGGATCCTTAATTGGCTTTAAAGTACTGGCATGTGATGGGAAAAGGGTTGCAACAACATACTGTGGAATATACCAGCTACATGGATCAAAGGTTTGAATTGAGATAAGATTTTCTTCGGCGTGAGAGCTGGTTGGGGAGAGGGAACCCCACAGTTTGTTTATTCTAAGCTTTTATATATTTATGATTCAGCAACCCTCTCGAGAATATAAGATAAAAATATATTTACAAGTGAGGAAGGGACGTTGGAGTAATAGTGATATTAACAAGCAAAAATGGAAACAGATTGATCTGAAATGAACGGAGGGGGAGGGGAAGCTCAAGTATGACTATGTTGGAATTATTAAGACCAGGGGGTCAGCAATTTTTTTCAGCAGGGGGATGGTGCACTGTCCCTCAGACCTTGTGGAGGGCCAAACTATATTTTTTTGGGGGGGGGTGAAGGAATTCCTATGCCCCACAAATAACCCAGAGATGCATTTTAAATAAAAGGGTACATTCTACTCATGTAAAAACACATTGATTCCCGGACAGTCCGCAAGTCAGATTTAAAGGCGATTGGGCTGGATCTGGCCCCCCGGCCTTAGTTTGCCTACCCATGATTAAGACAGATTAATTCCCCTCAACTCCGTTTAAAAACAACAAGGGAAAAGACTGAGATTTTTGTGTGCTACTGATGGAATGTAATCTAAGATAAAGTTTAAATGGGCCATAAATCTCTTGCTGGAAGGAAAAGAATTTGGGGGTTGTGATAAGAACACAGCAGAGATTCTGGGAGTTGGAAAGGAGTATTAAATCTTCAGCACGTTCGAAAACAGAAGGAATCTCCATGGACATAATAGTTTTCACATGCAGGGCAGAATAAAGATAAAGTTTGAGTTCCTCACTTGAAGCTTTATATATTTATATATTCTAACATCACGAATGGAAATCATTAATTATGTATCTGTTGACTGAGGGATTATTATTATAACTGAAATGTAACTGACATTGATTAAGATTATGGAACGCAGTAATATAAGATCGGAAATGCACCCAAACCACCATGCAGGGAGCCACTTTAACTAAAATGTATTAATTGGAAGTTGATTGGCATTTTCATAATTGTATAATTTGGGAATTAATTGTTATCGTTCTAATTCGGCTATTATATGGGGTATATTGGAAAACTTAAAAAAATAAAAATCCAATCCAACCAAAGTCCACTACCAGATTTTTAACATTCAGTACTTTACTTCAAAATACTCAGTTTCAGAATTATGTACTTACATCATCTGAAGAGAAGAACTGATCAATGATCTCATAAGCCAGTTTGTAGATGTCTTCATTTTCATGATTTTGTAGTTGTTCAATTTTCTCCAGCCCTGTCAAGTTTAACACAAAAAAGTTGAAGGAACCCCAGACTAGCTGTAAAAATGAAAACAAATGTTTTTTCAAAACACACTGGTAACCAGTATGTCCACAAATAATATTTCTCCATAGAAACTATGAAAATATTTCCGGATCTGTGACAAAAATACAAAAACAAAAAACTGAAGGATCACTTTATCAAATCTAAGACCTTGGTATACAAAGGGAAAATTTTAATCGTACCTCCACATTCTTCAATAAGGTTGGCTATGGTTTCTGCCTCCTCTTCAGCCATTTTTAATATATTACTTAGCCCATCCAGCACTACTTGTACAACCTGAGCATCTTTTACTGTTAACAAGTTGCAAAAGGGAGGAATTACATTTTGTTGAATTAGGTACGCCACCTTAAAAAAGGAATAGAAACAGACATTAAGCCAATTAGGATCAATACAACTTACATAAACTGCTTGGAGGTTTATATGATTAAGCCATAAACTAATTATGAAATAATAATAAAATACTAAGTTAAGAGTATGGAGAAAAAGGAGAGTTAATTAAAACATTTTCAAACCTACAGAAATTCAAGTAAAAGGATTCTCACTATACTCAATAAGTATTATGTCATCTAATAACTCATAATTGGTTTTGACTTTAAAACCAAACAAATATATTTTTGTTAACTCATATGTATTTGATGAATTTGGACATAATCAACTATTCTAGCTCCAGATATCGAGGGGGGTTGGCTTTTAGAATAGAGCATCATGCAAGACTCACCTGTGAGCCTACTGATTTACGTTTTTAAATCTGCAAGGCACACCAAGTGATAGCAAAATAAACCAAACCAAACCTTGGATCCAAAGGTGCATTACAGAAGCAAAACTCGACTTTGCTTCATTTTTGCTGCACTCTCCCCTATTTCTCCAGATTCCACATCACCACATCCCATACTATTCTAGAAGGTCTCTGTCCCTCAAAAACATCTTTCAGGGGGGGTGCAAAGGACTTTAGTGAGAAGGGCAGGCAAACCCTATTGCAGGAGCATCTACTGTGAAACAAGCTTCTCTTGAGCATTGAAATGCTTATAAAATATTTATTGCTTCCTCTCTCCACCCTCCACCAGTTGAGAAAGAACAGCATTGCTAGCCCTACGTTCAAGGCTTACAATGCAGCTCTCCTGTCTGGGGCATTTTATATGCATGTGCGCACTCAAGAGAAATCCAAAGGATGGGACCCATATCAATGGCTTCAGGTTACATGAAAGGAGATTCCAACTAAACATCAGGAATAACTTTCTGGTGGTAAGAGCTGTTCGACAGTGGAATGGACTCTTTCGGAAGGTGGTGGACTCTCCTTCACTGGAGGTTTTTAAGTAGAGGTTGCAAACAGAAAAGTTCTACACTGGTCTGCGTGAAATTGATCAGAATTGATTCTAAGTGGATGAACTGATATTTTAAAGGCAAGTATCAAATAATGAGCACAATGTGGTATAAGGTGGTTCTTGAAAGAGGACCCATCTGTGGCTTTGATCCAGTATAATCCAGTGAAAGTTATACACTTTCAAGTCCCATTGATGTCAAGGGAAGAATTAAGTGTTTGCTTAAAAACTCTCCCATTGAAATCAGTAACACTTCTAAATGCTATTATTTGGTTGAATTGTGCTTCCTGTTTTGTATGTTCCTTTACTGTTTTAAAACAGCCAGCCAGTCAATCAATCAAACAAACTAGGTTACTTACTTGATCTTTTCTTCCACTGATTGTCAGGTTGCTTATAGCCCAAGCAGCTTCTTTCTGTGTACCAAAGTCACCCTAAAGAGAAGACAGTTGGAGGAATATCTTTATTGTCTACACAGGGGGTACACTCAGGCAAGTAACATGAGCTGATTCAGGCACCAGTCTTGTGACAACAGAAGAAAAACAGTGGATGAGCAGAGCCTCCAAATCCCAAAGCTAAGACATATCCCAAAGCTAAGGCAACTGGCTTTAGGACGCCAGCATCTGAGGTGTAAGTCGGCCACAGCAGGAAGAGCTGGGATCGTTCAGATGTTTTTGGACTGCCGCTTCCAAAATCCCTGATGGTTGACCATGCTGGCTGTTGCTGATGAAGTTGGGTGTACGCACCAAGGACTGAAGAGATGCTACAACACCTGACCTTTCATCTGAAACAAGGACCTAGGTACAGCTTACCTGCTGCCTATCAAATGGGAGTACAGGGAGAAGAGGAAAGTACTGAAGAAAATCTCTATGACTGGAAAAAGCCCAGGAGAGGAAAAAGTGATGGATGGGTGGAGATCTTCAGGGGAGGATTGGTGGGCATAGGAAGAAAGTTGAGCACCTCCTATCCAACCTGGAGGCCTCTGCTGCTTTAATTACTTTGAATTACTCAGACTGTGGGTCTCTTGGGGACAGGCACCTGTCTAGATGGAAAAACCAGCTTACTGGGAAGAGTGGCCTAGAACTCTCCATCAAGCATACGTACCCAACCAGCACATTTTATGTTCCATGGCTGTTTCAGTACAACACACACATAGAATAATACAAAAGCTTAGCAAAAGATTGGTTTTGTCTAACCTTATCTAAAAGGTGTATTATCATTGGCACAAGGTTAGCATCTATCACCGCCTGGACTTGCTGCTGATTTCCTGCAGTGATGTTAGATAGGAACCAAACAGCTTCCTGCAACAACAACGAAACCGTGATTTTAAAAAGATCGACAAGAAATACTTTGAATAACGAAAGTATTAATCCATCTCTGTAGAGCTAGACTTCTTTTAAAGGCGCAATACAAGCACAACTGAGAACGATTTAAATTTGGTTAACCACACCCAGGCAGTGGAATTCTGCATCAGCTACAGCTACTGGACTGTCTTCAAAAGCAGCATGATGCAGCCTGCATCACAATAGTTTATACAGAAGTTTATTAGAGAACGGATAATGGAGGACAGGTTGTTTCACTGCAGGAATAGCTGTAGCTAGAAAACTAGTTGGAGTGGGGCATAGTGGCTTCTTGGCACTGAAGCTACCTGGTCCAACAGTGACAGCTTGGAATTGAAGAGCCCTCTCAAATTATGAACCTGCCCCTTCAGAGGGAGTGTCTCTTACTGGGATTCAGTTTCAAGTAACAATACCCAATGATAGCATGCATTTTAAAAAATTGGCTTTAACACTACTGCAGTTTAGAAGAAAGATCAGTATTAGATGGAACAGTTTGTAGTATTACAGGTGCCAGCTGTAGCACTATGTTTATCTATATGTTGACAATTTTATCTATACTTGTTTAACAGTTTGGTGGATTTTACCTGTGCTTTATTCAGAATTTTATTATGTACTTTATATATTAGAGAGTTCTGTGGTTAAGTGGTCTATAAAACTTACTAATATTTTTTTAAAACTACCTATAGAAGCATAAATGAAGTTGCTACTAGTGCAAATATTTTTTGATAAATGTAGAACCCAAAGAATGTGTAATTTTTGTTTCCCATTTAAATCTTGCTTATTCTTGAGTATGGGGAAAATGATGATTTCCTAATCTAAATCGTATGTTTTAGGTGTCATTAAACTGAACTCTTGGATCAGATCACATTCCTTTTGCCTAACAAAAGGAACCTGTTGGAGGTTTAAAATGTCTAGATGCAAACTGCGAGCTTATTTTGGGCTCTAATCACTGGCAATGTTGCAGTAAACCCAGATGATTTAGCAACAAGGCCTCAGATGCACTGCGAAATCAACAGCTTCTTTATCAGTGCCCACAGTTTACATCACTATATAACTTTTACACAACCAACCCCTTTTACTTCAGACTAAAATGTACCCCCCTTCCCTAATGTACACACCCCTTACTATTCCCTATTACCTCCATTTCATCATTTCCAAGAGTCAGTTTATAATTCAGGTGTAGGCAAAAGACAGGTTGGAGAACCACTGACCAATTTTTGATGAGCCACCTTATATTTAAAGGCCACCAATTGCTAGATATTATTTGTAATATTTATTTTAGGTCCTGCTCTTCATTATAACTGCTCTTAGGCCAGGGTACAATAAAAATCCCATTTAAAAAATATAACCATAACCAAGAACAATGCTGGACTAGAAAGGGTTATATCTGATGCACCACGATTCATTTTTTGTTTTATGCTTTCATATAAAAGCAGGGTTTTGCATGTTAAACAGGAAAAAAACATTATTCAGTGCCACTGTGAGATGGCAAAGCAAAAATAATGGACTGAATGACCACCTCAAACTGTCCAGTTATAGGAGTTTGCTACATTATTCAGAAAGTTTTCTTGAAGTTTAGAAAACTACTTGTGGGATTGCCTTACCCTGTAAGTGCCCACTTGAATGCTTTGATCTGTGAAACTGACACTGTTACATAATACTTGCTACACAGCTGTAATAAATCAATCTTTCAGTGTTGCAGCACTTACACTTTGGAACTCCCGGTCTATACTCCTCAGGCAGACATTTCCGTTGTACTCTTTCCAATGACCATTTAAAGCTTTTTTGTTTAGGCAAACCTACCCAGACTTGTAGATCTTGATGTGTTGCATTATTTTTTACAATTGATTTTAATTATCTTAAAAAATTTTTAACTGCTTTTATTTATAATTTTGTATTACCTGTAAATTGCTTAAAGAGATTTTACTACAATCAAGCAGTATAATTTTTGTGAAACAAACAAACAAATATGCTCCTTGCAAAGGAATTGCTACATTACAATTTCTACAAAAGTCAGAACAACCTTTCAAGTAAAGAGATTGACGATTATCCTGTACTTTTGATTGATAGATATGTCACACAGTCCCTTGGTATCAATTTTCATGCATTCAGCGTCATGCCCATTTTCATACCTTATTAATTTTTTCTTTGGGGTGAGTCAATAGGGCAGGGAAGTGTGAAAGAGCTTCACAATTCAGAACTACCTGGGTCTGTTCATCAGTACCAGTAACAATATTTCCTACAGCTCTGAGTGCGGCAGTCTGGAAGAAAACATTTCAAAGTTAAAACCTGATGGCTTGAACAGCATGTTTTAAAATCAAGCATTATAGTATTAAGACTGCATGATTTGACTGAGGTTGAAATCCTATTCACATTTACTTCTGAGTAAGCATGTACAGGACTGAACAAAGCTTTAATAGATCAACTGTACCACTTAAATCAGGTAGAAGACATGGTTCTCCCCCACCCCCCCGGCAAAAATAAAAACTTGTAACTTTACAAATCTGACAATGAAAGATCTGAGAAATTAGGATTTCTGAAACACCTACTGTGTTGAGCAGCAGGTTCATCTTTTTCATGAGCCAAATTTGATGGTGAAAATGGTAATGGGTTGAGCTGGTATTACACAAATAAACCTCACATACTTAGTAACTTCCTGGCTTTCAGCACATCACTTGGCCATTGCATCTGAACTGAGAAACAATGGTTTGTGCAAAGCCTGATTTGTTTTGTCAGATTGAATGACAAGCAATGGCTTGCTAAAAGGCAGGTTACAAATCAGAGTGCAAAAAAGAACTTAGTCCCACCTCTCCATATACTTCATTATATCTGAACCAATCTACAACGACTTGCAGTTTGTATCCAGAGCTGGAAAATTGAAGTGGAAGGACCTAGCACCCATTTTCAACCATTTTGACTCTAATTTGAGTATCCCATATTGAATATCCCATATTCCTAAGTCTGATAAAATGAAATATTAAAGAATACCTCTCTTTTACAATGAGCATTAAACTTGCTAGTTAATAAAAGCTTGCACTCAACAGAAACTAAAGAAAGCTACTGTCCTTTTATTTTCTGAATCTATTTTGTCCTATGGGGACAGCAGCTTTTAAAATGTTTATTCAAGGCAAAAACACAATTCCACATTCCACAAAATATGAGAAACATTCAAGTCAGAATTTTTCTTTACATTTCTAGGCTTGACAAACACAGTGACTGAACACAGTAAGAATACAATATGCTTCATACTGTAAATTTCTAATGCAATGCTGTCAGCAAAAGTGCTTCAAATAAAGGAGAAATGGTACAAGACTCACTTGCACTTTAACTTCCTGATGGCTGAGAAGAGGAACCAAATGAGGAACTATCCCCGAGTCTATCACCATCTGAATCTGTTCATTGCCTGAATCTGTTAAGTAGGAGAGGGCCCAGACTGTATCTACCAATATCTGTTCAAAAATCAACAAGACACATTAGAGGTTTTGCAAGACACAATGAGTCATATATAAACAGAAGCATTTCCCATTGAAAACAGAGATGTTCTCAGCCTACTTAGTATTTTAAGTTTCTGCAACATACCACAAAATAAATCACAGAGGGTATCTGACAAAATCCCTTGCAAATTTTTGTTTCATACTTGCTTTCAAAAACATTTCCTGCTGAATCTTAAAACACTTTATGCTGCCAACTCCTCAGCTATGACACTTGTCTAATTTCCACTAGCAAGTATATACATTATATCAAAAGGCCTCGGGCCTCTCCTCTGTATTGGCAGAGTGGTTTCTGATTTTGTTGCAGGTTAAGTCCCAACCCAACTAAGAACAGAATGTACAGAGAAGCAGGTTCTGCAAATTTATTCCTGAACTGAATGGGTGCTGCATAGAGAGCACGGATGTCCAACAGAGAAGTGCCTCAAACGCTAAGCCCTTCCAAAAAGGACAGAATTGTCCCACTCAGCTGATCCAGTATGACAGTTCTGGTAGGTATTCTTATTTTAAGGGAATGATCCCGTCCACCACCAACTTAGTGTTTGCCTATGGATATATGTTAAGTAGAGAACCAGTGGGAAGTCTATGCAAGTCTCACCAACCCCTGTGGGAGATGAAATTTGTGCCAGTGCACATAACTGTTCTGCAGTTACCGGGACCATAGCCTCCATGTAAACTGCAAGTTGTCTGTATTTGTGAACTGTCCCTCAGTTTTGTGGGAACACTGACTTCTGAAATACGTTTTACTCCTTTGAGAGACTTTTGCTTCGTTAGTAAGACTGACAAGTATCCACCAATATAGCCAAAGAGGCACAAATTGCTTTCAGGGGTGACCTGGCGAGGCTGTGATTTGTTTTTTCAGTACGTGCTTATAATTAATCGGTAAACAGGCCATGCAATATTGAGATACTCACATTTACATCTGTGTGATGAATTAAAACACAGAGTGCTGGGAGGATCTAGGAGAAAGAGAAAAAGGTATTCAATATTCTGCAGGAAAACTCACAGTGATAAAATTTCAACAAAGAAGTAGTTTTACCTCCTGGATCGTTTCCATTGGTGGAGGCGGGTCTTTGTGGCGACACAAGTTGACCATTACCCAAGTAACATTTCTTAAGAAAGTTATGGGAATAGATGGGCTGATGAATGACAGCAGAGGCTTCACCACTCCAAGACTAATGACATAATCTCTACACTGGGGTCCATCACCTGTATAAACATGGAGGAGCTTGTGGGTAGAAGAAATATCAACACTGGTCTATCAAAATTGCTTTTCCCCATTAGGATAGCTCTCTCTGTATGTGAACAGTTTGAAATAAGCAACTTCCAGGTATAGACTCAGTTTGTTAGAATGGTTGATTTGTAGAATTAAGAGTTGGAAAGGGTGCTTGCAAGTCATCTAAGTCCAACCTCCTCCTTGATGCAGAAAATCTACAAAGGATGGCTGTCCAGCATCTGTTTGAAGACCTCTGGACAGAGAGACGCCACTCCTAAAACCCCTTTTGGGAAAGCAGAAAACAAGCCCTTGCCTTTTTCTGTAACAGCCCTTCAGGCATTTGAATAATGTTGGGGCAGCATTTGAAATAATGAGAAATGAGAATGCTTCTACATTTCAGTATTTTTAGCCAATGTGTAAAGTCAGAGTTATGATGGACAAGTGCTATGGAGAAATTTAGAGTAATACACATTTTAGAGAAGACCCCCAAATAACCCAGGAAATCCTTTCTCCAAAAAATTGTAGAAGAAACTGATTGTTCATTTTCAAACTTTTTTCTTCTTCTTACCTAGTAGAAGCAGAACAGTTGCTGCTGAGAGAAAATAACTAAGAAAACCAGTACTTTAGTGTAGCTGTAAATCAGATTTTTTTTTTGGGGGGGGGGGGGAGATTCCGCACTCCATCCCTAAGCATGAACATTATAAATCCCTTTTTGTTACAAAAAAGAGAAAAGGGTGCTTATCAATGTTCTGTTAACATGGCTGTAGCTATTATGAGACAGAAATAACTGCAACAAATGCTCTTAGAATACACTGCCTGCTTTTTAACAATTTAATCTTGAATTTTTCCAAGTATGGGCATCTTGGCTGCCATAAATCTTATGCCTCATCTGAACTCTCCCCTTCACATACTCCAAATACCATGCTAGGTTGTTCACTGAAATGTAGTATTTCTAATCTATGAAAAACCAACAGTAAATTCAGGAACTTGAATACTTTGCATGGTTTGGGGGGGGGGGGAGAAGCAGGACTATTTTTTGTCACTAACAGCTATGTTGTAAGTAGCCATTCAAGAGGTTAAGCCTTTTGAAATATGGAAATGCAACTGTGGAAAATGATTCACCAGTGAGGCCCCTGATTTATTTGTGAGTTCTCCAAAATAGAATACAAATTGGTGTATGACATAAAAGGTATGCAAATATATGCCCTCTTTTGCATGTGGCTGCGGAGGGCCCAATCCATATATAATGCACTAGGTCTAGAAAATCATGTTGGCACCTATGCACATGATACACTACCATGCCTAGATATATTAAGCTGGCAGAATAGCTTCTTCAACCTGCCCTGCCCATTTTTGGACATGCATAAAGTCAAGTATGAAGTCATAACCTTCTTGGCCGAGTGCCCTAGAAAACCTGCCCCCTGTCTTGAAGGCCTTTACCCACCTGGCCTGGGGGAGGGGCTGACTGACTCCAGCCAAAAAACCAGAGGCTGCTGAACAAACTCTTGGCCTGGAGTTTTGTTTTGTGGGCTTTGTTTGGGGGGGGGGGGGGATTGCTGCTGCTCAGCAGCAGAAAAGCTATAGACTTCGGATTCTTAACTGTAGTAGTTTAAAGAATGTAGCTTGATGCAGAGAACTAGAAATGCATATGCTATGCATAGGTATCAGATATTTCACCAACTTGGGAGCTTTGCTTGCTGTGTGATGAATACTGACAATAAGTGCACCATGACCTGAATAACTCATGTAATATCTTTCCATGTGATTTACTTGTCTGAACCTTCATGTGTCTAACGAAAATATGCTTTGGGAAAACACTCCCCTGCACAAACACACAGAATTGTGTACAAGGCATAGCTGGAGAAAAGTAGCTTTCATTCAGTAGTAAAATTCTAAGCAGTTCTCATTGTCATAGTTGTGGAGTTTCTACACAGAAATGCAACAAACCTATGATATTGCCTAAAGCCCATACTGCCTGCTCACAAACATTTTGATGGGGCGAATGCAGCAACCTCAAAAAAAGTGGGACAGCATCTGCAAAATAAAGAAAAATATTACGACTCATTTTTTTAAGCTTCCATAGCCCCTTGGTTAAGATCTAAGATTTAAACTTTAAATCATGCAATATATAAACAGCCATTCCCCATTCAAAGATATTCAGATTGCAAATCAGGCATAGTTGCAATTTGTCTAGTTATCACTCAACTGATACATAATTTCAGGGGCTTAGTGCATGGAACTGAACCCTTGAGAAAAAAAGAAGCGCCTTTCTGAACCTCCAGTTCTTCCTCCAAAGCACTATAATGTTCAAAATAAATCTTTCAAATTTTGTCCAACAGGCAAGATGCACAACTGTGTCTGGAACTTAACATATCTCCCCAATGAGATGTAGCACACTCAGTATGCAGACAGAACAATGATGTGTAAAAGTGGAATTACCACACACTTATTTATGTTCCTTTTGCATTATGGCTGAAGGTAGCATGAAGCCTCCGTCATTGGCACTTCAGTTTTGCAAAGCTCTACAAACTGTATCCTTCTCCTGTGGAATACTTCTAAGCATGTAAGGCACTAAATCGCACTGACAGCCCATTTTCAATTTTCTATATTTTTTATCTTTAAGCAGCCATTGGGTTGGATCCAGACCTCCTGTGAACACTGCTGACAATCTCTCCTACTTCCTGCAGTCTCTTGAACAGCTATGAAGGGTTGCAAGAGCTTGTGGAATAGCATGAGAGGTGTCACTGGGATTTGCCGAGGCGGCAGGAAAATTGGTGAAAACCACCTTTCCAGCAGGAAACCCGCATTGGTTCATCATCCCCTCTGAGAACTGAAGAAGTCCTTTCACTCTAGTAAGGGCAAGTCTGGATCCAACCCATTATAAAAGAAAACTAGAGAAGTAACTCTTTTTTTAAAATATAAAAAGTCTTTTATACCGATCAAGAAACACTGAAAACAGTCATATATCAGCAGTGGATAGTTCCAGAGATATTCTTCAGATTATATATATATTAAAGGCAATTCCACATATTCAAAACGATGTCCAAACACTAAACAGCAGTTAATCTTAGCTACGATTAGTGAAAATAAGTCAGTTTAAAAGCTTGGCTGGCTTGTTTCCCACTAATCACAGTTTGTCTAAGTTCAGATGTCTCAAGCTGAAGTTCTAAAAAGGAAGAGAAAGTTTATGGATGCCTCTTCATAGTGGCGCCAGAAGAAAGGCGGGAATTAGACTTGTTATTGTAATGCGAAACTATGGTTTAGTGTTACATGCAAATTTGGCCACAAATCAATTCGTTACTTACTAAATCCCATATTTCTGATCACAAAGCGGGAACACCTTCAGTGCTATCCAAATTTAATTTCAATTTAGTGAGAGATTATGTACACATCTTCCTTTTCAGCGTATGATTCATTGATTAGCATTTAGAATTCAATCATCCTGGCTACAGCATCAAAGAACCAACTCATTGGCACATGTGAATAAATACCCAAAGAAGAAATATAACGTGTGCATAGTTCTACTCAATCAGCAAGGCATTTTTGCAGGAGTTAAGTACTGATTAACTTACTGGATTGAACGACAGCTTGCGTTTGTTCAGAAGTTCCGGATGCAATATTTGTCAGTGCCCATGCTGCTTCAAACTGTAAAGATGGACTAAGAATATAATAAGAAACAAACAATAGTTTATTACAATACTTTTGATCAACTGCTTGAGAAACCAACTGTTCCTTTAAAGGCACATACTCACTTGTCATCTCTTTCAAGGCAGTGCACTAATATGGGTAATATTCCAGATTTTATTAAGTCATCAATAGGTGGGTTGCGATCACTGGAGAGTAGTTTTCTATTCAGAAATATTTGGAAAGTAGAATATCAAACTTTCGGGCAAAGTTCAAATGGCTCCAATTGATTATTATAGCTAAAAACATGAAGAACAGCTGACAGGGATTTCACAGCATACTCCATTTCCTATCTTAACATAAAAATTAAAAAATATGGTAGTAATTATTCTGATATTTCATAAGTAACAATCAAATACAATTTAAATTTAAACCAGTAATTCTTGACATTTGTAAAATATATTTTGAAGTCCAAAATGTCTTAAATTAAATCAAAATTAAACTGAAAGGAGATCAAAGGCAAGCAAATGTGCCCATCTGCCTCTTTTTAAAAGAGAAGACACAACCTGGGCCAGGGTGCTAGACAGTACAAAAAGATGCTCATTATCCTGCTACAGAACATCATATACAGATTGCTGGTGATTGCTGGTGATTGAAAGAATTGAATAAGACTGGTTCTCTCCTTTTTTAGTGGGTAAAGTTCTTGTCAGGATGGAGAGAATGGATGGCTGCAGAAACATGGAATGCTCTCCCCCGGGGAGGTTTCCCTGGTACCTTTGTTACAAATCTTTAGGCGCCAGGCAAAATCATTTCTCTTCTCCAAGGCCTCTGGCTAATTAAACAATCTATGGCCTTTAAACTAGGGGAAGGGTGTGGGTTATTGTTTTCATTTGTTATTGCATTATGCATTCTTGTGTTTTTATATTGTAAACCACCCTGTGAATGATGGTATACAAATTTTATAAATAAAATAAAGAGGTACATGTGTGAGCAAAAGTGTGAGGTGCCAAGCATCTTGAGCAAAAGGACATAGGGTGCCTCTAGTCCTGAAGCACCACCCCTGCCTTAAGCAGAACAAAGGTTTCTTGTATACCTCGGAGAGAAGAGTTTAGAGCTGGACAACTGGCTGCTCAAGTATTTCATGAGGCCAAAGAATGACACAACACATGTGACAGTCTACTGCTGTTTATTTCATTATCATGCCATGTGTTAGCAAGAGAAGGAGTGAGAACTGTTTTCCCCCAAATCTTAAAGCAGTCAGGTTCATACCCATGATACATTAGATAATGCATGAAGATAGAACAGGTCAAGCTGTTGCCACATGGGAGAGCTGCCTTTAAAAACTGGCATTAAATATTTTAATATATTAATGAAATATTTATAGACCACACTTTATTTATCCAGGTACTAGGTCTGAGTCCAGAATATAAATAAAAAAGGCAAAAAAAATATGAAGGCAGTTAAAACTATGACATCAAAATATTGAAACCGTGAGTAGTCAACATGGTGCCATTTAGATATTGCTGGACTACAATTCCCATCAACTCCAAATACCCCTGCAAATAAATCAGTCTTGATCTGATACCATCATGATAGCAATGTTGGCACCAGCAGCACTTTTAAATGAAGGGTATTTTACATATCAGGTGCAGGTTAGTTCACTTCCCCTGACAATGGAACAAGAAGAGCCCCTCTGGCAACTACTTCTTCAGGTATGTGACCCAATACTTTGAACTGGGCTCAAAAGCAGCCAATATAACTTTAAAAATTGGCATTAAGCAACTCTATCTGGCCGTACCCATTAAACTTCTGACAGCTGCATTCTACACCTATTGAAGCTTCCAGTTTGTCTTCAAGGCAGTCTTGTAACTTCATGGAAGTTATAAGCATGGACTGCTGTGGCAAAATGGTCCCTGTCCAGCCAAAGCTGGTTACTTTCTTTGGCTCTTTTTAATTTCTCTCCTAATTTAACTGTTAAGATGGCCCTGGCATTCCAGGATAAAAGTTAAAGAGGGAGAACACTTATTTCATGAATCATTCACAATTACATGTTATATAACCTTCTTGAAAGTTCTATTTGGCAAACTAACAAAACATCTGACCAACCATCCAGCTTTTATCATCTATCAAAAGTGCACTATTAAAAGAACACACCCTCAAACAATTTTCCTTAAAATATATATCATTTTATGCCCAGTTACTTCTGGCATTTTGTGAAATATTGATTTCATCAATATTTGCATGTGAAAAATGGAATTCAATTGTTGATCAACTTGTGCTCCAAACCATTTTAGAATATGTCAAATACAGATTATCAAAGAACCAACATTTCCAGTCATAACACAGTACAGCTACCGATTCCATTAACAAACTGTACTACCGTAGAAGAAAGCATATCTGAGTAAATTATTCTCTTACCTTGCAGCCTGCACTGCACTTAACTGGATACCTTGGTTGTCACTTGAAGCATTCTAAGAAATAAATATATTTAAAAATCAGGACTTTCACAATATAAGTGAATTTTAAAAACAGAAGTGGTTAAGATACTTACCTGCACTATTGCCTCTAGAGACGTGTTTTGCTGAAACAAATATCAAAGCATTAGAAATGCATTCAAAAAGACATACGTATATAATATTTAATCACCAATTAGTTCTTACCACTCTGAAGTCACCATCTATATCAGAATCTTCACAGATATCTTCATGAGGTACGTTTCGTCTCTTTAACAGATGCTCATCTCTTTTGTTCTTTTAAATACAAAATACAAATTACATTCAGACAAGGGGCCTCTGCTTTCCCCAATGCTTCAAAAGTGTATTATAAATATTTGTAAAATTTAAAAAATGCAAATATGTAATGTAAGAAAAATGCAGTGCACAAAGCAATAAAAACTATTAAGGGTAGAAAATACCATAAGAGGCTTTTAATTCATATTACAGTATAGAAAAAGTAAATGTGTTACATGATTTACATAACCTGACACAGTACACATTTATATTCACTATTTATAATTTGCCAACCAAATTTTATGTTCATATAGGTAACAGTTTTGTGTAATTCTAAAGCTTGCATGTTCCAAAGTTTTAAATGATCAAGTACATAAACTTTTTGGGGAGGAACAGAGTAATGGAACTAAAGAGTAGTCTATTCATGGAGTTTTACATGGAGCAGTTGAGGAATGGCAGCCATGGATGAAAAAGAACTATGCAGTTGAAAGGTTACTGTAAGTCACTTTAGAAATATCTAGAATTCTGAAAAGCAGCATAAAAGCTAACTTAGAACAGTACCCAACAATGTAGTTCCATTAGTGAAAGGTCTGGTTGATAAAGGAACTTCTCCCTCACATCTCCCAGCACATAACTAAATCTTTTGAGAAGATCTGGCTGGAGAGGGCACGGGGCGGTGGGTAGTTTTATTGCATAAAAGGAAATCCTGACACTAATACAAGCACTTTGTTGGGTACCAACATAAATAAATAAAATGCCTAATACTAATCAATTTTATTTTTTTTTGCCAATTATATAGATAGGCGCCAACCTATTTACTCTCAAACAAAATTCCTATAGGTATGCCAAGGAAACTGGCATTCTACTATTGGATTATGGATCTTACATTAATATGTATATATGCATTTACTTGATATTGTTCTTTTCCCACTCCAAAGTTTCAGACTTTTTGGGAGGAAAAGAGGGATACAAGCAAAAAGCAAGTTGTCTGTGCAGAAATGTGCCTTACATGGCAATAGTCAAGGAACAGCAGCAATGAGAGAGAAAGGAGAATGCAGAGCAAATAGCTATCCCCGAACATTGGAAGCTCTGTAGACCTCCTCTAAATTCTGAGCACGTATCATCCCAAACGTATTTTAAAACTTTTTCTGCAGTCAAAGTAAGAGCCAAAATTCTCCTAATACATTTAATACAAACAACCCCAATTATTTTTGAAAAGGATTTTCCTTGGTACACATGCCCAATTAAACTTAAGTGCAATTTGTATCTACATAAGGAAAATAAGTATTATCAGTGATATACACCAAAACAAAAAAGTCAATTGTACAGCAAGGAAATAACTTGGGTAAATAATCACTTTATAATGTGCAAAGCTTAAAGAAATCAATCATTATACATAGAAAACAATAACACATATTTAAACAGAAGTACTAGTAGAGCTCAATGCTTCAAGTGAAATCAAACAGCGGTGAGACGAATCAAATTTAAGCAGTTTAGCATTGCAGCTAGTTACCAATTAAAACATTGACCATGGCTGGGAAACTTCTAATGACAGGGAAAAGTAGTATTTCAGGAATGAAGCATCTGGAGTTTCCCATGAACAAATAAGAACCATAAGTTTGTAAATTTATGAACTTTGTATGTTAGCCATACTCCGTGAAGAACCATTAAAAAACTTAAGTCAATTGATTTCAATGGGAATCTGCAAGTGTGACTAACACTAGTTTTCACCCAGAGCACAGATAACCTATTTCATTCTAAAAACTGCACTGCCTTACAGGGAACTTTCTGAGGGTGGCATGTCAGTGTTGAGTGCAGGCAGAGTCAAAAGAAGGCAAATCAACAGCAGGCTACATTCCAGACGTGCAGAAACCAGAGATTTCTACAACCACCCTCAAGCAAGAGGTATAACTGAAGCTCATGGACACATTGCAGTCACACAAAAGCATTCAAAAAGGACACAAAGCAGGTCAAGGGATATGGACTAGGAGAGTTTCAAGGGCTGAAAAGCAAGGCCTGGAGGTTTTCATCCTTGCACAGTACAACCGCATCTTGCGTGCAATTAACTTGTGCAATTTCAATATTGAATGGCTGAAAGCTGGCCAATTGAAATCCTGCAAATTGCATGCACGATGGAGAGCTTAAAATTTTCTTTTGCATGTGATATGGAAAGAGCTTTTTATCTCTCAGACGTGCTTACTGGGGCTCTGAAATGCTCTCACAAAATCTTGCAGGAACTCAGATGGCCCTGCAAGATAGCACGAGAGCATCCCAGAGCACAGTAAGCAAGAGTGGTTTTGCCGGGGTGATTTGGGTATACGAGTTTTTTCATATATGTGCCATCCCCAGAACATAATCTTCATGCAAGATGCTTTTGTACGAGAAACTGAAGTTACCAAACAAAATTGACTGGCATTAGATTTAGGGCAATTAAAAAATAGTACTTCACACAGTTCATAATTAGCCAATGGAATTCACTAAAAGATGCAGTAATGGCCATTAGTTTAGGCAGCTTTTAGAAAGATTAGAAAGTTTCATGTTCTCCTCTATGGATAGGCATACTATAGGATCTTCTAATATACGAGAGCTCTCCCATGCTTTCTAAAATATAAGGGAGCTTTCCCATCCAGTCTACAGATTAGCATTTCTTCAATGATTATAGCAGAAATGTCAGGATGTTTGCCTATTTCACACTTCCAGCCAACAGTATGATGAGCAGAAGCAAAGACATCACACATAAGACTTATCAAGTTCATTACCAAGCTACCAAACCACACATGTAGCATCCTGCTTTGAAAAAGAAACCAGTCTCCTGGTTAGCATCCCTACAAGCTTCCAGCAACCTTTTCGTTGCTTGAAAATTGAGTGGCACACAAAATGGAGGGCACAACAGAAAGCCAGACTTAATCAATGTAATGATTTTACTGTAAATGTCGAAATCTCACCTGTAACTTAAAACTATTTGTCATATATTCACTTGAAGGTAAAAAAGGAACTTCAGAATTTATGGGGGGGGGGGAGAGTCAAATCATGCTAACATACTAAGTGAAAAGAGAAACTGAGCAATTTCTTAATGCTGTCAATAAAAAGGCATGATTGTTACATTACTTTAGAACAATGCAATTCAGGAGATAATTGCTAGAAATTATGGGCTTGATCCAGTCTAAAATGGCAGAGCTTCTGTGGCTCATGTTCCTTGAGGTGGCAGAGGATTCTTTAACATGGGGAAAGGGAAAGGGAATATAGCACATCTCTTTATTCTTTATGGCAGTGGTTCACAAAGGGTATGGCGCGCCACACTGGTGTGGCAGATGAGGATGGCAAGTGTGGTGGGAAGATTCAAGGACAGTCAAAGGAACATTTAAATAGTATAGTATAGTAATATTTTTTATTTGCAGAATATGGAGAGGTATTTTTTTTTCAAAATCAATCACTGCTCAGAGTTGTTTCTTTTTGTTTTCCAATGTATTTATTATCAATATTTTTTTTTTGGTGTGGCACGAACCAATTTTTATTCTAAAAGTCTGGCCCTGAGAAAAGTGTTTAGGAACCACTGCTTTATGGGGACTGCTGCACCCACACCAAATTAGGTGATAAATAGCATTAAATCTTACCTTTCTTAATTCCACAACGACTTCATTTCGTTGTCTTCTCATAGTCTGTAAAGTTACACAAGAAAGTTACATTTAGTTTCCACTGTTTATTAAGGCACAAACTACAGTGTCTCGAGATCTAAACGTCAATGTGGGGTTCAAACAATTCCCCACATGAAATTATAGGTTAACTATTCGAAGCATGCAAACTGCATAACCTTTGTTGTGGCTGTCTGAATTGGCTGCCTCAAGCCTTAAAAATGAATATTTAGCATTAGAAATTTGATGAAAGAAAAGTAGGTACTGTATTCAACTACTGAAACCAATGTAACTAGTTAAGGGGAAGTCTGGGGTCATATTTTAATACATGGTGTTTCTTTTATAGCTTTCATGTTTATTTTTCTTATTTATATCTTACTTTTCTTCCATCATAGAACCCAAAGCAGGGACCAGACCCAGACCTGCTTAGCTTCAGCCAAGGAGATGGGTGATGCTTTTAGATCATACCCTCATCCATTATGGCAAAATGAAGTAACCTAGCTATTGCCGAATCTCATTCTCTCATGAAAGTAAGTCTGATACAGAAGATACAGATTTAGTCTCTCTATCTGAATACTACCTAATGTTGGGAGTGCTTTTTCTTCTAGGAAAAAAAAAAGGTACTGTTACTATGTATCCTTGAGTACTTGAAGAAAAGAAACACTAACTGTTAGGCAGTTGACATGTTTTCTAATTGTATACAGACCAGTGAAACCTGCAACAAAATGAGTAACAGTAGCCCACCTGGCCTGAAAAAAAGGATAGCAAGATCAGGTCATGGGTGTGAGCAGAAGGGTAGAGGAAAAAAATCAATATTTTTTGTTTTCTAAGCCTCCTGGACCTTTTTCTGCTATGCTACATAAAAACACCAGAAGGATCAGTTTTAGTGCTGGCTGTCAGACCTGAGCCATCTGGGGGGCCAAAACAAGAAAGGAAAACCACTCTTTTCCTTTCCTTCCTTAAACATCCCTGTACATTACAGGAAGTGGGGGTGATTTTTAAAACATTAGGAGACATATCCTCTCAAACCTAATCACACACACCCTTATTTTCTTTAGCTGGCACCTACATCTATATTCACTAGGAAAGCCAAACTCAGCCAGTTCCCTGAGCAGACTGAGTATACATCCATCCCATAATCCTCAAAGTTAAAGAATTGTGGGATGTGTTCTGCTGGTGCTACTTAGCTCAGGGAACTTGCCTACACTGTTCCTTGTCTACCATCACTGTAGTACTTTAAAGAACGGGGAGAAACAGCTAAGGAAGCTCTATCACCCCGTCCCAATATTTTAAGGAAAACTTTCAATTGATCTAAATAGAAGATTGACAATTGCTTTAAAGAAGCATATTTTCATACCAATACTATGGCTTTCAAAAATTAGCATAGATCTGTGCCAAATTAAAAAAGTATTTTAAAAGCAGTGACAAAAATAAGCAATGAATAGAAAGATTATAGAGAAGGAAAACATCTAAAAATACAACCCTATCCAAGACCTAACCAACAGTACTGTTGCTCAATATTTAAAGTAAGTATTTCAGGCATGTCCATTCATGTTCTATTGTCCAAAACTGACATTGACAGCCAGAGGTTTCACACCAAGGATTTCCTATAGGAAGGCGTTTCTAATACACACCCATCGGCATACATACAGGCAACAAAATATCTGATTAAACTCAGACAGGGTCAATAGTTCAAGCATGAATGAAAATGTGGCTTATAAAATCTGAGAATATGTTGAGAGCCACTGCACAAGCAAAATTAATAGGGACACCAGAAAATCACTAAAGCATCCCCTGTAGGTTTGTTGTACTCATTATACATACTTGGAAACTACAACTAATTCAGAATGCGACAGCTAGGCTGGTGACTGGGAGTGGAGACCATATAACACTGGTACCGAAAACCAACATTGGCTCCAAGTACGTTTCCAAGCACTATTTGAAGTTTTGGTCTGAACTTTAAGGCCCTAAACTGCCTTTGACATTTCCACCGCAGCAGAGAGAAGTTAGTTCTTTGTTTAAATTTAAAACGAAGTGAATTGCCTCTTCAGCAGGTGGCATGAATATTAAAGATACCACAGTCCTTCAATTTTCTCCTATATTATCATGGTCTCAGGGATCACTTAAAACAATACCATGATCCACTGAATTGCTAGAGACTCTGGCCAGCACTGCTCATCTCACATCTTGCCTCACATCCATAAATATTGGCAATATGGCTTTGAGTTGCTCCTGCCACCTTCTCCAGTTTGTACTTATATTTTTGAAAATCCAGTTAAAAAAATTGGAGCTGCTAGTCCAAAGGTAATCTTAATATCACGAAACCAATATGTACTCTCTGAAGTACAAAATCTGATTTTAATGCAGAAGTGACTCCACTTCCAGGATCAAGAACAAATTTCTGCTATTTGCACAGATCTAGGAACCCTCTGATCAGGTCTCACCAACTGCACAAGTAAACCAAGAGATTGCTTTAGGTCAGTGTTTCCCAACTGGGGGCCATATAGGAACGCCAGGATATTCCAAGGGGGCCACAGGTGAAAATCGCGTAAATGGAGCACCACAGCACAAGGTTAGGGGGCCACAGAGGTAAGTGAGAATTGAAAAAAAGAAATCAGTAAAAAAATAAATACTCCTGATTGGTTGGCTATCCGCTTGGCCAATCGCAAGCGGGGAGGCGGGGGCGGCCCACGAGGGCTTAACGTTTCTTTTTGCCATGTGTTTTCTTAGAGCAGTCCTGGTTTGTTTCCTGTGGGAGAGGGCGATAGTTGAGGCTCTCATTTTGATCAGTAGAGCCCGTGATCCAGAACCCCCAGGTCAGGTAAGTGCGAGGGTGGGGTGGCAATGGGTAGGCCAGTATGAGTCAGAGCTGCTTGTTGCTACCGCCAGTCTGGACCAAGTGGCAGCCTGGGCCTGGCTTTGCACTGCGCAGGGTGCAATCCACCCCAGCACCTAGCTGAGTGGGGTTGTCTGGTGCTGCCGTCTTGCATCTAGTAAATAACTTAAGTGTCTACACAAAAGAAAGCCACACTGAGTTCAGTGAGCCTAACTCCCAGGTAAGGGTTTGTGGGGCTATAGTGTTTGATCTGGGCAGCCAGGGCTCCTTTGGACAACAATATCTTTTTGCACCAGGTCAGTGAGGACCACTTGCTTTTAAAAATTATCCCATTTTTACATAACTCCCTGTGTGTCTTTTGGACTGCATCTGTAGGTTTCCCCCTCTGTGTCAAATAAGTGTTGTTTACTTTTTATAATACAGAGAACATGGATCTCCCTCCGGAGGTTCTGGACTCTCCTTCCTTGCAGGTTTCTAAGCAGAGGTTGGATGGCCATCTGTCATGGATGCTTTAGCCAAGTTTCCTACATTGCAGTGGGTTGCAGTAGAAAGATGACCCTTGAGGTCCCTTCCAGCTCCACAATTCTATGTTTTTCTGCTTCAACAATATTTCATTATCATTTTATGTAACTGTATTTTGTATAATTTATAAAAAATATAAATAAAACATGTTCTATTTACAAACAAATTATTTAAATAACTACTTTTCTACCAGTAGGATTGGGGAGACATCGGTGTAGCCAATATTTTTGTTAGGGGGGCAGAACCTCAGATTTGTACTGATTTTTACATATGGGGGGGGAGCTGCCCCCAGGCTATGCTCTTGGGGGTCCACAGGTCAGGAAACATTGCTTTAGGTGACTGTATTTTTAGATGTAGCAATAAGAACAGTGCATGATCTGAGATTATGTCCCAGGATCTCTTGCAATGACGGCATGTAATCAGAAATGTGGGTCAGCATCCTCTGAAATATTGTAGAGGATCTTGTGATGTATCTCACTCAATATGCACTTGAACTATGTAGCAAAGTATTTCAGGAAGGTCCTAAATCTTCCCACACTCCAACTACAAACCAGCAGAGATTTCAGAGGTGTAACATTCAGAATGTAATGTCCCCAAGCTTCAGCATCAATAAAGAATTGCAACATTATAAAAGTAGGATTTGCTGATGACAGCAGGGCAGAACAACTTCTGAAGGAACTGTTGAGCATAATGACACTTGAAAAAATTCAAATCACACTACATAATGTGTCTATGACAAGCATTAGGAGAGAACTATAACAAAGGTTTGCTATAGGTCAATGTCAGAGAAACACCGATTTGTACAGTTGTACCCCAAGGGTCATCTAGCCCAATCCCCTGCAATGCAGGAATCTCAGCTAAAGCATCAGCGACATATGGCCATCCAACCTCTGCTTAAAAACCTCCATGGGAGAAGCATTCACAAGCTCCTGAGGGAGTTCCACTGTCCATACCACTGTCAAACAGCTCTTACTGTCAGTGTTCTTCCTAATGTTTAGTCAGAAATTCCTTTCTTGGAACTTGAAGCCATTGGTGCGGGTCCTACCTTCCAGAGCAAGAGAAAACAAGGTTGCTCCATCCTCCATGTGACAGCCTTTAGTTATCTTAAGATGGCTATCCTATCTCCTCTCTGTCTCTTCTTTTCCAGGCGAAATATAACCAATTCCTTCAAACCATTCCTCATAAAGCATGGTTTCCAGACCCTTGATCATCTTGGTTGCCCTCCTCTGCACATCACCTTCCAGTTTGTCAATATCCTTAAGTTGTGGTGCCCAGAACGGGACACAGTACTCCAGGTGTGGTCTGATCAAGACAGATTAAAGCAGTACTTTCCTTGATAAGGATATTATACTTCTGTTGATGCAGTCTGGAATAGCATTAGCTAAGCATGTGATCTAGTAAGACCAGTCTTTTTCACATGTACTACCGGTAAGCCAGATGTCCCCATCTTATATTTATGCAGCTGGTTCTTCCTGCTTAAGTGTAGAACCTTACATTCATCCCAACTGAAATTCATTTTGTTAGTTTGGGCCCAGTTCTCCAATCTGTTATGGTCATCTTGAATCCACATTCTGTCTTCTGCCACATTAGCTACCCATTCCAGTTTGGTACCATCAGCTAACTTAATTGGACCTGCCTCCATTAACCCCAAACCCCACTACTCCAATAGTTAAAAAAAAAGACAGCAAGCTGGTTGTTCAACTCCACAACACATCTAATTGTTTAAAACACAAAGCTAGTTTAAAAGCCTGTGTTTGGACTTTACAAAATAGGTTTATTCATAGTCCACTAACCGTTAAGTAGTGTGGAACTGTGTTATTGATTTGCTCCCCTGATATATGTTATCTTGTATAACCTAATGGGCTTATTACTGTGACATAACTCTATGTGTGCTCAATTACCCCAAGAAATCCAGAGAATGTAGATCTGAGCATCCTAGGCTTTTTCAAGGAAGATACGCAGTTTTTTGAAGGGGGACTCTAAATGCACATCGAATATCCTGCACCCACAGCAAATAATTGGATCATAGTGCATGAATACTTTGGCAATCAGAGCCTCAGAGACACTAATTTCAAAATGACAGAAGGTATCTTGTACACTGGCATAAATCATGTTTTCCCCTGTCCTTTTCATTACTTTATCTCACAACGATCAAATGTTATCTGTAAAAATACTGCTTCAAAATTTATCTCTGAAAAAAATGGGTGCTTTACAAACTCCTGAAAATTAAATCATATGTTGGATTTTCCAACTGCATCTTGGAAACTAGGATTGCAATTCTAAACATATTTATTGGAGATCAAGCCCAGCACAATACAATGAGAATTAATTCTAAGTAATAAACACATGTGGGATTGAACTGTAAAGCTTATTAGAATTAAAAGTGATCCAGTGTAAAATGCAGTGTTATAAAGGCGTATGTTAAATATGCCTATTCAGAAACAGCAGAACAGTAAGTAAATCCAGATCATGTTCACAAAGACAGATGGATTTTGGATGACTAAGGAATTTGATTCAATACTGGGGATCCCTTTGTCCTGAGAGCACAGGACTCAGGCAGAAGGTCTGTTTTCAGGAGAGCAGGGAAGTGGAACCTAGGGCTACCATGAAATATTCAGTTCCACACCCCACAGAGTGCTGTACAATCCTACTCTACAGAAAAGCAAAGTGGGAAAGGCCTCTTTTTAAAAAGCTGTATAGTTACCATGTCAACAGCTGACAGACTAATTCCAGTATTTTTCATGTTTTGAATGAAAGCTTTAAATAAGCATATCACAGAACAGATGCAAAATGTTCAGCAGTTGCTGCCTAGAATACATGACATTTATGAAGAATTCAAAAGTTATGCTAGCTGCTGGCAAGTATGCAGGTAAATTGGTGAAGGGCAAAAATTCAGGATATTTTCCCAACTGATTATTCAGAAATACACAATATTTCTATGAAAAAATGCAAAGCAGAGGGCAGCACTATACAAGTCATGAATTCTTCTGGGAACTCTTGGAACTACAGTTTTTTCAGAGAGATCAAGGCTCTTGAAAAAAATCCATCAACCTCACACAATTAACTACTTTCACTTAAGAAAAAGTTGTCATTTTTAGGCCTCTCTAAATGAAACATGAAGTGCCATCTTATATACATTTACTCAGAAGTCCCACTGAATTCAATGGGATTTACTCCAGACAAGTGTATATATAGGATTGTAATTTTAATTTAGAATAATAGCTATATTGTGACTATCTTCTCAATTTAAAGATGAGGTTGAGGCTAAAGGACTGTTTACCTGCCAGCAATTCTGGGGGCAAGAGAGATATAAACTGGGACATATTGCTTTCATGCACTTAACAAATGCATGTTCACCAGAACTGTGTGACTGCATGTTCCATAGCTCAGCATCTAGGGGCACAAACTATCTCATGGCACACCAGGGGGTGGGGTTACATATGTATTCATTTGGCTCTAAATTGGCACATGCTCGGAAGAAGAGTTTGGATTTGATATCCCGCCTTATCACTACCCTAAGGAGTCTCAAAGCAGCTAACAATCTCCTTTCCCTTCCTCCCCCACAACAAACTGTGAGGTGAGTGAGGCTGGGAGACTACACCACGCTGGCTTTCAGACATGCCTTGTGGCATCAGCTAGCCAAGAAGCCTGACCACCACTGTTATACACTGTGGTGTATAACTTGGGACAGAATCCTGAGCTGCTCCAACCTGTATTGATATTCTACACTGCTGAAAAGAGGGGTAATTATGTTTACATGCTTTTGCTCTTCACAGCTGACTATATCCAAAGCCAGATCTTTGACGAGACACTTGAAGTCATACTCTTATTTTATTTTTAAACACAGGGAAGACACAGACTGTCAACTTGGTGAAAAACACTTGGAAATATTTCCCATTTAACTGCTTTAAGTTTAAACTAGCATTTAAATAAAATGCATGTGAACATGTTTCTGCTGAACACAGATGAATGGTTCTGGGAGCAGTCGCTACCTTTGAAGAAATGCTGATTAAAATTTGGTTTTAATATGGTCAACTTGGGGCTGGGTTTTACATATTTTAAAACGCTGCATGCGTATTCTGCCTGTTTGCACCATGACAGTGTGGCAAAGGAGGCTAATTACATCGAGTACTGCCAGGTAACACGGTAGTTTGTGTGTGTGTGTGTGTGTGTGTGTGTGTATACATACATACACACACAGAGAGAGAAATTTACACACACATATATATAATATATAAAACAAACTACCGTGTTACCTGGCAGTACTCGATGTAATTAGCCTCCTTAACCACACTGTGTATATAAATATATAAAAGCTATTTTTGCCGTGGCGTGTAGCTCACAAAGTCTGGTTCCTACGGAGAAAACGCGTGTCACGGGAAGCGGAGAGAGAAAACAGAAGAGAAAACATGTCATCTGACAGGCAGTTTCCATGTCAGGCAGCTGAGTGGGTGGGTAGAGAGGGGCGCCTCCATCCGCTCCAGCAGGGCTGCTGCCCCCCTCCCATTTCCCGCTCTGCTAACCCTGGCCCCAGCTACTGCCCCTTCCCACCCGCCTGCCGGGAAAGTCCGAGGCCCAGGACGGAAAAGGAGAGGCAGAAAAGGCCGGCCCGCTCTCTCCTCCAACGCCGCCCCCCCTCGCGAAGCATCCCCGCCACGGCGAGCAGAAGCGGCCAGGCCTGGGCCCTCCCAAAGCCCGCGGGTACGGAGTGGCGACGCGTCCCCTCGTGAGGGAAAGCCAGCCAACCCCACCCACCCGCCGGCCGGCCTTCCCTGTCTCTCCGCTGACGGAGCGGCCGACTCGGGCTCAGGCCTCGCCTCGAGGTAGGTAGGCCCTGCCACGGGAGATTAGCAGAGACGCCACAGCCAACCGCCTCTGCGGCGGAGGCCTTGTCCGAACTGATCCCCGACCTCGGCTTGCCGGCCCGCCCGGCCCCTCCCTTCGCGCGAAGCGGGCTGCTAGGCCCGGGCTAAGGAGGGAGAAGAGCTACCTCCAGGTCTCGGCCTTTGTTCTTAAAGTTCTTCAGCCGTTGGTTGTCCAGCTTCTCGTTGTCGGCCATGGCGGGAGGTAGGGAGCGCGGCCTCTCCTCTTGCCTCTCCTCCCTCCTCTTTCTCCGTCGACACCCAGGCCGGACCCAGCCGGGCCCCTTCTTCCCGGCGCCGCTTCCGCCCCTTCGCCTCGCTCGCTCGCCTTCCCTTCTGCGCCGCGGCGGGTCTCCCTGGCTGGCCTGGCTTGGTGGCGGGCTGGCGGGCCAAACCGGGCGGCCTCCTCCTCCTCCTCTCGCCTGCTCAAGTCGCTCCCCGCTGGCTTAGGCCTTCCCAGGGCGGCGGAATGTGCCGGTAGCGAAGGGAAGAGAGAGCGAGAGAGAGAAAGATAGGGGGGAGGGAGGGGAGGGGACGGGCATGGGGCAGGGGAGGAGGCAACAGCCTCGCTCTCAGACGGACGGCAACGGCCACGCCCACCTCTCCCTCCCTCGCGCGCGCTCGCTCTCCCTCTCGCTCTCTACCCCTCCTCCCGGCACCACCCCCCTCCGACAAGCGCTGGCCTGATTGGCTGGCTCTCCTTGATGGGCAAAGGGGAGGCTCGCCGGCACACTGGAAAGAGTGGAGGTGGGTGGGTGGAAAATACGCTTTCGAGGGGGAGGGGGGAGGAGGAGAGGAGAAGAAGGCGGGGCCGTGAGGGGAGCGAACGGCGCGAGCTCGTGTTTCGCCGCGCATTTCCTTCCCCAACCGCCAGGGGGGAAGCGGCTCTTTCCCCGCCCCCTCACGCGCGCACACGCCCAGGCGCGAGACCCTGGCAGCCATTTTGGGGGCTGTGAGGCGGCTTCGCGAGCGCCGTCCCCGGAGTAGGGCACGCCACGCCTGGGTTGTTTTCGGAAGATTTCTCCCTTCCTTCGTTTCTTTCCTCCCCCGCCCACCGTCGTGTCGGAGAACAGCCGGAGAAGCTCGCGGAAAGCCCTGGTTCAGTAGTTGCGCACTAAGTCGCGTTGAGTTCAGTGGTGCGAGGTTAACCCTCAGGAAAACGGGGCGTAGGACCGCAACCTGTGTGTGTCTTTTTTTGGAAAGTTGAGTCGCCAAAGTCAACAGGTAAGCCGCGGGGGTCAGGCATGTCCCGGGAGGAGGAGGCACGGTAACGCTTCTTCCCATCTCCGGCGGCTCCTGCCAGAAAAGTCCCTTGCGGAGCAGAGGCGGACTCAGCCTCGCACACTTCCGATAAAGAAGAGCGCTGATCGAGGACGTGAAATCGGGCGCGTCCTAATCTGAACGTTTGAAAAGACGATACGGCGCGGTTTCTTGCGCCTGCTGGGAGAACCGAATACGGAAACGACACGGGCGCCGTCCCCGTTTTGCTGTCCTCTGTGCGGTTCCATTGGCAGTTGCCAGGGTTGTAATAAACTTCTGAACTCTTGTTACAGTTGTGATAATTGTATTATTCTCGACTTGGGTTTTTTTCTGAGGGCACGGGGCCTTCCTATGCAGAAATTGTGCACGTGATAAAATTATCTTAAGACTATGGTTCCCAGTTACTGGGGGTCTGCGGAATGCACTGGGGGTCCGCAGCTCCATCCCTTTCCTCCACCCCCCCCCAAAAAAACATTTTTTTTTGGTCATTTTGCATGGTAATATCGCAGGTGTTATGGTCTGTTTTAGTGCTGTGTGCTTTTTCCACATGTTGGCCAAAATCGGTTTTGAAGTCATACCGCAATAACGATTCTGACCAGCAATACGCAGCAATATATATCGCTCCTCTCATGAGGAAGAGCAGGGCAGCTGATTTCAAGGCCCGGTGGATGTCGCACAACGTTTCTGAGCTGAGGGCGACCAGGGCAGCCGACCTCACTTCAAGGCACCGAATTCACTTAAAGGTACCGTGGCACAACCTTCACCATGGCACCAAGGCTGAGCAGCTTCTCACAGTCAACAGGAAAGCAGCAGCAGCCACAGTGGGAGTGCATCTTCACTAGCTGTACCCCCATCCCCTCCCACTCAAACCATGTATGCAAGGGGCCTCCGCTTCCTCTCCTCCCCCCACTCATCTGATCTCCATGACTCCTCCTTCCCTCATGCCTACATCGTGATATATCGGAATATTGTGATGTTTAGCTGCTGATATATCATGATGTTGAAAACCTATATCGCTCAGCCCTAGCCTGTTTTTTTAATACACCTAAAATCCTTTGTTGATTAGGGGCTACCCCATATTTTGTTCTAAAAATTGTTTTGCAGAGGTAACTACCATTGAGTTATCAAAAGTTTCAAAAGTAGAGGGCGCTGTGGCTTGGCTTTTAAAAAATAGGGGGTCCTCCATAATTAGCTAATTGAGAACCACTGATCTAGGGCAAGAACTTTAATAATTTTGCAAAAAAATAAAAGCAAAACAGGAGATGCAATCTTTTCTACTTTGGTTTTTTGAATATTGGTGGGAACTCTCCTGCTGAAAATTCTTAAGTATCTAGTGTGACATTCATACTGTCTCCCCACCTGCTGCTCTTGCATAATTGTTAGGTAAAGGTAAAGGTACCCCTGCCCGTACGGGCCAGTCGTGACCGACTCTGGGGTTGCGCGCCCATCTCGCTTAAGAGGCCGGGGGCCAGCGCTGTCCGAAGACACTTCCGGGTCACGTGGCCAGCCAGTTAACATAATTGTTAACTGCATGTAAAACCATAGGATGTGTCCCATTCCATTCAATGCTCTGCTTTTGGAACGAAACGGGAAATGAGCAGTGGGAAGAGAAAATACATCTTGGTGATGTTTTCCAAGTTATCACGCACGATGGTGGAGCACACATAAGCCTGTTCTGCCCCCTTTCTGGCCACTTCTGGGTCCCTGTGATGTGTGCATGAGCAGTCACCACACGCATATCAAACACATGTAAATTGGTCATTGCCTGTACCTTAAAGAGAGACCACAAGGCGTTAATGTTCTTTTTTGGGTCCTGAGTAATTCCAATGGAATAATAAACCTGTGGAGAAGGCATGGGCTGGAAAATCCCACAGAGACCAAACAGACTTAAAAGGTTTTGTTTTCTGAGGGGAAGGGTTACATAAAACAAGGGAATGAAATTGTGAACCTGGCTAGATGAGGGGTTTGTATACTAGAGTGGAAGTTTCGAGCTGTGGGGCATTTAGGGTCTGACTTACAGGACAAAGTTGAATTTCATGTCCAAAATTGAATACTGATTCTAAGTTAGATTGATATTTACCATAAGCATCAGTGTAAAAGTACTGAATGCAAAAAAGATTCTATATGTAGCCTTGGATAAAATATCCTAACCTTAAAAAATGCAAGCGACTCATCACTTTACTGGTAGAGATAATGTTAGTTGAAAAGAAAGGTGCTTTTGTTCTTGTCAGCTAATGATCAGCCAGAAGTGTGTGTCTGTGTTGGTCATGTACAAAAGGCATCTGCTGCTAAATAAGATTGGTTTGTATCCAACCAGAGCTTTTGGTCCTCATGGAAGAGAGAACAAATTTCCCTCTTGTTGGGGAAGGTAACTAGTATATACCATTGTATACTTCCTCTATCATGATTGCAAAGAAAACACCATGCCTTGATTGCACTGTCACTTGTAGCAGAAAACTCAAAGAGCCAGGGGCGCATCCTGTATGACAGCAAGACGAAACATCACAGAAACAATCGCTAGCAGAAGAAAAACAATATTTTGCAACCAGTGAAGCTTCTGCACTACTTTAATGAAGACCTCAGCACATTTCAGCATGGTCGAAAAATGCTTCTTGGATCTGAGTGTTCTATATTGTTTACATACATAGAATCATAGAGTTGGAAGAGACCACAAGGGCCATCGAGTCTGATAGGAATTTTATGGTATTAGATATATGGTAATGTTCATAACTGCACATACATAGATCAACACAGGAAGACCAACCTGGAACCATTTTGATTCCTAAACTGACCAAATCCTTTCCCTGCAAGATATGTCTTAAAGCCTCCCCATTGTCTCTTTCCTCACAAGATATGTCTGTTTGAATAAGGTGTGAACCTGTGACCTGGCCCAGGAAATAAGTATTTTAGCACTACAAAAGAATGGTCAGGCACCCCAGACAATCCAATCAAGTAACTTGCCAGACAGGAGATAGTAGAGGTGAGAGGAGAAAAACAACATTTAAATTCCTGTGATGTATGCATGTATCGGAGGGGTGGTCTTAGGTTACACCCCTTCTGTGATGTATGCATAATGTTTCTGGGGGTGGTCTGGATCTACAGAATGGGATTTTCTAAAGTCTTTATAAACCCTTGCACAGCAATTTTGGGGGTCCTCTTCCTCTCCTGCGTGTGAGGGGAGTACCCTGTTGCAACAGATCAATAAAGATCAAGCTTACTAGCTGCTTTGCTTCTCAATATTCTCTGGTTGGCCTCTGTTATTTTCTCCTACCAATAGGGAACCTATGTAAGGACTCTATATGGGCTCTTGGATACCCCATAAGGGAAAAGGGCATATTTTTATTTACAACAAGTCCAACCCCCTGCCAAGCAGGAAACACCATCAGAGCACTCCTGACATATGGTTGTCAAGCCTCTGCTTATGCAGGAATTAACATCCCCATGTGTTTTAGCTTCTCTTATATAAAATTCCACATACTACACAGTTTGAACAGGCATCTTTTCAACGTTTCACCAAATTTTAAAGTTTTCTATTGCATTAATTTGGGGTGGGGAGTTGTTCCTTTGAAAAAACAAGGATAACTTTTTCCTGCATTTTCTTCTTCTGGACCTTCACATCTTTTCTTAAGAGTAAGTTAAAACATTTTCATTTTAACTGGAATTCAAAGATGTTTTTTACTTAGAGTAGACCCACAAAAATTAATAAACATGACTAAGTCCATTCATTTCAATGAAACTATTCTGAGTATTATTATTATTGGCCTTTATTCGCATAAGTTTAAACAATAAAATCCTACAAAGTCATCCAAATACATTGATAATCCAAACACATACAATATATACGTAAAAGACTAGATAGCTACCGTTGAATAAATCAGGCAACTTCGATTTAGTTTAAAGATCTCTGCTAAATACTCCAAAACAATCTTGGTACTCTTGAGTAAAACACTGAGTAAAACTTAGTTGAATACCACCCTATGTCGCCATATTATTATATATTTGTATTGTTATTTACTGATAATATATTATGTATAGTCACTATCGTACAACGTTTGGTAAAGTTTGTTAAAATATGTTCCTGTTGCTTGCCTGTTACCTGGGAATATCAGTGCAGACCATAATGGGAATATTGCTAAGGACTTTGTGCTGGATCCAAGATCTCATATTTCCCAGTTCTGTAATGCTCAGAAGCTTATATCACCTACCTATGTTCCATAGAAATGATTGTTGAAGCCATTGCTAAATTAAGAAATAATTTAGGTTGTAATTCTGTGCATACCTGCTTTGGAATAAGCTTAATTCAAAACACACCCACACTCACTTCTGTAAACATGCATGTATAGAGTCCCTGTAGTTTGAAGACAAGCTTAGAATATTCACATGGGAAAATGGGAAATGGAAGCCAATTAGTTTGAACATATTCTTGTCATTTAACATTAAAGGAGGAAAAATTACAATATTCATAATTTAGTATGTGCCCTCCAGACACATCATCCCAGGAAGTTTTCCAGTCAGTTGCTTGCCTGTGAATCGGGCTCAGCAGAAGTTTTTCTAATTGCTTAGACCAGTGAATAGCTAGCTCCAGAAACTTTCATGGGAGACCTGCTCTGGTAAAAGGTGAAAAGAAGCCTCTTTGTTGACTTTCCTTTGACCAGAGCTGGCTGGTGACACCCAGTCTTAATCACTGCCAGGCATCTCTTAGATTAACATGCACACCCAGTTCAGAGTTGAGAAGCAGGCTTAAATCCTGACCGCCAAGCTCAGTAATGGACCTGTGCTTGGGATTTTTATTCAAATATCTTCTTATGCTTGGTTGTGTTTGTTTGTTTGTTATTTTAATTGACTCTTAAAGGCTTGTTACTCAGTGCAGTCCCCAAATGGCACAACTAGGCAGTACCTGATTGACAGAATAAAATAACAGAAATTCTGCAATGGTTTTTCCAATAAACAATTCCACTTTTCTATATTGTGCAGCTTGTTTGGAACTTGATATGCAACAAGAAGTCATTTCTTTGGCCACAGGCTGCCATGGCACAGATAAGATTAGAATTTTGCTGCCAATGCAAGCTGAGACAGAGAAGAATTGATAAGGAGACAGCCTGTTTGCTGTGCACATGTAATTTCAGCAATAGTAACCAGAGGAGGCAAAAACTAATGGTTTGCGTAAATACTGTTCTTTTCAAGTTTGCCCTAGTTAAGGAAGTCTCTTTCAAAGTTAGGAACAATTGCTGAGAATTTATGGGAGTTCTTTTATCTCGCCAAGAAATAACCAGTATCTAAACTATTCATGTTTTTTTCTGGAACTCCCCCAATATTACAGCAATGTTCAGCTCAGTGATTAATGTCCCCCCCCCCCCCGAACTTAAGAATGATTTGCTGGTGCACTGTGCCTGCTTATTGCTTCCTACATCTCCTGCTGCCTCCTTTCATTCTTACACTGCAAGCTCTGTGGGGCACAAACCACAGTCCTGCCTGGGGGAGTTTCATGGGGCACTGCTTCTAAGCTGGGCTCTATCTACTCCTCCTGCTTCTTTCCTTTATACTCTCCTGTCCACTTGTTCCATCCTACAAAAGATTGTGTAGGCGTATTTTTCTTGGGGGGGGGGAGGTGTATTTTCACAACAGCTCTGGAGGAAGAGAGCCTCTTCTACACCACCGAGGAGCCACAAATTGATTCAATTTGCTTTTTTTAATTTCCGCCACCCTATCTTTCAAGCCATAAAGATTCCCAAGTGAGCTTGCTTTATTTATTTAACAATACTATATACTGCTTGATCATAAGAAACCTCTAAGCAGTTTCCTTATTTATGTAAGGTTTACTTACTTATGTAGAAAAATAATAATGACTGCTATCTCAGGGATGGAGCCGCTGGAGCAGCTCACGGTTGCCGTAAAAATCTATCTCAATAAAAACAGTGTAAAATCTCCATAAATATAATATGCATATACAATATAAAACAGCATGAAAGAAAATCCAGCCATGCAAATGCCCATTAACAAATTGCAGGAGCTTGATCAACAGCCTGGGAGAACATTGCATTTCACCTTCCTGTAAAAGGAGGCATTTCAGCTGTTGGTTGCTGTGTGGTCTGCTGCTGTTGTAAATAAAAATATGCCCTTTTCCCTTATGGGGTATCCAAGAGCCCATATAGAGTCCTTACATAGGTTCCCTATTGGTAGGAGAAAAAACAGAGGCCAACCAGAGAATATTGAGAAGCAAAGCAGCTAGTAAGCTTGATCTTTATTGATCTGTTGCAACAGGGTACTCCCCTCACACGCAGGAGAGGAAGAGGACCCCCAAAATTGCTGTGCAAGGGCTTATAAAGACTTTGAATTTTCCATCCTGTAGATCAAGACCACCCCCAGAAACATTATGCATACATCACAGAAGGGGTGTAACCTAAGACCACCCCTCAGATACATCCCACCTACATCAGAAATTTAAATGTTGTTTTTCTCCTTGTCACAGTTTATCTCCTGTCTGGCAAGTTACTTGATTGGATTGCCTGGGGTGCCTGGCCATTCTTTTGTGGTGGTAAAATACTTATTTCCTGGGCCAGGTCACAGGCTCACGCTTTATTCAAACAGACATATCCTGGAGACAAGATTTGTGAGGAAAGAGACAATGGGGAGGCTTTTCCAGTTTAACCTTGCAGAGAAAGGATTTGGTCAGTTTAGGAATCAAAATGGTTCCAGGTTGGTTTTCCTGTGTTGATCTATGTATGTGCAGTTATGAACATTACCATATATCTAATACCATAAAATTCCTATCACACTGCCGGGCTACATGCTCCTTTCTTCCCCATGGAACTGCAGGTCTTTTCATTGTCCAAAGGCAGAAAGAGAGAAAAGTTGGCAGCCTGGGTGTAGCCAGGACTTTGGGGGGGGCATGCCTTTTGTTGTGGGGGGGACAAAACATCAGCTATCTATTTATATTGATTTGACTACACCCATGGTTGGCAGATAATCAGTTGCCTGGCTGCACACTTCACATATTGGGGATTGAGGGCCTAAACACATGGTAAACTTAGCCAGTGTCTGAGATGCCACTAAAAACAGCCTTCCTTTAGTGGTTGTGTTAAAACAATTGGGACTACTTGCTGGAGGAGACTCTTGAGAGTCCCATGGACTGCAAAAAGATCAAACCTATCCATTCCTAAGGAAATCAGCCCTGAGTGCTCACTGGAAGGACAGATCCTGAAGCTCAGGCTCCAATACTTTGGCCACCTCATGAGAAGAGAAGACTCCCTGGAAAAGACCCAGATGTTGGGAAAGATGGAGGGCACAAGAAGAAGGGGACGACAGAGGGCGAGATGGTTGGACAGTGTTGTTGAAGCTACTAACATGAGTTTGAAAAAACTGCGAGAGGCAGTGGAAGACAGGAGTGCCTGGTGTGCTCTGGTCAATGGGGTCATGAAGAGTCGGACACGACTAAACAACAACACACGGATCACTTCGAATTCACTCTGCGGACCACATGGTGAATTGTCTGTGTGGCATGAAGGTTGCAGGTGTCACCTAAATAGCTTGGTAGATAGTTCTGGAGAGGAGTCAGTTGTCATGGTGCATGCTGGCACCAATGGCAGATGTGAGGTAATCGGAGCAAAATTTAGGTTGCCAGGTAGAATACTGAAAGCCAGGACCTCCAAGGTAGCGTTCCCTGAAATGCTACAGGTTTCACGCAAAGGGCCAGCTAGACAGGCACAGCTCTGTAGTCTCAATGAGCCGATGTGAGGATGGCTTTGGATTAGTTAAGCTCCACTTAAACTGGGATGAAACCAGACAGCTGGTGCTTAAATTTAGAAGAAGAAAGGTGTCTTAGCAGCTGAGAAGGGTCCAGTTCAGAACAATCCCCATAGGAGACAAAACATTGTAGTTCAAACTACAAGCTGTTCTGAGAGTCTTTTTCACTAAAGGGCCGGGTATAAAATGCTGTAAGTAAATACGCAACAGCCCTCAAATAATTGAATCAGAATTGGAATCTATGATTATTTACATATATTTAAAATTGAAGGTTTAAGTGGTATGTATCAATGCTACATAAGAAGAAAATGCAAAATGTTCAAACTAGAACCTACAAAAAGGCTTTCCTAAATAACCAATGAACTTTGCTGTTTGTTTTGAAAGAATCAAGCCTGTCTGGATTAATAGAGACAATTTCTCAGTGTTTGTTTTGCAAGATCCTAGCTAAATCTTAATTTTACATGAAGTTACAGCATTTCACACTGGCTCCTTCTGTACTTCTAATTGCAATGAGTGTAACAAACCAACAGATGGCTCACTTTTGAAAAGCTCTTAACTACAACAGAGTGCCTCCTTGTGGTATCCTATGCTAATAAGGAACTCATTCCTTGAATGAGGATCCTTGTGTAGCCAAAATGGCACCATCCATGCCCAAGAGGAAGGCGTAAGCAGGTTTGGGAACACCCCAAGGTTTGCAGGATTACATAAAAATCTTCAGGAACATAAATACTAAAGGGTGCTGTGGGTGGGGAGTGGAGACAGACCCAAAAGAGCCTAGTAAAGGGTTATGCATGATCAGCTGGCCAGGGAATTCTGACTGCTGGGTGGGTGGGGAGGAAATGGAATGGAGTTCCTGGAAAAGGGCAAGACTGGTTGGATCACTCTCTACTGGAACATTTTGTTGCAGGTCCCACTTGTGTCAGCTTTTTTCTAATGCAACTTTGCAATGCCTGTTTCTTTGGGGTCAGGTGAGGATCCCAAGGAGGTGACGGTGCCTTACTTAACTTGAGAGAAGGCCGCCTTCCCCCACGGATTTTGATTTTTTTTTTTTAAAGGATGGGCCTTTTGAATTAACTTTCACTTAACTCTTTTCCACTTTCAGTTCCAGTGCAGATTGCACTAAGGATAAATACCATTTTTTGAATATATTCTCTGGCTGTATATCTTAACCTTAACTGGCCTGGGGCTGACCTTGTGAAAACTTAGCTCATTTGAATAATTTGATCTGACTTGTAATGCATTAGGCTGATTAGAAAGCAAGGACAATTAGAGGCATGTTAACGATAGGATCTAGAGATGTAGGAACATTGATAATAGCAAGATTCATGTGTTCCAGTTCCTGACTGCGCCACTTCTGTCTAAGGCTCAGGAGCGCTTATTCCTATTCACAAAGATCACAGACTGACATTACCTGAAGGCGTCATTTGTATGATCAGGCACTTCCACACAGCGTTTTATCAGCAACTGCCCCAGTTCCCATTCTGGCCATAATGTTTTTTGAAAGGTCCTGCATAAAGATTGTCCCTGCAGAGGTGCCCATTCATACAACCTGCTTCCATGAAGTCCTGGCCAGGTTGTGAGGCTGGCGATAATAGCTCTGTGTGCTCCCAGAGACACTATATGCAGGAAACCCTTAAGCCCTATGTGATATCTTAAGCTTTTACTGTACATTTTCAGACATTTTAAATAAAAAATATCAGGAAGCTAGATGATATGTATTTGTCTGAAAATACAAAAATGTCCATGCTATTTTTTATTTTATTTTTTAGGAGATAACACATGTAGGATTAAGGAACCAGGTATCTATGAGGCATTTGCAGCCCACGATTTTGATTTCAGTACTGTACTGGACCTGTGCTCATATTCACTTTCATAGGAAGATCTACTCCAGGTTTTCTCAAAGCTACCTGTGCTGGTCCCGGGGGTTACAGTGCGGCTAGATCCGAGTCCAGTCCAAGGTCGAGGGGTGGTATGGAGGCTGCCGTCAAAGCTGAAGCGGGGTCCAAGACAGGGAGTCAGGCGAGGTCAGGAACTCTGGCAGAAGAGCGGGACAGGGTGCAGACAGGTACCAATTACCAACAATGTTGCTCCCACAACCTGGGACTGGGCAGGCTGACTTCTATCTGCCCCGAGGCATAGGGCGGTCCCGGTCCACAGGTGACTTGCCTCTCCTAGCCTGGAGCCGAGCACTCCTCCTGCGAGAACTTAGTTCCCTCCACCTCTCTGCCCTGAGCCTCTGCAGCTCAGAAGAGTCTAGAGGGTTACCAGACCCAGAGGCAACCTCAGCTTCCCCTGACGGGGCTAATAGTGGAGCACCTGCAGACAATGGGTCCTCCATCACCTCAGGAGTCAGAGTAGACTCAGCTGGTGTCTGCTCCTGAGGAACCAACACAGGTGAGGACCCTTCAAGCTCAAGCCCCAGCCCTGGCGCAGCTGGTCATGGAGGCAGGGACTCCTGTGCAGGCTGGGATTCCTCAGGTTCAACCTCTGAATCTGATTTCCAGGCCATCACACTACCTTTGTTTCAGCAGTGTAACGTAGGATGTAAAAAGTATTTTAGCTCTCATGATTAAACAACGAAGAGTTAGAAACTTTTGCTGATTTACTGTGTATCACCCAGAGACCTGCCAGCGTATCAAGCTCTACCATCGGTTATGGTTGGGGATGATGGGAGTTGCAGTCTTAATGTTGAATGAAGGGCACCATATTGACCATCCCTAGGCAGTGCCAATGGAGCTGGGAGTGTTCAGTACCCTTTTATGTGCTCCTTTTCCTAGGATGTGCACGAACCGCTCAGGAAACATTGACATTGTATTCCAGAGCTTGCTGTTACAGGACAGATGTGTCTCATTCCACAAAGATGTTTCCAAGCAAGCCACTGTGTTACTGTGCACCAGTTGTAGCGACAGGGCGGGGCGGAGGTATCTAGGTTTCGGGAATCAAGGAACAATGGCCTTTTAACTTCAACAACAGTATAGAGTTGTTGTCTTTAATAAGCTATGGACAAAATGAATGCATCAAAGGAAGTTGGTTTTGTTCTGTTTCGATTAAACAAAATGAAGTTTTGTGCTAAAATGCGAGGTCCTACTTGCTTCAACAGAACTCTGCCATTGCCCTCTCTGGGCAGGGTTTTTGTTTCGGGGTTGGGGAGGCGCTGTGTGTGATAAGAATTTTGAGGTCTTAGAAATATGTTAAATGTTCATATGTGTACCAACCAAGCACGTACATAGATCAGCACAGGAAGACCAACCTGAAACCATTTTTGATTCCCAAACTAACCAAATGCTTTCTCTGCAAGGTCAAAGGAAAATGGAAAAGCCTCCTCATTGTCTTTTCCTTCACAAATCCTGTCTTAAGGGCACATTTAAGATATGAATAGGGTGTGAGCCTGTGACCTGGCTCAGGAAGGAAGTATTTATCATTACAAAAGACTGGCCAATTCAGTCAAGTGACCATTAAACAGGTAACCTGTCAGAGGAGATAAACATTCAAATTTCTGTTTTAGACCACCTTTTCTGTGATGTAGGTATGATGTTTGTGGGGGGGTGGTGGTCTTGGGTTACACCCCTTCTGTGATGTATGTATGATGTATGGAGGGGTGGTCTTGAGCTCCAGGGCTGGGAATTTAAAATGTCTATATAAGGGCAGGCACACCTTGGTTCTGGGTTCCTCCTCCCTCCTGCGTGTGGTGAGTGAGGACCCTGTTGCAACAGATCAATAAAGATCAGGCTTACTAGCTGCTTTGCTTCTCAATATTCTCTGGTTGGCCTCTGTTATTTTCTCCCACCAATAGGGAACCTATGTAAGGACTCTATATGGGCTCTTCGATAACCCCATAAGGGAAAAAAGGGCAGATTTTTGTTTACAACATGTGTCACATCAGAATTCCTTTCACCTCTCTGCCTTGGCTTCCCAACAAGAGTTAAAATTCCTGAGCTCTCAGTTAATCTCTTCCTCCTAGCATCTGCTGGCAGCTTTCCCGGTCCAGTATGAGAAGAGAGGGATTGGCCCCCTTGAATGAGGAATTCCAACTCTGCCTCTCTCTGGGCCCAACCTTCTGTGTACTTCCCAGATTTATTCTCTTGGCGGGAGTGCCTCTTTATGCCCTGTGGGGAACCTTCTGTGTAAGAATACCAAATCTACGGAGGTCTGGATTGAGCCCAGTGTGATTAACTCAAGGACCTGAAACAAAAGCTTCCAACAAACCATTTCATGACTCTCCAAGTATTAAAACTGTTCTAACGGGATGTGCAAATATTCCCAATCCATTTAAGAGAACAAACATATATACATGATGCAAATTACACAAGAGTTTGAAATTCGACTCTCAAAATCTAGTTTCAGTGGACTGCTTTCTTAAGCAAGAAATGTTTTTCCTCCAGTCTTCGAAAGTCTGCTACTTGGAATGGATCCCTTCTTCTAAATATGGATGCAGTAGATTCGCCAGTTTGGAAGAGGGTTCTGTTGCAAACAAGCAGGATTTATCCTAGCCAAGGGAACTGATAATCCGTGAAACGACCTGTTTATTCACCCTCATTTGTTTGCACAAAGTTTGTGTGGAGATTATAAGATGTTGACTTTTTACTTGGCATCATTTCAGATTTGTTTCTTAACACAATTCTAATTTGGGGCTAGAGGGCAGGGAAATGGGTTTGTTGCACAACAGCGCTGAAATTGCATTAATTGTGCACTCTTGAATCCCACCCACAAACTTGCAGCAGTCTGGAAGTGCCTGCAGAGAAAAGTGAGCTCCTCTTTAATAAATAATAATAATAATAATAATAATAATAATAAATATTTATACCCCGCCCTTCCCGGTTCAAAAACCGGGCTCAGGGCGGCTAACAACAAATTTAAAACACTTTAAAACACTTAATTATAAAATTTAAAGAGCCACTTATGTTGCATGTATCAAAACTGAAAGTGGAGTAAGCTTCTAGATGTCACTGTTTCAGGCCTATTTACCTAACAAACTGGTTTGACCATGTTAGCTGCTGTTTTTATGAGCTTGTGATAAAAAGCCCATGCATGTTTGTATGTTTTCAAAGAGCAAGCAATAAAACGAATTAAATTGTTTTCATCAGAAGCCGTTTATTTTATGGCTTCAGGAAGGTTTCAGTTACTCTTAATTGTGCTCCAAATCAGAAAATGACTAAAGTTAAGTCTTGCTTAATTGCTTTGTACATTTGGGGATTTAGGCCTCAGTGGTTTTTTTTTAAAAAATGTTTATTATGTGCATGTTGTCTCAAAGGATGGCAATCAACAAAGGATGAAATCAATAGGCTTACATGCACAGAATATGTCTATAAATATGTAGATAATCTAGAATCCAATTTAAAATTAAATAAATTGGAGAAATTCTATAGTTCTAGGCAATGCGTATTGCTTCTTCAACCTGCCTCTAACATTTTTTTTTAATCTGTTGCGATTTACCTTCACCCACCCAGCATCCTTGCTTTTGTTATATTCATCCATAATGCCTTAAAACGTGGCTATATTCCATAATCTCAGAGGGGAAAATATGAAGCAGCGAGTTAAGATTTCAACCTTAAAGGCACAGCCTAGAACCATTGACATCAGTGGGGAAACTTGTTAATAAGATGCATTGAAGCCATTCATATGTTTCATAAAGATAAATATAAATTTAAGACAGAGCAGGCTGTTTTCCAGCGATACATATCAAGGAGCATGAGTAATTAATATACTTCAATATTTCTCTCCATCTCTAATAACAGGTGAATGGGGCATTCTTACAACTGTCAATGAGGCAACGTTTTTGGAAGCCCTTTTGAACATTATCTAGATTCATATATGAGGTGGGATGGGCAAGGAGGAGACTGCTAGAGACCCAAATCTATTGTCCTTCACTCCCAGTTCACTGTGACTGGGAGTGATTGGTCTAGTAGGCAAATAATGTATACAGTGGTACCTCGGGTTAAGAACTTAATTTGCTCTGGAGGTCCATTCTTAACCTGAAACTGTTCTTAACCTGAGGTTAGCTAATGAGGCCTCCCGCCGCCATCGTGTAATTTCTGTTCTCATCCTGAGGTAAAGTTCTCAACCCAAGGTACTATTTCTGGGTTAGCGGAGTTTGTAACCTGAAGCATCTGTAACCTGAAGCGTCTTTAACCTGAGGTACCACTGTACTCTTCATTAGTTATGTTAAATTCTCAAGAATAATGAGAATATTAGAGAATTTTCATTTAAAATAGGAGAATATTAATTTTAATGTATTGAAAATTATATAATTAGTTAATATACACGTTTATTCATGGGTAAACTTGTTCAGATGGCAACCAAAAACTGTACAGATACAATGGGGTAATGCAGTGAATTCACATTCTTTGATATTTTTTTGCACCAAACTTGAAATTGACTCACATTAATCACTAAGCCTGCCACTAACCGTATCTTTACCATCAACTTTGAATTCTAATGATGTTGTGCATGTATGAAATGTAGCTTTTAAAGTAAAAGGAATATAAAAAACCCCTCAGGTCTGCTACATGAGTACGTTCTTTAATAAGCATATCTACATGGTACAGTATTTTCAGTGCAACACTAATAAAATCAATATAAAGTTTAAAATAAATGCTATTTCCATAAAATAAAACACAATCAGTAATGATAAGTTACATAACATCAGAAATGCAAATCTCTATCTACTTAGACAAGTAAGGCAACACACAACATATTTAAATTATAATTATAACTGATAAATTGTCACAAGAAAGAAATTTATTCTAAAAATAGGCATTAAGTAACAAGTCTCAAATGTTTATAAATTTATATTGACTCCTCAAACATCTTAAGAGGATAAGTCACCATCTTTGTCTCCACTGGTAACAGAGCTTTCAGTTCCACACTGATCATCTGTCAGTCTCTGGAAAATGGCACCTTGTACTATTTAATGGCACTTCAAAAAACAGTTACTGGCACTGAATAAAAATATAGAAACATCAACTGTTTAAATCAAGGCTACCTCACATGCTGTTACACATAATTCTATAGGCCTAGGTACTTTAAGTATACAAAGCATTAAAGCTACTTTCTGTATTAAAAAAATAAATCACACTGTATGGCCAAGGGTATAGAATTGCTAAGAATAAGGTCACACTAAATTAGAAAAAAAGCTATTACATATAGCTGAAATACATATGAATTCAAATGTTCATCAAATTAAATGAATGGTGTTTTTAAAACTATATATAAAAAATGTTTTCTGTAGCTCACATTTCAGAACTGCCAATGGTGAATGACACAATACCCAGTAATGTAACTAGATTAAAAAAAATAATCATTATTCATTACTTACACTGGCAATATCACAGCTTGACTTATTATTTACTAGTTTTTTTTAATGTGGGTTGTAAAACTGGTTCTTACATTAGAATTTAGTTTGTGGAGAATATTCTCTGGAGAATATTCTCACCTCACATCACTACTCTTCATCTACCCTTCACACTTGAAGGCTATCCCTTCCCAATATAACCCTTTCATATGTATGAAAGTGAATATATTAAGGATTTATTTAAGGGAAGAGTTTGACTGGGAAGCAGAATAGGTTAACTATATACACTTTGAAGCAAGGCTAAAAACATGCAGGTACAGGAACTCTGACTGCATTCAAACTTTCTCCAGTCAACTGTTGCATAGTTTTCTTTGGCAGTCATACCACTTTTGTTATGGGTACCAAATATTTAAAATTTCAAGAACATTCCAGTCCACTTTTATGCAGTTCCATAAGCAATGAAGTTGGGAATTGCATTTATTCATTAAAATGCAGCAAAATAGTATCTCTGAAAACAGTAAACGGGCTTGGGATAAATATGTTCTGTCTTAGAAAAGTCCGAAAAGCAGCACCAGATATTCCATTAAATGACTGACTTTCTGCCCCAGTCAGCTTTGCATGGCTGTTCTCCCTTGCATCAGAATAGAGTATGTTAATCTTGCTTGAAAAGAGCAAAAGCTTCTTGTTTAGATTTCATGCAGGATTTTGCAAAGGACGTCACTTTTCGAAACCCTTCTGATAAGCCCTCACCTGTAATTGCACAACAGGGTTGTACGTACCAGTTTCGGTCGTGGCAGTGCTTTTTCATGTTCAGCCTCCTGGTTATTTCCTCAGCACTTAGAGCTCCAGGAAGATCTTGTTTGTTTGCTAGCACAACCACAGGCACGTTCTTAATCCTCTCATTCCTCAAAAGAAGCTCCAATTCTTTCTTTGACTCTTCCAACCGCTGGTTGTCTGTGCTGTCCACAACATAGACCAGGCTATCCACGTTCTCCAAGTAGTTGCTCCAAGCAGGCCTCATTTGGTGTTGGCCCCCAACATCCCAGATGGTTAAGGCAATGTCTTTCCCTGTTTCAAGCATCTCCACGTTGAAACCGATGGTTGGCAAAGTTTGGAAGACATCATTAAATTTCAGCTTATACAAGAGGGTGGATTTCCCTGCTGAATCAAGCCCAAGCATTAGAATCTGGGCTTGTTTAAACTGCTTAGAGTTTGCAAGGCCCATTCTCTCTACAGTACCTTGTTGCTTCTTCTTTCTCAAAAGTTGTTTCGTTCAGTTGACGATGATCATTTTTGCCGCGTCTGCCTTTCTCTGTTTCTCCAGTGAGCAAAGGCAGAAGAAACAGAAGGCCAGGCTTGCACTATGTGAAAAGAATAAGAGCATTTATGCATTTGTTCTCCGACTTTATCGCTGTTGCACTGTGCAAACAGAATGTGATTAAAATATAACCTTAGCTGCCTAGCTGGAGGGTGGAGTTTAATTGAACAGTCACATAAGCCAAAGGTTGACCAGTGTCACAACTCAGGTCCACATAATGACCATATTCTTGTGTTCTGGGGTATTCGTCTCTCTTACTGTGTAGGTGGGTGTAGTTTTGTAATGCATGCTCTTAATCTGCCTTAAACTAACCCTGTAACTTTCTTAGACTTTGCTCATGCCACTCAAACCAGGGATGGTGAACCTCAGGCCCGGAGGCCAAAGGTTCTCTCTTTGGGACAGAGGTAACTTGGCTGCTGTATTCCATTCACTGGTAACCTCCAGATTGGATTATTGCAATGTGCTCTACACGTGGGGTGTGATGGAAAAGTTTGGTTTTGCTGGGCCGGTTGAGTCCCCAAGTGTTTTCTTTTTCCCTGCCAGCAAATGGTTAATGTAATAATAATATTATAATAATTTATTATTTATACCCCACCCGTCTGGCTGGGTTTCCCCAGCCACTCTGGGCGGCTTCCAACCAAATTAAAAAAGAACATAGTGTCAGACATAAAAAACTTCCCTAAACAGGGCAGCCTGCAGTTGTCTTTTAAAACTAAAATAATTCTTTATTGCCTTGACATCTGCTGGGAGGGCGTTTCATAGGGCAGGCGCCACTAAGGTTCCAGAGGAGGGTGGGGTTTAAAAAGGAGAGGATTTGGAGAGACAGAGAGGAGAGAGAGAGTTGATTCTGGGTCGAAACATCCACTATGAGGGAAATATCACAAGCTAGAGAAAGGAGTCTCTGAGTTTAGTGTGAAGGACAGTGTGTGGTGTCCTGTAAGAGTAATTAGGCCGGGAATTAACTGGGAGGCTGAGCCAGGAGAAGTAGAAGCTTTAAAGAGACAGTCTACTTAGGTCTCATTCCAGTCAGGAGGGGAGAGATTCTGCTACAAAAAGAGAAGACTCCCAAACCATTTAAGAGGGGTGTGGTGATCCCTTTGGGTCTGTTACTTGGAGTACCTCAGGAGTAGGGTTGTCTAAGGGGTGTGTAACTGACAGAAAATACCACTGTGTTTAAGAACCAAAGTATTGTTTAAGAACCAAAGTATTAAGCGGCAACAGCTGTGCAACATCTGAGAAAGCATTGAAGTGAAATAACATCATAATCTGAAGTATCCTGTTTCACCCACTTGTGTCATAAACTTCCTTTGTTAAATAAATTCTTTTTTGGTTTTTTTGAACAAATCCTGCCTGAGACTCCAAATTATTAAGTTTTCTCTCACGTAAGTCCCCCAAAAGATAATATGAGGTAGTCTGTGGGAATTCGTGGAGGAGGTGGGTGCACTATATTTCAGTGAAGTAAGGGCCCAATGGCGCCATTGAGTCGTCCCATGGGGCTCCCCTGAAAATGACTCAGAAGCTGCAGCTGGTCTGAAACACAGCAGCCAGATTACTGATCTTCCTCAGCACTAACATGTGGCCCCCAGAAGAGAATGTGGCCCTTGAGTTGAAAAAGCCAGACCCCACACACCTTAAACAGCTGCAGTTATCAGGCATGTTTAAACAGTTAAACAGAATAATCTATCACTGCCCTTTGCCCCTTGTTCTCCAAGAGATCTGCGAGAGATGAAGACTGATACCCAAGTGGTCATAGGTCAGGAAGCTATCGGAAAGCAGGGTGAAGCAAGACAGCGGCAAATAACCAAAACACGATAGTTCACTTGGAAGAGCTGGAGGACTTTGCTGAGGATCTGTCACCTCTATCAAGGGGTAAGCAAACCAAGAGCTTCCTGACTTTTGCAGACCGGCTTAGAATTACCCAGTTTAAAAACTATTCCTACAACATCTGTTTTTAGAGATGTAAGGACTAAAAGCTAAAACTGCCAGACTTCAGCCTGCAGGTGCAAAATCTGTAGAAGCATCGCCACCAGGTTTTGCTTAAAGTTACTTATTGTTTCCCAGCTTGAGCTCAAGGTAACCATTCCTGCCAATTTGTAGTTGGTTGTGCACAGCTCTGACTGGCTAGAACCAGTATCGTCATTAAGTCAGCTCCCCAGATGCATTTCCCCACTATTTTAGAATTTGTTATAGTTTATTATCAGTACGTTGGAGTAATATAATAATTCTACACTTAGCCTCTAAAAATACAGGGGATACAGGACAGTGGTTAGAGGGCTGGGCTAGGACCTGGAAGACCAGGGTTCGAATCCCCATTGGGCCATGAAGCTCACTGGGTGACTTTGGGTCAGTCATTGCCTTTCAGCCTTACCTACCTCAAAGGGTTGTTGTGGGGATTAAATGAGGAGAGAGCACCCTGAGCTCCCGGGGGTGAGGATATTAAATAAATACATACATATGCACATACTTAGAACACCTGAAGTATGGAGAGAGGGAGGAAACAACTGATTGGTTCTGCATTCAGTTCACTCATTAATACTTCTGTCACTTGTATTCCAAACTCAGGATGAAGCCTGGCTCATGGTGGGGGTGGAAAGTAGGGATCCACTGTGACTACTTTTCTTGTTCTTCAAATATTTCTATGTGCCCTTAACAGGCCAGACTGTCTCCACAGTCTCGTTGCTGAGCAACAAAGTGCAGAGCTCAGTGGAGTGGGAAGCCAGCCAAACTAGAAGAGTCTTTGAGATCTACTTGCCTGGGCACATCTGAAGTCAGATATAATAATAATAATAATAATTTATTATTTATACCCCGCCCATCTGGCTGGGTTTCCCCAGCCACTCTGGGTGGCTTCCAAAAAAATATTAAAATACTGTAATACATCAAACATTAAAAACTTCCCTAAACAGGGCTGGCTTCAGATGTCTTCTAAAAGTCTGGTAGTTGTTGTTCTCTTTGACATCTGGTGGGAGGGCATTCTACAGGGAGGGTGCCACTACCGAGAAGGCCCTCTGCCTGGTTCCCTGTAACTTGGCTTCTCGCAGTGAGGGAACCGCCAGAAGGCCCTCGGTGCTGGACCTCAGTGTCCAGGTAGAACGATGCGGGTGGAGATGCTCCTTCAGGTATACTGGACCGAGGCCGTTTAAAGGTCAGCACCAACACTTTGAATTGTGCTTGGAAACGTACTGGGAGTCAATGTAGGTCTTTCAAGACCGGTGTTATATGGTCTCGGCGGCTGCTCCCAGTCACCAGTCTAGCTGCCGCATTCTGAATTAGTTGTAGTTTCCAGGTCACCTTCAAAGGTAGCCCCACGTAGAGCGCATTGCAGTAGTCCAAGCGGGAGATAACCAGAGCATGCACCACTCTGGCGAGGCAGTCCGCAGGCAGATAGGGTCTCAGCCTACGTACCAGATGGAGCTGGTAAACAGCTGCCCTGGACACAGATTTCATCTGTGCCTCCATGGACAGTTGTGAGTCCAAAATGACTCCCAGGTTGCGCACCTGGTCCTTCAGGGGCACAGTTACCCTATTCAGGACCAGGGAATCCTCCACACCTGCCCGCCTCCTGTCCCCCAGAAACAGTACTTCTGTCTTGTCAGGATTCAACCTCAATGTTAGCCGCCATCCATCCTCCAACCGCCTCCAGACACTCACACAGGACCTTCAGCGCCTTCACTGGTTCTGATTTAAAAGAGAGGTAGAGCTGGGTATCATCCGCATACTGATGAACACCCAGCCCAAACCCACTGATGATCTCTCCCGGTGGCTGCATGTAGATGTTGAAAAGCATGGGGGAGAGGACAGAACCCTGAGGCACCCCACAAGTGAGAGCCCAGGGGTCTGAACACTCATCCCCCACCACCACTTTCTGAACACGGCCCAGGAGGAAGGAGCGGAACCCCTGTATGACAGTGCCCCCAGCTCCCAGCCCCTCAAGATGGTCCAGAAGGATGTTATGGTCGATGGTATCAAACGCCGCTGAGAGATCCAGCAGAACTAGGAAACAGCTCTCACCTTTGTCCCTAGCCCGCCGGAGATCATCAACCAGTGCGACCAAGGCAGTTTCAGTCCCATGATGAGGTCTGAATCCTGACTGGAAGGGATCCAAATGGTCTGCTTCTTCCAGGCGTGCCTGGAGTTGTTCAGCAACCACTCGCTTAATCACCTTGCCCAAGAATGGAAGATTTGAGACTGGGCGATAGTTGGCCATCGTGGCTGCATCTAAAGATGGTTTTTAAAGAAGCGGTTTAATAACCACCTCTTTCAACGGGTCTGGGAAGGCTCCCTCATGGAGGGAAGCATTCACCACCCCACGAAGCCCATCTCCCAGTCCTTCCCGGCTAGCTTTTATAAGCCAGGATGGGCAAGGATCAAGGAGACAGGTGGTTGGTTTCACTCGTTCAAGCAGCCTGTCCACATTCTCGGAGGTAACAGATTGGAATTGATCCCACGCAACTTGACTAGACAGGACTCTAGCACTCTCCCGCCCCAGCCCTGCTCCCACGGTGGAGTCTACCTCTTCCCGAATCTGAGTGACTTTATCTGCAAAAAACTTTGCAAAATCATTGCAGGAGATCATGTGGCCCGTACTGGCCCCCATGTAGCAGGTGGTTCCGCTAAATTGCGAACCACCTCAAAAAGTCTCCTGCTGCTGTTTTCTGCAGATGAAAGTCTTCTTCGCCGTCACTACCGCCACTTGGTAGGCTCGACATTGAGCTCTAACCCGTGTCCGGTCAGCTTCAGAATGAGACAAATGGGTAGATAGCACAGTTGTGTTGCCTCCACAAACCAGCAAGAAGACCCTTGACAGCTTTCAGCAGGGGGTGTTGGTCTTGCCACTCCACCACCTTGCAGTTTCCTGCTCCTTCTCACAGATTCATCCTCATGCGCCTTCCTAATCTGTCTGTTTTGCTCAATCTAATCTTGCAACAAAGCTTGGTGTCTTCCCATCCCGTCCCATTTTCAACAATTTGCTCTGGTTGATTCTGGAACTTGGTGCTCACTTCCTCTTAGAGGCTAAATCACATGTGACACAGACATCCTGGTGCAGTGTGTTTTTTATATATATAAATGAAAAGGTGGGGAGAGCTAAACATTTGATTGCACCTAAAGTGCTGGTGGGGGAAATGCTTAATACTTTCCTGGGAATTAAGAAGATGGTGACATTAGGTTCTTTTGTAAGAACGTATGGATTTATGGATGCATGGATGTTTTTGTTATTATTTTATCACTTTTGTTAATTTCTTGTGTGTGTTTGTTAACTAACTAATAAGAAGCATATTTTTTAAAAGAACATGAAAAAATACATACATACATACATACATACAGATATCAATACCATAATAGAGTATGGACGCTACTATCTTCTAGCTCCACTTCCCACTCAATATCTCTCTCATCCTCCTGGCTTTTTTACTCAGATATCCATCCTGGCTCCAACATAGGGCTCAAAAGCTCACAGGTCACCCCAAAATATGTCACACTTACAAAATTCAGTAATAAGACAGTCCCTGCTCCATGGCAGACCCAGTACATTTTGTCATTTGAGGCAAAACAATAAACCACACACACCCTGCCACCACCGCCTCCTCCTTCAGAGACCCACCCTGTGTGCTGAAGGAGGAAAGGGAGCAAAAAGAGCTCAAATCTGCCGCCAGAGTTGCCTGCCTCACCATGCCTCATAAGCAGGCAGGCCCTGCCGTGCCCTTTGACTTACAACCTACAACAGATGATGTACAGGAAAAAGGGATTGAGAAGGAGGAGCACATTGGAATATAACTGGACTTAGAATGTCTGTCCAAGGGCCCGTTTGGATGTTCCATAAAGGTCTCTTCCCTATTCATAGGTTGTGCTTCTTCTTACACAGTGAGAATATCCTCCAACATTTCACTCGTGAAAACAGGGACATCATATTCAATAATATTAATAATAATATTTATACATTGCCCATCTGACTGGGTTCCCTCAGCCACTCTGGGCAGCTTCTGACATATATAAAAACATAATAAAACATTTAAAGAGCTTCCCTATACAGAGCTGCCTTCAGATGTCTTCTGAAAGATGCTTAGTTACTTATCTCCTTGGCTCGGGGATTGCATAACTCCATACCCTCCAACATTTCTGATGAAACTAGGGAAATCCTAAGGAAAAGATGACGCAACTTTGAGAAGAAGAAGAAGAAGAAGAAGAAGAAGAAGAAGAAGAGTAGTTTGGATTTGATATCCCGCCTTTCACTCCCTTTTAAGGAGTCTCAAAGCGGCTAACATTCTCCTTTCCCTTCCTCCCCCGCAACAAACACTCTGGGCAGCTCACAATAAAGTATTAAAAACAATACAGCGTTAAATATCAAAAACTACCCTGAACCTTCAGATGTCTTTTAAAGATAGGCTAACTACTTATTTCCTTCACATCTTGGCAGAAAGTGAGGAGGAAGTAAAGAACCTCTTAATGAGGGTGAAAGAGGAGTGTGCAAAATATGGTTTAAAGCTCAACATAAAATTAAAAAAAAAACTAAGATCATGGCCACTGGTCCCATCACCTCCTGACAAATAGAAGGGGAAGAAATGGAGGCAGTGAGATATTTTACTTTCTTGGGCTCCATGATCACTGCAGATGGTGACAGCAGTCACGAAATTAAAAGACGCCTGCCTCTTGGGAGAAAAGCAACGACAAACCTAGACAGCATCTTAAAAAGCAGAGACATCACCTTGCCAACAAAGGTCCGTATAGTTAAAGTAGTGATGCATGGAATTGAGAGCTGGACCATCAATAAGGCTGATCGCCGAAGAATAGATGCTTTTGAATTATGGTGCTGGAGGAGACTCTTGAGAGTCCCATGGACTGCAAGAAGATCAAACCTATCCATTCTTAAGGAAATCAGCCCTGAGTGCTCACTGGAAGGACAGATCCTGAAGTTGAGGCTCCAATACTTTGGCCACCTCATGAGAAGACTCACTGGAAAAGACCTTGATGTTGGGAAAGATTGAGGGCACAAGGAGAAGGGGACGACAGAGGACGAGATGGCTGGATAATGTTCTCGAAGTTACTAACATGAGTTTGACCAAACTGCGGGAGGCAGTGGAAGACAGGAGTGCCTGGTATGCTCTGGTCCATGGGGTCACGAAGAGTTGGACACAACTAAACAACAACAAGGAAAAGCGAGACATTCCGTGATCAAATCAGAAACCGTGACGGTTTGTTCCATGGCCTGATGTTTATCAGTGTGTAACACAGAGGTGGCACCAGTTAGGAGGACAAAACCACAGTTTAGATTTGACTTGCAGCGATGTGGGCCAGAAGTAAAGCAGCAGGTTGGGGAGCAATTACTGATTTCTAATTAAATCCAAGGCTGAGGCTATGGGAGAAACAAGACCTCTTTGGCAGGTCGGTACTGTGAACACTCCATTGCAGGCTCAGGTTGTATATATGTGTAAATAAACCCTATACAGTGGTACCTCGGGTTAAGTACTTAATTCGTTTTGGAAGTCCGTTCTTAACCTGAAACTGTTCTTAACCTGAAGCACCACTTTAGCTAATGGGGCCTCCTGCTCCCGCACCGCCGGAGCACAATTTCTGTTCTCATCCTGAAGCAAAGTTCTTAACCTGAAGCACTATTTCTGGGTTAGCGGAGTCTGTAACCCGAGGTACCACTGTATCATACAGACACCAGAGACTCCGCTGTGCCTCATTGCAAAAGGAAACATAAACCCTGGGTCTGCGTCTGAAACCCCTGCAATCTTGCACCGCTTGGAGAGGCATGCAACAGTATGTTCTGATTAAAGGATGTTTAAATATTCCTGTTCAAATTCTTACTGTGTTATCTTATAGCTGAAAATGGCTTAGAAGCTGTTTTGGCACATTAGTGGTACATATCAAAATAAATACAATCTGATAGGGTGCAACAGAAGGAGAGAAAAAACCAGCTCCCTGGAAAAAGGGGGGTGGGAAGTTGACAAAAATAAGAGAAAAGACTAAATTGTGTTAATAGAAACGGAGAGTTGGAAGGGACCCAAGGGTCATCTAATCCAGGCTTCCTCAACCTCAGCCCTCCAGATGTTTTTGACCTACAACTCCCATGATCCCTAGCTAGCAGGACTACTGGTCAGGGAAGATGGGAATTGTAGTCTCAAAACATCTGGAGGGCCAAGTCGAGGAACCCTGATCTAGTCCAACACCCTGCAATGCAGGAATCTCAGCTAAAGCATCCATGACAGATCGAACCTGGATGTTGTAAATACAGTACAGTGTTTTGGCTGTATATGTTAAAAACGTTGAAACATAATTGAAAAATAAATACATAAAACCTAATATTTAGGAATCAGTTATATGCTAAACTGTCCTGCTACTCTTACTGAGTTTGTCTTCATCCTATACAGTGGTACCTCAGGTTACATACGCTTCAGGTTACAGACTCCGCTAACCCAGAAATAGTGCTTCAGGTTAAGAACTTTGCTTCAGGATGAGAACAGAAATCGGGCCCCAGCGGTGCGGCAGCAGCAGGAGGCCCAATTAGCTAAAGTGGTGCTTCAGGTTAAGAACAGTTTCAGGTTAAGTACAGACCTCCGGAACGAATTGAGTAATTAACCTGAGGTACCACTGTATTCTGATTCAGTTCTCTGAGTGCTGTTGCTTATGTAGCCACAATGACGCCAGCCAAAGGGAGGCACTGAGATGCATTGCCAGAACTGGAGTAACCAACTCGTTAAAGTACAAAAAAACCCCCCAACCCCAACCTAAAAGTTCTAAATAAAACATGACACACCTTGCACTTTCTAACAAGCCTAGGTAAGGAATGAACATGTTCTGTACCCACGCAAAGAATGCTGACAGGAAGAGACCCGTAAATCAAGTGGGAGGGATAAAAAATGGAGTAGCCGGGAAAGAAACACCCAGTTATATAAAAGGCTGCCGGGAAGGACTTTGCTTTCCTTGCTAGCTCAGCTTCTGCTACGACTTGAGCCTCGCGGTTATTTCTCCCCTTCTAGCGCAAGAAGCATTTGAAGCGCAATTTTTTAAAGAGTCGCACAGCGATTGCCTTTGATTCCGCCACCCCACCCCCACCCCGTCTCCACTTTCCATTGCCTACGAAAGAAAGCACGAGTTTGAACGATCACGAACTTCTGCCTTTCCCTTTAAAAAACAACCGAAACAAAGAAACTTTCCCCGATTCACTTGCCGAGAAACTGCGGCTGCTACGCGAAGCAGCGCGAAGCGATCAGGAAATCCGGCCTGCAAGCACAGGGGTCGCTCGCCGAGAACTTGCACATGTCTGACTCGCTTGCGTCTCTTTCTTCTTTCTCCGGGAAGCCATCGCCGGCCGGAAAGGAGGCGCGATTGCCATCTGGGTTTTGCTGCAGACCGGCTGGAGTGAGCGGGATCCGGGCCCGGAAAGCAGAAGCGAGCCGGCGGAACTTTCGGAGAGGTTGGCGGTAAGAAAGGAGACGTGGGTGGGGGAAAGATGGGGGAGGGCGCTTTATGCTGCTTTCAATCGTCTTTCGGGGTGGGGGTAGGGTAGCTCATGAAATCCGCATTTTCCTGTTATCCCGAGCGATTGGAAACAAGGACAAGGCTCCTTGCCTTTGGCTCCCGCAAGTGGCGTAGCGTGGGGGGTGCAGGGGTGCCGGCCGCACCGGGCGCAACATCTGGGGGTTAGGGTTAGGGGGCGCAAATCCACGGGTTAGAGGGCGCAAATCCACGGGTTAGGGGGCGCAAATTACTTGCCTTGCCCCGGGTGCTGACAACCCACGCTACGCCACTGGCTCCAGCTCTCTGAAACCTAAACAAGCATCGAAACAACAGGGGGAGTCTTGCGGCAGCGCCTTAAAGGCATAACGGGATTTTGTGTACGCACCGTCGGATGCCTGGGTGAGCGGCAGCCTACCAGTCAGATTTATAGACAGGGAAACATCGAATGGCACTGGGAGGCAAGGTGATGGATTTCCAGAGCATAAGAAGTTCATTAAACAAGCATTTGCAGGAGTGGGTTGGTGATCCGCGGTCACCAAAGCTCAGCCACGCCCTACGATCTGCCCTGCGCAGATAAGAGGAAAAATCGGGACAAGGAGAGCCCCCCAGGATGGACGGGGTTGCGCTGCAGTCTGTGGGTTTGTAGATTTGTAGGGCGACCGTCCAACCACGTGCAATGCAGGATTCTCAACGGACGGCTCCATGACAGATAGCCACGTGGAGGGAGATAAGGAAGGGATGGCTCATCAGTGGAAGATGGGAAGTGGCTCAAAATGGTTAAGGGTCGGGATGAGTATGCAAATAGAGTTTGAAACTGAAAGTGTGTACAGTATATAGTACTGAGGTCAAGCTGCCTCTTAAAATGGTAAACAAACAGTACAACATCCACACAAAACCAGAGGTGGACTTTGGCAATATTTCACAATATGGGGCTCTCTTGAGTGGCAAAATGGATCTTCTCAATAATGGGCCTTCTCTATTTTGCACCCCCTCGGCTCAATTGGCACCCTGTGTGGGGGAACCGCCTACACAGCCCTAAATCTGAACAAAACATTCCCCATCTTGGAAAGCATTTGCAGATACTGTACTGTATTAGATTTCAGGATCTGAACTGCGGTGCAATGCTCCAGATGGTCAAGCTGTGCTGGCTCTATTTCTGCAGGAATAGTGTGGTACAGGAATGGGGATCTGTTGGCCTCCAAGTGGTGGACTGCAACTCTCCTCAGCCCCAGCCAGCAGGCCCAAGGGTCAGGGATGATGGGAGTAGTCCAATTACTTCTTGATGGACTCCAATGTCATCAGTCCCATCCAGCAGGAAGCCACTGTGCTGGCTACTTTTTCTTAGTTTGATGAGAAACACCCACCTATTTTAAGGTGTGCTGTCCTGCCTTCAGTTATTTCATGAGTCATTCCAGCACTTTAACTTGGCAGGGATGAAGTCTTAGAAGGTGTGGTGTGGAAAACAGTGCAAAGCTTTTGCTGCTGTCTAGTTTCCTCCATGCCCAAGGATCACATTTCCTCTCATGCCAGGGACAGATAATAGATTCAGATGTCATTCATTATAGTCCTAACAATGCAGTTGGTTCAGGTTCTATAGCCGGTGCTTTGGGGAAAAGCTTAGCGCGACTCATTCTAAATTAACCACTTTGGATTCATGTGATGAAGCAAAGATTTGTTGCGGTTCATATCCAAGGTTTATGTTTTACCCCAGCTTGACTTCACTTGTCTCTTCAAGTTAAAACATTATTGCTTCCTGTCCTCCATTATCTGCAGGCATTTCTGCACAGACTTGAAGAAACTCATCTCTTTCTTTCCCTCAACCAAATTCACCCAATCCCATTTCCTTTAATATCTCCTTCTGTTCAATGCACCAAACAGAATTTTCTGCATATGACATACTTTGGTAGCAAGCATTAGCTCTTTTCCTGTGCTTTTATGAGCATCTTGTTCTTGCAGAGGTTACCAGGTCTTAGGGTTTGTCTCCATGCCACAAACTTGCAGATTTTTGCAGCTCAAGTTGCTATTAAAGGCACAGGAACAGGCAACGCTGACCTTTCTCTAGACACCTGGTAACCCATTACCTAAATTAATCAATCTCCTTTTCTTTGTTTGAGAACAGGAACTCCATGCTGTTCTCTAGCTTACTTACAATGGGCCTCCTGAACCAGAAGTCCCATAATATTCAACTTTTTATGTCATTTATTGCATTTGTATACAGTGGTACCTTGGTTTGCAACCATAATCCGTTTTGAAGGTCCGTTTGTAAACCAAAACGGGACGCGGGTGGTGCTGTGGGTTAAACCACAGAGCCTAGGACTTGCCGATCAGACGGTCGGCGGTTTGAATGCCTGCGACGGGGTGAGCTCCCGTTGCTTGGTCCCTGCTCCTGCCAACCTAGCAGTTCGAAAGCATGTCAAAGTGCAAGTACGGTAGATAAATAGGTACCGCTCTGACGGGAAGGTAAACGGCGTTTCCGTGCGCTGCTCTGGTTCGCCAGAAGCGGTTTAGTCCTGCTGGCCACATGACCCGGAAGCTGTCTGTGGACAAACGCCGGCTCCCTCGGCCAGTAAAGCGAGATGAGTGCCGCAACCCCAGAGTCGGTCACGACTGGACCTAATGGTCAGGGGTCCCTTTACCTTTACCTTGTAAACCAAAACAGGTTGTAGCCCAAGGCGCGCTTTCGCCAATGGGGCCTCCAAAAGAATTTTGTTTGTAATCCCCCAAAAATGGGTTGTAATCCAAAAAAAGGTTGCAAACCCGGACACACACTTCTGGGTTTGACGTATTTGTAATCTAACACGTATGCAAACCAAGACATATGCAAATCAAGGTACCACTGTACTGCCTTTCTGCCAAGGCACCCAAGGCAGTTAACAATTTAAAAATACTAAAACAAATAAATTATATGGACTCAAGGGCATCCTGATCAAATTTGCAGATGACACCAAACTGGGAGGGGTGGCTAACACCCCAGAAGACAGGATCACACTTCAAAACGACCTTGACAGATTAGAGAACTGGGCCAAAACAAACAAGATGAATTTTAACAGGGAGAAATGTAAAGTATTGCACTTGGGCAAAAAAAAATGAGAGGCACAAATACAAGATGGGTGACACCTGGCTTGAGAGCAGTACATGTGAAAAGGATCTAGGAGTCTTGGTTGACCGCAAACTTGACATGAGCCAACAGTGTGATGTGGCAGCTAAAAAAGCCAATGCAATTCTGGGCTGCATCAATAGGAGTATAGCATCTAGATCAAGGGAAGTAATACTGCCATTGTATTCTGCTCTGGTCAGACCTCACCTGGAGTACTGTGTCCAGTTCTGGGCACCACAGTTCAAGAAGGACACTGACAAACTGGAACGTGTCCAGAGGAGGGCAACCAAAATGGTCAAAGGCCTGGAAACGATGCCTTATGAGGAACGGCTAAGGGAGCTGGGCATGTTTAGCCTGGAGAAGAGGAGGTTAAGGGGTGCTATGATAGCCATGTTCAAATATATAAAAGGATGTCACATAGAGGAGGGGGAAAGGTTGTTTTCTGCTGCTCCAGAGAAGCGGACACAGAGCAATGGATCCAAACTACAAGAAAGAAGATTCCACCTAAACATTAGGAAGAACTTCCTGACAGTAAGAGCTGTTCGACAGTGGAATTTGCTGCCAAGGAGTGTGGTGGAATCTCCTTCTTTGGAGGTCTTTAAGCAGAGGCTTGACAACCATATGTCAGGAGTGCTCTGATGGTGTTTCCTGCTTGGCAGGGGGTTGGACTCGATGGCCCTTGTGGTCTCTTCCAACTCTATGATTCTATGATTCTATATAAAGTATAGAGTGACAGAGTCCTCTCAGAGTGGCTGGGGCCAACGGGGCATGCTCCCTGGCCTGGTCTCCCTCACTTCTGAAGGTGGGAAAGGGCTGCTCTGAAAGTTCTCTTAGGATATTGGTTCTTATTAGGAGACAGTGTTCTTTGCTTCCTGGCCTTCTTGGTTCCTCCTCTCCCCCACCTGCAGCCCCAATCACAGACCCACTTTGAGGGCAGAACTGGATAGTGAACTTCAAACAACAGCCTTTTCGTGTGTGTCAAAGTTGATCAGAAATATACAGGGCAGGATCTTTGCAAAAGGGAATGCGTAGATACCAGGGCAAAAAACTATACCACATATGAAAATTAAAAAATTAATATGCTAAACTAATGTTACTGCAAGGGCATTTTCAACTTAATGAAGAGTCACCCTGGAAATGGGGAGTAGAAATTGGAGTGAAATAATTAGCCTGCCTTGGCAGACTAGTCCTTACCACACCCACACACCAAGGCTAAAGATTCTGTAACAAGCACAAATAGAAAAAAGGTGAGTGCTGGAGACACATGTTGCTTCTTTAGATTTTGCTGAGATACTCTTCTGCCAGTTGAAATCCTTTTTTCAGACTTCAATGAATCTTCTTGGTCTTCTCTTTGTGGGATAACCAGCCTCATATAACCTGTTGGTTGAGTCTCATTATTGCATGAAGGGGTTAATACCATAGAGCAGGCATAGGCAAACTCTGGCCCTCCAGATGTTTGGGACTACAATTCCCACCATCCCTAGCTAACAGGACTGGTGGTCAGGGATGATGGGAATTGTAGTCCTAAACATCTGGAGGGCCGGAGTTTGCCTATGCCTGCCATAGAGTAAGCTGTCCTACCAGGCACTCTCCTTATCTTAGGAGGAAATAGGTAATCAAGCCTATGTTCCCCCGCAGTCTACCTAAGAAGTTCAGTGTGTGAAGAGGTTTGAACTGGTTAGACCACATGGCTCCCGCCAGCCTCTCTTGAGTTCCTATACCAGTAATTTAGGAACCTGCCCTGCTTTGTAGCTAAGCCAAAGTTTACTGCCTGTGCAACTTTCAGAAGCACATGAATATGACCTTTGAAGCATTGGTAAGTAAACAATTTTTAAACTTACCAAACGTGTGGTCTTTTTCATATGCTGAGGGAAGAGGGAAACTTTAGAAAGAAGTTTACCATATATTTTCAAAACTAGGCTTCTGCTGTTCATCTTTTTCCAGGGGTTTCATCACTTGAAAATGAAGCACTGGGTCATTTTCCATTTTGGAAAATGTTCCACTTTACATTACAGCTTGAAAGGGGGGTGGGGAAGCATTTCTGTGATATTTATTCTGTCCTTTCAGTGCGCATCACATGTTCAGAGTAATATAAGAAAAGAAAAAGAGGTCCTATCCCCAGGGAGCTTACAGTCTACCTTCTAACTGTGGGAGACAGCAGGAGAAGGGAATGGAGAGGAAAGAATAAAGGGATGAGTGCAGTTATGCAGATTCAAGTTTTATTAAGGAATGTATATGCTGCCTTGGGGGGAAGCTCTCTAAAGGCAGCTTACAAAACATAATGAAAACAATATAAAACAACTTTTAAAAAATGCATATTAAAAAATCAATTAGGAAGCTAAAACAGCTGCAGTTTAAAAACTAGCACAACACTTTTTAGTAAAATGCAAATTGAAACCAAAACAGTTTAAAAGTCCTTTTTAAGAGCTAGCGAAAGTGGGGGGCCACCATGCACATTTCCTTCAGCAGAGAGTTCCAGAGATACAGGGCCAGAACTGAAAAAGTTCTTTCCAGTCTGCTGGAACTTGATGGGAGGCCTCTGAGGATTCTGCTCCTAAGGCCCAGGCAAATAGATTCAACCAGCAAAGAGAACTACAAACAAGTCTCCAACAATGAGGAGGATAAATAAACAGAAGCAAAAGCTAACATTTTGTTGCCGCCCTCCAGACCTCTTGTCGAAGAAGCACACGAAGAAGGGCCTCAGATGATGATCGCAGGGTCTGGGTCGGTTCATATTCAGCGAGAAATGATCCTTCAGTTATTGCGGTCCTGAGCCATTTAAGGCTTTATAGGTCAAAACCAGCACTTTGAATTGGGCCCATAAATTAATTGGCAGCCTAGTGAGCAACTTGGCCACTGAATTCTGCACCGGCTGAAGTTTCCAAACTGTCTTCAGAGGCAGTCCCACATGTAATGCATTGTAGTAATCTAACATAGAGATTACCAGAGTGTAGATGATAGAAGTTAGGCTATCCATGTCCAGATAGGGGTGTGGCTGGGCCACCAGCCAAAGCTGATGGAAGGCATTCTGTGCCACTGAGGCCACCTGAGCCTCAACCAACAGCATTGGATCCAAATGAACCCCCAAGCTGTGTACCCATCAAGGGCAGGAAGAACCACTGCAAATAAAAAAAACCCTGTGATTCCCCCCCCCCTGCATCAAGAGTGCCCCCACCACTGGTTTGTTAAGCCATGCGCACATGATATTAGCCACAGTCTACAACTATCCTGTATTTTCTTGAGAAATACTGCTTTTTGAGTTATATCTCCTCAAAACAGCTTTGCTCTGATTTGAGAACAGGAGCCACATGTGAATTGAAACACAGCGGGGGAGAACTACCTTACCGTGTTTTAAGTTGGTAATGTGTATGCAGCCGTAGTTAAAAACAAGTTGAATCGGCAACAAAATGTTGCAGTGTGGAGTGCTTCACTCCCTGTACGCCATTCCTTCCATATCTAGTTGTGCATTCCCCCTCCCTACACATCTGCTAAAAGCAGTGTTTTGTGACCCTCAGCATGCTCAGTCTTCAGTGGGGCATTTTTGGGGTTTCCCCCTAAAGGGTTTTTGTCACCCTAACCCTTCTTTGTACAGTGGTACCCCAGGTTACATACGCTTCAAGTTACATACGCTTCAGGTTACAGACTCCGCTAACCCGGTAGTACCTCGGGTTAAGAACTTTACCTCAGGATGAGAACAAAAATCGTGCGGTGGCGGTGGGAGGCCCCATTAGCTAAAGTGGTACCTCAGGTTAAGAACAGTTTCAGGTTAAGAACATACCTCCGGAACGAATTAAGTTCTTAACCCGAGGTACCACTGCTCCCCAACCCTTCTTTTGCACCGCCTAACCCTTCTTTTGTACTCCCTAACCCTTCTTTCGTACTTTCTAACCCTTTCGTACTCCTTAACCCTTCTTTTGCACCGCCTAACCCTTCTTTTGCACCGCCTAACCCTTCTTTCCTACACCTACAAACCTGCTGTTTCCCTCAGGGGATGTTCATTTGCCTACATAAGCACTAGCACTGAAAGCCTGAACATCAGGGAGGGAATGGTTGACTCAAGAACCTTGTAAAACAACTCTCTTGATTTTAGAACTGTGGCTGCTTCCCTACAGTTTAGTGTAACTTCAGCAGAGGGCAGCAAATTCCTTCTTCTGAAAGTAGGCAGTGCTGGTGGTTGTTTTACTTTCTGAGAGAGGCATAGGATGTGAAGCGTGAATGCCTGCAAACTGATTGCCAAATAATATTCATGTTTTTCAAAAAAGAGAGAGTAGAAAGTGGGGGTTGTAGATGGTTGATGGAGAACCCTGGGTGAGAGACAGAGAAATGTCATTCTCCCAGGGTGAGAAGCTGCGAGGAGAAAGGTGAGAGTTGGGATGAGTGACTTTAGTCTGCGGGTGTTAAGGGCTAAGAATTATTTTTTAAGAGAAGACTCTGTATCCTACTTATTCTGTTTGTATTTTTTGTAGCTGCTATTTTATTGTACAGTGGTACCTCGGGTTACATACGCTTCAGGTTACAGACTCCGCTAACCCAGAAATATTACCTCGGGTTAAGAACTTTGCTTCAGGATGAGAACAGAAATCAGGCTCCGGCGGCGCAGCAGCAGCAAGAGGCCCCATTAGCTAAAGTGGTGCTTCAGGTTAAGAACAGTTTCAGGTTAAAAACGGACCTCCGGAATGAATTAAGTACTTAACCCGAGGTACTACTGTATTCTGAAAAACTTTAATAAAAACCTCATACCTGAAAGAGAGAGAGAGAGAGAGAGAGGTGAAAATTTTGATTGAGAGCTGAAAATTTTGAATTGGAGTTTGGGGGAGAGACACAAAACATTCCACTAAAACAACTGTAAATTTGCTCTCTGCTTGACTTTGTCCTATCTTTGATTTGTACAGCACATCGCAAATTTAAAATGCCACTCTGTATTCATTTACTTCAGATTTCCCCCAGTTAAATGCCTTTAATGCCTGGTATGGAATTCAGTGGGGTTATATCCATTTTAAGATTGTAGACGTGGAAGGTTCCCACCCCCACCCCTGAAGAATTTTCACCGCCCATCATTCCCTTGTTCTTCAAGTATGATTGTAGATGACTGGAACAAAGGACCAGTGAAATCCCAGTGCAGTATTGCAACCAGCCACAAAGACTGTTCACATGTTCCATTCGCCAGCAGTAGCATCTGTTCACTTTGTAATGTTTGTGTACTAATCCCATAGCTCTGTAAGGCAGATTATACACAGGAACATAGGAGGCTGCTTTAATGAGAGTCAGGCAGTTTGCCCATCTAGATTGGTGTTTCCCAGACTTGGGTCTTCAGCTGTTTTTGGACTACAGTTCCCATCATCCCTGACCACCGGTCCTGCTAGCTAGGGATGATGGGCGTTGTAGTCCAAAAAAACAGCTGGAGATCCAAGTTTGGGAAACCCCGATCTACATCAAGGCTGTTTGCACCAGAGATGAGGAACATGTGGCCCTCCAGACGTTGCTGTACCACAACTCCTATCATCCCTGCCATTTTTTAAAATTATTATTATTATTATTATTATTAATAATATAACGCCGTATACCCAGAGGTCTAAGGGCAGTTCACAGAATAAAATCAAAATAGAAAACCACAAAATACACAATCAAAATAAAAACAACAACCCAATACCCCCTCTCAACCCCCACATTTTAAAAGGGCATAGGATGTCAGGAAGAACTTCAGTTTCTTAGGGCAAGACTAGCTCAGTTAGTTAGAGCATGATGCTAATAATGCCAAGGTTGCCGGTTCGATCCTTGTATGTGACAGCTGCATATTCCTGCATTGCAGGGTTTTTTTTTACTAGCTAATCCTCCCAGTTCTACAAATCTGTGATCCTATGACTAGATGTTAGGGAGTCGTTGCAGCTCCGTAGTTTTCATCTCTTCCCCTTGTTGTTTCACATTACTAGATTACAGCACATTGTGTCATGAAGCCGTACCAACGCTGCCTCCTGTTACTGGTTGGACAGAGAAATACACAGTGTATAATGATGTCATGTTGCGCCTGGTGCATGAAACTAGGCATTCAGAAAAAAGAAGGGAAGAGAGAGAGAGAGAGGAGCTGTAGTGTGTTAAGGCAGTGAGAGTTTTCGGAGACTCCTGTTCCCTTCACACAAATACACTTTCCCTCTTCTTGGAGTCAAGGCACTAACTCCTTGTTAGAGGTTGAGCAACCAGTGAGTGCCCCTCTTCAGTTTCTCAAGACATCCCTAAATACATTGAAACCTTGAATTTGCAAGAAATCCTTTTCATCCCTGCTCCACTGCTAAGCAGTGAATAACATATTTACGGTAGTTCTGCTTTCTGCATTTATTTGTCTCTGTGGTGTACCTCAGCTAATAAGAGTTCCCTCTAGTGGCCAAAGGGGGGGGGGAGGAATCTTCTTGGTCTCACAAACTTTAGAGCTAAATTATCTCACGTAAAAATTGTGTGTGTGTTTTTATGGAAAAGCATTTGAACTACTGTTTTTTTTATTTTTCGAAAAAGGAATTAGCACTTTTGTCCCAATAAGCATCGGCTCCAATGAGTTAACACTTTTGAAATGGAAAATAAGGCACGCAGACCCAGACAAAAACCCATACAGTGGTACCTCAGGTTAAGAACTTAATTCGTTCCGGAGGTCCGTACTTAACCTGAAACTGTTCTTAACCTGAAGACCACTTTAGCTAATGGGGCCTCCTGCTGCCGCACCGCCGGAGCCTGATTTCTGTTCTCATCCTGAAGCAAAGTCCTTAACCTGAAGCACTATTTCTGGGATAGCGGAGTCTGTAACCTGAAGCGTATGTAACCTGAGGTATCACTGTATTGTGCAAAATGAGCTGAGGAGGAGCTTTATTTCACAAGGGCTGTCACATGGAAGACAGAACAAGCTTGTTTTTTCCTGCTCAGGAGGGTAGGACTCGAACCAATGACTTCAAGTTACAAGAAAGGAGATTCCGACTAAATATTCAGAAAAAAACTTTCTGACAGTTAGAGGTGTTTGATAGTGGGTTGTGGACTCTCCTTCCTTGGAAGTTTTTAAGCAGAGGTTGGATGGTCATCTGTCATGGATGCTTTAGCTGAGATTTCTGCATTGCAGGAGGTTGGGCTAGATGACCCTTGGGTCCCTTCCAACTCTTAAGATTATATTTTGATCTGCAGGGCAGCAAACATCAAAGTTTTAAAACAATACAATTTAAAATGAAATAAAAGCATATCTCAAACACTTAAAGACAATTAGAAGTGTTTAGCATATCTAAAAACCATCATGCACTCTCACTAATTCCAAGGCTGCTGTGGCCAGTACAGTGGTACCTCAGGTTAAGTACTTAATTTGTTCCAGAGGTCTGTTCTTAACCTGAAACTGTTCTTAACCTGAGGTACCACTTTAGCTAATGGGGCCTCCTGCTGCCGCCGCACGATTTCTGTTCTCATCCTGAGGCAAAGTTCTTAACCCGAGGTACTACTTTGGGTTAGCGGAGTCTGTAACCTGAAGCGTCTGTAACCTGAGGTACCACTGTATATTTCAGCCATCAAAGGCCTGGGTATTTAAATTTTAAAACAGGAATGTTTTAACATTTCTCCTGAAAGTCGATAAAGACGGAGACATCATATGCTCAGTCACTGTAGATACATTTATAGTCCCAGAATTTTATTATTGACTCTTGAGATGATGTATGCATTTGTTTTATGTGCAGTGGGATAAATGTGCTTATGCTGGGCCTCACCACTTACATGGACCACACTCATCAAAAGACATGTGAACTTGCCCGTTACAATTTTTGTGCATTCCTAACAAATGGAGAGCAACTGTTTTCCTTTGATAGCATCACTTCTGGTATGAAGGTTCAGGTATACAGAATGCGAATGCCTGTGTTCTCCACGTAGTAATTTTCTTCTTCACTGGTTTTTCTCTTTCAGCAAAGTGTTTGTTGCCCAGCTCTTCTCTCCATAGCTCAACACTCCTTTGGAAACGCGATCGAAAACTCCCGCTTCTCTTTCTTCAGATTCAAGGACCGATGCCTTTGCCATCCTTGAGAAAAGTTTTTTTTGGTCTGTCCCTTGCCTCAGTCATATTCACAGCATGGTACATGGTCGTCCCCTCCAACAATGTGGTGGAATATAACAACTGGATGTATTTCTATGACTACGAGCCCATCCATAAGCAGGACTTCCTCTTTACGCTACGCGAGCGATCGAAATGTGAAGACAACAATCCGTTCCTCATCATCTTGGTGACGTCACGGCCTACGGATGTGCAGGTAAGGCAGGCCATTCGAGTAACCTGGGGGTCTCAAAGATCCTGGTGGGGGAACCAGGTGTTGACACTGTTTCTGTTGGGCAAAGGAGCAGAAAGCGACGACTTCGCAATCTTATCTATAGAAGATGAAAGTATTCTTTATGGTGATATCATCCAACAAGACTTCCTTGACACTTACAACAACCTTTCCTTGAAAACCGTCATGGCTTTCAGATGGGTGACGGAGTTTTGTTCCAGTGCTAAATACGTTATGAAGGCAGATTCAGACGTTTTCATCAACACGGGCAACTTAGTGAAATTCCTTCTGAATTTGAATGCCTCGGAAAACTTCATTACCGGCTACCCTTTAGTGAATACCTTCTCTTACAGAGGATTTTATAAGAAAACCTCTATTTCTTACACGGAATATCCCTTTAGGAGGTATCCTCCATACCTCAGTGGACTTGGTTATGTCTTCGACACCAGACTGGCTGCAAAGGTTTATAAAATGATGGGTCATGTTAAGCCTATTAAGTTTGAAGATGTCTATGTTGGGATCTGTTTAAATATACTAGGTGTGAACATCTCCATTGCAGAAGATAAAGAACTCTTCTACTTGTACAGAATCGGCTTTGATGTTTGCAAGTTCAAGCACTTGATTGCCGTACATGGTGTATCGCCCCAGGAAATGATTTCCTTCTGGCAAGAAATAACAAGAGAGACTTCACTTCTGTGCCAGTGATTCCATCTTTTTTAAAAACCCTGTTACTTTAAGCCTGTTTGCTCCCCAGCAGAGTGGGGGGTGGGTGGGCAGATTTTAGGCTGTGTGTCCCCCGTCCCCCCGAACCAAGAACTACTGTCAAGAGCCAGGAACAAAATCTTTAAGCACCTTCCAAGTCTACAAAATGTCTTTTCCCAAATGTGGTTCTCCAGCTGTTGTTGGACTACAACTCCCATCATCCCCAGTCACTGGTCCTTGCTAGCTAGGGATGATGGGAGTTGTAGTCCAACAACAGCTGGAGACCCAAGTTTGGGAAACACTGCTTTTTAGAGGTTGAGGTGTTTGATGCTCTCCCAGCTTCTGCAGTTTATACGACATAAATTTGTGAGGACTTTTGTGAAGCTCAGAAATGATTATAAGGAAAGTCTTATGCACCAGTAGACATGCACATATTGGACACTCAGTGGGGCCCATTATAGTTGCAAAGTTCTGACCTTCTGCTTCTGCTTCTAGCCACCGTTAGAAGCGGGAGGCAGGACGTTTGGGTGATTCATCAGGAAGGTCCTTTGCACAGCCTCTCCCAACCTGGTGTGCTCTAGAGGTTGTTGCGCTCATAGCTCAAACCATCTCTGCCCACCGGCCATGCTGGCTATGGCTGATGGGAGTCCAAAACATTTGAAGGTCACTTTCAGAAATGTAAATATTAGTTGAGTAGTTGTGCTTAGTGCAATACTGACAGCGGCCTGCTTTGTGTACCACAGTAAGCCAGAGCAGGGCATACCATGACTCCATGAACATGCTGGTTGCCAGTGAGGAAGTCACACTCATTTCCCTCCTCCCTGGACTTCTTAGCTCACCGCAGGACGTGCTTTGGCTCAGCGTATCATCCAAACCAGGGATCATGGTTAAGGTCTCTCAGTCGTGACCTGTAACCATAGATGGTTGTTAAGGAGGGAGGAACCTAACCAGGTTCAGGCAACATGCTAAGCCAATCCATGGCTCCAGTGCCATTTTGCGCTGTCCTAAAAAGCACAGGGAGGAACAAAAATTCCTATGGCCTCCTCTTCACGAGCCATTGTTTTGGTGCTAAACCATAGTTTGAACTGGGTGCATGGTGTGCGAACGTGATCAATGTGATAGCCTGTTACCACATAATGAAAGATACGTTTCTGCAAATGGGTTTGTGCATTCTGTTCCTCCTTTAAATAAATTTAGGGGAGGTATGTATTACAGCTCCGGAGAATCGAAAAGCACTGAAATATAACAGTGGCTAGATAGTTATCCACTGCCGGTCATATCTTGACATATCTAAACCTCTTGTTTAGGTTTGCTGCAGTACTTTTTTATTTTAATAAGTTTTTACTGGTGGTCTGATAGCTTTCAAATCACGGAACTTCCATCCATGGGAAACTCACTTGATTCCCTCATTAAAGGGAACCTCAGACAATAGGTCAACACTCAGGGGCGTACTGACTCTTGCTGGTGAAACTTCCCGTCCTTCTGATCCTTCTGACATTGCAGCACAAAGGTGTGCGCCCCCCCCCCCCCTTATTCCAGACACTTTTTGAGACAAATAGAATGGAGCGATTTCTAATGTGGGAATTGTGGTAACGTGATTGGGGGCACATGCCAATACAGCTTCTTGCCCAGGGATCCTAGGGATGCCATTGTCGACGCTCCACTCCTTCAAGGCACATTTGGGATAAGATTCATTTATTTCCATAATTTACACACTGCCTTTCTGCTCTTAATCTGCACAAGCATCTAAAATGCAAAACAGCACAGTAGCCGAACCACTGCCATTCTTTTGAGAGCAGCAGCGATTTAAAAATGCACTGAGAGCCAGAACTAAATAAGTAAATGCCCACTGAACCATTCCGGAATCCTCTGCTCAATCTGGAAAAAGTTGTTCCTCCTGTGTGTGTGTTTTGGTAAAACACTTATAGATATCCAACTACGGCGTGGTCCGAAACTCTTCCCAAGCTGCAAACCAGCGGCTTCAAATGTCATGCGATAGGTCATTTAGCTGTTGTTCTTAGGGTTATGTTTTGTTTTCTGTAGTTCTTATAATGTTGCTGCTGTATTGTTTTTATATTATATCACTACTTTGTGAATTTTGAATAACGGGAAAGTGAAATAAAAATGAATCTTGGCTCTGTCCTTGCCTCCGGTCATGGGGGGTGGGTCGTCTTCAGAACTCCAACTGGTCTTACATTCTCAGGAGATCCCAAATGGGCGGGATCATACACAAAGAGGTCGGTTAATCACCATTCATCACTGGACGCCAGTCTGTTTTGGTTTTGCATACAATTTTCTCTCCTGTCTTTTCTCCCCTTACTCTTTCCCAGTAACTTGTGTGTCTCCCTGCTCCCCAGTGGTTTCCTCTCATCTCCCTTTCTATAGATCCCTCCCCTTCCTGCCTAGAGCCAGGGCTTTTTCGGCTGTGGCTCCAATCTGGTGGAACGCTCTGTCACAAGAGACTAGGGCCCTGCGGGACTTGACATCTTTCCGCAGGGCCTGCAAGACGGAGCTGTTCTGCCAGGCCTTTGGTCAGGGTTCAGTCTGACTCCCTCTCCCCTTTCATAAGAACTTGCATGAAAGTGGCCTCCCAATTTTTCTCACAGGCCCATATAAGTTCAGCACAAATAGTTGGGCCTGGTGAGCATTTAAGGTCCCCAACCCTAATCTGCGGGTTGCCATCCGATTGGATTTTATTCTGATCCTGATCTGATTTGAGGATGTATTTTAATTGATTGTCTGATTTTATGTTAATGTGTTATACACTTGATGTTAGCTGCTCTGAGCCCGGCTGAGGAGGGCGGGATATAAATAAATTATTATTATTATTATTATTATTATTATTATTATTATTATTATTTATTTATTCCTGCCTTTTCATCTCTCTCCTTCTTTCCTGCTCACTTCTAGGACTAATAGCTCCCGCTCCTACTATCCCATTGCACCCTTTCTGACTCAGCACCCACTCCCTCTGTAGCTTGCTTCATCTCTCGACTTCCATCTCTCTTCTTGTGCCCAAACCATCCCGGTTCCTTTGCCTCCTCTGTGTTATTCCTCTGTCACTCCTGTCCTCCCGCAAGCCACCGCCTTGCAAGGACCTGGCTCAGACACTTCTAACCACTGCATCCTTTGGCTGTTGGCTGTTCCCACCCTCCAGGATCCCCTCGCAATCTGTATTCAAATAAACACATTAATTAAGATGTTCTTGATTTTATTTTTACCTTTGGAGCGATATTTATTAGTGTTAGGACTTGGTATAAATTTATGTGGCTCGTGACCTCTCCTGGAAAGTTTCCCTAGGAAGAATGCAGTCCTTTGAGCTGAAAAAAGTTCCTCACCATTGCCCCAGCAATTCCACTTACAACTCTTAAAAACCAATTGTCTGTCCTTAGCGACATTAGCTTAGGATGCTGTTCCTTTTTTTGAAGGGACAGGGAACTCCTCCAACTTAATGTCACTTCAGAAAAAAAGCGCATGGCCGTAGCTCATGACTAGTGGGAACTGCAACATAATCTTGCAGTGGATTTGCTGGAGAAGTTCTCCACTGCACACCTCAAGTTTGTGCGTGTGTCTCCTTGGACCTTTCCGCCGATTCCCTTGGCTATGTGCTGGCTCATTCGCCAACTGCCTTTCTCTCCTGCGCACCCCATCCTTTGTGTGGGGGCAGTGCATACCAACTGATGCTTTCCTTATTTCCCCCCTCACCTCCTGTTTCCCACCATCCCTGGGCGGTGCGAGAATAATCCACACACACCTTTCAGAGCTATAGCCTAGCTAAGGCTGAGGTAACTTCCCTTCTGTTTTCTGTGTGTGTGTTCATGTGTGTTATTTGTGTGATTCCTTGCTCTCTCCACCCTCTGAGGCAAATGTGTATGCTGTGTCTTGTGTTTTTTTGGAGAGATGGCCCATTCCACTTTGTGGAGCCATGTTTTAGAAGTCCATGGGGTGCTCAGTTTTGCTGACAAACTGGAATGGCCAGGATAGGGGATCAATCCAGTTTGCTGCTGGAGGAAATGACGATTTCTGGTGTGGGCTGTTTGCTTTCCTGATGCAGAACTCAAGCAGGGATCATAATCGTTTATTCCTGCGTAGGACGAGGACGTGTGTGTATCAAAAGAAACAGCAAGACACCATAACCCAAAAGAGAAAAGAGGCTTGTTATTTATTTAAATATGCTCCTTTTATAGCCTTTATTTTTTTATTTTAACCATACAACCAAAGCCTTCCCCCACCCCCAAATCAGTAGTTTACACTTCCTGTAGACATTAACATAGAATCTGCAGTTGCATGAAACATATATTCCTCACACATTTAAAAGGAAGGGGGGGGGGAAAGCTACTTCTAACGCACACACTGAAAGATACAATGGTTGCCCACATCTAGAAGTGATAGAGCACCGCCACTTTTAGGTTATACTACAGCTAATGTTATATTTACATTTCGTTTGACCGTGTTTCAGATTGTCTCTTAGAGACAGATGTAGATTAAGTACAAAAGAAACCTACTAGTACCAAGAATTATGAGGTTTCACCAGTTCCTTCCTTTCTTGCGCATTATGGTCAAAAGTGCTGGGTTTGGATAGGTTAAAATGAGTTCAAATCATCATTTCAGTGTGCAGTTGTAGATGCCGCACTGGGTTCCTTTTTAAAACCAGCAAGAATTGCTTCCAGAATTCTTTCTGAAGTCTACCTTAAGATGTGCACAAGTGTGATGTGACAACAGCATCTATGTGCCGAGAAAGGTGTCTGTTCTCTGGCTTGGCTTACAACTCTTCAGCCTCATCTGGAAGAACTGATGGGCACAGTGTGCTTTCCTACATTAACATCTGCATACATCTCATGATGCAGTTATGCGCCTGTGTTTTTAAAATAACCGATGCCAAAAGATTAGCAAAGTAGAAAGCAGCTCTGTAGCTCTTCCAGATTTGGCTCCCTTATTTCACATTAAAAAGGCCTTGAGCTCCTATTGATTGGCTTTGGCGAAAATGGCATCAAACACCCTTGTGCTCTCAATTCAACAATGTAAGAAACGTGTTCCGATAGGATGCCTTGCAGAGAGAGAAGCATTGCTGTTAAACCAGAGTAAGTGGTCTCTTAGGTCCTACTACATGGAGAATGAGTTGGTCCGCCAGGACTGTAGCTCACTGGTCAAGCATCTGCTTTACATGCAGAAGGTCTCAGGTTCGATTCCCAGACTCTCCAAACTGGGCTAGGAAAATACCTTGTTGGAAACCCTGCGGAAGCTGCGGACAGCCAGTGTAGACAATATGGGCTAATGGCTTGACTCAGTAGAAGGTACCGTATTTTTCGCGCTATAAGATGCACCAGACCACAAGACGCACCTGGTTTTAGGAGGAGGAAAACAAGAAGAAAAAAAATTCTGAATCTCAGAAGCCAGAACGGCAAGAGGGACCGCTGCGCAGTGAAAGCAGCAATCCCTCTTGCTGTTCTGGCTTCTGGGATAGCTGCGCAGCCTGCATTCGCTCCATAAGATGCACACACATTTCCCCTTACTTTTTAGGAGGGAAAAAGTGAGTCTTATAGAGCAAAAAATACGGTAGCTTCCTGTGTTTCTGTGTAGTGGGCTGAGACTCTTTCACCCGTTCCCATTTGCTTCTGAGTCACCTCAGTGGCTCTGAGCATCTAGTGGTGCATTATTCACCAACCCTTTCCTGAGTCCAAGTTAGTGTAGACCCTTTTTTTTTCCAGAAGAAGGGAGTAGGGATTGCGACTTAAATTGCAGCCATAGTAAATAATTTAAGACTGCAGCAGTGCTAGGTTTTATGAAGTGCCAGGGCAAAGAGGTTTACTTTTGGCCTGGGTATCTTTTAAGTATTAATTGTTCTGATTGTGGATAAGTGCCAGACTTTTCGCTGAAAACCTGCCAGAACCTTTTACTTACTTAAAGAGTGACTGGGTCATACGTAACCCTAGGACTACGGAGAGAGGCTTGGCAGCAGCTAATGTTGCTTTTAAACAATACTCTGCAATTAGGGGCAATTTCTTCTGAGAAATTATTTAAGGCAGACACATTTATGGCTGGGAAAATTAAGATATGGCCACAACGTTAAGAGAAACGGCTCCAGCAAAAGCCACTTTCCCCAGCCATGATACTCATTTTTTAATGAAGTGTTGTGTTCTGGAAGCTAAAAACATGTTGGGCTGATGCCCCTGTTTAGTCACACTGAAATTAAAGTGACAGTATTGCTTTACTGAATATTAAGAACAAGTATAAATACTAGAAAATCAGCTGTGTGAAGAAATCAAGAGTATGATGTTTTCAACAATTCTACATGATGAATACACGTGTCTACCTTCACAGATGCCTTTTGTTCTACATGAAAGAACATGCTTCTTCTAAGGTGGTGCCCTGGTGGTGGCTGTTTTTAAAATCTGCTTGGACAGTTCGGATCACCTTTTGAATCGACTAGAAGGTTTTCAACTGAATAATCTAAAAATCAGCTAAGCTTTACAGTCCTGTCCTATCTAGATCCTATTTTCTTGCTGCATTTCTATTTTATCTTAAATGTTCTACTCCACATGTTTATCTCGAATGGAAGAACAATTATGCTACAGCAATTGCAACGTCACATTAATAGCAATCTGCTGGGGCAGGTACATATGGGCTCTGCTACTTAAATTATAGGGTGGGTGGGTGGGTGTAGATATATGCACATATGTATGTTTTTGTGGAATCATTTTCAGTATCTCGTTCCACATTTTAAACACACCTGCCTTTCAAAAGACAAATCCACTTATAGTACCAGAGCAAATGTTTGTCATTAAAAAAAAACACCATCCACAAAAATGCCTCAGAACCACAAGTTATGGTTAGCTGAGCTTTCAGAACAGGGCACAGATGATAGTTTTCATTCCAGAGCTGCAACAGGGGTGACAACTTAAATAAAATATTGTGGGGGCCCAGATATGCCCCACCCCACATAAACGATCATAGGTGCGGTGCACGCACACCATTTGAATGGCAACGCCCATCAACTTTGGGGGGGGGGTCCCACTCAAATGTTTTACTGCGGGGGCTGAAGCCCCCACAGCCCCTAGGAGTTGGTTCCTATGAACCCCTAAGAATTTTGGTTGGATCATGTAAGTTATGTGAGGGGGACTATGGGAACTCATTAGGTCAGCTTTGCACCCTTAATGTTGGAAGCCCATTGTCCATGCTGAATGTGCATCCATGCGCTCATGTCTAGGGAAATCATAGCATTGGAAGGTACCCCAGGAGTAATCTACTCCAACCCCCTGCAATACCCAGGACTGCATGGAATATGCACGGGGTAAACAGGAAGCACACCATGCACTGGTACATGCAATTGCCACAAGGAGAGGTCCAAAATTTATAGCCATAATTATATGTACCACTGTACTTTACATCTTGCACTTTCTAGGTGCACATGGAACCAATAACTGAAGCAACTATGTACAGTGGTACCTCGGGTTACAGACGCTTCAGGTTACAGACTCTGCTAACCCAGAAGTAGTACCTCGGGTTAAGGATGAGAACAGAAATTGCACAGTGACGGCGCGGCGGCAGCGGGAGGCCCCATTAGCTAAAGTGGTGCTTCAGGTTAAGGACAGTTTCAGGTTAAGAACGGACCTCCAGAACGAATTAAGTTCTTAACCCGAGGTACCACTGTACTACCATGTGAGCCAACCTGATTTTAACCTTGTAAATCCCAGCCAAAGTGAACACTTTAATAGCCCATTGATTTCAATAGGAGAAATGAAACATGTTCAACTCTATTAAAATCAATGCGGCTAATAAAAAAATATGTTTCATTTTGGCTGATCATGACCATAGATTTCAATGGGGCTGAATCACATCTGTGTTTCTATAGGTTCTGCCCCCAAAGTATCGTCTTCTACATATTGTGCCATCAGTTTTATGAACATTTCCGGATCTAGATGCTTTCAGTGACTACACAATAAATGTTGATGGACTATCCCTACAATCCAGGGAATGATGTGCACATTGTATATACCATAGTGCTCTAAATCTAGGCTGGGGAACCTGTGGTCCTCTAGACGTTGGGACGTCCATCAGTCCCAATCAACATGGCCAACCGTCTGAGTTGACAGGAGCTGCAGTCCAACATATGGAGGGCCAGAGCTTCCCCACCCATTTTCCAAACCATGTCATTCCCAGGGAAATGCATGCCCAACAGGCTTAGATACACATAGCTGCATTCCTCTTTCCTAATAAACTAGATTGGTTAAATACCTTGCATGATTCCAGTCTACAATTGGATGCATTTCTCTTTACAGAATACTTGTAGTTTCCTAGAGCTCAACCCCTGTGCAAACCCACTATTTAAATCCACCAAACACACTTATTATTTTCACATCAACTGTAAATGGTCATATTTCCTACCATTTCTTAATTCAGTATGAAAACATTGTTCGCTTTCTCAGGCCCCACATAGCCATAAAGCTAAACTATATTTGTCCCTACACATTGATTCTTTAATTCCATGTTTAAAGACTGATGAAGACTAAGGAAGTGGAACCATAAACTGAAGAGGATTTACAGGTCATTGTTGGCACTAGTGATGGTTATATATTACACATGCAGTGGGCAAAGCACGGTTAGGCTTGTGTCATACTAATTCCACTAATCTTTCCAAACAAGATCCATTGTTTGGGTCACAACATGTCTGCTCCCCTAGAAGTCGTTACCATGGTTAAGGCAACTTACTTGCCTCTTCAGCCTTTCTGCTTGCAAGATAACAACAAGGTTCTCCTTGCTGGTTTCAATACTGCCTCCTTATATCTCATCTTCCAACAGAGCTTCATTCAGCAAACTAAACCATGGTTTCACTCTATGATTGTGATCTTCACTAGGGTTAAGGCAACGATCCATGGTTGATTATTATGTTTGTACTGGGCTAAAATGGAATTAGAAAATCACTGAGATAGCTATCAATAAGTCAATGCAGCGAATTCCTGACACATGTAACAGGTATGAGTCTAAAAGCACCATTTAGTAATCTGGTATAACTCTTTGAACTTAGTAGCCATTTCCCCTCTTTTCTTTTTTAAAACTAAGAAGGCATTTTTCCTATTATTGAGTGTGTGGCAATGAACTATCTCAAAACGTCCTTGCATATATGATAGGAATTAGTTTCAAATTCTCCAGATGTGGTTATGCAAGTCATGTTTCTGTAGAAGTATTATTCCTCAAGTCAAGCAATTTCTGCTCTTCCATTAAGCCATGCTTGTTGGGTGCTTATTTCCTTATGTAGGAGCCTTTCCTACAAGAAGAAAACTGTAAACAAGTCTATAAATATTCGTTTGAAGCCATTAATTCCTAATATACGGTGTGAGACAATTTTTCTTTATGCCTAGCTGGCTGGGCAAACGAGGCCTTTTTAAACACTTGACTGAATCTAACCTGTGTTCTGTAATTGTTTGCAGACTATTGCCTTTTCACAATGAGCTTTCCCCTCCTTAGATGTTTAAAAAATGGCTTTGAACAGAATGCAAATTAACAAACATGCAGGTTTCCGTGATAACCCAATTATCTTACACACTGATGATAAATCACCATTTCCTCTTGCTCATTTTGATCTATGCTATGTATAATATCTTCTGGACTTATAACAAAAATTAATACCTGCTAGCTATCAAGTTTTGTAAAGATCCCACATACTTCAATTTTCTGTTCAATAATCAAGATGGGGGATGAGAAATACATTTCAGTTATTTCTTCCTCTAATACATTTAATGGTTTGTAAAGCTCGTATCAATGACCTAACTTTCCTACATTTTTAAAATGTCACAGTTCCAAAATTCAGCTGCACCTAAAGTAGTAGGCTACTGACTAGTTTTGTTTCTTACTAATGTTTTTTTCACTTATATTTTTTTCCTTGAATTGTACCCCCCTCTCTCCCTACTTTCATGGCACCTTTATCCTGCTTATGAATGGAAGTCTCACTGGTCTCACATCAAGGCTGCTGAGCAAATCTACACCTACTTGGGTTTTCCATAGCAATGCACTGCCAGCTGCTTCTACTTCACTAAACTGGGCCCCCTCTTCCTATTTCAAAGCATCAAGTGAGTATCACATATCACAGTTTTTACTCACCTCACACAGCAACTAAGTGAAAACCAGCATTACAGGAGCCTAAAAGATTTAAGCGCCTCTTGAAAATAAAACCAAGTAGTGAAACTACCGGGAACTTGGTACAGGGCCTTCTCGGCAGTGGCACCCACCCTGTGGAATGCCTTTCCATCAGATGTCAAGCAGACAAACAACGATACAACTTTTAAAAGGCATCTGAATGTATGATGTTTTATTATGTTTTATATGTGTTGGAAGCTGACCAGAGAGGCTGGGGCAACCCTATAAGATGTGTGGGGTATAAATAGCAAAAATATTATTATTAGGAAGGCAGGCCTTGGAAAGCTGTTTTCAATGCTATGGTCAGTTGTGCTTGTGAAAAGCAATGGATCACAAAAGCCAATGTGATCTCCCGTTCAGTCACTCCTTTAGTACTGGCTAGGGAGGGGGCAGGTAGGGGATGCCAGCAGATATTGGCAGAGGCAGAGAACACCCATGAAGTATGCCATGCATCAAAGGATTACAGCAAAGGAAGAATTGGCCATGGCTGAAAAAGGTGCAAAGTGTGACAATGGGAAGGTTAAAAAGGCCATTAAAAGAGTGAGGCTATGGATGGTCCCTTGCCAACATCTATCAATGTTTTACAACAGCATCTCGTTCTTTTGCCACTGCATAGAATAAGGATTAGCCCAAGGTTAAGTGAGATTATTGAAAACGGTTCTTTGCAGGAAGTGAATAGCACTTCTAGTTTTGATTCTGCTCCCACAGAAATGTGAGACCAACCCTTGCAATGACCTCCACTGAATCTGGTTGCTTATAACCTTTATCTACTCTTACAACAAATGTGCCAGCCCAATTAATCCTCCAAAACAATCTGGCCTGATCACCATGCGGACTGGCACCCCGAACTCAAGCTCAGTGGTAGAGCAACGGCTTTTCATGCAGAACATCAGATCCAATTCCCTGCGTCTCCAGGAACAGCAGGGAAAAAAGCCCTAGAGAGCTGCTGCCTATCAGTGCAGTAGACTGGTGGTCTGACTCAAGTCAGCTCCTATGTTCCAATCTAAAAGATCCTGGGCAGAGCTGGTATCCTTGGGCACTGATGAGATGCATGCTGTTAACCCCCAGAGCCCTCTGCCCCTATCTCTTATTGCAAGGAGAATGCATTAAGAGTCGATTGTACTTTTGCTAAAAGCATTGGAGCCATTCATTAAGTCATTCAGTTAAAGGAGCTATTATTCCACATTAATATAGGAGGGCAGCAAAATAGGGGCAGGGATAAGGACTTTGTTTGTATTTACCTGCCCAAGTGGTCTGACACCGGAATTCATTTGTTTTGAGAGTGCACACAATATAATTGAAGACAAGGGCAAGAAATAAGAGACCAGAAGGGTGAAATACACACTTTGTGTATCTTAACCCCTTGCTGTGTTATTTGCAAGACACTCCTGTTTCAGGGAAAGTAAAGGACACCTTCCTTGCTGCCATTAAGGGGCATGGGTTATCTGTCCTATGTATACCTAAGGGAGGGTTGAGGAGGAACCTGTAACCTTCCAGGTGTTACTACTTTCCAGCTCCCATCATCTGGCCAGCATGGTCACGATGGGCAATTGAGTTCAACAACACCTGGACGGCCACAGGCTCTCCTGATCTACAGCAAATGAAGAGAGAGAGACTGCGCAAATGGCACTTCCAGAAGTGCTAAAGTCTAGCAATAGCCCACCTACTAATGCACATTCACTAGAACCTAGTGGCCATGCTCTAGTATGTGAATGGAGGCCTTCTCCTTCACTTCCATCAGAAGCGAAATGTCTCCTAACAGGGCGTTCTCCACTATATGTACTCAAGTTTCCCTCTTCATAGAAGAGAATGGGAATCCCTTGCATGCATATGGCTTTGAATTATAGCTTACTGACATGACCCAGCAGCCCACATGTCTATGGTCCTTCCTTCCTTCCTTCCTTTTTTTTAGAGGGCAGCAACGCTACACAGGTGAACCAGGGTAGCACCCACCCACCTTTCTTCAGCTCACGGAAACATACAGTTAGCTCTGCACATGCACATCAGAGCCAGCAGAAGGAGGCAGGAGTTAATTGGCCGCCAAGTGCGTTTAAAGCAGTTCAGTGGGTAGCCCGGAATCAGAACCCTGCTGAACAACAAAGTGTCTCTTGTTAAGCTATGGTATAAAATTGTGCAGCCTCTGCAAGTGACGTTTATGAAGGCAGCACTGCTCCACTGGCCCACCTGCCCATTTCCTCGACCATGGAGCTATCAGGTGATGAGCATTATGGGGGATTAAGTAGCCGGGTCACACCTACATTATTAATCAATACTGGGATTGGAAACGTCCATTTTCTACAGCAAAGCATATGATATTCAGAGCTCCAAAATACAGCTATACATAATCAACACTTTTGATTCCTTAGGCTGGCTTTCAATTATTTACATAATTAAATACCCAGGCCACCAGAATTATTTTACCCTTGTCCATCTTTTTTCTTTCCTTTTTTGAATTAAGCTTCCATTCTACTGAAAAGCTGCTGGTGGTGCGTGTGGGTGCACGTGTGTGTGTGAACTAGGCAGCAAGTTCACATTTCAGCTTGTTCGCTTCATCAACAACCCTGCCTTGTATCTGAACACACGTTGATAACAGAATGAAAATAGTATTCTGTGCTAAACACTCAGCTGACTTCCACAGGATCTTCGTACCCCCAGCCCTTACAACAATCTGTGAGATATATATATATATATATATATATATATGCTTTCGTAGATTTTCACGGGTACAGGAATGCAGGTTTTGGTGTCCTCGGGTGTCTTCCCGTGTAAAAGTTGGGGTGTCTAGGCGACGTTTCGACGAGGTCTCACTCGTCATCTTCAGGCTGGTGCTTTCGGCTTCTTGTTACTGGAACAGAGCAGGATCTCAGTGTTTGAGTTCCTATAAATACTGTTGAGGAGGTGTGGTGTATAGCCTCCAATGTTCTGGGCAGAGAGGAGGTTCCCAGGCTAGTGTGCCTTTTCTTCTTTTGTTCCTTAATTACTTGAGGGATATCTTGAGTGATTTCTTGAGTGATTTCCTGAATCCCACTTAGGTGGGTCATTAGGTGTGGATTAGTTGCTAAAGCCTTCGTGTCTTGAACTCTTGAACTTTGTGAAGAGTTTTTCTGAGAAGATGGCTGTACTGCACTTGGTTGTGCTCTGGCTTGGCTTCGTGTATAGGGGCGAGCTGTGGTTTTGTGGCCTGTGCCAGCCAGATCTGTGTAGGGATTGCAGGGGGGTGCAGCATCCGGAGGTGCCACCCTGGTTTGGCTACTGGATGGTGTCTGTAATTTATCTGTGGAGAGGGTCTGGGTTTGGGTCTGGTGTGGTTGATTGGTGATGGCGTTCTGTGTGCCTCTGGATCTGGTGTCAGATTTTGTGGGGAGGGCTAATTTCCAGATGTCTGGCAAGCGGGATGTGTCGTCACGCTTGTTCATGTTGTGAGGGTGTTTCTCTATCTCGATGGCTTCCATGATTATTCTCTTGTGGTGATGTTCCATGTTAAAGAGCAATTTGGAATCTGCAAAATTAATTTCGTGTCCTGTTTCTTTCATGTGTTGGAAAAGAGAGGAAGTTTTTTCTTCTTTTTTGACGGCATTCTTGTGTTCTGCGATCCGTGCATTTATTCGTCTGTTTGTTTGTCCAATGTACGTGGCTGGGCAGACTTTGCAGGGTATTTCATAGACCCCTTGGTTTTCCAACTGAATTTTATCCTTGGGGTTTCTGAGGATATTGGCTATTTTTTGGTTGGTGCAAAAGGCTGTTTTGATATTGTGTTTATGGAGGATTTTGCTAATTTTATCTGTAGTGCCCTTGATATAAGGAAGGAGGGCTATGCCATTGTTTTCTTCTGTGTCTTGGTTTTTGGGGGGTGTTTCTTTTTGGATTAGCTTCGTAACCCTGTTTTGCTGGTATCCATTGGCAATTAACACATTTGAGAGATTCTGTAACTCAGTTGTCAAGTGGTCTTCGTCAGCCAGGCGTTTGGTTCTGGAGATGAGAGTCTTGGCTACGGAGTTTATTTGTGCAGGGTGGTGGTGTGATTGTGCATGTAAGTAGCGGTTGGTGTGTGTTTTTTTCCGGTAGATAGTGTGTCCTAGGGAGCCATCAGGTTTTTTGTAGATTAGGACGTCAAGGAAGGGAAGTTCCTTCCAACTTCCCTTCCTTGACGTCCTAATCTACAAAAAACCTGATGGCTCCCTAGGACACACTATCTACCGGAAAAAAACACACACCAACCGCTACTTACATGCACAATCACACCACCACCCTGCACAAATAAACTCCGTAGCCAAGACTCTCATCTCCAGAACCAAACGCCTGGCTGACGAAGACCACTTGACAACTGAGTTACAGAATCTCTCAAATGTGTTAATTGCCAATGGATACCAGCAAAACAGGGTTACGAAGCTAATCCAAAAAGAAACACCCCCCAAAAACCAAGACACAGAAGAAAACAATGGCATAGCCCTCCTTCCTTATATCAAGGGCACTACAGATAAAATTAGCAAAATCCTCCATAAACACAATATCAAAACAGCCTTTTGCACCAACCAAAAAATAGCCAATATCCTCAGAAACCCCAAGGATAAAATTCAGTTGGAAAACCAAGGGGTCTATGAAATACCCTGCAAAGTCTGCCCAGCCACGTACATTGGACAAACAAACAGACGAATAAATGCACGGATCGCAGAACACAAGAATGCCGTCAAAAAAGAAGAAAAAACTTCCTCTCTTTTCCAACACATGAAAGAAACAGGACACGAAATTAATTTTGCAGATTCCAAATTGCTCTTTAACATGGAACATCACCACAAGAGAATAATCATGGAAGCCATCGAGATAGAGAAACACCCTCACAACATGAACAAGCGTGACGACACATCCCGCTTGCCAGACATCTGGAAATTAGCCCTCCCCACAAAATCTGACACCAGATCCAGAGGCACACAGAACGCCATCACCAATCAACCACACCAGACCCAAACCCAGACCCTCTCCACAGATAAATTACAGACACCATCCAGTAGCCAAACCAGGGTGGCACCTCCGGATGCTGCACCCCCCTGCAATCCCTACACAGATCTGGCTGGCACAGGCCACAAAACCACAGCTCGCCCCTATACACGAAGCCAAGCCAGAGCACAACCAAGTGCAGTACAGCCATCTTCTCAGAAAAACTCTTCACAAAGTTCAAGAGTTCAAGACACGAAGGCTTTAGCAACTAATCCACACCTAATGACCCACCTAAGTGGGATTCAGGAAATCACTCAAGAAATCACTCAAGATATCCCTCAAGTAATTAAGGAACAAAAGAAGAAAAGGCACACTAGCCTGGGAACCTCCTCTCTGCCCAGAACATTGGAGGCTATACACCACACCTCCTCAACAGTATTTATAGGAACTCAAACACTGAGATCCTGCTCTGTTCCAGTAACAAGAAGCCGAAAGCACCAGCCTGAAGATGACGAGTGAGACCTCGTCGAAACGTCGCCTAGACACCCCAACTTTTACACGGGAAGACACCCGAGGACACCAAAACCTGCATATATATATATATATATATATATATATAAAATAATTTCTGCAGGCATAGCCTAGTCCTGATATCCACCATGTCTAGAAGGAAGAGTCAATGAATGTTGTTTGTGCAATTTTTCCCAAGGAGCATGGACCTCAAAAGCTACCTGCTGGATGGAATTGAAAACAAGGCAAAGCACCATTAAAGGCATGCACACAGACAGTAGAAACAGATAGCTGGAGAAGCTCAAGAGCTTGTCCTTACTTATGTGGCAGGAAGGATGTTTACCTATGAAATGAGGGAGAAGGGTGGCCTGTTGTGTGCCCAGCAGGCTCCCTCCTTCACCTCCTCCTATGAAAAGACAGATCAACAGTTACAAATTTGTTTGCTACCCACCTTCCTACTTCTGCAGTTTAGCAGGGCTTGGGGACAGAGAGCAATAGCATTAAAACAGAGTGCATGCCGGGGTGGAGATAGTTACAATGGTGAAAGTCCTGTGTCGCTTCCATCAATTGCTCACAAGCCATTCTTGTCTTGCCCCGGCCGTGCCACTCCCTAGTGGAGCTCCTGGGCAGATGACTAAGAAATCACAGCTGTTCCAAATAGCCGAAGCAGGAGTTGATTAGCCTTTGAGAATGGGAGAATTTATCCTTAAAAGAGCTGGAGAAAAGAAAGCAAGCATGAGCTTTTTTTTTTTTAAAACCCCCACACAATGGTTTTAAATGCGTTTGCCACATAGCTCTGCTTTTAAAAAAAGAAAGAAAGAAAAGGAAAAAAATGTGATTTCTTTTTCCTCTTTTCTTTTTGGATGTACAGTCTTAATGCTAATATACTTGCTACAGCTGTCTACCATGTTGAAGTGTAAAGGTTTGATGAAGGAGTTCGCTGAGAGAGAGAGAGGCAGAAAGATAGGAGAATTATTATTATTTTTTTACTGGTCTTCTGTTTTACTGCTACTCTTGAACTTCACCACCATGACTGTTATGTTGTCAGGGCAGCCTCTGTAAAATGACTGCAGGACTATACTCTTGGCTCCAAAGTGTGGCTCATCCAAGCGTTCTTTGATGAACCGTACGGCCTCCTCGTTGCTGAAAGCATCCCACAGCCCATCAGATGCTAAGATCATGAATTCTGGCTGAAGTTTGTCCAGGTCAAAGGTTAGGATATCTGGGTCAGGGATGACAACGTTCAGATTTTTCAGCGGGTAATCTCCAAGGGAGCGGGACATGGCCAGGATCCCCTGAACACGCCAGGAACCATTAAAACTGATGAAGCCACCTGGAGGGAAGAAAAACAAACAAACAAACAAACAAACAGACATATTGTATTAAATTGCTTCTGCATGAGGTTCTTTTCAGATGCTTCTGTGCCTCTGGGCTGTAAAACTAGTTAGAAAGCAGAGAAATTGTTTTGCTTTGCATTTCTTATTGCGATTTTTCTTTCCCAAGCACTCCTCACATTTCAATGCCTCCTTCCTTCCTTCCATTCCCCATAATACACCAGTGTCTCTGCTGCTAAGACGTAAGGAAGGAAAAACTCCTCAGGGAAACCATTTAGGAAACGTGAAGCTAAGAGCGAAGTTTCCTTCTTTGGAGAACCATTCCATTATAACTATACTTCCCGTGCTTCGATTCAATGAAAACTTTAAAGAAAGGAAAACACGCCGCTATTGCAAGGTACTATTATAGGATGTGTGTATGTGTGTGTTAGCTTGAATGTGATATTTGAAATCACCCCTAAGCTTGTCGTTTTGTATCCACAAGATGGGATTCTGCTAAAGTGGTAAAGCCAGTCTTTCCGTCAAGTTATTGGCTGTAGGCTGTTGTGTTATCTCTTTGCATGACTAAAGAGTACAAGTGACTGGTTGCCATAGAAATTAATAGCTGGAGATGTTTTCAGAAGATGGGCTAAAGAGGGCAGGCCTTCTTCCTGTTCCCTGGCTGGTCTTGTCCATCTATGCTGAATCCAAAGCTATGACTTTATCCACCCCAAGAAAGAAAAGAAGGAAAGAAGGAAGGAAGGAAGAACCCTAATTGTGGGACAAGATTTGTTGGGATGTAAACAGATCCCAACCATCTTACGTTCAGCCCGTATATATGTTTATATAAAAACTTTATATTACAAAGATGCCACAGTCTCTAGTGACTCTCATTCTAAAGAAACCAAATGCAAGGTATGTGTTGGCACCCTGAACTATCACACTGTGCATGTTGGGTGTGCATAACAATGCCTGTAAGGTCGAAATTACAGCTTCCTCCTGATTTGAAGATGCTCTCAGAAATGAAACTCATGAGTTGAAGTTCTCTCTCGCTTCCAGCTCATGATGTCACTACATGGCATTTCTGCTCTTCCTCACTTGATTTCACTGGCTGCTGCTGCTGCTGGCAAGGTAACACACCTGTTGATGCTGCAAATATTCCTAAATATCAGTAGGAGGGGAAGACGAGGAGGAGGAGGAGAACTTAACATCTGCATCATTGCTGCTACCATTGTCTCATGGGTAACACCCCAAGGCTGGACTCCTATGCACATTGTTTCTTAGATCCATTGGATTAGTCCATTAAAAAAGAAAGGAAGGTGTACTGTGAGAAGAAAAACATATATATATTGAGTAGCATGGTTAACAGAACCTGCATGAATGGACTGTGAAGATGATCTCCTTGGAGTTATTTCCTCCATTTTATGCTATGTATTTTGAAATCCATTTTGCAATACCCAAACATTGCTACAAGGAGTTGGGTTGTGTCAGTATCCAAGCCAATGCTATTGAAATGGTTGTCACATGAATTCCTGGAGGCAAGTACATCCTTACGTGTTTTGTATTTTATTTTTTTTTGCTCGCCAAATAGATATGACAAATTGCTGAACAGCAAGAAAATATCAGCCTTTGTTTCCGACGTTTGCCATACAGTGATGTGCTCAGGCAGCCTGCCTCCTAGCTCTAACCAAGCCCTCTTTCTCCCTTCGGTACAATTCAAGAAGAGGTTCGCACTCATTTAAAAAGATTTATGAAGGCGGCGCCACATCAGATACACACTTGTAAAGACCAAAATCTCACCCTGGGGCAAAAAGGAGAGGAAATAACACAAATGAAGTTGATCCTCCTTTTCCTCAAGGGTCCTTGGTGGAGCTGTATTGCAATGATCCAGAAAAGTCTTTTGAAAATAATCACCTCACACTTCGGAGTTCTAGGAGGGAAAAGGGGGGAACGTTCTGGGTACAAACAGCAGGCATCTTCCTTGAAGCAAAGGATATGGCAGGGGAGGGGAGTAGAAGGAAGCAGAGGGGAAGGACTCCAGCCATTTGCAAAATTCCATCACCGTATTTTTCGCTCTATATGACGCACCAGACCACAAGACGCACCTAGTTTTTGGAGGAGGAAAACAAGAAAAAAAATATTCTGAATCTCAGAAGCCAGAACAGCAAGAGGGATCGCTGCGCAGTGAAAGCAGCAATCCCTCTTGCTGTTCTGGCTTCTGGGATAGCTGCGCAGCCTGCATTCGCTCCATAAGACGCACACACATTTCCCCTTACTTTTTAGGAGGGAAAAAGTGAGTCTTATAGAGCAAAAAATACGGTACATTCTGTGACTGCCTTCAAACAGGATCCACAGGATTCCCATGGCTCTGCATGTGTTTAAGACAAAACTTTTTTTGTTTGTTAACTTTGCTGCATTAAATGTTGACTCTGTAGCTGGCCTCCTTTTGCAATGTCTTGTTTTGAAATCTTCAGATAATATTTTAGTTTCCTGTTGCTTTGAATTGTATACTTTATATTTGACTTCCTTCTCTAATGTTTTATTCTGGATTGTTTTATTTGACGTTTTAATGTAGGTTGTAAACTGCTTTGAGATTCCCCCCCCCCTTAAAAATTTAAAGCGGAATAGAAATGAAATTAACAACAATGCATGTAGCTCCCTTTGCCTGCAGCAAAGAGTTGATATTCATTGGTTTCCCCTCCTCCCTGACCCATCTTTGCAGGATTGCTTTTGCTTTTCCAAGCCTCGACAGCCACCTCTTATGCACGGAAAGTGGCTTTCTGCTGCCTCTGTGAAGCAAAGGCTGAAATCTCAACAAGAAACATGTGGTGTTTGCCTGCGGCTGGATGAGAAGCATTTCCTTTTAGAAAAAAAGTTCAGGTTTCTGCCTTTGAAAGAGCACTTTGAAATCCTCATTACAAAACCAAACATTGTGCACTTCAATCTTCTGCATAAGAGGGAGGTTTTTTAAAAAAGGTTTTTGGCACTGCTGCATGTTGAGCTCACGGTAAAAGGACCCGAAAGTTCAACACGAATTAAGTATATTCATATCAGGAATATGCAGTTTTTGCAAACTGGAGTTCCACACCTTAGCACACCTTTTACAGTTCCATGTGGCCTGTGTACATGGCATCAGTCTACATGGATTCCCAAAGGAAACAAAAAAACAGCACCCTTGCATACGTGCGATCACTAAGTATGTCAGTGAACAAAGGCTACCCCCATTCTAATTACATAAAACTTAAATTGGTACAGTGAGCCCTTTGTTCTTCTGGTCCAGCAGAATCCAGTGGCCAAGCTGTGGGAGATGAGCAGCCAAACCTGACAAATGCATATTCTTGCTGGTGAGCATGAGAAGGAGCTAACACCACAGAGCTGCAGATACTTGGATCATAGAAATACAATTGATAGAGAGGGCTCTGTGTGATGTCATTTCCTCTCCTTTCCTGGAGAAAGAGCATATAGTACTTCCTGTTCCTCCCTCTCCCTTTGACCAGCACTGGAGGCAAACATGCCTCTGCTTGCCCCAGTTTTAGGCACATGCCTGAAGCTGGTTATACTGTAAATATAAGAATTTTGCCTGCATAGAGTTGCTGCTGCCTTTTCTGTGAACCAATGTAAATAAATCTTGTTTTTAAACTTACTTCACAAGTTGTTAAGCTGGGATAGAAGGGGGAAGCCCACTTACTTCATTAGCTGGACTTGTGCAAAACAAGGTTTTACATTCTAATTCCTATACCTGTTACTGCTTGCACATACAGGAAGGCACAGCTCAAAGCAGGCAAATAAGCAGTAGCTGTTAAGGAAAACCAAGGGCAGGGCTAAGGGGCACCATGGATTGACAGTGAGGACCCTGCCAAGATATCAATCTCAGCAGCTGCCTGGTGATGTCTGGCTGCCCATAAAAATAAATTTAAAAAGGAACAACTCCCTCGCCTACCCCCCCCTTCCCAAACAAGGCCAATACAGCATCCAGAGAGAAAAATAACATAAAAGTTGCATTTCCAAAGCAGCAGGAGTTCTTTCAGCTGATTATTTAAGTGAAAATTTTAGAATATTCATCTCTTTAATGAAGCCTACTCTTCTGGATTACAATAATCAGGTTCAAATGTTAATTGCTAATAGGTGCTCTGCTGTTAAAAGACTACTTTGTGCTCTCCCACCAGTGTATGGAATCTACATTTTCTTCTCTTTCCCACAGAGAACTATTGCCTGCTCTGAATGAATCGTTACTACAGGACATAACGCAGCATTAGCCAGAAGAGGCACTGGTTTTTATCCATTCTGAACTGGAAGCTTCAAGTTGTTTTTTTCCTCTCCAATCAAGCTACCAGAGTTTTGTGTGTGCATCTTTCTATGTTGTGTGAATTTCTATGTTGTGTACCACCCTGTGATCTTTGGATGAAGGGCAGTATACAAGTTTAATAAAGAATAAAAGAATAAGCAACCTGTGGTCCTGGCTTCTCCAAGCTAGACTATTGCTAGACTACAAGTCCCATTAGCTACAGGCCATACTGGCTGGCTCCAGCCTCTCCACTCCCTGAGGAGAAGCTCCATACAGCCGTATTTCCAAAAATGCAAACAACATCTTCCCGCCGAGTTTATTACAGTATATAAACCCACAGTATATAAGGCCCACAGAAGTAAACACCAAACTTTATAAGCTTACCGGCTCTTTTAATCCTCTTCCTCTCCTTGAGCTGGTAGGGCTTGTGATCGTGCGACAAAGGGATAGCATTGCCATCCTTATCGCACAAGACGCCCCTCGAATCCCCAACGTTGGCCACCGTGAGCTCCTTATCTGACAGCAATGCAATCAAACACGTTGTACCTGAAAGGGGCAGAGGAGCAGGGACGGAGAGAGATGAAGAGAGCATCAAGACAATGGAGCGGAAATCACTATTGCTCACGTCAACACTTTCTCCCCCCCCCCCAAAAAAAACTGTGTTATCTGCATTCAGCAGCCATCAGAAACAGCAGCTGTGTTTGTATCTGAACGAAACATCTAGTACTCCGATGACAGCCTATTTAATGACACTGATCAAATCTGACAGTCAATTTCTTCCCTGCACAATATTTCTAGTATATCTGATTTTGGGTTGGCATTACAGGGGTCAGTCCTCCGGCACAGCACTTCTCACCTGGCTTATCATTCAGGTGTAATTTTAAATGGCAGGAAAACACATTACACACACACACACACACCTTTTCACGGTATATAAAGACTGCCTCTTGTTTTTGGGGGACACAAATGCATGGGAGACTTGCAAAAATGCGACTGGCACCTTGCTGCGTGTGGTAAAGGACACGAGGAAGCAGCCTCTAAATTACGAAAGGCAGAGGGAAATATATTCCCGGTGATAACCTGACAGGTGTCTTCTCTCACTGGGCAAGGAGAGTAATAAGAGAGAAAATTCCTATTGACATATCAGCCTGCTTGTTGCCGTTCATGACTGACAGCGACTTACATTTACAAGATGTAGGAATCAACTATATCTGGGGCAGCTGCAACCTGCTTGACCCCCCTGTCAAATTGAGTGCCGTCAGGAAAGGCAACTTCTGGGCATGTGACCATGAGAAGCCTCGTTATCCAGAAAAGGTCGATTTTACATCCTTAGAGCATATGCTGCTGCCTCATACCTGCCCGGACCATCTAGCCCAATTCAGTTGTCCAATGCAACGGCAAACCTGCAATCTCCTACATGCAATGCACTTGCTTTTAGCTGAGGATTTGGGCGCTGATCACTCCTTCTGCAAAGACACCATGAATGTGCCCTTCTAGCGGAGGAGGTTTGAGTCACAAAATCATCTAGTATGAATCGATTCAGAAGAGTTCATCAAGAAAAGCTACCCAATCTCTTTAAAACCCCATAGTTTTTTGGGGGGAGGGGCTTTATGTATGATGCACTTCCTATAAAGATACAACTTCCTTGTAGAAAACTGAAAACAAGAAGAGTCCTGTGGATCAGGCCAAGGTAAGGTAGGTAATGGTCAAGGACCCCTGGACAGTTAAGTCCAGTCAAAAGTGACTATGGGGCTCATCTTGCTTTCAGGCCGAGGGAGCTTGCGTTTGTCCACAGACAGCTTTCCATGTCATGTGGCCAGCAGGACTAAACCGCTTCTGGTGCAATGGAACACTGTGACAGAAACCACGGCACACGGAAACGCCGTTTACCTTCCCTACTTGCACTGGTGTGCTTTCAAACTGCTAGGTTGGCAGGAACTGGGACAGAGCAACAGGAGCTCACTCCGTCACGGGGATTCAAACCCCCAACCTTCTGATCGGCAGGCCCAAGAGGCTCAGTGGTTTAGACCACAGTGCCACCCGCGTCCCTATCAGGTCAAAGGCCCATGCAGTCCAGCACTCTGGTGGCAAAGCACATGCCTGTGGGAAGGACATGAGTGCAAAAGCACCTTTCCCACTTGTGATTCTCAGCAACTGTTAGTCAGAGGCTTATGCTTCCTCCAAAAATGGAAGTAGGCCACAGCCACCATATCTAGCAATCTGATTACTGCCATGTGTGGTGATACACACTTAATGTCTCATTTTCTATACATAGTTGCTACCAAAAAAAGTTCAACAGCGATTGAGTTTCAGCTGTCCTTAACACGCAACACGCAAGCCTATCCAAATACTGCCAGAGACATCAAAAAGCATGTCCCTTCCCCCCCACGCCAAGCAGAATTAAATCTTTCTGAACAAGATGGGATCTAGTTTTGCACATACCTTTTGTGTGCTAAGACCAATCCCATGGTTTTAGAACGTTTGCCTTAATTGCCAAGAAACCCCTGCATATCTGCCACAGAATCCCCACGCACCACGTGGAATTCTGGATTGTGTTTACGGAACATGTTTCTTGTGGCACACTGGCCAGGCCTGCTGGGCCTCACCATCATACTTAAGGGACAGCCTAGAAGACATGCAACACTCCAGGGTGTTGATCTGCCACTGATGGAAGCTTTCTGCCCTTTGCTGGTTTTCTCACTGTAAAACTAGCTAACAACCATCAGGGGAATGACAGAGCTTCCTAGGCCATTACCTGGATTTTAAAAGGGGTTGAAAGCTAAATGCAGGTTCACGAGTATTTTCAGAAAAATTCCTGTTGGCTCAAAGGGGGAACAGCATCAATGGAGGGGTTACTTAAGGAACTTAAGAACATACATGTTAAATAAATGATAATGAAATGCAACATCCATTTTTTGTCCTTCATCCCTCACTCCTTTCCATCCATCCATTCCAGTATTAAAGGTAAAGGCATTAGGTCCAGTTGCGAACTACTCTGGGGTTGCATGCTCATCTCACTTTATTGGCCGAGGGAGCCGGCGTTTGTCTGCAGACAGCTTCCGGGTCATGTGGCCAGCATGACTAAGCCGCTTCTGGCGAACCAGAGCAGCACACGGAAACGCCGTTTACCTTTCCGCTGGAGTGGTACCTATTTATCTACTTGCACTTTGACTTGCTTTTGAACTGCTAGGTTGGCAGGAGCTGGGACCGAGCAACGAGAGCTCACCCCATCGCAGGGATTCGAACCACCAACCTTCTGATCTGCAAGTCCTATGCTCTGTGGTTTAACCCACAGCGCCACCCATGTCCCTTCCATTCCAGTATTGCATCTGAACAAACTAGATGGGTCTGCACCGTTAGAAATCTTGAAGGACTGGATTCTGTCTTATGCTAACTCTGGGTTTCCTTCATGAAGTTGCAAGGAAAAGCAGCTATTAAATATTTCCGGGGCCCACACCTGACATTTAACTTGACTTACTTGAAGACTGCTGAAATTAATTTATTTTCGCATCATCACAATTCATGTTCTGGTTTATCATTTACCGGTAAATAAAATTAATTTCATGCTTGCTTTCTTTTTCCTTTTATGTGGGCCAGAGGAGTGCGAGGTGAATTTTCACCTCAGTTAGTTAATCTACATCTGATTATTCATAAGACTGAGACATCTGTCCCTGCATATAATGGAGACTTGGAAGATGGTGTGTGGTTGTGTGGGAATTATCAGCTTTGAAGGAGAAGGAGGAAGTTATGAAAATTGTTAATGTATGCATGAGAAGGAAAGAAGCGTAAAGCAGTAACATGGGCACACATTTTGGAATCCTGATCCTGAAAAACTGCGATGCTGTTGCAGCCCAGAACACAGAAGCGATGTCGTTACAAGTTGATTTCTGTAATGCTGCAACTGTGCTAGTTTTACCCCTTCTAAACATTCACCTGCTATTGGCTCAAATCAAAGGACTGGGCTGTGAAGACTGTGTTGTACCTTCAAACGACTGGCATGCACCAGGTGGATTCAGCAGCTTTATATGGAAGTTATGCATCACAGTTTCCAGTAATGCAGGAAAGCCAGGCTCCTCCAGTGTCGCTTTTCAGGCAGGCTACACCTCAAAACATTTGCATGTTGGGTGGGAAAGGCCTGAAGGAGGAGTCAATGCACGTGCAGCTGAATACACACACCGTCCTCCATGCAACCCTGTGTAATCTGGGTTCCCAATCGCATGGAAAAGCCTGCACATGTTCAGCTGAATGCACATGGGTTTCCCCTTCAGACTTCCGCTCAATGTACAAAGATCTGAGGATTGAGCCAGCAGAGATTGGGATGTTGGAGTGTGCATGGAGTGTGCATGTCTCATTTGTGTAAAGATCTTGGGCATGACCTCTCCTTTCTCTGGGGGTGGCTAAAGGAGGAAAGGGGGGGAAATGACACAAACAATGTGCAGAGCACCGAGGTTGCATCTTACACTGCGCGTGCCATGGAACAGATTATATACAGTGGTACCTCGCAAGACGAATGCCTCGGAAGACGAAAAACTCGCAAGACGAAAGAGTTTTTCGTTTTCTGAGTTGCTTCGCAAGACGGATTTCCCTATGGGCTTGCTTCGCAAGACGAAACGTCTTGTGCCTTTTTTTTAAAACCACCAATGCATTCCTATGGGAAACCATCAATACACAGTGGTGCTTCGCAAGACGAAAAAACTCGCAGAACGAAAAAACTCGCAGAACGAATTAATTTGGTCTGTCTGTTTTTGCTATTTATTTTGCGTTTTTGTAGCTCTTTTTTTGGGGGGGGGGTGACTGTGCGGAACCCACTTCAGCTACTGATTAATTGATTGGGTGACTGCAGTACATTGTTTATTGCTTTCATTTTACGGATCAGTGGTCTCGTTAGATAGTAAAACGCATGTTAAATTGCTGTTTTAGGGGTTGTTTTTAAAAGTCGAATGGATTAATCCATTTTGCATTACTTTCTATGGGAAAGCGTGCCTTGGTTTTGGAACTCTTTGGTTTTGGAACAGACTTCCAGAACAGATTAAGTTTGAGAACCAAGGTACCACTGTACTCTACCACTGTTCTGCGTATGTTCATTGGCCGTGGCAGAAAATCTAGACACAGTTGGAGTTTTTAGGACAAAAAGTTATACATCTGAAAACAGCAACTCTTAAGAACACCATCTCAGATACTTAAAAGGATTCGTCTGCAGCACCTGACTTTGACTTGACATTTTCAACTTCTGCACTAATGCCCATGTGACTGGAGAAGGAATAGATGCAAGCAATTGGGGAGGGTGGGCAGACGGACAGGTAATTGCATTAAATACCAGGCCCTTGTCTGTCCCACAGCTTTGGGAATAGGGAGATTTTGATCAGCCGAGCTGTATGGAAAGAGGCAGGATTAAACAATGCTTTCTTGCAGAAAATTCAAGTACTCACCCCAATGCCTTTAAGTTTGTTTTTTAAAATAAAGATAAAAATTGGGAGATCCAGTTACAGATTGCTTGCATCTCATATGTTTTGGCCCTGAGAGATGTCAGCTAGTATGTGTCTGTCTACTGGGTTTATGACAAATGTGATATCTAATCCTGCTTTACTCTCACGATGCTGCAGCAACACTGCAATCCTATCCCTCTTTATTTAGGAGCAAATCCCACTGAGTTAAATAGGACACGGTCTAGGGTACCGTATTTTTCGCCCTATAGGGCGCACCGGCCCATAGGGCACACTTATTTTTTTTTGGGGGGGGGAATAAAGAAAAAAAAATATTTCCCCCCGAGCCCCAAAGAGCAAAGAAGCCATAACAGTGAGTGGGATGGATCCCACTAGCTGTCCTGGCTTCGTTTTTAGCCTCGGGGCTGGGGGTTCGGGAGCGAAGACGAGGTTGCGCTCAACCTCGCCATCGCTCCCGGAGCTTGCTTGCGGACATCTGTGCGAAGCACAGGGCGCGCTCCGGAGTGCGCCCCGTGCTTTGGGCTGCAGGCTGCTGCGCGCAAGGCTTGTGGACAGCCTCTGGAGTGGATCCTGAAGCCTGGAGAGCGAGAGGGGTCAGTGCGCACCGACGCCTCTCGCTCTCCAGGCTTTAGCGAAAGCCTGCATTCACCCCATAGGACGCACAGACATTTCCCCTTCATTTTTGGAGGGGAAAAAGTGCATCCTATAGGGCGAAAAATACGGTAACTGTGCACAGGACTGCGGTTTAACCCTCTTATATGAACTATTTCTCAGCCTCTCTCTCCTTTCTGAAGTGATACATTTGCATGAGCAGCTGCAAGACAATGTCACCCGACAACAGGAAGCCATTGTAGGCGATGATGTCTTCAATATGTATCATATGAAACATTTAATGTAGTTTTTATTTCACGCTTTATTTGGGGGCAAAATGAGTTTCTTATTGTCTCTAACACGTGTGTGGAAAAGAAGAAGACCCCCCCTCACACATGTACGAGGAGCAGGATGATAATTTCCAGTGTGATTTATGAAACCTCACTTTTCATCTTTTGCTGCAAGAGTCGACTGACAGCAGGATTAGCATTAAGTCCCTGACCCCATGTGGGCAGCCTGCCATCACGGGAGAAGAAATCCTATTTGAACTTTATTTTCCTTTCCAGCTATTGTTATTTCATTCGTGTAACCTTGCAGAGTGTGTGCGCGTGTGTTGTTGCCGGGGTGAAGGTGCACTTCTCAGGCGCCTCCAAATTTAACGTAATTGCACAGTGGAAAATTCCTAACATAAAAGGCCCAAAATTGAGAACACATGTTGTGTCTTGGTCCCCAGACAGCCCACTGAACACCAACCTGCTGTGCGGTTTGAAAAGAAGTCACCAGAAAACATGAAGGACCCTGTACGCTAACTGGAAGAGAAAGGCTGCGCTTTCCCCCGCATAACCAACAAGCTGGAAACAGAAAATTAAAATGAAACAAGGCATGGGTTACCGTATTTTTCACTCCATAAGGCGCACTGGACCATAAGGCGCACCTAGTTTTTAGAGGGAGAAATCAAGAAAAAAAATCTTATTCCCCCCAGCCCCAAAGAGCAAAGAAGCCAAGACATAGCCGTGCGCAGCCTCTCCCGGCCAGAGGGGCTGCATGAGGCTATGGCAATACCCCCGCAAAAGCCCACAGGAGCTGCACACCCTTTAAGGAGCGTGTGGCTCCTGCGGGCTTTTCTACGAGGAGGGAGAAGGGACTGACTGGCCGCATCAGTCCCTTCTCCCTCCTGGGGAAAAGCCCGCAAGAGCCGTGTGGAGCTTGTGTGCGGCTCTTGGGGGCTTTACCTACCTGCCTCCGCTCCATAAGACGCACACACATTTCCCCTTACTTTTTAGGAGGGAAAAAGTGCGCCTTATGGAGCGAAAAATACGGTAGATCTCTTGGAGTTGCACAGATTTACAAAGCACACAATCATACACAAACTTCCTATCCCAACATTAGGGACGTTGGAGAATTCTGCTGGAAATGGGAAAGGAAACTGCCACCATGTGCATGTTCTTCTGAGGTCAGGTACAGACATTACGCAAGTGTGTAAAAGCAGTATTTGTGGTTTGTGGGGATTCTTTTTTGGTCCTCAAACGTTATGTAAATAAGTTAAGTAGTTTTCTTCATTGTTGCAGGCATTTCCCTTCCACTGAAATGCACTGAAACGGAGTACGCCGTTGATTGCTTAATTGATTATAGTGGGTTACATACGCTTCAGGTTACATACGCTTCAGGTTACAGACTTCGCTAACCCAGAAATAGTGCTTCAGGTTAAGAACTTTGCTTCAGGATGAGAACAGAAATTGTGCTATGGTGGCACGGCGGCAGCAGGAGGCCCCAGTAGCTAAAGTGGTGCTTCAGGTTAAGAACAGTTTCAGGTTAAGAATGGACCTCCGGAGCGAATTAAGTACTTAACCCAAGGTACCACTGTACATTAGTTAAAGCCACAAAGGAAAGAATGTAGTAACGTAGGAAAAGCCTGCTGGATCAGGCCCATTGCCTGTGGGAAAAGAGCAAGCGGGATCTGTGCACAAGAGCAGTTCCCAGCAAATGTATTCAGAAGCATTAAATGCCTCTGACTCGGGAGGCAAAGCATAGCCATTGTGACTAGCAGCCATTGGTAACCTTGTCCTCCACAAGAGGCAAATAATGTTGGTTTCAGTGGAAGCCGAACCGTAACAGAAGAGAAACAGTGCTGAATCCAACGATCCCAGTTATAGGATGGAAATCACTGCCTCTTTACATCCCTAGTATCACCTGATGCTCACCCTCCCCCCAAGAGTTGTAATTCACATCCTATCACTTTTTGACCATGATGAGATAGACGGTTACAGACTGCCAAGTTCATTTTTGGCAAGACGGCAGATAGCATGAGAGCGCTAGGAGGTGTCATGTAATTCCTGCGATTAAGCCAAGCCCTCCAGTTTGCAGAGATTACGCTGCTGTTTTTCCCCTGCCTCCCTCCTCTCACTAGACACTAAATTCACCTTACAAAGGAAAATACTGACACCCTAAAAGCTGTTTTTGGTTGTTATGGCAACTAATGCTCCATAAATTACTATGATCAAGAAAATGCCACTGGCCTTGAATTAAGAGGAGGGTTCTTCCACTGCCAGTTCTATTTTCTATATCACTGCTCTGAACTCTCTTTTAAATTAAGAAGAGGAGGAAGAGGAGGAAAGGTGCTGCAGTGTTGCTCAGTAGAAGCGAAGAGAAAAAACAGGGACAAAGAGTTGCCATCAAATGATGGCGTGTGTTCAGCCCAGCATTTGTTTGGGGTTGTTGTTTTGCATCCTGTGTGAGCTGTCCCTGATTCTGAAACCAAATGAGTATGCAAAGCTAGTGTGAGCTTGGAAATGCCACTTTCAAATTTCATCTCAGCTACATATTCTGGGCCTTTTCAGATGCCAGACTAAACTGTGATTTAGTGCTATGTCTATGAGCACCTCAGGCCTATATTCTCCCTACTTCCTTTTCCTCAGATACCAAGAAGACTACAGAAGTTTCTACAACGAAGAACTTGGGGACTTTCTAGTTAGTTTAAACTAGTGCTGGTTCAAATAAAGCAGGAACAAACCATGGTTTATAGAATAGAATCATAGAATCATAGAGTTGGAAGAGGCCACAAGGGCCATCGAGTCCAACCCGCTGCCAAGCAGGAAACACCATCAGAGCACTCCTGACATATGGTTGTCAAGCCTCTGCTTAAAGACCTCCAAAGACTCCACCACACTCCTTGGCAGCAAATTCCACTGTCGAACAGCTCTTACTGTCAGGAAGTTCTTCCTAATGTTTAGGTGGAATCTTCTTGTAGTTTGGATCCATTGCTCCGTGTTCCTGTTCCTGACCTGCTCATTATTCAGAGTTTAATCTAACCAGAGTTCCAGTCAATTTACAGGTTGATGCCAGAAAGGCATGATGACATCATCTAAAATCAGACTCCCGCCCCTTATGCCAACAGAAATGCTCAGAGCAACAGGTAAAGGGGAAAGCAACAAGGAGAAGGGGCCCTTGAAGGAGCTTATCAGCAGTTAGAATATGGACAGCAGGTGGAACAACCTCCCAGGTCATCTGAGCACAGTCAATCTTGCTATGGTGTAATGCACTGATTTCTAATCATCGTAATCATTTCTGAAAATTACATACATATATACATACAACTTAGCATTTGTGAATTTTGTGCCCAACTGTCATTTGTTGTTGTCTTTTCAGGTATTGTATTTCTCTCTCTTTTTGGCAATACAGAAATAGCCACTCTATCTGTGAGTTCTGGGGTAGTTAATATATAAAAAAATCTGCTCTGATAATCGGGCTCTGAACAGTCATGCGTGTCAAGATCAAAATGTGTTTAAAAAACCAAGCCCTTAGTTCTCCTGGTCTTATTCATTCTGAGATCTGTTTGTTAAATATTATTTTAGATACTACTTTTCTGCTCATATGCCCTTTACTGGCCCTCTTATTCCCGCAGGCTGGGAGAGATAATATGGTAATTACTTTCATTCCATTGGTTGCTAAATGTGAGAATTAATTATATCTGTTAACGATAGCGATACCTCTAGCTATGCTGCCACTTCATATCCTTATACCATGGTGTAGCCAAACACCCAAGGTGATATTTCATAATTCATTCCCCCACCTTCTCATTTGACTACCCGAAAACCTTGCAAATTAGAAGCTAATAAAGAAAAATTAAATCTGTATGGCGCTGCAGGAAGGGAGAATTGCTTGACTTTGTAATTCTGCTCCTTTGAAGATATCATCATGGACATTTTAATATTTGCAGTGGAAACTGTGTGAGGATGCTAATTGGGCTTGATGTTTTCGGCTCAGAGATGATCAAAAAGGCCAGACTGGAAGCCCTGGCACAGCCTGTAGGGTCTTCCCTGCTGGGCTTGCCACAGGTCACAGTGGATCTCCAGAAGGCAAAGGAATTTGGGTTGAGGCCCATTGAAACAGAAGACAAGAGAGGATTCATCTTGCAATGCTAATCTGAAGATTAGAAAGAGACCATTGAAGGTCAAGAGGACAGGGACCCACAGTACAGGTTGTCAGAGCAAAAGCATGAAGGTTAGCATCCTAATTGGTGGCCTAACCAAGACACATCCTGGGAAACAATTGTGAAGGGGGGCCTGACAGAGGCAAACATCCACAAGACCATCAAGGCTAGATGGATGCTTCTGAGCAGCTCACAACCAGGCCATAAGAGCAATAGCCCTTCACTGTTGTTTATCCCTCAGTAACTAGAATTCAGAGGAATACAGTGGTACCTCAGGTTACATATGCTTCAGGTTACATACACTTCAGGTTACAGACTCCGCTAACCCAGAAATAGTGCTTCAGGTTAAGAACTTTGCTTCAGGATAAGAACAGAAATCATGCTCCGGCAGCACGGCGGCATCAGGAGGCCCCATTAGCTAATGTGGTGCTTCAGGTTAAGAACAGTTTCAGGTTAAGAATGGACCTCCGGAACGAATTAAGTACTTAACCCGAGGTACCACTGTACAGCTTCTGGACCTAGAGATTCCCTTTAGAAATAGCTATCAACAGACCTACCCCCCATGAATGGGCCTGGACAATCAGCCAGAGACAGCCTTTTTAAAAATTGAGGCCCTTAGGTTGTGGGCAGAGAAGCAACTGAGCAGAGACAGCAGGGAATTTGTTTGAGGGCAATCCCTGAAACAGAAGTCGGGGGAGAGGCAAAATCTCTAAAGGAATGGTTTAAGAGACTAAACATCGGAATTGCTGTCACTGCTGAGGGTACTAAAAGAGCACACAAAGGAGAAGGCCCACAATCTTGCAATGAAGAAGTGGCCAGAGATATCACTGTGTGCTTTGAACTGTACTGCAAAGAAAGAGCAGGTGTAAAAAGCATTGCAAAACAATGACGAACAAAAAGAGATATTTCAAGACATATACATCCTGAGATGTTAAAGTGATTCTGAGCTTTCAAGCCCTTTACAGCAGCACTCAGAATCTTCTCTGTTAAATTGGTAGTGCAGCACAAGGGGAAATTTCTAAACCCTGGGGATGAAAGGCCAAGCTATTTCTGAAAGATCTCAAAATATCTCCTGTTGAACCTGGCCGAGGAGTGAAGCCAAGATGACCCAAAGTGGTTTAGGATGTCGCCCTATCAGAGTATTTAACACACCACAGGGTAGTCAAGGGAATGTTCAAGCAAAATCATTTTGATGTAATATGTTTTCCATTTCTTTGTTTTGTCAACGTGCAACGTTATGGCATGGATATCTCTATACAATAGACTTCTGCATTATTGTAACATTCCTAACTTACCTGGCACTAGACCAAAACTGCTATGACTGTTTATGATTTGTTTTGTATTCTGGGAAATTAATAAAACATTTTTTAAAGAAGGGTGAATATAGTGTTCTGATACTTTCAAATTCTATGGTTTGAGGATTTCTAGCATTTTTTAAAAATATAAAATATATAATACCTGCCATAATTCAATTAATGCATTTTTTTCTTAACAATATAGCATGAATAGTATCCTTCAAACAGTGAGGGTCAATAGTATATTATTTTGCCCCAATAATTAATAAAGTGCTGTTTACTAACTCAACAATTCTGGAATCAAAATGATCTCCTTAAATCCGTTTGAAATATTGTAAAATCTGAACTAGTACATGGCACAAGATCTCTATTAATTTATGTAACTCTTCTTACACAGGCCATGGGCTTGTGCAATATTGGAAAACCCCATGCCTGGCTTTCTCATTTTAAAACTGGCAATAGATTTGAAGATGGAAATGGTTTCAGTGCCAGATTAAGCAGCATGGAGAAAAACAGATGCCTAGCTGAACAATGAAGAGTGTACCGAGGCAAAGAGATTATTACAACTCATGCAGACTAAACCAGAGATTATTAGAAACTGTGGTGGGAGGTGGGGGAGGAGAGAGGCCTGCTGGCAGACAGTGAGGAAGTTGTTTGTGCAATCACGAAACAATGGAGGCAAAGCAATCTAGGTAGCAAATCTGCTAAAGATGGATTAGGACGAGGGATACAGGAACAAAATGCACACCTGTGCCAGCTCAAATGATGTATTGCTGTGGGGGGAAATGCAGTATGCTTTGGCAAAGACTAGGCTTGCCACCTCCATCAGAAAGAGAGAGGGGGGAAACTCCACAAATACACAGCTGCATACACTTAAATATACGCACATCTGATGGCTGCTTATCGACCAATATGTAGAGGGGAAGTGGCAGAGCTATGGGTTGAATGCACACCAGATGTGGAATTGCACTGCAAACAGGTACAACTTTAGTATTATACTAAATATTTCAGTCAGGAATACTCTTTTCAATTTGTTGTGTTCTGCTGGCAGGCTATTCCATGGCCCACTCCTGTTTCCATCCCTCCCTCTTGAAGCAGGGACATGAGAGAGCAGCAATTTCCATTCTGGCCTATATTGATCACAATCAGCCCGTTTCTGTTCTACTGCAGTTCAGCTTCTGCCAAATACTATGTTATTTATCTCACTTTCTGCTATTTAACTGAAGTTATGTAACTTACATTCATTTCAGTGTAAACACTGAAAGTATGTTCTTTTTTAAAAACAACAAATCCTACCACTAATTATTATTCGTAAATGATACAAATAAATACTGATTGCATTCTCTTTTGATCCTTGCCACAGACGAACACCCAAACTGCAGCAATTTCTACTTCCTTTTCCATTTTCCTTAGAATTTTCTGACATCCATACCTTGGAGCCAGGATTACTTCCCTTAAAACCTGCACATTCTGGAATAGGGCAGTACATTCTGAAAAACTATCATGGCTGCAGGCACCAGCCACATCACTAAGAAACCTGGACATTTACAGGTTACAACTCTAATCGGCATAACTAAAAAACTAGGTTTGATTCTTCCATATTCTCCACCCAGTGACGGAACATTTAGAAAGGAACAATGTGGCTTGAGTTACCCTGTTATAGATGCTGCTCCTGACGTGTTATGGACCCAAGCAACATCTTTGCACTTTTCTGCAGTTTAGCTCAGTAAGTGTGGTGTAGTAGAAAGACCCAGTTGGGTGTAATGGTTAGAGAGTGTTGATCCCCGCACTTGGCTCCAAAGCTTACTGGGTGACCTTGGGCCAATCACTGCCTCTCAGGCTAACTTACTTTACAGCAGCTGCACCAACTCCTAGGGGCTAAGGAAGTCCCCCCCCCCATATTTTCTGAGGGGACCTAGTCCCCTCAATATTCAGGAGGCGTTTGCCCCCTGCCATTGGGCATGTGACCACACACAGGCCCCCTCAATCCCCTTGAGAAGATGGGGCCTCTCGCCTCACAGGGTTGTTATGAAGTTTAAATGTACGTCCCCTTGAGTTCCTTGGAGAGAACGGTGGAATAGAAATTATATATTTCCTCCTATTTCCTCTCAGTTCCAGGTTATTCCGACAAACAACCATTTGCCTTTACAGTTGAATTTTGAAGGCGGTGATTTATTTTGAAGGGTGGTGAATACAGCACAAGATATTATGGGCTGTCCCGTGAATCCACTGGATGCCATTGCGGAAAAACATAGCCTCAGGTGAGTGAGGAAAATTCTCAGGGATGATTCACACCCTGGCCTACACTTTCTTGATCTCCTGCCCTTGGGCAGAAGATATAGAAGCATGATTAGTCGCACCGACAGGGTAAAGAACAGCTTCTATCCGTGGGCTGTTAGGCTGCTGAATGAAAAGATAACAACAGGGCAACTGACTTTTGGGTTTGGTGTGTGTGTGTGAGTAAACGAGGGGAATTAAGACTAAGAGAGCTGAGTGGGAGGTGTTTGTGTAATCTCACTGTATACAAGTTGTACAAGTGACAATAAAGTATTTCATTTATTTAAGCCATACCTTGCTCACAACTCAGAATGGGAAACTACAGTTAGAAACCAGTTTCTATGTCAGGCTTGGAGGTTTGCCCCATGTGGTTGTAATGCAAGCACAGTTTGCTGGAATTAGGAAGTGAGGGGGGGATGACAGTGTACAACAGGAAGCGGAAGTATGTGAGCCTGAGGGCCAAAGTAAAACTCATGTGGCTATTAAGTTCAGCTGAGCCAGAGTAATGGAGCTGGGCCAGGAAGTCCAGGTACAAGTCCCTGATGTGCACAGGTAGGGCAGCCATGGGCAAGTCATGGGAGATAGATAATAGAAATTTGCCTTATTATACCAAGTGAGACCACTGGTCCATCTACCTTGGTACTGTATATACTGACTGGAAGCAGGTATTCCAGATTTCAGAACTTTTCCATGCACAGCAAATGAACTACTACTGAGCCAAGACCCTCTCTCAAATCTCTCTCAGTCAAATCCCCCTCAAGAGTTGTTGTGATGATTAGATGCAGAAACATACACTGCAGTCATATGTACTCTTTGAAGTAAGGGTGGGGCACAAATGTAATACTTAAAAAGCAGGCAAAGGCAAGGGCATCTATAATAATACCAACATAAATAAATATGTTACAATGACTAGCCAAAATCCCTTCAGCCAAAATAAAAATGTGTAGCTCGTAATTATAGGAAGGAATATTACCACTACTAAGACTAATAAATACTAATAAATCTGCCTCCATCTCCCCCCTGTTCTCTTGGGTTGTTGTGAATAATTGCATGATCTTTAGATTACTGAAGCTTGCAAATATTGGGTCTTGCTTAATTATGGTGTGAATTCAAGCTTGAACACCAGTATGTGTATATGTGTGTGTGTACATAATAGTCAAGTCTGCTTTAATAAATAACCACCACATCTCACGTTTCCAACTTTAAGTTGCATTTACTCCCTCATACTATAGTGGGTTTCCATTATGAAAGGGCCAAGAACTGCAAATGGGGTAAAAATACAAACCCATGGGTTTATCAGCATGTGATGCCCACTTCTGGAAAAATGGTGTTTGATTTTTAGCAGGGCTTTTATTTCCTTCCAACAGTGGGCCAGATCTATAGATGAGCTACTACAGAGAATGGGCTATAGCTCAGGGGCAGAGCCCATGCACGGCATGTGGAAGCTACTGGATTCAGTCCCCCCATTTCCAATTCTTTCTCTACAAAGTAAGTCACTGCTGCTTACTGGGCCCATGATGGAATGGGAAGGTCAGTGTGGTGCTAATCTAGGGGTCCTGCTGTTGCTTGGCGATTCCCGCCCCCTCCCACAGACACCTGAATTTAGGTTAATGGGCGAAAAATGGCCACAACTTTATTGATTACAGGTAAGAGCGGTATTGGCTTTAGGCATTGGCCCTAACAGACTATCCAGTCTAACCGGGAAGGGTTAAGCACCAACAGGGGGAGCCCCCCGTGATGCACATCCCTAGGCGCTCCCCAAGGGATTACCGCTCAGGAGCGCGCTTTAGGCCCTAGCCTCCGTAGGTTTCGGACGAGGCGACGCCCCCCGGAGTCCTTTAACGAACTACCCTTCAAGCTTTGGGGGAGGTGATGGCGTTCCTCCCCCCCCCCCGACTTCATTTGCATAACAATACCCCTGCCAATGCCTAACCGCCAAAACCCAGGAGTTGTGACGTTTTGCTACGAGGTAGGCGAAAAAACCAAGTGGCTTCTAAAATACAGCCAATTAGCCAAATGGAAAAACTCCTACCAGGCCCCTTGCGGCGACCAGCCGAAGCCCATAGCAAAGTCCGAATGCCCACCTAGAGGGCGGGTGGGTGGGAAACCGCAGCTGCTGCAAAGAAGGAAAAGGGGTGAACCAGGGCTGCCCCGACCTTAAGTGCCCCTTAGTAAGCCCGCCCCTACCACCAGCCGATTGGCTGTCGCTATAGGTGATGCATATTAATGAGACTGGGAATCCCTGAGTCCTGCGGGGCTGGCGCCAGCCCCACAAAGATGTAGACTGGGGCGTGAGCCCGCACCCCCCCCCTCCATGGATCTTGTCATATATAAGCTGCATGCAAGGAGATGTAGATCAGAATGCTTATCCCAACATCAGCACTGGAACAGCACCTTTGTGACGCTCCCCTAAAATAATGAGCAAGGAAATGGAAGAAGGCCGTAATGGGAATGTGGCCATCCCAACAAATCTCTTGTGAATCGGGGTGGAAGGGGAGGCTCTGCTAACGGGCCATTCCACCTACACAGATATTCACTTATGGGGAAAGCACTTTCTACCTGTCTCAGGATACTATCCCTTCCCTGCTCCTGCTCCATATGCCTACGCTGCCCAGAGAGACCTTCATGTCCTTCCCTGTTTGGAAAACCATTGCCATAAAGAATATTGGAATTGATTTACTCCAATTTACTGCAATGTATCATACAGCGTTTTCTATAGCGTCAAATGCAATGAATGTTGGAAATGATGGCAGGGGCTGGGACCAGTTGCTGGCCTGGTGCTGAGATCCTGAAGTTGAAGCCTTTCAAATGCTACAAGAGCCAAGCCCTTTCTGAGATCAGCCATGAAATTAACTAACACCTTACCTTAGGAAATAACTGTTGTTAGGAAATGGGTGTCCAGCAGTCAGAAAGCTAGGCAATTGCTTTTCTTTGTCTAAACAATGCATATCTTTGTGTAGAATATTGGGATACGCCCCCCCACATCAGATACATTCCCGTTTCGCTTTCTAGTGTTCTGGGAATCTTCAGATTATAAAATATATACATGGGAATCTGTGGCCCTCCAGATTCTCCTGAACTACATATCCCTGGGCATCGGCCATGCTGCCTGAGGCTCATGGGAGTTGTAGTCCCCAACAGCACCTAGAGAGCCACAAGTTCCCCACCTTGATTAATACGCTGACAGAAAATACTTCAGTAGCTGTGTACTTGGTAAAACAGTTATGGATAGGAGCTCCTTCTTCTCCCTGCCTAACCCAAGAAAAGTAGAAAAGAATAGCTGGCGACTAAAAAATCTTTCGGGTGACATTACATTTTATGTATCAAAGCACGGAAAGTTAATCACTGAACAATGGAACCGCTATCGGGCAGCCTCTCCATCTTCTGGACTGCCTCATGAATATAATGCTGGCCTCTGCACAATAACGGTTGGAGACACAGCACCAACGTCTTCACACAAGACAAAAGGAGGGTGATTAATTACTCTTCCTTTTGCTTTCTTTATTTTTTATTTTTTTAATAAAAAATAATACAAGAGAGAAACTGTAATCTCAAAGCTGCTGCTCTGTGCACTGCTCATGACACACAGAAAATCTCCCATTAAATACCACATAGATGAGAGCTTTCTAAACTTCGCATGTTGTTGACACACTTTTTAGACATGCATCATTTCACGACACACTAATTCAGTTTTACTTGCAAACCGGCATTCAGGCATTTATTCTAACTGTGGGTGTTTCCCGTTGAGCTTTCATCTTGATTCGTGTGCAAGGAGATCCCACAATGTTGGCTATTTAATGAAGGTTCCTTCTGATTTGTTTGAAGCAGGGTTAGGTGGTGGTGTGTCAAAGCATCTGTGACTCCCCAGATTCCTGTGCATTTTCCTGTCACTTTCCTAACTGCAAAAAGCCTGAACTTTTGGGGAAGCAGGACTGTTGCACAAGACCTCCAGCTCTGCTAGAATTGCACAACTTGAATTTGTCAGTACGTGGCTGAATCTCAACCAGACCCCTCCTGTCTGCCTTCTTACTTACAATGAGTCCAACAGGTTGCTCTGTCTGCGAGTTTCCTCCTCATTATTCTCAGATTTGCCCCTGTAGAACTCAGCAAGGAGGAGGATGGGGAGAACAGTACAATTAGCTGGCTCTGCCTGCCATTGGCACTGACTCCAACTGCTGTTGGGCTCCTTGCCTTCCCAATGGGCACTAGGAACCACTGCTCTCAATCTGTCCCTCACAGATTGCTCTTGCTCACCTACCTAGCATGATCATGATTCAGTTATTAGGCAATGTCTTCACATCCCCCCACCCCCTCCCCCCAGTCGTTCTCCCCTATTATTTGAACAAGCAGAAATGTTGGCCTTGGCCTTGTTTCATTAACCACCTCTAAGAAAAAAGCAGTAGCAAGAGCAGCTTAGGCGTTGGGTGTTGATGGTAAACATATATTGAGGGTGGTCATTTTTTATTCAGTCTGTCCCCCTTAGGTACTTCCTGTCTGCAACAATCTGCACATTGTTTAAATTATTCCAATTAATTTTTTTGCTCCATAATGTTCAAATTATTCCAATTAATTTTGTTTTCAGAATCACCAACTACAAGGATGGCTGCAGGCAATATGGCAAAGTACTGATTGCTTTCCGTACTGTGAATACGCCTCATTTCCGCTTAGAAGTTCATGCTCATAATGATCTGCAGTTGATTGTTACAATAAACCCAGTCTCAAAGAATGGAAAAGTGCTTCCAACTAATTTTATAACTAAGGCGATATTCTGACTTCTGATAAATCAAAAAGCAAACCTTCCATCAGCTGGTAAGCAAGGAGGATCTTTCCCCGAGGACGTACAATTCTCAACCCAAATTAATTTAGCCAAATTGGGGGAAACTTCTTCACTGTTCCAGTTTCTACTTTTACTCTCATTTGTTTAATTCCCCCCCCCCCCCAATTTCTATACAAGCAAATATAAAACAGCAAACTCAGATCTAAAGCCAACAATTTAACTGGGTAAAAATAGCCTAAGAGCAACAATACAAGAATATACTCGGGTGCTAAGCTGCCTCCAGAAGCCAGCTTTATAACTATCTATCTATCTATCTATCTATCTATCTATCTATCTATCTATCTATCATCTATCTATATCTATCTATCCATCCCCCGCCCACCTGGCTGGGTTTCCCCAGCCACTCTGGGTGGCTTCCAACAGAATATTAAAAATACGATAAAGCATCAAACATTAAAAACTTCCCTAAACAGCATTGCCTTCAGGTGTGTTCTAAAAGCCAGATAGTTGTTTATTTCTTTGACATCTGATGGGAGGATGTTCCACAGGGCGGGCGCCACTACCGAGAAGGCCCTCTGCCTGGTTCCCTGTAACCTCACTTCTCGCAGTGAGGGAACCGCCAGAAGGCCCTCAGTGCTGGACTCCAGTGTCCGCGCTGAACGATGGGGGTGGAGACGCTCCTTCAGGTATACTTTAAAGGTCAGCACCAACAATTTGAATTGTGCTTGGAAATGTACTGGGGCAGGGCTGGGCAGCAGAGAAGTTGGGGCTGTGTGATGCACTGGTGGCACCAATCTAGCATTCCCACTGGTGCATCTGGGCCCACTGGTGCATCTGACCTTGACAGCACCATGGTCATCTCAGTCAGGTAAAGTGTAGCATTGTTGGTGCTGGGAGGATTGCTCTGTCCTACCTCACCGGTTTCTACTGGAGGCAAGCATGTTTTCTTGTGGGCTTCCTCCCACATAGCCTTTACGGAAAAGATGATGAGAGCATACTAGTGGGTCAGAGGGCACTTTCATTCAATTGAGGATAAGACGGGAGTTTGGGCTAGGGTGGGGATGCAAACTGAAGGGCTATCTGTTGCAAGTCCAACTTATAGATAAAGAATTTTAAGAAGAGGCTTTGCAACAGCAGACCTCTTGATCAGCAAGAAGAAACTCTGGGCACATCAAGAACAGAGTGCGGGAAACCAATTTTTAGGGAAAATTAAATTTGCCTTAATTTGTGGCTGATTTGGAAAATGAATAAGAAAGATTTGGCAAAAAAGAAGAGAGAATTCTTCACTCTGATGAGATGTATTTAGAGTAGAGTGTTTATTTCTAATTTCACATCTGTAATGTATAAGTAAGCATATATCTATGTCCCCTCCTGTCCTTTTGTGTATGGAGGGGGGGATCAGTGGCCTTCCTCCAGATGTTGCTAGGAATCAAACTTCCACCATGAGTCTCAGACAGCACAGCCAGTGGTAAGGTATGTTGGGAGTTGTAGTCCGGCAGCACTCAGTGGACCACAGATTCCCCACCCTTGATGAAGGAGTTATAAAAGACGCTGCAATGATTCGCCTGTTTATGTTGACGTAGAACCAACCCACTGTAATACTGGTTGAAATTAATTGGGCTGGGAATGGCAGCCAACATACTGGGACACCGCTGTAAACCCTGAAAAACACACCAACTTTGCCTTTTAAGGTATCGTACAAACAGATGAATTGAGCAATTGAGAAAACAGGTTCCAGGTTTTCTTAACCACGAAATAATTTGGGATTCTTCAATTACTTAAATGCTGAACAGGAGTCAGGCACTGGAGACTGGCTGAGAAAATTAGGAACATATAATTGGAAAGTTTTGTTTTGGGTAGTTGGCAGCAGGCTTGGGAATAGGGTCCAGGAGTCTGTCACTAGTCCTGTATATAGCAGCAATATGAAATGCTTGCAGAGATAATGGATTAAGGGTGGGATGCGAACCTAAACCAGCAAATCGGCTTACAATAAAATCTGCAGAGTGCCATGCAATTCATGCAAAGCCGTAGAGAGCAGGGAAGCTTGGAAAGAGGGTCTCCATTTAAAGCCTAGCCTTGAATTAGCCATACCACATTGTGTTGCTTCTGTTGGCATAAGAGTAAGATGACAACAAAAGGGTGAAATTACACTACAGGTGTACAGTATATCAGTTTTAGATCATTCAAACTGTTAGCACCCTCAAAGGATTCTGGGAATTGCAGTCTGAGGGTCCTGAGAATTTTGTTAGAGAACTGCAGATCATTCACAGAACTGCAGTTTCTAGGATTCCCTGGGATGAGAGAGGAATATTATATGAGTTTAACAAATACTACCAAGACATTCATGGCCAAATGCCTGTTGCAGACCACATCACGTACATATTTCTGCATTTCTGGCCAGGTGAACTTGCTCTCAGATGGCCAAATAAGCACCCCATGTATACTGTAGGTTCTTCCCCAAGTTACAGTGGTGCCTCGCAAGACGAAATTAATTCGTTCTGCGAGTTTTTTTCGTTCTACGAGTTTTTTCGTCTTGCGAAACACCATTGCGTATTGACGGTTTCCCGTAGGAATGCATTGGCGGTTTAAAAAAAAAGCGCAAGACATTTCGTCTTGCGAAGCAAGCCCATAGGGAAATCCGTCTTGCGAAGCAACTCAGAAAACGAAAAACTCTTTCATCTTGCAAGTTTTTCGTCTTCCAAGGAATTCGTCTTGCGAGGTACCACTGTATATTCGTTTTCTCCGCCACCCAGGAGACAAATTTATGTCTAGTTTGTTTTGTTGAGTGGCTAAAGTATTGTACTTGCAGACTTGGCAGGAAAGGAGATCTAGGCTTAGACTTTTGTATTTCCACTGACACTTTTGCAAGACAGGATTATTATGAATCATAAGAATGATACCATAAAAAGTAACTTTCTGCATTACAATCATGTGCAGAGGAGGTTTCAAAACACAACATCAACATAAAGTATTCTTAGTTCATGACAGTGCACCTCCTTAGTCTGTCATATATATTTTTTAAAGTGCGGGAACCAAATTAATATTTATTGTTTTAAAGAACACAAACACACAGCAAATGAACTCCTCCTTAACTCAGATGTTTCAGTCGTAAACATCAAGCATAAATGCTATGAAGAGCTACAGGTGCTACAAGCAGCATGAGTTGAGTGACAGATTGATGAACATTTATCACAAATTGTTGTTCCTTGAGCACTTCAGCTTTCGAAGCCAAAATATCCCCAACCATCTAAAGTGACTGTTATAGCAATGCTTTTATCTTTTAGAAATCTGATTTAATAAAATCCATATGTCTTGATAACTTGATAACCAACACCTGTCTAAAAATATGGCTGCAAAAAAATTAATGCAACAATAAACCAATATGAATCATATTTTATATAGGCTTCTATGGATCCAAAGCCAAAGCTGATACCTCCCAAAAACAGAAAGTAGAGATCAACATCTTGTTGCATTATATAGCAGGGAAAGACAACATAGCACCCTCCAAATGTTGCTGAACTACAACTCCCATCATCCCAAATGGCTATATTGGCTGGGGATGATGGGAGATGTAGTCTGACAACATCTAGAGGATACCATATTAGAGACCTCTGGGTTACAGCTTCAAAAAATGCACATTCTCATGTCTGTAACACAACACACATATTCTGCAACAAGCTATTCTGTCCTGATATTGTATTTATGCTAATTCGGCTAAACTCAAAGTCTAGGAGAAATTTAGGTTGTAGTACTATACTCACTGGGGAATGAGCCGCTCTGAGCCAGTGGGACTTCTTGGAAGACATGCATTCCCAGGATTGTGCTGTTAGTGTCATTATCCTAGTGTCATTATCCTATTTTGCAATCTGAATGTATGTACATTCTTTAAAATGTATCAGCTGGATTTTAAGTATCAATAGGATATATATGCTTCTTAGATGACACTGGGCAACAATATTTTACTTTTTGAATGTTGTCTAGATTTCTACAACTGATTTAGGGTATTTTTGCACTGCTGAATCAGGAAATGGCATCCGTTTCTCTCCATCAGGTCAGGTTTTCTGTAAACTGAATGGGTGGGCATTGATAAAGGTACCGTATTTTTTGCTCTATAAGACTCACTTTTTCCCTCCTAAAAAGTAAGGGGAAATGTGTGTGCGTCTTATGGAGCGAAAGCAGGCTGCGCAGCTATCCCAGAAGCCAGAACAGCAAGAGGGATTGCTGCTTTCACTGCGCAGCGATCCCTCTTGCTGTTCTGGCTTCTGGGATTCAGAATATTTTTTTTCTTGTTTTCCTCCTCCAAAAACTAGGTGCGTCTTGTGGTCTGGTGCGTCTTATAGAGCGAAAAATACGGTAAGTACACATAAATTGCATGTTGCTTCACCATTTTTCAAACTTCAGGGCTTGAACTTCCGTTTCTTGGAACTCCTGGAATGCTCAGCAGCACAGAGGTCTCTCTTCAGAGTCCAACAGTAGTCAGCCATCATGACTGCGTCCCAGCGACCCTGATACCTGGTCTCCATCTCTTTCATGTCCTGATGGAATCTCTCCCCCTGCTTGTCACTCATTGAACCCAGGTTCTCAGGAAACCGGTCCATATGTGAAAATAGGTAGTGCATCTTGACGCTCATGTTGCAGCCCAGGTTTCTGAAAGCAGTCAGCATGTTGTTGACAAGTTCTGCATAGTTTCTGGCCTTATTGTTGCCAAGAAAGTTCTTCACTACCAGAACAAATGCCTTCCACGCTTCCAGTTCCACTTCGTTCATTGAGTTTCCGAACTCTGGATCTCTGATGAGCTGACAGATCTGAGGACCGTCAAAGATGCCAGCTTTCAACTTCTCCATGGTCAATCCTGGAAAAGCCTGGCACAAGTAAGTGAAGCAGTCACCATCCTTGTCCAGAGCCTTGGTGAACTGCTTGATTAAGCCGAGCTTGATGTGCAGTGGTGGGAAGAGTATTCTGTCTCTGTCCACCAGAGGGTCGCTGATGATGTTCCTTTCTTTGCAAGGCACCAATTCCTCCGGCACAGGCCAGTCCTTCTTCGTGTAATGCTGAGCACGGTCCCTACTATCCCACATGCACAGAAAACATGGGTACTTGGTGAAGCCAGACTGTTGTCCCAACAAAAAGTTCACCATCTTCAGGTCAACACAAATAAACCACTTATGCTGATCATAACCAATTTTCTCCAGCACATACTTCACCGCTTCATAGTTCTCCTTCAGTGTAGTCGAGTGAGCCAGGGGTATAGAGGCAAACTGGTTGCCGTTGTGTAGCAGAACACATTTCAGTGATCGCTTGCTGCTGTCAATGAACAGTCTCCAATCTTTGGGTTTGTACTGTGGCACTCCAAGCTTGTGCAGAAGCTGCGCAATATCTGCACAGTACACCAAGTCCTTCTCTTCCGAGAAAAAACGAAGGTACTCTTAATGCCTGTTGCGGAAGAAGCTGATGCGAGCACTGTCAGAGAGGAGGTTTTTTTCCTTCAATCTGGATGCCAACAGTTCGGCAGAGTCCTTTGACAAGCTGAGGTCACGAACTAGATCATTCAGCTCCTTTTGGGAAAATGGATGTGGAGCATCACCTTCAAGAACCACTTCTTCTTCTTCTTCATGTCCTTCAACACTGGAGGCATCTTCGTCACTAATGTCAGGAAGTTCTCCGAAGATAGGCACTGGAATTTCATCACAATGAGCTATAGGACGACGTGCTGATTGAAGATCAGGATACTTCGTGGGGCGGCTGCCCCATTAATTTAGTTTTGTTCCCCCAACTTTATGCTTTGCTGCACCAATTTATGGAAGATTTCGAGGTTTTATGACTTCAAACTGATCCCTTTTCGACATAATCATCCAGAACTATCGGACCTGAATACTTCTTGTCATTAAAATAATCATTTCCAATCAAAACAATTATTTGACAAGGCATTTTACCCCCACCCACTTCTTCTAAAATGCTCCACACAAGCGTACATGTGAACAAAAACGTAAAAAAAGACATGTGGCCATAGCTCAAAAACTTGACCTGATTGAGCAAAACCAATGTGATTTTTGGATTCAGCGCATCAGATTCGTCCTAAATCAGCTGAAAAAACACAGACAACAAATTTGTTGTTGACCAGTGTTATTCATTAAAGCTGCCAGTTTTAAATTTTGCATCCTGATGTTGCATTTCAAGTCCATTAAAACCAGATGTGGAATTGGAATTACAATAGCAATAATCCTTTTCCGCCCAGGGAAAAAATCCCACAGAAATCATCCACTCAAAATATGTGGATGTACCAGGGTTCACTCTTTTGCAGCCAACTGTACTGCACACAAGCCAGGGCTCCCTTGCGGCTTTTATGAGGAGGAGGAAATGTTCCAGATGTATATACAAATGCTGAAATGTAAGTACCCAACATTTCCATAAAGAGCTCCTATGCACCGTATTGACGATTTGGCATGTGCTTTAAGAATTACAAAAATGCAGCCTGTGCATCAGATTCACAGCAGCAGTGTGAACAGGTAGAGCGCCTGAAAAAAATGGGTTACTTATACCAACTTGCTAAAGAAGGGTCAAAGTAAATGGATCTGCCTTTTTAAGTGACTTCCAAGCAAATCCCACCTTGCATCTGTAGTTAAAAGGAGAGGTTATCTTTCTCCCAAATCACTTTCTGTCTCCTCTACTACAGAAATAGGATGATCCCAGTTTTGTGAAAAGAAATCAAGTCAACGCACACTGAAGCAGCAACTCAATGAAGCAACATTAATTTCTACACCAAGTTGCAAAGGTACTGGGCGAATATGGTACAAAAAGATGGAAGTTGACCACAAGAGGAGAGGAAAGGCTAGATATCAAAGGCTGGAAGTAATGCTTCGTTTATAAATTACAGGAACATAAGAAGCTGACTTGCATACCAAATCAGGCCACGGGTCCACCTAGCTCAGTACTGTTGGCACTGACTGGCAACGACTCTCTGCTGTTTTCAGACAGCAGACATTCCCAGTCTTACCTGGAGATTCTGGGAATGAAACCTGCATGAAAAGCAGGTGCTCTACCACTGAGATACTATTCATCCCCATATCAGTAAGTTAGTGTGAGAAAAGCACTATCCCCTTTTCCAGTTATGGGCAGTTTTTTTTTTTACAGTGATAGCACAATCCAAATCACTGGGGCGGCCCTAGTTACTACTGATCCTGCAAATTACTAATAACAATGAGTTAAACTAAGTCATTGTTTCTCAGTAAAAGGTAAAAAGGTAAAGGACCCCTGGACGGCTAAGGCCAGTCAAAGGCGACTATGGGGTTGCAGCACTCATCTCGCTTTCAGGCCGAGGAAGCCGGCGTTTGTCCACAGACAGCTTTCCAGGTCATGTGGCTAGCATGACCAAACTGCTTCTGGCGCAACGGAACACCATGACAGAAGCCAGAGTGCACAGAAATGCTGTTTACCTTCCAGCCACAGTGGTACCTATTTATCTACTGGCACTGGTGTGCTTTCGAACTGCTAGGTTGGCAGGAGCTGGGACAGAGTAACGGGAGCTCACCCCGTCGTGGGGATCCGAACTGCCGACCTTCCAATTGGCAAGCCCAAGAGGCTCAGTGGTTTAGACCACAGTGCCACTTGCGTTTCTCAGTAAGTCGGTCCTTTCCACAGACCGTTTAAGCATTAGGCTAATTGCTACCACTTTTCTATATAATAACACAGACGCCATCACATTCATAAGATTCCTGATGAAGAATATTCCAAAAGCAACAGATTAAACTCTTAATATCTTGTGAAATAAAGCAGCCATGCATTATGGTAATCATTAAAGTAAAAAAATAAATAGATCACAGATTTGGGTAGAAAAATTGAGATTAACTCCCCTGCCCCCAAAAATTCTTCTTAGGAATCTCGGTAGGCAGCCAACTATGGAACCACCCCAGACTTAGAAAAGGAGGACTGCCTGAGGTTATAGTTATCCATTGGAATTTCCATTATCTTACTGTTTTCAGACAAATAACAGATCCCCTAACCCCCAGTGCCAAGAACATTTCAGGGTTTGTATCTACAGTACTCCTTTGCTTTGAAGACGCCAGCAAAACAATCATCTAAAGGAAAACAAGTTTGTGTTTCGGCAGCACTAATAAATGCCAGAGATAGAGAACCAACACCTTACTTATTCTGGACACTGATGCAAAGGCCTACGATTTTCAAGGTAGAGGAAAAGGTGGGTTCACAAGAATCTTTATTACACTGTGTGCCTTTCCCCCTTAAAACACAGGGGTTTGATGCACTCTCTCTTTATGGCTATAAGACTAAAGAAGAAATAGTTGACATGGTGCCCTACAGATGTTTTGGGACCTACATTTTTTAGAAAGGGAAGTACCAGACACTCTAGATTTTGGAAACAACACTGAGGACCAAACAACATATTATAAGCGAATCTATGTAACTATAGCCCTACATGTGTTTGTTTGAAAAGAGGCTGGTAACTCTCTGTCACTTCTCTGCTCTCAATTACTCTGTCCTAAAGTGACTTTCCAAGCAAAAAACCAGGAGTCTATGGACCAGAGTAACTTTATTTGACGTATAAGATATACTTTGGCCCGGTTGCTTTCTAAAACTAGAGACTATGTGGCGTTAACCGCCTCTCCAAAACTACAAAAGTAGACCGACACAAACAAACAGCCTTTGTGTTTCTTGAAGAGCTGTCTTCTCCATGCCACATAGCAAAGCATTTCTTAAACTGGAGGGAATTTAAAATGCATTTTGCCACGTGTCACGGGAGAGGACTCAAAAAGACCAACTGGGTTTATGTAAGCATCACAGTGATTCTAAGGTCAATCTTTCGAGCCCGGCCTTTATTAATTAAATCCATGTGAGGAATCTATCAGATTACATTTCATGATAGCAGCAGAGTTCAATGCGGTTCAGTACAGAAGAGAGAGAAAGGGAGAATTCAAAAAAGGTCCTGACATTACTAAAAAGAAGTGCATGATAATCTCCTTCTTCTAAAGCTCATGGTACCTTATAAGTGGAGACCAATCTCTAACTTTCATGCTTGGTCTCAATTTAATAGAGAAGGTTGTCTTCATTTTGATACTCTTCCTAGTTGTTAATTGAGAGAGTTACGGTTCCTCAACATCAGCTGGATATAGTTGTGTTTGCAGCAATACTTAGCAAGTCTTTTTTTCCAGATTGTTTGAAAAGATGTCATCCTGAAGCACTTGGAGATGTGTTCCATAATACAATATACATATAAGTGGAGAAGTTCTTTCCCCCTAGAAAGGGAGAGCGAGGGAGAGAGAGAGATTTGGGCACATCCACCACCTATGGAAGAGCTCTTAGCATCCTACAGTTTCACCAGCAGATGGTGTCCATACCTGGACAAATTCAGTACCATCTAGCCAACAATTTACGGTCACGCTAGATCTAATGTAATGTCGGAGTTCCATCACTGGAGCTCTTGGAAATCTTGATAAAGCCAAATTCTTGACTGTGGAAGTGTCTAACAGGCTTTGATTGAATGTGTTAAATATGCCTCCTCTAAACCTTCACACCCAATGCACAAAGGTCTGAAAGAAACACACAATTTGCACACAGGGGACAGGATACTGGGAGTAGGACTTGTGTGCATCAAGTTGGCATCCCTAATATACACATTGTACTCTCTCAACATAAATTACGTTGCTAATTTGAATGCAGAATGGTTGATTTCCTCCACATTTACAGGTGGGAAGGGGAAGCTAAAGCTCAGCTATATGAAACAATTTCATATATGGTTGCAGCAAGTTATTTAAGCAAAGTATTGGAGATGGGCAGATTTACAAGAATGTAGGAATATGCTGCAACGGCTGACTTGACTAATTATGTACGTGTAAAGGAAGAAAGGCAGAGAACACATGTATCTGTGGAAAACTGGACCCTCTACTGAAGGTTTTGGAAGAATGGCTTTTAATATATTCAAGATGTGACAGTGTGTCAGATTCGAAGTAGTGCAAGTGTTTTTTCCCAAAGCAAACAAAATGGGCTTCCTTCACATTTTATACAGAGGGAGCCACGCTGTCTAGCCCATGTGAACTGCCCCTTAACCCAGAGATCTGGGGATAAGCTGTGGCTATTCAAGGGTAAGGAAATGGCACCAGCCAAGATTCAGAAGCAGCCGCCTCTGCATTCCTTTGTATATTCCTGGATTAATTCCTGGCATGGAGAAGAGGTCGCAGGCGGAAAGCCACTGAACTCTTGGCTCAATTTTTTGGCTGTAGCCAAGTGGAGGGGACAAGATTGAAAAGGGGGGCAGCTCTCTTGAGAACACTGCAGATCCCCTTTCTGAATTCCATTTCCCTACCTGAATTTGCACGGAATTTTTAGTAGCCCCTTTATTACTACGGGGTATACAGAAAATCATATCTATAAGCCAGCTCTCACCGACCTGCTGAAGTTGTTTAGGACTATAGCTCCCATCATCCTCAGCAAGCATGACTTGTGACCTAGTCCAGTACTCTGACCCCTGCAATCACGCTGGCCAGAAACTGAATTCTGGCTGTTCTGTAATGATTTCCCACACCCTTATGTCTATTTACCACAATTCTAGCTCTAAAAGGTAAAGGTAAAGGACCACTGACAGTTAAGTCCAGTCGTGAATGACTCTGGGGTTGCGGCACTCATCTTGCTTTACTGGCTGAGGGAGCCGATGTTTGTCCGCAGACAGTTTTTCCGGGTCATGTGGCCAGCATGACTAAGCCGCTTCTGGCGAAACCAGAGCAGCGCACGGAAAGGCTGTTTACCTTCTCGCCGGAGTGGTACCTATTTATCTGCTTGCACTTTGCAGTGCTTTGGAACTGCTAGGTTGGCAGGAGCTGGGACCGAACAACAGGAGCTCACCCTGTCGCGGGGATTTGAACCGCCGACCTTCCGATCGGCAAGCCCTAGGGTCAGTGGTTTAGACTACAGCGCCACCCGCGTCCCTATATTCTAGGTGTAGGCTTCCTCAAATTAAGCTCTGCAATGTTTGAAGGAAAACACACATGCACACACAAATGTTAGATGGACCAGGACACGGCAAACACATCTTCTCTCCCAGCTTCCAACAAGCATCAGTCTTAAGCAAAGTCCCATCTGGTAAGTTCTTGAGTCACCTCAAGGGATTTAATTAGCAGATCCATCACAAGCGGTATAAATAATGACTAGTTTGTAGATGCTGCAGACATCTCTTGAACACTTAGTGAGCAGAAGCATTAACAGGGCCCATCTGCTAGAAAAACCCCTTCAGGATTGGATATTGTATTTGACAAATTGTTTCAACCACAGCCATATTATCCCTAGGCTCCAGCAATCAGGTTTTATGAAGGACTAACACACATCAGTAGCAAAGCCATATATCAGATAAGCAGCTAATTTCATCAGGGTAGCCATAAATAACTGTCCACTCTCCTGCTGGCTGCAGGGCACCTCAATATAAAGATTGCTTACATTAAGTCCTTTAACATGTAGGAGAATACAAGAGGCAGCTTTTTAAAACGTCGCTTTCTGAGCTTCCAAAGTTATGTTTAAGGAGCAAAAGAAAACAATCTGGATTGCATAATTTAATTTAGAGGAACAGTAGACGTGGACACGGGTGTCAATGAAAACAGTGCCACCCCTTTGTGCTTTATGTTTTATTCTTAGGCTGTGTCTACACTGGGGATTTTGCTTTGGTTGATTCAATAATGGTTTTGTGCCACGTCACAACTGGCCAGTGTTCAAATGTTAGTTTTGACCAATAATTGTGATTTTTAACCATGTTTCTGCCTTTTTAATGTACTGTTTTTTAACGCTGTATTTTAATGTACTCCTACTATTATTTTGACTTGTAAGTAAACAAGACCGTGCATGTAGTGTTCTTCAGGCATCCTATATGTATTGAATAGGGACAGCTCATTAAACTGGAGGAGAAATCAGGGAGGTATTGCCCTACCCAAAAGCCTAATTTCATTGGGTTGTAACCCATGGTGGCTGTGGTTTGAGGAGGAAACCCATTTCACCCCCAAAACTCAGTGCTTGAGTTCTGCCATTCCTTGTTAACATTCTGCAGTCCTCAGTGCTATAGCCCATTCTGTTCTGGAGAGTCTCCCAACCTCCAGATCAGCTTTCTGTCATGGCCCTGGAGTCATTTCCCCTTCTTCCAGGGGATGAGGGGGAGGACTCGAGTCAGAAGGAGAACTGCATGAAGGGCCAGCTCAAGACATTTTGCCACCTGAGGCGAAGGACAAGGCGGCGCTCTCCCCCAAGGCACATACAGAAGCCTATTGGTAGTCGAATCTCTCTCCAATACTGTTGAAAGGATAGAGTATTCCACTGCACTTCAGGGCAGCAGGCGAGCACAGTGACTACAGGGCAGGCCACATGGCACTCACAGCTCTGGCCATTCCCTGCATCTTCAGCATCAGCCACCTGAGGCATCTGTCTCGCTCTGCCTCATCACTGACTGCATGCAAGGCCACACCCAGCAGCACTTCTGCAAGGCTCTGGTGCCAGTGCCCTAGGACTGCCATACCTCAGACTCAAAGGACTCCATCCCAGAAGCCCCAGTGTGACCAGAGGCACCTTTCAGTGAAGGTGCAGCTTGCAACTGAGATGCTGCTGCTGCTCAACTTTGACCGTTTCTTAAGCAACAGCGGAACTCTGCTCTCTGTTGGTATTCAGCCTGAACCCTGCACAGAGCAGCCTAGCTGCAGGTGACCTCTCATGGAGGCATACAGGATTAATTGAATTGGTGGGACTGGTGAGAACTGAGTGCCCTAACTTGTGGAAGCAAAAGCGATTCCCGCTAACCACCATTTGATAAGAACTGTTGATTTGAATTTCTGGATGCTGATCAGCGCAACTCTGAACAAAGTCACAGTGACATCTTGTGTTTTGACAGTGAAGTAAGACTGTCCTATGCACTCTACGTGTCGCAATCTCACCCTTGGATGTCACTGTCTAATATTAGGCATGTCGATTTGGGTTGGCATAGCTGGGTGCTCTGGCGAACAAAATGTCATGTCAGTGACTCATAACCTCTCCTGAGCTATTATCAAGCATCACTGGCTGCCAAGCGGGGTCAGCACACACCGCCAATGAAATTCCACAGGTCGTGACATCACAGTCAGTATGTTCCAACCCCAAAATACTTCCTTTTCCAGGGTAGCAGCTCACAGGATTGAATCACAAGGCTACAGGTTACAGCATCTATCCTACAAAGATCAAAACGAACTTGCCGGGAACAAGAGGAACATAATGCAACACAGCTGGTTGTCTTGTGATGTACTTTAACACAAAGGAACAATATTTCACAATGCTATAAGTGTTAGGTGCATTCATTTGTTAGCTTGAAAATTAAAGCTGTCATCAGATATGACCTGATTACAGCAGTCATACTTGATAATATTTTTGCTTCTAATTTCTACATGAACACTTTCATTTTGGGGCTCATCTGCAACTGTTAAATCATCATCTTTTCTGGTCCTGCAAACATACATCATAGAATAATTCCTTTATGTGCATGAATGCTCAGAACACCTAAACAGAATTCATACATTTTCCTCCGTTATTAAATAGAAATATATATTCCTGATTCAGGATTTTTGAGAAAGTGGCAAACAGTCTGTAAGAGGAATAGAGCTTTTTTTTGGATTCTAAACGTGGGTAATAATATACTGGATAACACTTTATTGCACTGTTATATTTCTTAGTAAGAGACCACCCCCAACAGTGTTAATTGCGAAAGCCAATTGCAAACCAATGATTTGATGCTTGGATACAATTTTTAAAAAGTGATCTCCTTGGTAAATTGTTAATTGTTTAGTGGTTCAGTGCTATGGCTAAAATAAAAAAGATTTGTGCAACTAGTTCTGTGTCCAAGGGGCTCCTCCCATAGCAAGCAGTTCCACACTTATGAAACTGAATTAGGGTACTTCCCAAGGCAGATTTTGAAATTGCATGAGAAAAACAGAAAATGCCACTGGGCATGCCTAATACCTTTTCTAGATCCTTGAGCAGAATCCCAAACCAATATTGCATCTGATTCAAAATGTTCACTAAAACGAGTGAGGCTGCAGGATCAGATGACGTTCATTATTAAGCAGACTAATTGAGAGCTGTGTGCAAGTGGCCTTTTGAAATTTTCTACCCTGTTTGTAGGCAGAGAAACTAGGAGGAGCATTTCACTAAATTTCTCCAGGTGAGGGACAAATTCTCCAACAGTTTCTCAGTGGCTGGTGCTCATCATTAGTGGTAATCGTAACAAAGACCCCCCCCCCCCTTTAAGGTTTTGTATTATTTTATGCTAGCACCTTTGCTGACAGCCTGGATCTATGTCTGGATGTGGCATTGTTCTGGGACATCAGTAGTGGGAAATGGTGGTTGCTCCAAAAAGATGGTGGGTGATATTCAAAGTCACCTTATTTCCTTATTTGCTAGTGGCAGCAGCAATTGTGTTCGAAACCACGCCTGCCATTTGTAGCCTCCACAAACCTAGCATCTTTCTGTGGGAAGAAAATGGGGGCCAGCACAAAACCAACCGACCAACCAAAATGATAAAGAATATTCAGAGGAATACTTCCCTAAGGTGACAGAGGCTGAGAAAAATGAAAAATCACATCCATGTTCTCTGGTGGGGAAAATTCTTCTGAGAAATTTCAACTCAGTTCTACATTGATTAAGTCATCACAAGGATATATGTATATGCATCCACAAAGCAGACTTTGTTTTGATGTATGCAAACGTTTACTTTGTAGTTTCCATCTAGACAGGAATAGACACTGGTGGTGATTTCCCAGGAGGTAAATTTAGGAGGGATAAATAGCAGCAGAGGGCATCTTTTAGCAGCTGCAATAGTCCAGCAGAAAAAGATCAGGACTTTGAAGAGGGAAATATGATTTCAATTCCCACTTACAAAGCCACGCGGATAGTTTTCAGCTCAGTTACTATCTAATGGTTTCTTGTGAGATGAATAACATGAAAATTACATACCCCAAATATGTTCATAAACCTCAACAATTAATTTAAAGTATGCTCATTAAAGAATTATTGAAAGTGGATTATTGATGTACGCATTTCATTACAATGAACCTAAGAACCCCATTGCTAAGTGATGCACAAGCCAATCAGAGCGCGGCTTTGGCTGCAAATACACAAACACCGATGCAAAGCAGACCTATCCAAATCATGGCACAGGCTGAGTGCAGACGCCTTGTGCACCAAACACACAAAAGGTCTGTGGGGACCAAATGACAGGCCAGACGAAAGGCTTGTGTAGTTGCTCTACCGATCCGCACAACTTTTGGAAAGGTAGCCAAATGAAAATTTATATGTGATTTATTATCGTGTTTTTCATACCACTGCCACCCGGTTTCAGGTTTCTTCCAGTTTGGGATATTTATTATGGTTGGTTTGCCCAAGTGACATCTCAATGAGCTGGTCTCAATGCAGCTGTTTCAACAAAAGAAAGCCAGATGTACTGCCTCATCCCTTGCTGATAGAAAAAGCTCATTTTCCCTCAGTGACCCCATTCCCAATGTCCCTTCTTGAAAGGGTGAGGGAGGGAAAGAGAGGGAGGAAGGGAGGGAGGGGGAAGATAAATTTATTGACCTACAAGGCTGACATTTAATCTTGCTTGTTTTCGTCTCATGTTATTTTAGCCACAGTCTTGTAGTGGCTTCATAAATACCCAAGGGAATGGCTCCAGTCACGTTGCCATCAATCTCTAAGGCTACAGCCAGTAAAATTCTGTCATTCTAAATTTGGGCTTGAAACTGGTTTAGTAGCTGGAGATATGGGCGAAAGGAGGAATCAATTTTTGGAGTATAAATTTTAACCAGAACATCCAACTTGCTTTCCCATTCTCCACAAAAAATTAATAAATACCACTGATGATCTAGAATAGCAGTCTGAAGCCTTGCTGGACCTAGAGTCTCATAGCCTGAAACGATAATAAACTTTTCATCTGTTTATGAACTTTGCTGCATAATTACACCTTTCTCTTTCTCTCTCTGGGGTGACCACACATAAAAGGGCAAAACAAAAGGTTGAGTACAAGTAATTCCCCCACAAACCCCAAAGATTCCTAAAATAGAGGAATCACCTCAACTGAAAAACACAGAATAATTTTAGTGCATTAGGTTATGTTATAAATGCATCTTATGTTTCACATAACAAGATACAAGAGATATAAAATGTTGGAAGTGACTTAGTCAGATAGTTGGTTAAATGAATCAAGTGAGATCATGTGGCTTACAAAATATGTTATGATTGCATAAAACAATTATTAAAAAGACAGGGTCTGCATTTATTATTTTAATGAAGGCATTGATTGTTTTAATAAAGGTACCAACAATTATATTAGGCAACACTTCCTTTTTTTCTTCAAAACTCTTGTTTGTCAAATATAAATGTCTGCAGATATAATTGATTAACGAATGAACCAACACCCATTTTCTTTACTTGACTAAGAATTGTTTGCTTGGGTATCAGCCCTAAATAAAAGCATGAAGCTATGTTGTTATGCTGTTAATATAGTTTGCATCATTATGCAGTCCACAATTTGATCCATTTGGCTGGCCTGTATGCTCTCCCTCCCCCCCCCCCCCGCCAATGGCCCACCCGCCTTTCGGGGGCCCTGTTGTCCGATGTGACTGGAAATGGAAAGATGACTTACAACCTAGTTTATTTGTTTTTTTCCCTTGGGTGAAGAAGGATTTCCCCGACATCTTGTTGAAAATGATTTTTTCCCATTGCTTTGTCCCTGGGGATTGTGCCATCTTTTATCAAGGCCAGACAGTTTCTATTTCAAGCAGAGCCCTTGTTTAAACCAATTTTTATTTTATTTTTTGGTCTCTTGTTCTAAACAGCTCTTTGCAACCAGCCAGCCAAGATGCCTTCCATCTTCCAACTGGAAGAGAAGCATTCTTAGTGTACATGTTATGGCTTGTTTCCAATAAAATTTGTGGTCTGAAGCCTTTAGTCTGCTGTATAGGAAATGTACCAACATTTAAGACGGCTTCACATGGGACTTCACACAGACCTTTTGGGGTCTATGGGCACACTTGCAAACAAGAAAAACTTATGGGCCCCACATGCCTATCTCCCACCTCCTTTCCAAAGCCAGGCAAGCAGCCCTCTACCTTACAGGGGGTACATATCCAGGGGTCCATGGCTTTACGCATTTTTGCATTTTTTGCATATATGCATGGGCCCACGAAACCTAACCCACACCTTATTATTATTATTATTATTATTATTATTATTATTATTATCCCACCCATCTGGCTGGGTTTCCGCAGCCACTCTGGGTGGCTCCCAACAGAACATTAAAAACAGCAAGGCTGCTTTCAGATGTCTTCTAAAAGTTCGATAGTTATTTATTTCCTTGACATCTGATGGGAAGGCGTTCCACGGGGCAGGCGCCACTACCAAGAAGGCCCTCTGCCTGGTCCCCTGTAACCTCACTTCTCACAGTGAGGGAATCAACAGAAAGTCCTCGGAGCTGGACGTCAGTGTCTGGGCTGAACGATGGGGGCAGAGGGTTCTTAATTCTAAGACCCTTACGTATAACGTCCAAGTTCTTGCATTTAGTCAGAAGGGAGATATCATTCTGTACATTTGCAAGTTTCTTTGTGAGGTTGATGGACTTCCATTTCATGCGGCTCAATGTGGCGCCTTCCATGATTCTCGATTTGGGTAGGTAGTCGTGTTGGTCTGACGCAGTCAAAATAAATTTAAAAATAAAAAAATTGTGCACCACCACCTTAGAGACCAATTAAGTTGGTTCTGGGTACAAGCTTACGTCTCTAAGGTGCTACTGGACAATTTTAAATTTTTTTATTTATTTCGATGGGGGTGGAGATGCTCCTTCAGGTATATGGGGCCGAGGCTGTTTAGGGCTTTAAAGGTCAGAACCAGCACTTTGAATTGTGCTCAGAAATGTAGGCTTATTGCATATTGCTATGAGTTTGGGGGTATTAAGCTGGGTGCCAGACCTCTTTAATCCCTAGATCCACTAAGTGTTAGAATTTAATCAAGGCTTCTAATTTTTGGAAGAGCCAGGCTAGCCTGCTGGTCAGATGAGAACCTGGTTGATGAGCCATTAATGGGGATTAAGGGGCTCCATGCAAGACAGCAAATAGGTTGGGCCTTGCTCAATAGATAAAGCCAGAGTTTAGAGTTGAAAGTGCAGTGATAGGACCCAGAAGCAAAGCAGCAAGAGAGAGAGGGAGGGAGGGAGGGCCATGCTGGAACTCTGCCTGAATCCAAGGCAATTAAGACCCTTTTTGAGTGTTAATGCCGTGAACCCCTCTATCATAGTCTCAGGTCCTATGTATGTATAAATAAACCATATACAGTGGTGCCTCACAAGACGAAATTAATTTGTTCTGCGAGTCTCTTCGTCTAGCGGTTTTTTTTGTCTTGCGAAGCAACCCTATTAGCGGATTAGCGCTATTAGCGGTTTAGCGGCTATTAGCGGCTTAAGGGATTAGCGGATTAGCTGCTAAAAGGCTATTAGTGGTTTAGCGGCTTAGAAAAAGGGGGTGGGGAGCGAAAAAAAATCTCAAGACTTGCAAGACCTTTTCGTCTTGCGAAGCAAGCCCATAGGGAAATTCGTCCTGCGACGCGCATCGAAAAACAGAAAACCCTTTCATCTAGCGGGTTTTCCGTCTTGCGAGGCATTCGTCTTGTGGGGTACCACTGTATCATAAAGACACCCACAGTCTCCGATGTGCCTCATTCCCAGAAGGAAACATGAACCTTGGGGAACTGCCTGGAACCCCTGGCATCTTGTACTGCTCAGAGATTGGGGTGGTGTGCAACAATATAAATATTTTAACATAAATAAAAACAAATAGTAGTCTGTTGTGGAATCCCATTCTGTGTAGCATGTTTGTGTACATCAAAACAGCAGCAGCTGCACATGGTGAGAGCAACCCAAACCCTCTTTATGCCAGTTTGGGTATCCCTCCACCCAGCTCTCTTGGCTGAGCTGACTTTTTGCCAGCCTCTGCTGGCAGAGTGGTGCAGACTGATGCAGCTTCCACCTGCCAAACACTGGAGGAAGTCAGCAGAAAGTCCCCAAATGGAGTATTCCAAGGGTGGGGAGCGGGCAAGGTTGAGCCAGTCCAAAATCGACTGGATCCCAAGCTAACCTCACTGGGTTCAATTGTTTCTCTCTTCCAGCTTCCACTGGGTCAGCCATGGCCAACAGGACCGGGGAAGCTGCAGAGACCCACCAGCGGGGTGGCAGCGAGTGTTTGGATTGCACCTCAACCTCCTTCTTGATTTTTATCCTCTCTTCTGACACCACTAAACCAAAATATCCCACGTGCGGCTTATTAAAAAATGCATTGACACATACACACAGGACAGTAAAATAATGTGGTGATGACAGAGTCCATCTATTACATTTCGCAGGGCTTCTTTTTGGAATGCTTCCTTAGTTAAAACTTCACTGGAAATCTTGTCAACTCACATGGTTATTTTTAGCTGAGCTCATCTTGTTTGGTGGCTTTGATGTACTGACTTACTAATGAGAAAGATTTACACACAGAGAGGATATTAAGAATGCAGAGTCCACTGATGACATCGTACTGTTGGAATGACAGATTAACATATAAAATTGCATCAAAGATGGAGAAACAGAGTACAGTGGTACCTCGGGTTAAGAACTTAATTCGTTCTGGAGATCTGTTCTTAACCTGAAACACCACTTTAGCGAATGGGGCTTCCTGCTGCACAATTTCTGTTCTCATCCTGAAGTAAAGTTCTTAACCCGAGGTAATATTTCTGGGTTAACAGAGCCTGTAACCTGAGGCGTATGTAACCTGAAGCGTATGTAACCGAGGTACCACTGTACCTGACTTGAAACTCATTATTCTTCAAGTTTTAAATTTAAATTAAATTATTTAATTTGGTCTTTTTTATTTTAGTTTTTTATTTTAATTGGATTATGACTGGATATATTAATTGGATGTTTTGTATTCTGTAAGTTTTAAATTATGCCCGAAGGTTCCATAAAATGGGCGGAACCTGATATTAAAAATTTGGGACTTGCATATGTGCTATGGGCAGGGAAGGGAGGGGCCAGCCCTATGAGGCAGAGTGAGCAAGATCATGAATGTCATGGGGGGGCGTGTCATGAGAGGGGACAAAATGGTTAGGTTACTTAAATTGTTGTTTTTATTGTTCTTTTTATTCCCAGAGAGAGACATTTCTGGAGTTTCTCTGTTTCAGGTGCCAACAAAACTTGGCCAGCGTTGCACATTTTGCACATTGACTTGTGAGGGAGGAGGAAACCATTTGCCATTTCGCCTCAGGCGGCAAAATTTACTGGGACTGCCCTGTGGAAACAACCCCTCCTCATTATTCTCTGAAACACTGTTTTGGGGTCAAAAAAGTTCGTCATACCTTTCTTGCTACTTGAGTATATAAATATACCCTGTAGATAAAAACAACTTGTTGACACTGGCTATCAACCATCTAATTTTGACAGACCTTCTAGAAAATTACAAAATGAATACCTGTAGGTGAAATAGTATAAATGGTGAGAAAGCCTGATCAATCTTCAATCTAGCCTGATCCACATACACAAAGGTGGTCAGTTGGGCTATTAAAACAATTTAGCAGTCAGATATCCTGTGGCCATAGTTTGAAATCTAAGCTAAGTAAATGGATATCTAGTGGGGGGTGGGTAGTTAATTCCTGCAGATAAACAACCCTTTATGGTGTTTGACACACATGAAGTCATAAGTATTTTGAGGCATGAGGCAAGTAAAAATAGAGTCTTAAAACTTAAGGCCTTGGTTTTAAATGACTTATGTTAGGTGCAAGTTGGGCATACAGTGGTGCCTCGCAAGACGAAAAGAATCCGTTCCGGGAGTCTTTTCGTCTTGCGGTTTTTTCGTCTTGCGAAGCAAGCCCATTGACGGAGTAGCGCTATTAGCGCTATTGGCTAAAAAAGGGCTAAAAACGGCTTTTTTAGGGGGGGGATTAGCAGTTTTGCTGCTAAAATGCTTTTAGCAGCTTAGCGATTCAGAATAAGGGGTTTTGGAGAGAAAAAAAAATTTCGATTTTTTTTCGTCATTTTTCGTCTTGCGAAGCAAGCCCATAGGAAAATTCGTCTTGCGAAGCGCCTCTGCAGACGGAAAACCCTTTCGTCTTGCGGCTTTTCCGTCTTGCGAGGCATTCGTCTTGCGGGGCACCACTGTACATAGTGGGAATTTTGAGTAGCAGATTCATATGCTACATAATATCTGAAAATCACCTCAGTTTCAAAAGCAGTTTGCCATAGGATAGAGGGGGATAACGCTCAAGGAATCTAAATCCCAAAGCACGTTGAACATAACAAACAACATACCAATGATTCCTCTGTAAAAATCGGCAATGTGAGGTATGCCAGTTTAGATTGCCTCATGATGAGGTTGGCCCTCTACTGTCGAAAACCCATGCAACCTTTCCTTAATTAAACTTATTTAAGCAGAAAGGCCACATGACCCTGAAAAACTGTCTGTGGACAAATGTAGGCTCCCTCAACCAGTAAAGCGAGATGAGCGCCCCAACCCCAGAGTCGTTCACGACTGGACTTAACTGTCAGGGGTCCTTTACCTTTACCTTTTTTAAACAGAAAAGCCACAGTTCAGTGGTAGAGTATTTGGCTTTACTTGCAGAAGCTCCCAGGTTCAATCCCCAGTATATCCTGGCATGGCTGGGAACGTTCCCAGTCTGAAACCCTGGAGAGTTTCTGCCAGTCAGTGTAGACAATACTGCATTAGCTGGGCTGGTGGTCTGACTGAGAATAAGGCCGCTTCCTATGTTCCTTGCAGTAACACAGACAAGAAGCTGAAGGAAGTGTGAAACGTTTTCAAAACTTTGCAACCAGGAGGGCTAAACCTTCCTTTGATTTAGAATTAAACTGGCATTTTCAAGTCTTCACCATCGCTCACACATTACGTTTTCTGTTGTGAGCCTAAGAAGTCTTAAGTGTGCATGAATGTGACAACACATGCATCATAGACACAGCAACTGGCCCGTGAGAACTAGGCCGCATCTCCCCACAGGAACCTGGGTTGGATCACTGAGCCAGCCTCTTTAAACCATAGTTAAGTTAATTTATGGTTTAACGGTGAAATTGCGGCATGCTTCTGCATGCTGCTGAAATCAGAGGTGTTTTCTTCCTGCTGTGCTGCCAGAAGTTAATCTGTGGTTCTGGTTTATCACTACGTCTGAACCTGGGCTTGTGATGGTGAGGCAGGGTCAGGGGAGGAGCGAGGTGCCTGCGATTTCAGTGGCATGAACCAGGAAGCTGCACCGTGTCACCTTCAAACCATAGTTTAGTTTAACTATGGTTTAAAATGGAATGCCAAGGCTATGCCAAAGAAGCTTGCAGGCTGAACTCAAGAACTAAGTGAACTAGTACAACGCCTAACCCTTCTACAGTTGCACAACTTCAGCTCAATCGTGAGCCAGGCCCTGCGATCGGCTGTGTCTACAGCAGAAGTTTCAGGATGCCAGATGCCTCAAAGATTTAATTCCACGTTAGATTTCCGACTGGCACTTAGGAGAACTCCAGCTGCTTCTGATTATAGATGTTAAGCACTTGAGAGGCAGCCAGAGGATATGTTCTGATGCCATCCTGCTGATGTATGTGAAGACAGTTATACTTTCACCTGAAGTGCTTATAATTTGCTCACTTTAAAACTACTGCCTCTCTTCTTCCCTTTTGCAAACCCAGCCTCCCCAGCACTCCACCTACTGCACACCATGTAGAGCTGAGGAGCAGTTTGACCTTCTCATTAAAATGAAAGAAGTTTGACAAAGCACTGAAGTCTATCATCGCAGGAGGAAACATTATGCTTAGAATTGTCATGCAGCTGAAAGGCTGAAGGATTTGGAATTGCGAACATCTGCTGCAAGTATTATTATTTTGTGGGCTTTTCTTTTCCTTTTTTTCCAAAAAAAAAGGAAAACCGCACATATTTTGCAGAGCAGTCATAATCAGGCTTCGCTTCAGAACAGGTAGCACCATTACTCCTCTTGTACCAAACAAGAGACTTGATTAGAATACTAAAGCAGCCTATCTTCCTCATTATGGGCATAAATACAGGACTCATATTTGCAGTGTGTGCCATTCGGAGGGTACATATATTTAAAAAATCGCTTTTCACAAAAGACTTTTATTCCAGACTTGCTTATGCAGCTCTTAAATCTGACATGATTGCCTCATTTCAGCATTAAAAACCCCAATTTAAAAAGGAAAAACAAATGGGGGAGACGCTTCACACTTCTTTTCTATTGTTCTATGGGGATAAAAAGTTGTGTTTTCCCTCCCTTTTTAGATGCATTTATAATTTTCTGCCATCTACTTTTTTCTCCCTATGCCTAAAGTTGAAAAGAGATGATTGGATCATCTGATGAGCACACAATATAAAAAACATATATCTTTCTCACTTTACAATCACAAAAAGATATAAAATATACACGCATCTGAAGTGTTTGCCAAGTCACTGTTTTCTGCTTTGCTCTACAGATTATATAAAACTGAATTACTGTCCTTTATTGTGTTGTGTATATAAACCAGATGGGTTTTTTAAAAAGTAGTGATTAAAGGAACAGATGCAGTAGGATTGATGGCAAGAAAAACAACAGGGTTCAGCCATATAAGTCAAGCAAAACAAGAGACAAATTGTGGTATAAAATCTAGAGATTTGTGCAATCAGGGACAGGGATGTTTTAACCCTTACTGTGTGATGTGGATAGTTATTCATCTTTAAAAATTCTTTGTAGTGGAAAATTTCTTTATTTCATCATTCTGTCTACCAGACGAACAGAACAAGCAATTTTCTTTTCAGATCGTAGTCTGGAGGATACCAAACAAAAAAAATTGAAAGATACTGCTGTCCATAGTATGTGTGTAAGAAGTGAGAGTTCTGCAGAAGCAAATGTGCTGTAACAAATCATGTCACTAGGATGGCTGCATTTTCAAAGATCCTCCACCACGAGAAAGACCACAGGTGGACATTCCACCTGAATTGTCAACATACCTGCTTCATCATAAGAGACCGTCAACTTTTCCAGCATTTCTCGGTCAATGGACAGAATTTGTTGTTCCAGGATGGTCTGGTAAGACAAAACACTATTCTCTTTGTCCTTTTCATAGTCTTGAAGGTGCTGTTTTAAGACTTCAGGTAAGCGGGATTTCACATATTCTGCTGCTGACTATAGAAACAAACAAAGAAAGAGAAAACCCAGTTAGTTTTGTTTGGGTAAAGCTTATTTACTTGATTTATCTGTTTTGTCACATTTCTCCTTGTACAGGCATATTTAAACACATGCAAAAAATATTAACGTTTTCAAAAAATGCAGTAATATCAGAATTGTGAAATAATGAATAAATAAAAGGATGTACTTCTTCACATGGCACACAGTTAAATTCTGAAATTCCAAAATTCATGACCACAAAATGAAGATGAAGTAATGGCTAGCAATGGGAGGGCTTTAAAATGGATTTAGACAAATTCATGGAGGATAGCATACCAGCGGCAACTAGCCATAATGGCTATATATTGCCTGCAGTAATAAGGTATTGTGAGCATTTGCCTTCCCTGAGACATAACAACAACAACAACAACAACAATTTATTATTTATACCCCACCCATCTGGCTGGGTTTCCCCAGCCACTCTAGGCGGCTTCCAACAAAATATTAAAATAATATTTCTGGATTTCTTTGGATCTGGTTATCACAGATCTCTACCCTATTTACTTATGGTTTCATGGTAACCACGTCTGTGGGCTCCACATCATTTTTTAAAAAGAAATATTATCTTCTAGATGACTACAAGAAACTAGATATAAATTCCCCAATATATCACTGAAGTAATATTTACTGTTGCAATCTTTGTAAAGTGATAACACAAGGGAATAAGTGAGGAATGAACTAACCTTACTTAACACTGTGAGATTCTTAAAACGTATATAAATATGGCTATTGCCTTAGGATGCAGCTCTGCAGGTGATGCACAGAGCTGCTTCCCCCCAGGTACCAACTCACAGAGCACTTTGGTTCCTACTATCATTTCAGCTGGTATTCAAGAATGGAGAATACATTCTCTGACGTTACAGAGGAATTCATATACCGAGGAAATCTTTTTTTTGACAAATCCGCTTATTGCCATCTCAATATTATATGAGACACTGGGCACTTTATGCGGCAGCTATTATTTGCCACTTACATGTGCAAACGTGTCTAACAGATTCATGGCTCCAAGCACACTGTGGACAAAGAGCAGGGAGTTGTAGCCAGTTGTGGCTTTTCTAACATGTCCATGCTTCAAGAAATGCATCTCCTCTCCACTGATAGGGTTGCCATATGTCCTCTTTTTCCAGGACATGTCCTCTTTCTCAAGGTTATGTAAAATGAGAGTCGTCATAGCGATCCATAGTTAAATATAGAAGTAGGAAAATGTGCCCTCTTTTTCGCTCTTCAAAAAAAAATAAAAAAATGCAACTGTCACATAAAATGTGAATTGTTCATCAAGGAAAGCCTGAATTACAGTGAATGAATGGAAGGCGCAACTGGAAGCTCATTGGCTACGATGTAAACAATGGCTGTGGTGTAAACAATCATATGTTCGTTGTTTATATTGCTAGATTCTTGCTGCTGAACAGCCACCATATGCCCAACTTGTTAAAGATGCTTGGCAAATCACCAATATACTGGGCTGACTCAAAGTTTTTCTAGCTGAAGGATCATTTAACGCCTCAGCAGGATGGCTGAAGAGCAATGCTTGCTTTTGGTAATTTAAGTACAGTTCCCTCAATTAGTCATTGTTTGATTAAATTATTCAGAACATTTAGCTATAGCTAAATTTGGCACTCAACCACCAATGAACTGTTGTTAAATAGCACAGATTGCCAATAAACAATATAACACATCATTATTTGAGCCAATGGCCTGGAAGATATCCAAAATATGCAGAGTTGTTCAGCAGGAGAGCAAAGTACACAATGTTGAATTTGCATTTTAAAGAATACACAACATCTTGGCAACATTAAGCCAAATATATGGCAATGCATAAACTGTAGTAAGCTTCTAATCCAAATAGTAAAAGGTAAAAAATGGTTAGCAAAGGTAAACAACAACAATAACCCACCAATAATGAGCTAAGAGACCCTGGATAGTCAACATGGTGCCCTACAGATGCTGCTAAACTACAATTCCCATCATTCTTGGCCATTGGCTTTGCTGGCTGAGGCTGAATGGATTTGGAGTCCAACACCTTCTGGAGATTAATGACTTATAAATTATTTTATAAAGAGCATTCTAAGACAAGAAAACAACTCTTGAATTTTGTCCCATTGTAAGCAATATAAGATAAAAAGTTTACCAATAATTTGCTACCTTTTTTACCTTTACCTTTACCCTTGGAAGTCAAAACCTGCTGCCTGAAGCTGCCACCTCACTTTGCCTAATGATAGAGCCAGCTCTGATAATGCCACGGTGCATCAAGGTTGAAGCAGATATTAACAAGTGGTGCACTTCTTTAATACTGGACAAAACTTATAAACATTGCCACCTGGAATGTATTCCTGAGGTCACTTTTGCTACTGAACTGAAGAACTACACCCAATGAAATTTTGCCCAGATGTGTTTGTGTGTGAATACCAACAATGCAAACTCATTCCCAGATCAACCCAGAATGTCCTTTGACTTCTTCTGACCAAGCATAGTCCACATGGTTGGTGGAAGCTGAAATGGCTCTACCTGAGCACACTTGGGGAGATGCAACCTTGTAAAACATGTGCTGCTGCCCCAGTTGTATGCAAGTCGTGAGCCACAGTGCAGGCAGAACATAACCAACATGGCTAGCAGTCACTGATAGTCTTCTCCTTCATGAACTTGTCTAATCCCAAAGGCTACCAAGTTGGTGGCTGGGAGCAAGTTCCATAGCTTAAGTACTTTATTTTGCCTTTCCTGAATCTTTCAAAACTCAACTGCATTGTCCATGAGTTCGAGAGTTGCGAAAGAGGGATAAAAACTTTTCTCTATCCCCATTCTCTATGCCATGCATCATTTTTATACACTGCCATTCTTGCTTGCCTTTTCTCTAATGCTCCACATGCCTTTCCTCCCAGAGAAGTTGCTTCATCCCCTTGATAACTTTGGTTGCCCTTTTCATAAACTTCCCAGCTTTAGCAATCTGAGTGCAGAGGAAGAAATGGGGCGGGGGGAGCGAATCCTGTTTTTATCTACTGAATATATCTAAAGCTTTTTCTATACCGCCCTCCAATTCTATACTTCCCAGGCAGTTCACAATAAACACACAAAAAGGCACTGTTAGAAACCCTAACAATTCTTTGTATTTCCCCTGTCCCTATCAAGAAAGCGGCTTGTGTTCCTGAAGCAGAAAGAGTTCATGCATCACTCCATGACCCCCATTTTGGATGTCAGAAACAAGCAGGACTTGATATGCTTTTTGTTCCCTCTGGGAGTTCAAGCATCTGAGTCTGCTCTAAGTCTTAAGGCGGCAAATGCAGAGCCTGCTGATAAAATATGTTGAGGTTATGTCTAGAGACGCTGCCCCTTCCACTTCTAGGAGGAAGTCTCACTGAGTCTTTGTGCTGTGATTAAAAATAGGGCAGAGTGACAAGTCACAAAACAATGTAGGGTCTTCCATTTTACTCTCTTTTGGGTGAAGAAATGCAAGACAAAACTTTGTCCACCACTGATTCCGGCTTTCCTGTCTATGACACTAAACTACAAACAGAGAAGGAGGAAAAATATCCTCCGATCTCCTTCTCTTGGCTGCAACCAAAGTACAATCAAAGGCGACATGCAATGGGAAAGGACCCAGTGAAACTTTTGTGCTTCCTTTCCAGTTTCCAAGGAAAATGGGCTCCGGCACAGGAAATGCTAGATTCTGCTTGTGAGATTTGGCTATGAATTGTCCCCTGCAATCCAAGTCTCGTTTGTTTCTGCAGGTTTATATTTAGTCTCCCTAACTCTACAGCTAATTGTGTTAGGAAGCCCTCACGTATCACTGAAGTTATATTCAATTTGTCTAGAAGCCAGGCAGTGCAGAACGAATGAAATTATTCCATCAAATGCAAATTAACTTGCAACATGAGCACAAGATATTTAATGCTAGGTTTTAAATAGTCATTTGCTTCCAACACTAGGAAACGAAAAGAAGGCATGCCATACAGTAATTGTTTTAGTTCATCGGCACACTGGTGTCAAGCTCAGCAAATGCCTGAGATGTGCATGTGCATTTTTGAATGGCTCACATCGGCTAGCATTCTGATCTAAACACGTTTGCAACCATGTGGGTTAGAAAATACACTACACTTTTCCTGATTTTCAGTTATCACTGCATAGGCGATTAGTCCCTGGGGCCATTGTGGAATTGTGAAAGACCAGCATAGGTATGTATGAAGCTGCTGTCCTTGCTGACTAGAAGCAGCTGGCCTGTTCTGCTACCCTCAAATAGGGATGCAGGACAACTTCAGACAATAGACACCTTCAGACACCTTAAGTTTACACTGACTTGACTCAGGGTGATGAAAAGCAGTAACAATTTGCAAAGCACTTGGGATTACTTTAGTATGTGCAACAGAAATACGAATTAGATCCAGATAAGGTTCCAACTCAACTGATGAAGGAAGAGCCTCTGGGTTCAGCCCAGTGTGTGCAATATTTCTTTTCAGTGAATCAATGTAGTTTGTCTTAATGCTGGACTTCAGAATGTTGCAAAGGGCCTCTGCACATCTGGAAATCTCTAGTCCTCTTTGTATCAGTTCAGCACAGTTCAAGGATTTGGGGGGCAAATCGGCATTTTCTCTAAAGCAAATGGTGGCACACACACACACACAAACAAAGCCTCTGCAACAGGAAAAGCTTTTGAAAAATGGAGAAATTAGAAACATCTCAAAGTTGTCCTAAAATGCATCTAAGTATTTCCTACGAGGGAGATTTATGGTGCTCTCACATACGCTCTCCACCTCCTCCAACTTTCCCATTGCATGACGAGATATTACAGAGATTTCATATTCCATCATCCTTTGGGGACAGACAAGGTCCTGCTGCCCTTGAAGGATGCTTAGGCACCCATGTATTTGGCAGCAATGATATAAACAGTTTTTGCAGCACACATTTCAACTTTCTTAGGTCTACCTTTAAATTCATCTTGCTTCCAGTTAACTTCTGACATCTGGTTTTTTTGTTTTGTGAAAAACAACAGGGGAATAGATAAACTGGGATGGTAAAGCATTTGAATGTGGAGCATTGAGACTTCTACTAGGCTTGTTGTTTATCATTGTTGGGATGAAAAATCTTTTGGGGATTTTTATTATTGTTTAACGGGTGGGTGTGTTATTTTATAGTTTAATAACAACATTTTTATAGTCTATATATCTGCAAATTCCATGGTAACCAAAAAAATGCTCCAAAAGAAACACGGAATTTTTACAAGCTTTCCCCCTTTTTTTTGGCAGCAGGACTTGGTTGACACATGGTGTTTGCGTGTTTGCAACTGGCAATTGAACCTTATTAAAAGAAAGATAGGCCATTTTATTTTGTTTTTTCTTCTTGGGACTTTTAAAAAGAAACATTTGTGAAATTGATGAGAAACAGAGGGGATATGAATATTGTCTGGAACTCATTGAAATGCCATAATATGGTTCTGCAAATATGCTGAGCTTTAAACAGTGGAAATCAAAGTAACAGGTTAAACTTTTAAAAAGCCATTGACAATATCGAAATACCTTGGAGAGTTATTATCTAGTCACCTTATGCAATTTAACTGTAAATGGCTACATTTTATCACTCCAATCAATAATAATAATAAAAATTTCTGAGTATAATTTCTTTCAGATAAGGCATGAGTTTATTCTCTAGTTAGAAAGATCTTCTTTAGATTCAGAGGAGAACTGTATGCACTTGAAAATATTCTTTATCCAAAATGGCAGTAAGGGATTAGTCAGGTATTTATGAGATCTAATCTCTACTGAGATAACAGCTTTCCTTAAAAAAAAAAAGTATGAAGATCCAGACCTTCTGATTATTTGGAAAAATGAATCATACCAATTAATCTGTTAATTTAATAGATTAATTGCAAAAATCAAATAGCAATTGTACATAGCTCCATTTGGATGAAGCAGGTGCATAATTTAGATCACAATGCATGTTAGAGGGGAGGGGAAAGTCTCGTTGGCTTTTTACATGCATTTTCCAAGTTCAAAATGGTTACGACCATTTGGAACATAATACTGAACAGGCAAGTGCCTATCAATTCCAGCTGACATTTTAATAGGTTATCTCAAAAGCAATGTGGAAGAAGACAGATTTGCTATCCACAGCTAAAATGGCAATTTTAATTTCTGAAAGAAAAATATTCCTCATCAAGTATCTCAATGATTTTATCGGATCTGGGACATAGCATTCTGTGAAAACTAAGGAAGGGCAGATGAACTGAGAATTGTAATGAAGTTCAGTGATGTTCTGGAATGACGAATTCAGCAGCACTGCATGACTGCTCACTCTGTTTGCATTGATTAGACTCAAGACACTGCTTTAAGTTTGCTGTAATTGTTTCCCCACCTCCAACATTACTGGATCTACATTGATGGCTATCTTGTTTTGGAGCTCAATCAGCTTTAAAGGCCTACATGTTTTGAGGTCAGAGTACATAAAGAACCCCTCACTTGCTCCCACATAATCCCTCCCTCCCACTGAGATCTTTGAGAAAATATCTGCTATGTGTCCCACCACTGTTGGAAGTAAGGACTGGTGGGGACATGGGACAGAGCCTTCTTGATTGCAGCACCATGGAACTCTTTCTCATGGAAGAGTTGTACAACTCATTGCTAACCTTCAGAAAGCTGGTGAAGAACATCTTGTTCCAATGGTGCTTCAGTGGTGACCTGCCGTTCTGATTAGATTCACATCTGTTCTGTAGTTGATGGTGCTTTTCTATTTCTATGGTGTTGCTGTGCTTTTTAAAAATTAGGCTGTGTGGTGTATGAAATTTTATGGTTGATGTATGCCCCGTAAAACATAGGGAAGCCTGCTTGAAACATGGGGTGGGTTTGGATGGCAAGACCGATGGCTAATCTGTCAAGCAAATTGTTACATCTGGAGGAAGTTAAGGCATCTGGCTGGCTACTGTGAGAACAGGCTATGGGACAAGATGAGCCTCTGGTTTGATCCAGCAGGTCTTTTCTTAAGATAGGCTCATATATCAGGTGAAGAGCATATTGTGACCTCTTTCTAACATTATGTCGGCCATCACCTTCAGTCTCCTTATGTTCTATGTCCTGTATATGAATGCAACCACATATAAACATTTATCCCTCTTAGGCAAGATCATTAATTAACCAAACATTTTGAATTTCCTCAGGCCATTAAATTAATGAGGCCTTACTGTGGATATTTAAAAGTTGAGGCATTCCTTGCCAATCATAGCTAAGAAATAAGAAATAATTCATCAAATATTGTTTCTAGTCGCACCTGTGGTTTATCCTGGAATGAACCTTCCACTCTTTTAAAATTTGTTTTCTTTTAATCTGATTATATGTCTGATTACGTGCCTGTAATTTGTCGAGCAAAGATTTACACCACCTATTACTACAACTGTACTTTTAAACTAGATGCTATTGCAACAGTAAATGTGTGAATCCCAGAACTCAAATGTGGAGTGACATGGAATATACAATATAATCACTACTTCAAATGCAGTAATTCTGGTTTTTAAAGAGAAACATTTTATGTATCTAACTTGCCTTTGGCCACGGGAGTATTTTCACTAAAAGCAAACACTTCTCTCTTCTTCCAGTTTCAATTCACACTATTACAGTTCAGAAATGTAGCAGGTGAAATTATACATGAACAGCAATTTTATACCTGGGGGCTCCCCCCATGTATTTCCCGCCCTGCCCCCCAGGTATTCAGTGGTCTGGTTTGCAAATTCTTAACAACAACACTTTTAAACTATGGTTTGTTTAGTTTGTTTGAATGTCTGAAACCAGGCGAGCAGGCTAACCATGGTTTGCTTTTTTCCAAGAAACTACGATACGAAGACATAGTTTGTTTGGCCACTCTACCCCAGAAATGCACCAAGTTTCAAAGGCAAGAGCAACCGGAAAACAAGTCAAGCTTTGGAGAAGCAAACCATGGCATGTTTGCTTGCATGGGAGGATTTTAAAGCTTACTTGTAAGTTTTCTGACAGTTTCCCCCGCTTGTGGCTTCGAACAGCAGTAGCTGCTTTCGCTTTTAAAACAGCAGAAAGGGATCGGCCTCCGTGTTTAAATCCCTTTCATTCCAAATTATTAGTCCAAATTACATCTCTTTTTTCTTTACTCATGATTTCAATTCTTTTTTTTTTTTTTTTTAACGGAGAAATTGGCCGCTCACGATTGCCGGACTCGGAGCCTCGCACTGTTAGGGAAGCGAGTTGATTCCACATTGCCCGCGTCTCCGATCCCACTTGCTCTCAGGGCTCTTTTTAGAGCTTACCAGGGAGTGGGGGCGTCACCAGGGGCACCTGCCGGAACACCAAGCCCTCAGAATGCTCGATCTGAGGTTTCCTGGGGTATCGCGTCGCTCTCACGGTCACCCCAAGCTTCACAGCGCTGGGGCTCTTTCAGCCGAAAGAGCTCCCGTCTGCCATGACTGGGCAACCAACCGGAAGTGCATCTCCCATGTAAATTTGTTGCATATTCTCCCATCAAACACTCCCAATGTGACATCAGATAAGACTTGCATAAGACAAGATAATCTTTTGATCTGAGTGCATAACTTCTCAATGGACTAACTACTAGCTTAGGTGTGCTTTAAAAAATTATTATTAGTAGTAGTAGTAGTTTATTAAATCTGTATACTGTCCTTCATCCAAAGATCTTAGAGAAATTCACAGCATTAAATACAAAATAAAACCACAAAGTACATAATAAAAACATTAATAATAACAAAACAAAACAATGACCCTGAGAATGAGACTCTTAATCCCAGGATTGTGGGTTCAAGCGCCACGTTGGGCAAAAGATTCCTGTGTTGCAGGGGACTGGACAAGAATGACCCCTCTACAGGTTGGGGACCTTTCATCTCTACAGTTCTATGATTCTAGGACTAGATGGATCATTGGTTTAACAATGTAGAAGTCTGCTGCATCAAGCCACTGGCCCATCTAGTCCAGCATCTTCTTCTCACATTGACCAACCAGATGTTTATGAAGCCCGCAAGCAAGACCTGAGTGCAACAGCCCTCTCCCCCACTATGGTTTCCAGCAACCGGTATTCAGAAATCTGACAGGCAGGTGGTGAAAAGTTTGACCCAACAGGGCAAATCTTAGATTTTTATTAAAAACTACCATTAAATATCACGGTGGAAAAACCCAAAACTGACCAAAGCAGATTTCCACATAAATAGGTATGTATAGGATGTACATATTTTTCAGAGGCATCTTTCTATATACTCTGAGATATGATCTACTGGAATACGTTACTATATTAAGAGCAAAACTGAGGAACTGTTATCTGAAATAGGTTATGTTTTGGGAAATATCTGAGGCATGCGAGACATATAATACTGAGCGTTCTCTGCTCCACTACTGCCTGTAAAACACTGATTTTTCAACTGAAGCTGGAAGCCATTAAGACTTTTATAAATGTGTCCAATGAAGTGTGAAGAATGTGGACTTCTCCTTTTTCATTCCGTTTCCAACTGTACAACGATCCAAGCTGAGCTTTAATGCAGTTCTGGAAAAATTGGAAGCATCGTGGCTTAGACTGATTATCAAACGAAGCAATTCTGTTCGGCCTTGATGAAAACTCACACCCTGCTTTAAGACAGTTCAAGGAAATGTGCCTGTAGCTCAAAAGCTCTCCACCAGCTAGACAAAACACACTTCGTATTTTGAACACCTAAGTCTTAATTCTTTGGGCTGATCTAATGTTATTCAGGCAATTAAGGTTATTGCTTCAACAGCCTTATAGACACACTTATGAAGGTCTCACTGCTTGCCATTTGACAACTGAAGAGTTCTAGTAGTCTCAATTTGTTCCAGAACAGGTGGTCCCAAACTGTGGCTCGTGAGCTTCATTCGAGTGCAGTGGTTGAAGAAGGGAGACAGCACATCCATAGCATTAAATACTATTGCTTTTTAATTGCATCTTTAATTTCTTACATTACTTATTTGCAGCCGATGGAATTTGAAATGAATTCCTGGAAGGATTAAGTCCATAATGTAGGGATGCTAAACCAAACAGAGGTACCAAGTAGCCTGTATGGGTGGGAGACTTAGATATGACTCCACTTGGACAAAGACAACCTTGCATCTGTTATACATGCCTTCACAGAATCACAGAGCTGGATCCCGGGAGTAACCCAGTCCAACCCCATTTGATGCAGGAATCTCAGCTAAAGAATCCATGTCAGATGGCCATCCAATCTCTGTGTTATGTGTGCCGGCATGGTTGCTCGAGAGCAAACAGGCAAGACCCCCACTGGTCTTTTCAAAGGCTTCATTATCAGTGCAAAAACATTCACAGTGCAGAACGTCTCAATTCCATGTCTTGCTCAGTCACTAGCAGAATCTGGGAGTGGGCGGTCCTTAAACTTTTCCCAGCATAGTAGTCTCTTGACCCCCATCCTACGCCTTCCCTCTCTGCACGTAAACCCACTGCGTAGAGAGGGTGTGGGCAAAGGGGGACCTGCCTCCCCCTTGCTTTGTTCATGCTCGGTGCTGTGGCTCTCCCTTGCATCCTCCGAGCCCTGCATCCCTTCCCCACTGGAGGTGTGGCTTCCCTCCTCCGCGGAGGAAGTGCTGCTTCTCACGATCTTTGGAGGCTCCCTGTAACCCAACTGCCCTTCCACCTCTCCTCTCTGAGCTGATGGCAGTTCCCTGACACTCTGCTTCATAGTCTCCTGTTTGGAATAGTACAGTGAACTGTATGCAGTGCCAGAAACATCAGCTTAGTTCAGCATGTGGCTGCCAGTATGAACACATTATGCCAGTGATATATAATCTTCCCTGGTTCCCACTACATTTATGGAACCAATTCAAACTACTCTTTTTGATATTTAAGACCCTTCATAGCTTGGGATCCACATATACAAAGACAGTTTCTTTTTACATGTACCTATGCAGACTCTGAGATCCTCTAGAGGCAAATGCCCCTGCCAGGTGAGGTATGACTACCTATAAAAGGGCCTTTTCAGTGGTAGCACCTCAGTTGTAGAATCCACTTCCCAGAGCGTGTTGCCTGGCACTTACTCTGCTGACAGGCAAAGGTCTATGCTGTTTTGGTCTATGCTGTTTTATTCTGTTCTCTTGAGTCTTATTTAAGCTTTATACTACATCTTTTGAGTATTTTTAGCCCATAACATATGTTAATTAGTTAACCAATGCCACATTTTCTATGTGATCAAGAACTCTGGGCAATTACCAAAGTTAGTTCATTAAATATCACTGTCTGTCACTTTCTTCATTTCATTTCCCTCCAACCTCACTGTTTACAATCCCCCTCTTCCAAAACACACTCCTGTAACTCAGGATAACACTTTATGCACCTGGTAAAGCAGATGATAGCCCGCACAAGCGCATGCTGTAATAAATGTGTTAGTATTTTCAGTTGCATGTACATGATCCCAACTTGATGCAGGCATAAGGAAACTAGAAAGAAATCGCAATTTAAGATTATTTTGGTAAGCAAAGTATCTTCCTCTGCTGTTCAGGATCCCCTATACAGTGGTGCCCCGCAAGACGAATGCCTCGCAAGACGGAAAACCCGCTAGACGAAAGGGTTTTCCGTTTTGGAGGTGCTTCGCAGGACGAATCTGCTATGGGCTTGCTTCGCAAGACGAAAATGTCTTGCGATTCCTGGGGTTTTTTCCCCGCTCCCCACCCCCTTTTTCTAAGGCACTAAGCTGCTAATAGCCTTTTAGCAGCTAATCCGCTAATCCCTTAAGCCTTTAATAGCCGCTAATAGCCGCTAAACCGCTAATAGCGCTAATCCGCTAATGGGCTTGCTTCGCAAGACGAAAAAACCGCTAGACGAAGAGACTCATGGAATGGATTCTTTTCGTCTTGCGAGGCACCACTGTATTTCAATCAGCCAAGATAAATAATAAATCCTTGCTGGCCCTAGTGAGAGGCTGAAAAGCTCATGCCATGTAATCTTCAGTTAGTTAAAGAGAGCATTAATGGCTATGGTGAAAATACCCAGTTGAACTAACAGATGTCAATTGCTTCCTCAGGGATGAACAAGGTAAAAAAGAAGCAATGCTCACCAAATTACATATTTCCTCTTAGTCATTTCAAATGAACCTGTTTTAAAAAAACCCCTCACAGGGACAACCTGCAGTATGTGCACTGTGTAACGGCCTCAGTCTGAAAGGTAATTAAGTGTCCTTCAGCTACAGTCTATTTTCCTACATCATGTCTTTTTTGCTTAATGAAAAATCTATAGTCAAACTAAAGGAGTTTTAAAAATCCATACTAATTCATTGCTGAAGACTGCTATGTTCTGCACAGGGAAAACCAAAGGCGAATCTGAAAGCGAATCACACTTCCCCCATAAATCTATTCAAGAAGACTAATGGGGGTGAGGGATAGTGGCACATCCTTGTTAATGATGTGTGTTTTTGGAGCTTTTAATGTGGGTAGCATGGATTTAAAGAGCAGTCTTTTTTTAAAAAAATAAAAAAATAAAATAAATATTAGTAATAATTTATATAGCCATTAGCATGTGCAAAGTGCTTTATGGCCTTTAAGAACACATTGGAAGATTATTCAAGAACACTGTGGAGATTTCGCTAAATGACCCAGTGGCTGCATTGCCCATGTAATGCCAAGCTACACACCCAAACAGGCTCACCCAGCCACCATCTTTCTCTTCCTCCTGCCTCCATGGCCATGAACGCTTGCATTCACTTTTCATTTCACACAGGCTCCTGGCTTAGCATTGCTTACGGCAACACAAACTCTGGTTAGCTAAAGAAGCCAGATTCATAACCCATGATTTGAAGTCAGCTTGTTTAGAAACTGTCAGGGAACTGCCCTCGGCTCAGTGGCGAGAAATAGAAGGGCAGTTGTGTTACAGGGAGCCTCTGAAAATCTTGCGGGGGGGGGGGGGGGGAGGAAAGCCCCACCTCCAGTGGGGAAGAGGTGCAAGGACCACAGGATACTGGTGGGAGCCTTAACATCACTCCTGGGCAAGCCAGACAGGAGGGAAACATGCCCTTGCCATCGCCCATCCTGCGCAGTAGCCTAAGGGGCAAAGAGGGAAGGAGAAGGTTGGTGGTAATGAAACTCTTATGTTGGGGGAGGTCCAAAAGACTACCACTCCCGGATTCTGCTGGCGATTGAGCCAGACATGAGCTTTGGGGCTCTTCACCGTAAATAGTTTGCACCAAAATAAAGCCTGTAAAACACAGGTTGGAGTCCTGCTTGGTTACTCTCGAGCAACCGCAACAGCCACCTGACAGAAACTGACCAGGGTTTTGTTTTGAGGCACAATCTGACCTGGAAACAACAGGGTACAAATGGCCACGCTACAGCTGAACTGTCCTGGTGTGTGTTGCATAGCACGCTCAGAGTGCTTCTGACCAGCATAAAACAACCAGACATTATTAGTAGTGGAAGAGTGGCTAGAGGTGTCCTTATCATTTAAGAGCAAGCAAACACAACACAACACAACACAACACAACACAACGCAACAGTTTTTCTTTACTTTTCCCTTTTATGCAACTGAAGAGATTTGCTTACGGGGGACTCTGCATTACCAAAAATGAGTGGAGGGGGTCCCTTGTCAAGGACTCTTAAGGCAACAGTATCATGGCTGGGGTGGGTGTCTTTACATTTTTAACTCTTTCCCACTAACAGTTTTTTTGGGGTGCTACCTTCTTCCTCCACACCCCATACAATCAATGGAGACACCACTGTTTCTTTCCATGGGGGGGGGGGAGAATGAACAGCTGCATCCTCCCAAAAAGTGGCTGGGGGTGGAGAAATTCCACCCCCTCCAAGGAACCTTGTGGCAGCAATGGGATTCCTTGCTGGGAGGAAAGGGAGTGGCTTTTTAGGGACTCAACAGCAGCAGCAGAAAGGCGAGGGGAGGAAACAAAATGTAAATATAAAATTATTCTCTCCAGCAAAACCTTTTGGGGTTTTCATGATGCAAAATGGAAGCGCATCTCCTTTTGCTGATTTTGTTGCCATGAAACGGCTGTTAGGAAAACACCAAAACAAGATTATAGGCATTTTTCAGATATTGGAATTTTGGGAAACACTTGTTTGAAATTACATATGCTCTGATAGAATCTGGCTTGCCTTAAACAACCATTAACTGCACACAGTGTCGGGATCCATAATACAAAAAAACAAACAAACTCATTCTTAATTGCTCCACATTTTTACTGGGTAACAACAGCAGCTGGTGAGTAACACTGAAGCCTGAAAACTGAAAACTAATGCTAAGTAATTAGAAAGGAGGGAGCGTATCATTAACATCACCTATAAAAATGTTCTCTGTGTGGTTGAGAAGTATCCCCACCGAAATATCCTGGCTTTCCTGAGATATGAAAAGCAGAAAAAATAGACATGACTGTAAGAAATATTTTATGGACATACTTCTAAATGGCCTTATTCCCTCCACATACTCCCCCCCCCCCACAAAAAATGCATTAAGGCTACATAGAAATAAGCAGGTCTACTAAGACCTTGAAAAATATGCAGAGAGTTTTCATTTTAAAAAAAACACGCAGAAGAAAACCTTTATGGTAAGATAAGCATGGTCTTACATAATGCCGCTGAAGAAACTAATTAGCTGGAAGGTAGGTTATCATTTATAAAACAGATTTTCCTGCATCAGAAACTGGCAGGATGAAGGCTCCCTTCCCCACAGCCTTCACCAGAAATTTATGGCCGCTATTGTTAAAGGGGTTTACAACTCACCCTGCCTGCCCAGCAACTGTGTCCCGCTACCAAGTAAATTAATTACACATGGTTAATCCTGTTGCTAAAAATAAATCAGGTTTTCCTGTGCTGAAAGCCACTTTTCTTTCCCATCTGCTTGATTCCCAACCCCCTTTCCCGTCTTTTTTGGAAGATGTTTCTTGAAGTTGATTCCAACACCTGCTCACTAGGAGGCCAGCCTGCTTCATGACCATGGACTGGCCCTGAACGTTGCTGTTGTCTGTGACCATAACAGCCTTGGTGGAAGGTTTGCTGCAACCTGGGACCCAGCTAGGGCAAGAAAGTGTGTTCAGGGCCAGTGAAGGAGAAGCCTCATTCTGCACAGACAGAGCATGTGGCCCAAAGCAGGTATTCCTGAGGGCACAACTCTGGCAACCCTGGCCTTAAAAAAGCAAGACTGGCCAGTTTTAGAATGTTCACATTTGGCCATCCTTGGACTTCTCCCCTGTATCACTGGAGTTTGCTTGGTTACGTAACACACAGTATCTTGGGGTGTTAATAGACCACAAGCTTAATATGAGTCAACACTGTGATGCGGTAGCAAAAAACCCCCCCTAATGTAGCATCAAGAGAAGATTCATGTCCTGATCAAGGGAAGTAATAGTCTATTCTGCAATGGTCAGACCACACCTGGAGTACTGTGTCCAGTTCTGGCCACCACAATTTAAGGATATCGACAAGCTGGAATCTGTGAAGAGGAAGGCAACCAAGATGATCAAGGGTCTGGAAACGAAGCCTTATGAGGGGGTTGGGTATGCTTAGCCTGGAAAAGAGGAGCCAGAGGAGATATGATGGCCATCTTCAAGTATCTCAAGGGCTGTCACATGGAGGATGGAGCAAGCTTATTTTCTCCTGCTCTGGAGGCTAAGACTCAAACCAATGGCTTCAAGTTACAAGAAAGGAGATTCCGACTCAAAATCTGGAAGAACTTTCTGGTGGTAAGAGCTGACAATGGAACAGACTCCCTCAGGAGGTTGTGTAGAGGGTTTTAAACCTTGAAGGGTTTTAAACCGAGGTTGGATGGTCATCTGTCATGGATGATCTAATTGTGATTTCTGCACTGCAGGTGGTTGGCCTAGATGACCCTCCGGATCCCTTCCAACTCCACAATTCAATGAATTCCCACTTATGACACACTTAAACCCAGGAAATATCTGAAAAGAAATGTGTCTCAAACTTCAGAAATATGTATGCAACTTGAAATGCTTTCTGAGAAAGCTGAACATAAAGATTCGCAGTCAGAATATGTCTTGAGATGTTTAGGGACTCCTTCTGATCCCTCAACAGGAATAAGTCAAGTGATGTTAATGGAATCACACTGGGGCAAACCTCATGTGCATTCAAAAGAATAGCAGCCTCTTGGTAATAATTCTGAAGTCAAAACCTAGAATATTAAAAGCAGCACAGACTGTGGAAGATAATAAGCACGCTTGGGAAGTGCAAGAAACATTTACTCTTCAAAGGAAAGGAATAGGTTTAAAAATAGTTATGGGGGACTCAGAAATAGCACTCCCTTGGTGCAACACATTTTTAGAATATTTGGTACACTGCTACGGTTCAGCAAGAAAGAAGTCATTTCCATGTGGATCTCTTGCATTTTTCTATGAAAGTATCACCATAAACCTGCTGGTTGAGACGTCTTTTCCTACCAGTCTCCAGAACTTAAAACAAAAACCAGAACCTATGACCTAGAAGCCAAAGGCGGCAGAAATGATCTCTCCAGATTCTCCAAAGACACAACAACAACAACAACACCACAAAGTCAATGCGACCATTTCTGAAAAACACTGATTTTGTAGGAGCCAAAAATCACTGCACTCTCAAAGTCCTTTTTCAAATCAGAAATCATATAGCCATGAGAAAATTAATCTGGTAGTTCCAAGGAGATGTGCTAAGTTTGAATTAGTATTCACACTGAAGTGTCAAGGATATATTAAATCCATAATTACAGTAATCCACAGCTGCTTCAGTTGTAGAAAATAATGAATTGCCCAGTGAGAACTGGTGTCCATGAAATGGAAAGAAAAGGCCATCTGCTGTAGGACATGGCTCCAGCTTAATGCTTTGAACACAAGAGGGCTTGATCCTCCTTGACATCATCCATTTATGGATTTATGGCTATTAGTATTTCCAGATAACAGCATGGCAAAATTGAAAGACAGTCGAAATAAAGGAGGAAATGGAGGTTTTCAAATACTTCTGGTATGTTCAAAATGCACTTGTCAATCTTTTTCCTTTTAATGCTTGTTTGTTTAAAAGAAGGGATCTGTATAATTGGGTCTACCAACATTAGCTACTCTGCTTAATGCTATGTGTTAGTTATATGGAAGCCTGTTTAGATAATGAAGTTTATAGCACAGAATGTACATGCTTATTTGTGAGGACAATGTGTGCATCTGCTTCAGGAAGATTAAATAGAACTGGCATTTGAAAATATAACACGAGAAATGTTGAACTGGACTTCCAACAGCATAATTCATCTGAAGACCTTAGAGTATAGTAATAGAAGACACAAAACCCACACAGAGCAGTTGATATAATTAAAATGATATAACACTTGGCAGAAGGGAAGGGAAGTGATGCAGGAGCCATGCCAAGGTCGCTGCAAATTGGCAGCATGATCAGGTCCTACAATTCTGGTTTGCGTGTTTCAGCATTTATGCTCTGCTTTCCTATTCAACAAATCGCAACATCAACAGTTAAACGAGAAACAAGCACAACAACAAAAATCATAGCAAAGATTGAGCAGAGAAAGTAGATTCTTAAAATTCTGGGGTATAAATAAATCAATAAGCATTGGCTTGACATACCAGATTCCTGCTGAGGCAAAAAAACGGAGAGTGGATCTCTGTGACGAGGCAATTGATCCTGATTTTCAGGTCAAGTGAAAACCTGTTTTCTGGTTCTGATGAAGTACTGAATTATGGCTTGACTCAAACTTTGAAAGGAGGATGGAAACTGGCAAATGAGATGGGACTGAGGTAGGGGAGGAGGAGTACGCAACAAGCCCATGGCTCCTTGATGGTTCTTGTAGGGCAGGAGTAGGGAAAGTTACTCAGTCTGAGGGCCGCATTCTACTGTGAGCAAATTTATGGGATCCACAGGCTGGTGTGGATGGGGCCAGAGGCAAAAGGAGCAATGCACGTGACTCTTACTTTTGTACATACGTCTGAATTACAACTGTACAAAATTCAGAGTTACACGCACACACACACACACACACACACACACACACCCCTGCATGGATTACCAACAGTTCAAAGACACATTCCAGCCAGGCAAAAGCACTTGACGGAGCTGTATTGAAGGGAGAATCCTGAGGGCCTTATAGTGAGGGCTGGCAGGCCACTCCTGTCAGAGTGCCAAACCATAGTTTCACGTTTCATCTCAGGATGACTATTGCCTTTTTCTAATTTGGAAGGACAGATTACCACTGGGCCACTGACAAGATGCTGAAGGGCTCGACCCTCTCATCAACCTTCTTCATCCAAAGCCTTGAGAGGTTTTGGGGTGAAAAATTTCACATTTCCTTGGCATGCTCAATGACAGGCAGGCAGAAGGAATGAAAGGACGTGGTACTCCAAGGACTGGAGCTGCTGCTATTATTACATCAGATGGCTACAGAAACAATGGCATGTTACTGCTCAAAAACTCACAGGAGAGTTCGTGATGGAAAGCTCTAATGTGCAGCTCTTATGTATGGTGATGCTTTCAGAGGTCCATGTTCCCCACTTTACAGTTGACATCCCTCTTCTTTCAAGGGTTGTCAGAGGACAGTCCTGAATCTGAAAGTATGCCCATTCTAAGTCCAATTTAAAGGATCTTAAGAAGGGAGATAATGAGACCTTGAAGTTGCCCATCAACAGTTAGCTCCTAGATGCCAGACACAGGTCACTTGGACATGACCTTGCCTGCTATGGTGAGAAGTATTCCATTTCTTTTTAAAATATAATAATCATTTTTAGTATTTTAAATTATAGTAATTATTGTGTATTTGTGTCCTCTTTTCTCTCCCTTGCTGATGTGCAAGTAGCCACCCTAGGATGCCAAAAGTTTATATAACGTTTTGGCTGTGTTTACAGGTAAAACACCAAGATGGAGACAAAAACCCCACACTCATTGCAATTTAATAATTCCTCAATAGGAAGGCTAAAATATTAATCTAAGTTCACATCTCAGTTCACAAACCTAGTGAGAGCTAAGTGTGCCAATTAATTGTTGTTTGCAATTCATAGGCACATATATGATTTTTGGATTAGAAAATCTAAGGCTGGTTGTTCCAAATATTTAGCAGAACGTAGCAGGCCCTGAACTGGATCAGTTCATGAAGGAAATCAGGCAGTACTGCAGGAGGAAATAAGATAATGTGTGGCATTTTAAAAAATATATATCCCTGAAACATGTTATAATTAGGGTAATAACTGTCTTCCGAATCCCCACAACGGAACTGGGTGTGATATTTTTCCAACTACAAGCCTAACTGAACCCTAACTAAAAGCAGATGCTACTGAATGGTGATGAAATCAAACTGCTGGCCATTAATTTATGTATTCTACTTTGTTAACATGCGAATACAGGCTCCGGCAGATTGAGTGGATGAGACCAGTAGTGGGTCCAACAGTCGAGAAGAAGTTTCTGCATGTGCTGCAGAGGAAAAATAGGGGCAGTTGGAGCTCATCAACCTGGGAAGGTAGCCTATCTGTAGGAGAAGGAAATATCTGCTCCTAAACCTCTGTTGCCTTGTGGCTATACTCATCTGTGAGATAGGCTTCAAGAGTAAACCTTGAGGAAAAATCCATACCCAGTGTCTGGTGGAACATCTTTGGGAGAAGAAAAGCCTAAGGAGTAAGTCCTACACAAATCCCTAAGATGGTTGGATGGCGCCTTGTACACCTCCTTCTGGCAACTCCAGCAGCCAAGCTGGTGCCAAATGTATTGTTCTGCTTCCTTTTGGACCACATCAGCAAGAGCAATGCCATATGAGCAGCCCAGGACTTCCATTCACTTTGGTGCTGCTAAAGCAGCAAAAACAATGCAGAAGGTAGCAGTTATGAGTTACTGGTCTCTGCAGCCACAGCAGGCGCTGTGATTCTCAAGCGGTTTGACTTTGCCCCCGGAGGTGCCCTCCATTGTCTTTCAAGACAGACGGGTGCCAACAACCAACAGGAGATAATGCCATATTATTTTAGTAAGCTAAAGTAAAATGCGAAGCTTCTACAACAGCTCCAAATGCTGTGGCCAACATGAACCACAGGAGGAACTAAAATAGGTCTACATACGGAAGACAGAATCAACCTACAAACGTTGTAACTTGGGAGATTAGAAGTTTTCACTAAATCTAAGGAAAGCTTACATTTTTATCACTTGGCAATGCAAAGAGCCTATTACTTTAGAAATTGTGACGATAATCCAGTCTCAAGGGCCTAGTATGACTCCCAACTCATTAACAGAAGTGATAAAAAAAAAATCTTGTTTGCTGAGTCCCCACAATTTCTTCCGAAAAAGCTTGGTCAGGCAGAAAGAACAGAAAGAAAATTCATGATTGCTCAGCAGCTCACCTGAAGCACAGGTGCTGTGTCCGGCTCCTCCCTTTCTGCCATTACAGTAGTTGGAAGGTCTGTTGCCCTGGGTGGAAAGGAGCCAAGAAGGCACAAACCACCCTATTGCCAACATTCAACACTGCGATGGGGTTGAAGTTAAAGAAACAGCGCAAAAATCCAATGAGAACTAGGTTTTGTGAACAGGTGGGGGAAGAGAGGGAAAATGTGCCAGCCCAGAGCAATGCCAACTGTTGGAGGGATCAAAAGCAGCCCAAACATCATTGTATATTACTTTTTTAAAAGTTTAAATCACATTAGGGATCCTTTGGAATTGAAATACGGGGTCAAATTCAAAAAAATTTCTGTTTGTGCGCAAGCCTCAATGGAAACAAATGGAAGATAATGCCACCAATGGCTATTAGCTAGAATGGCTATGCTCTACCTCCGCTGCCTGGGAATGACAGTCACTGGGAATCACAGGCTTCCATGGGCATCCCATCAAACACCTCAGGTGGTGCAATGGGTCAGTGTGTCTGGCTGTTAACCAGAAGACTGGTGGTGTGAGCCCACCCAGTGTCAGGGGGCTGTCAATGATCCAGGTCATCCACAGGGCAGGCAGACACACGGAAGGCACGGAATGCAATTAGCTTTCCATTAGTGGGAAAACAACAAGACAGCAACGTTTCTGGAAAGTCTTAACTCAATGAAGGCATTGCTGAAACTAAGCTCTAGGCATGCTCTTCCCCTCTAGCCCCTCACTCTGGATCCCTCCTAAGCAGTCAAAGGCTGTGTTGAGGGGGTGGGCTCTTTCTCTGAGCCTGTCAGGACCCCTCTCAAGCAGGGAGTCAGAGGGGGAGGAGAGTCAGCAGTACTGGGACTGTCTGCACACATGCTGTGACTCTCAGCTTCTGATCCTGTCCTGGAAGGCCCTTCGTCTCCTGACACACACACACGATCACCCCCAAGACCCCTTAGCTTCTATGATATGTTTGGCCATGCTGGACCAATAGGATGCTGGACTGGACAGACTATGGCCTGCCCCAGAGAGGCTTTTTCTGATGCTCTTGTGTTCTTAAATGGAATGTATGCAAAATGTCTTTATGTGGACCATGCGCCACTTAACAGAACAGCTGCATGTGGATTTTAGGAAGGGAGAATCAAACAGTACCCATGTTATCACATCCCTGCAAGCCGCATTTTCTCAGGACCTTAGCTCATGCTGGCTTTCTGTTTGTCCACACACAGGCAGGCTATGACCAATAAATTACAACATGCTGAAGGGTTTTTATTTAATTACTTCTTGTTGCTACCATCCTGCTATTTTCTTTTTCGGCAACACTTCAGCTGCCATATCTATAGCCTATAACTGCAGTGTATATAAAATGAATCCTTGTACAAGGTTATCACCCGATACCTTACTATTTCTTCCAGTCTAGTATATGAGCATCCAACTGTGAGCACAGAACACACCTAGCGGAAACACTCCAAATGTGGAAAAGAGGTGCAAAGATGGCAGCATGGGAAAAGGCATCTTAAGGAATCAGTCTGGATTTTTTTTTTTAAGCATCTATAAAATTTAGCTATGCATTTCCTTTTAGAATTCGTTATTACAGGTATTTTGATGGCTGCTGACATAAGGTGCTTTAAAATGGATTAGATAGATTCATGGAGAACAGCTTATTAGCAGCTTTTAGCTGTAATAGCTCCAAATGAAAATTCCATGTTAAGAGCAGTGCACCTCCAATTATCTGATGCGGAGAACAAACATCAGAGAGAAGCTGTTATACCTCTCTGCTTGCAAGGTTTGTAGGGTCATCTGAATGCTGGACTGGACGGAGCCTGGGTTTCAACTGGCATGGCAATTATCAGGTGCTCATGTCGACAGCAAACTTTATAATAGCTGTGCATTGCTACCTGTCAGGGAACTGCCATCAGTGCCGGAGAGAGAGAGCAAAATCCAGAGGGATTCCGGAGGGCGTCCCGGGATTGGGAGAGGCAGCCCATCTTCTGGGGAAGAGAATCAGCGTAGCACCAGTGGAGAAGGGGGGCAGATGGGGGAAGTGGCGAGGCGGTCCCATGACTCCTTGCCGGGGACCAGCGGGGAGAGTAGAGGTCCTCCGCTGCCTACGCCCTCCTTGCGCAGAAGGCTTTCGCGCAGAGAGAGTAGGAGAAGACTAGGCGTCAAAGAGCTTCTTTGCTGGAAGAAGTTTAAGAAACGCCCACTGACGGATTCTGCCAGCAATTGAGACAGCCACGGGTGAGTGGCTGTCCGGACAGAAAAGGTTCACTCAGGCAATCCAGCCAGGTGTTTGCACCGGCTTACGCACGAGCAACCCCTAGAACCATTACACTACCCTTGCACTTGAGGTCTATTCCAACCCACCCTAACAGAGCAAAATGTTTTCTTTATCTTTTATTTTTGTTAAGCATATAAAACAGAGGGAGAAAGTGGGGGGGGGGGTGTGAGGCTAAAGAAACCAGGCCTGTGACAGAATTGCCATATATTTTGCAACCTCTTCAAAAATGGTATCTGGTGTATCTGATATTCTCCTAACGCAGCATATATCAGCAGAGCTCCTTGAACAGCAGATGTTTTTAGCAATTAAGGCTCATTTGGATTTATCCAATATACAGAGGTAGGCAAATTTTGGACACTGACACCTTTGCATTTAAAATGAGTGGGGTGGGGGTGGGGATATGTGGCAGCTTAAAAAGAGGAAGCAACAGAGATAGGTGACTTTTGATTTTGGTACTTTGGTGCAGGGGGAAGAATATTTAGCACAAGAGGCAAGCAAGCAAGGAAGTTTAACTACCAAACCCACCATGCAATAGCTTTCTCTGTGAGTGCTTTATTAATTTGTTCTTTGGAAGTGTGTCAATTTTCCACCAAAGTCTGCAAGATATTTAGAGGGTATTCTGAGCTATTAAAAAAAAGAAGATGTGGGTATTTCATAATCCAATAGCCTGACTTCTTATTTTAAGACTTATTTTATGGACACAATTTCATTTTTTGTAGTGCTAGTAGAGATAATGTTTAATGCATTCCTCCTATCCCATTTCCCCAGTCAATACCATTTCCCAGAGCTGCTATTGGCACAACCTGGTGCTAAATTAAAAAACAACAACTGGTAACTTTGAAGTTTGTTATTTGTTTGGGGGACAGATATGTTCTGCTTTTCATAGTACAGTCCTACTTGAAATGTATGGAAATCTATGGTTGAGAGACTACAGTTGTACCATAATACCAGGCATGCCCTCTCTACCCATAACCCCTAATACAATCCTAGCCTTATATGGAAAACACTGATTGAAGCTAAGTGTTCAAAGCGAGTTGAGGAGTGTACCCAAATTGACTAGAGGTGGCTACGATGACCTGCAATGGGGGAGTTTCGCAGGACAGACCCTGTGGTTTGTAACGGCCGCTTATCACTTGGTGGGGTGTGCGTTTGCATTAAAACACCTATCAAGAAATAAATTGTGAGATTGCATTGCGCATTACAATAAAAAAGAGAAGAAGCTCAGATGATGATGAATTACCGTATTTTTCGCTCTATAGGACACACTTTTCCCCCTTCAAAAATGAAGGGGAAATGTGTGTGCGTCCTATGGAGCGAAGACGCCATAGTCCCGCGACCCTCTCCCGGCTGGAGAGGTGACGCGCGGCTATGGCAGGAGCCTCTATAGCCGCCCGTCACCTCTCCAGCCGGGAGAGCGCATGCGGGGCTAAAGAAGCCCCCCGCGACCCCTCCCAGCTGGAGAAGTGACGTGCGACTATGGCAGCAGCCTCTCCGCTGCGCCTTTCCGCTGCTCCCTGACTTGCTCTTCGGGGCTGGTGGTGGGCTTCCCCCCGCCAGCCCCAAAGAGCAGGTCGAAAGGAACCTGAAGCCTGGAGAGCGAGAGGGGTCAGTGTGCACCAACCCCTCTTGCTCTCCAGGCTTCCAAGGTATAAACGCACCTTAAACGGCACTTTGTTTTAGAGCAGGAAAACAAGAGGGGGAAAATTCTCCCTCTCTCTGCGCAGCGCCTCCTGCCGCTTCGCTGAAGGGGCGATGGGCAGAGAGGGGGAGATTTTTTTTTCTTGTTCTCCCCCCTCTAAAACAAGGTGCGTCCTATTGTCCGGTGCGTCCTATGGTGCAAAAAATACGGTAAATTTGTATACCACCTTATACCCGCAGGTCTCAGGGCAGTTTACAAGATAAAATCACAATATAAGAACACAAAATACATAATAAAAACAACAACAACAACCCAATAATCCCTCCCCCTAACACGTTTAAAAGGGCATTGGATCAGGTCTGGTTAAAGAGGAACATTTTTGCCTGGACTTAAAGGTATATAATGAAGGTGTCAGCCGAACCTCCCTGGGTATACATACCTCCACTTTTTTTTTACACAGACACCAACAATTGTATCTTGGCTCTATGATCATCTGAGCTGGCCCACTCATGGCTTTTGCTTTTCTAAACTGCCAGGTGGTTCTTAATTTAAGGCAATGCCTCTCCCTCTAGCATTGCATAGCTCTGAAACAAAAGCAAATAAATAAACCCCCAAAGGTGATCTCTGCTTCTGTACTCTTCTTGTTCCCAACACCCAGCCTCTCAGCAATGGGACGTCAGGCAAGAATTCCTGGCTAATCCAAACAACACAACCACCACCAGACCCACAGAATTGAAAAACAAAGTACTTGAGAAGCTCGTCATAATCCGTCCCTTTCCCGCATCAACTTCTGCAAGCCTGCAATTAAAAAGAAATCCTCCGGATAAAACATTTCAGGATTAAAAGAAAATCTGAGCCAAGGGGGAGGTGTGCTGGTGATAGGGAACCAGCCAGGCCAGCGGAATTTTGGATGCTTGGCTAACTTAAATCCAATTGGAGCCTCGCAGAATCTGGTAGCTGTGACGAATACTTGCTGAGAACAGTTGAAGGTGAGGGGGAGTTAAAACAACGACTCTTAGAAAGGAATTTAGCAGGAGGGCCAGATGACATTTCCCTTTAGCGGTGTACATGTAAATTAAATATTGTGCTGGTAATGACTTTTCTGATTCAGTGCACTCTGCTTAAACGTGATTATGGCTTCTTCTCCGATGCTCATTCTTCACTTCAGATTACTTTTGGGTTGGTTTTTTTAAGGCCAGTACATTGACCTGTGCTATCGGGAAGGGGAAGGCTCATTCAGAAAAAGTGCTGCTTCAGTCTCTTTCTCCAAGGGCACGGGCAAATTGATCATGAACGACAATGTTCAAGCAAAGCATTCACAGCCATCAGCCCTGCCTGTCAGTCATATTCACAGCCAAAGAACTGCCACCCCTCAGCATGGATAATACATAACAGATAGTATAGGCAAGGTGGAACAAAACGTCAGCGGTGCAGGTGCGAGCAAAGGCTTCTTTTTGAACAGGGACTGGCTCTTATAATCCCATTTCTTTCACCCCGCAGTCATTGCCAAAGAACAAGAAATGAATAGAACCCAATATAGGTTGCTTTGTGTGTCTCTTCCTACAGAACACGAAACCTTTACCTTTTTTACAGTAATTAAAGCACTAACCAAAATGCAAATACATGGGATTCCCATTAGCAAATTCTCAAAAGAGAGTAACCAAGCTGGTGAAATCTATACACGGGGAAAGGAAGGGGGGGGGGTTGCCCCAGCAATCTGATTATATTTGTGTAGATACCTCTGAAGTGCCGTCAAATTTCTAATTGTTCCCACAACTTTGTGACCGACTGTATCTTGTCTGTTTGTTTTACTGCAAATACAATAGGGCAACAGAAACTTCAGAAGAACATTCCCAAAACTTTAATACTAATGAAAATCTTCCTGGGGTTTTGAATGCTTTCCCACAGCAACAACATTCAGGCATTCATCTTAGGGATAAAATCAGTATGCCGATCCTATCACCCTTCAAGGCCTCATGACACAACAGCAACAATTAGTTTTATCTCTCATATATATATTTGTGTGTGTGTGTGTGTGCGCGCGCATGTGTGTCATAATCTGTTAATAATGTCCAGTACAATTTTTACCACATGGGAGGAGGATATAGCTCTATGGCCTTGAGTGATGCTTCCACTGAATGGGTGTTCCAAGGGCATTAGAAGAGCCCTGCTGGATCTTGCCAATCAGTGGCCAACCAGGTGTTTATGGGAAACCTGAAAGCAGGACATATGTGCTCTCCCCACCTGTGATGATAGAGGGAATTGCATGCCCCTGCCTCCACTTTTAGTGGGCTTCCAGTTTACAGACACAATTCAAAAGGGTTGGTGCTGGCACCTGTATATGGCTTGGGACCAGAATACCTTAAAGTGGCTGCCTTCTCCCCCCACACCTTTCGCCCACCTTAAAATGTACCTACAGAAGGCTACCAGCACTTGGAGAGGTAAGAACCCTTTTTAATTTTTATCTCTTTCAGTGGTTCTTCATTCTTATTCACTTGACTACTTTCCTTTTTTGGGACTTGGCACACCCCCCCCCCTTGCCATTCCTATTCTCTGCCAACTCCTTTCCTCTTGAAACACTATTGAAAGCTCAATTGCCACCTACAATTTTACCTCTATATTCCCCCACTGGCAAGGAAACAGCAATGTAAAACCTGGACTACACAAAGGCTGTTCATTTTAACCTAGATTATTCAGTTTATGGAAGGGAGATTGAACCCTATGGAGGTGTACATGTGTTTTTATGGGAGGTTAGTCCCTTGCCTATTTTTGGGTTCAGTATAATCAGTTTGAAACAGATGTTCAGATGGAAAAACCTTTGATGAACACACATGATTACCATTTTTTTCTTTTCTAAAGAGATTCAAAATGTATTTATGATTTTATGGTATAGGAGATGGAAACGCAACTTACATTTGGTTTTCTGTCGTGGGGTTTTGTTATTGTTATTTTTTTAAGAAAACAAATACTGTGCATTTTTAAAAAACAATACCGATTTGTGTATGAAATCACCAGAGGTAAAGGATCGCAGTTTAACTGGTGCTGAATTTTGAAAGCCATTTTCTTGCTAAGCCCTGTACCGATGATAAGTGGAGTGACATAGTCAATAATAATCAAGTTTACAAGAACTGTCAAATGGCGGTTGAGTGGCAGTCATGGCCCGGGGCAGCTGTGAACCAGCCTGGGTCCCCTCTTTTGCCCTGTGTGACCATTAGAGGACATCACCCTCCTTTTCCAGTCACATGAGCTTCTAACTGCCTGCCCATTTCTTCAGAAGAAGATGCATGAAGGCAGAGAAGCAGGCCTGAGAAGAGGTCAAAGTACCCTGTGGCGGCACATGGGCAGAAGGAGGATTGTTGGCCGCGAATGGAAGAGCCCAAAGCGCTTGGGCAGAAAAGCAGCTCAAAGGAGTGTGAAGCTCCTGGTGGCGTGGTGGCATCCAAGCCAAAGAGCAAGGAGGCAGAGGAACCACATGTTGCGGTAAGTTGGGTGAGGTTGGGTTTAGCACCCTCCCGCTCCCTCCTTTTCAACCGCAATGTCAAGGGAGCAACAAACAAAAGGCACTTTTCAGTGCCCCAGTTGAATCACTACAAGGGCAAACCTAATTGCTAGAAGCGGCTGGACAAGGGGACCAATTCTGGGGAACTGGCAGCCATCTTGAGGGAGTGGCACGTTACTGTTAAGGGCTGTTCTTTAACACACACACCTTAAGGGGATACCATGGGTGTGGGAATAGGGAGCACATTTTGAGCAGGGACCATGTAGAGTTGTTCACTCTCTTGCCCCTGGAGGGGACAAATAGGGGACAATAGGAAATGTGATGGTTCTAGGAAAGGGTGAAGGCTCGGGTTGAATGCTCTTTTGAACAGTGGTTGGTGGCTTTTTAAAAATCTATGTAGCATGATGAGAGAGGGGTTGGCTTTTCCCCAGATGCCCAAACGGGGAACTGATAGGCCATAGCACCCTTCCAAATGGTGGCCCTGGCCCAGAATTGATTTGCATCGAAGGCAGACTCTTACTCCAGGGTTGACTCAGCCAAAATAAGTTGGTTGGCTCAGTTGGGCCGGTTGATTTGGGATACCTACCCAATGCCCACACCAAAGCCTACTTACATTTGCAATCAATAAACTTGTGGCCTATTCAAACCCAAGACCCTCGTCCTGTGTCTTTATTTGCCTTATTGGGCCCTGCCAGCTGCAGGCATCCTATTCGTGGGCCTGCAAAAAAGCCTTTGCATGGAGGGGAAAGCATAGCTGCGATGCTCCAGCTTCTCCCTTCTCTAGACTCGTCCAGAGAAATCAGAAACTGCACAGATGGTTTGTTGTCTTTGGAAGAAGCAATCTTGGGAGTGGAAGCACTCTGTATGATCCAGCAAAACCCATCACTTTCTCAAAAAATGAAAACTTGTAGCATGTTGCAGACTGTGTGACCTCTTCCAAGGTCTATCACAAACTTGCCACGACACCGAGTGCGATAATGGCCACACGCCGCGAACCTTTATAGTGTGAGTTGTAACCACCTCATTCCATAGCTCATATATCTTAGTGTATCTTAACAGCACAATATACAGAGTGCTAACCCCTCCACCCGCAATTTCATCTTTATCAAGCTGGCAGCAATAAATGGGCATGACTGGATTTATTTCATGGCAGTGCCAAAGCACTCCGCACAAAATGTGAAACTGCCAAAATATTCCAACCAACACCCTGAGCTTTTGCTTCAATTCAACTACTTCTGAGGCTAGCCATAATGAGCATTTAATGTCCATGATATCTCAACAGAGAACTTCAAAGACACAACGGGAAGTTATTCTGCCTTTTCCGGGAGAACCTCCTTGAAAGAGCTCCTGGTCGGACGAGATAACGGCGCCACTTTGATTTCAAGCCTTTTGTATCACTCACTCTGTTTGTATATTTTAAACTGACACAGCCCCAACCTTTCATATTTCACAGCAAGTCTCGAGATTAACGGAACGTGTGTACCTTTATCGGGAACATGTAACAAGGCAACTTGTTGGCGAAGGAGCTTAACGTTTTGGAAAGTTCCCAAAGATATTTTAACTTTCTTCCCCTTTCTGGAAGTCTGAAGAAAAATTTAAATAGGGTTGAGCCAGCAGTTCTAAACAATCTGTGGATGTCAGAGTTGCCATGAAACATAAAGCCTGCCTGGCTGAGTGCTTAAGTGGTGCACTTTCCAGTACAGGAACCTTGTACTGCTATGGAACATTTTCAAGCCATATTGAGTCTGGGCATGCGGATACTAAATTAGTTTTACATCTGTTGGGGAGGGGGGCACATTCCTACTATTAACTAATCAGATGCAGATGTCCTCAAATGGGCTGGAGGACCAGGCTGCCCATCAACCATGTGCCCCAAGGTTCCCGCCCTTTTGTTATCGACAGCTGTCAATTTCAATTCTACTTTAATTTGACACCAAGTCACCCATTCCACTTCAGTTAGACATAAACCAGGGGGTGGGTTATAAACTGTTGAACATATGAAGCTGCCTTATGCTGGACTCAAGCCAGTGATGTGGCTCCCTCAGCATCCTCTACTCTTATTGACAACATCCCTTCAAAGTCTCAAGTGCCCCTACTATGCAAAACCCTTGCTGGTGATGCAAGAGTCTGAATCTGGGATTCATGAGCTACAGCATGGGGCTATTGGTTTCTGAAATAGTCAACCTATATGTTATTAAACATGGATTCATCATCATTTCTCTATCTAGATCACTCTGATGAATTAGGGTAAGAATGCTAAGAGCATGTTAAGGCTCTTGGGATGTACTATTGCATTTTCTTACATCAACCAACATTACACTTCCTACTCAAAGGGCTTACATAGTATATTAAGACAGGTAAGATTGCCTAATGCAGCCTTTCTCAACCTGTGGGTCCCCAGATGTTGTTGAACTACAACTCCCATCACCCCTAACTAGCAAGGCTCGGGTGATGGGAGTTGTAGTCCAACAACATCTGGGGACCCACAGGTTGAGAACCGCTGGCTGGAAAATAAGGGGCCAAGGTGTACAAAGTGAGTAGGGGATGAAGTGACAACGGAGAAGCTGCCAAGATGGGGCTCAGCTTAATAAATGGCAGACTGTGCTTAGCAAATGGGATGTGAAGAAGAAAAAGGAAAACGGCTTGACAAATAAGAGGCTCAGTCAGGAAGGCTGTTCCAGGGATATAGAACAGAATGGGAGTAGATAAGAAGAGAAGAATGGGAAGGGAAGAGAGGCCTGGCAGATGATGGAGTGCAATCACCATCTCAATAGATAAAAGGCAGAAGCTTTTATCATTATTGAATTACAAATGGAAAAAATCAAAGGAGCTTGCCCTGAATGCACAATGGATGAGCTGAAGTTTCAACCCAGATTTCTTGCAGGCTAGCATTACGACCTGAGGCACAGAATTATACTTCTTCCCAGAATACTGCAAATGGATGCACAGAGGGCATAGAGATGGCTTGGTATGCACCTTGACTCCTGGTGCAAGACAAAAACATCATTGATATCTCAACTTTGGTTGAAGAGTTTGGGCTCTTTGGTTCTCTCTCTCTCTTCCCCCTAACTTACCATGCAAATTCTTCACTTCATTCCCAGTCCTACCCATGGTTCAATGCAACGTCTACATGATTAAAGGCAACATTAAAAATGAATGCGCGCCAAAGAAGAAAGGAAGGGAGGTGGGGTGAGCTCATGTCCAAGACTGGCAGTTTTTGTACCTGCAGTTGTCAGGATTAAACCCTACCCAGGCCTTTAACCTGAGATCTCCTCAGAGGAGGAGCAGGGGGAGAAGGATACCCCAGCAGATCTCTACACTGCCAGTAACCCTGAAGTGACATTAGATTGCAGACATTCCTGTTCCAGAACTAGAGGTCACTGCAGCTGATGCCTCAGTTCCTGTCTGGCTCTTGACTCCACCCCACAAAAGAAGAGAGGATGGCAAGCCAGGCAGGAGAAGCCCCACATGAGGCTACTTTGGAGAATGGGGGAGCACATGGAAGACTTGCCCAGAACGAGGCCTGGCTAAGAGCCAGGAAGGGGCAGAACCTCCAGTTCCTCTATATAAACTCCAAGTCTGAGCTGTTTCATTGCTGAAGCAACGGCTGCCTTTGAAACTTCAGCCTTCTTGACTTGAGGAAATGAACAAAATTGGGCACAACTTCCTCTTCTTAAAAATAAATATTTGGCAGCTGATGATACTTTAAACAAAACACACCTACCCTTCCATTTCCCACAGTCTATTGGAATTGAGAATAAAATAAACTCTTACCAAGTCCTTCCGGCCAAGCGGTGTCCTGGTATTGTCATGCACCCTCTATTTTCAGGGGAATGCATAACCCTGCTCTTCTTAGTATTCTAGCACAGGCGCTCAAGTTGTGGAAGGGGAAACCCTGCCCAGACCCCTACCAAAGGATTCAGCAAAGTGCAGCAAGAGTCTTCCCTATGAGTCGTATTCATGAAAGTACCAAGTAGTTAAGAATACAGCTTCTTCTGTCTTCTGAAAGCCGACTGAAATCACAGTCCCTTGGGTGGATGAATTAATGCGGTTTCTATGATCCTTCTAGCGCAAAACATTTTTTATTTAAATGCTAGCTTGAAAACTCTCAAACATGCAAGGCAATGACAAATCAAAAGTGTTCCTTTTGAAAGAAAGTTTCCCCAGGCTGATTGGCACTCAGTTGTTTTCGCCCTGTTTTCCTGTTCAGCTTAAATAAGAATTATTATGTTCATACATTTAATCCCCATTGGGACACCCCAAAGGAGCTAACCTCAATTTACATGCACCGAGAAAAGGAGGCTTTAGTATATAGTGTTTTATACATTGTATAGTGTTGAAATGCTGTCATTCCACCTGACCATGATAGGGACCTCTTTTTCACTTGAGTAACCGGGAACTCCCCCCCCCCCTGAAATCACATTAAAAAGTAAAGGTACCCCTGCCCATATGGGCCAGTCTTGACAGACTCTAGGGTTGTGTGCCCATCTCACTCAAAGAGGCCGGGGGCCAGCGCTGTCCGAAGACACTTCCGGGTCACGTGGCCAGCGTGACAACGCTGCTCTGGCGAGCCAGAGCCGCACACAGAAACGCCGTTTACCTTCCAGCTAGTAAGCGGTCCCTATTTATCTACTCGCATCCGAGAGTGCTTTCGAACTGCTAGGTTGGCAGACACTGGGACCGAACAACGGGAGCGCACCCCGCCGCGGTGATTCGAACCGCCGACCTTTCAATCGGCAAGCCCTAGGTGCTGAGGCTTTAACCCACATCGCCACGCGCGTCCCTGAAATCACATTAAATCACATGGATACAAGGTGAACATGTTTGTTGCTTCACAGGATCATGTCATCCAACCCTCAACCAGTCTAAGAGTAGCACACCCAGCATGCAAAGAATTACTTCCCTAGCATCAACTTCTGTGCCAGTAGATTGAGTAGACTGATCCCTGTGTAAGGGTACCATACTAACTGCAACAACAAAAATGGCAGCATACAGTCAGAGTCAGAAGTTGAAACCTGTGATCCCCTTGGAGGAACAGCAGCAGGTTTCACTAGAAGCACTCCAAACAGCCAGGGACCCAGAAGAGCCAAAGGGTTCCAGTCATCCCTGCTCAGAACTGGGGAGAGGGACCATCCCATCTCCTCCACGGCCACAGGAGCTGAACAGATGACAACCTACCTTAGTTAAGCTGCGACTAGCAGCAGGGCCCGACCCACTAGTTGAAGATCAACAATCTTCATAGGCTCAAACATTCCACAAAGACAGGATTAAAACACAAGGGCTATGTAGGATCAGACTGAAGGAAGCTGGCTTAGCTGTCCTTACATGATCAACTAACCTTACATGATCAACCTTACATGATACAACTATCTCGCTGACTGTAAGGGAGGCATTTTTTTTGCTTCCAGTGATGTAAAATCTGTCAATGAACACTGAACTAAAATGGAGTTAAAATTATGCATTCAGGCTTTGTTTCCTTTTCTTAAAATGTTGTTTTCTGTTTACATGCCTATGGCACTTTCCTTTGTTTTATTTTATCAGAGTCCTAAACTCAAAATGCTGCTTTACAAGAGCCTGCATTGAAAAAAGGCCTATTATTGTTTGAATTTGGGAGTTGTGACAGATCATGGCACAAGCAATAAAATTTAACAGAAGATGGCCAAGAATAAGGGCCAGTCTACACACTATAGCCTGATTTGACAGCAGACAGAGGCAGAGTGACACACTTATACATTTCCCTCCATACTGTTTCCCCAACTTAAATATCCAATTCACAAGGTCAATTTAGGGGAAATGGTGCTGCGGTAAAAGGGTTAACTGCCTCAAGCTCCGCTCCAATTTACACCTTCCTCTCTGTGGCTGCTTTTAAGTAAAAAAATAAATAAAACAGAGAGAACTGGCTGTGCATTTTCCATGCAACATGTATTTGTTAAGGGTGAGTTCATACTGAAAGAAGGGAATATAGCAAAGTGTCAAATCATCAAAGCCTTGGGACTGTGGAAAAACGTGGTGGCTCAAAGTGGACCAAGTGCCTAACAGCAGCAGGAATAACAACAACACCCACATATATGCACAGAACAAAGAGGGAGACAGAGTTTTAAAAATCACATCAAATAAAGGGGAAACAGCACAACAACAAAAATTATAAAACACTGCACTTGGATAAATGATATTGTGTGCAAATAAAATCTGAATTCTATTACCTGTATGGATTTTACAAATTATTCCAAATATTTTTCCCCAGTGATGGCAATAATGCAGGCTACTGAAGTCTTATATCTAGCCACTAGAAATCTCATTCAACCAACCTTGAGATTTCAGCAGCACACATTCAAAACTATCTTCTCAGTCATAAGGGCTAGAAACATGCATGCAAAAGGAAAGGAAAGCTGAGATTATTAGGAAGCTGGATTCTGTGCTTTTTCTGGCAGAATTAAATTCTATCTTCCTGTGGAATCATGGCATATGTACAAAGTCCCATCTCAGAGTTGTTCTGTCTTTTTGAAAAATCCATCTATACAACTGCTTTACAACCATCTCCAAAGCATGCATATTATTGAAACATTTTTGAATGCAACTTCCACAAATGGTCCCAGGTTAAATTGCCAGGTGGGACTGAGAACAATCCTAACCTGAAGTCATGAAGTCTGTGTAGTCACATGGAAGATGGTGCAAAGCTTGTTTTCTCCTGCTCTGGAGGGTAGGCCTCGAACCAATGACTTCAAGTTACAATAAAGGAGATTCCGACTAAACATCAGGAAGAATTTTATGATAGTGAGAGCTGTTCAATGGTGGAACGGACTCCCTAGGACGCTGTGGACTCTCCTTCCTTGGGAGATTTTAAAAGTGAAGTTTGATGGCCATCTACTATGGATACTTTAGTGGAGATTCTTGCACGGCAAGAGGCTGGACTAGTCTGTGTGTAGATAGATCAATGATCCAGTTCGATATGACAGCTTCCTATGTCCCGACGTTTAAAGAAAAACAAGAAAAATGTACTGGCAGCACAATGTCCTGGAAGTTGGGTTCATTTTTCAGGGCGCTGTGTGGAAAAACATGGTCATGGCAGGCATGGGCGTAGCCAGGATTTTTGTTGGGAGGGGAACAGAACCTCAGTTTGCTATGGATTTCTATTGATTTTTATTGATTTAGGGGGGCAGCTGATCCTCCCTGCCCCCATGCCTACACCCATGATTGCAGGCAGCAAGGCAATCAAGGCCAGCCCTACACCCCATGCACCCTGGAGGGAACAGCCAAACATTACCACAAAGGCGATCAAATCAAATCAAATCAAATTTATTAAACGGTCACAGACCAGACCGGTTACCACAAAGGGCCCCCACTGGAAAGCAGTTTGCAGAGGGATCCCTCAACCACGGAGCAGACCCTGTTGCCTGCTAATAAGTCAGAAATTACTGAATGGCGAGAAAGGGGTTGAAAAGAAAGCAGATGGTACTTTGAATCTGGGCAAGCACAGAGTTTGCAGTTGCAACTATAGTTGGGCAGGAGGCAGCCTAAAGGGCTGCAGGAATCTACGCGGTAATCTGGTGTAGAATCAGCAGTTTTGCTGGCAGCTGAAGGCTTCCTATTTGCCTCCATGGTGCTCTGTTTGCATCTTTCTTAATAGAAAACAAATAGTATGAAAGCGCTGTGAACTCTCCCATGCTCTCTCACTCAAAGGAAACGAAAGCCTCCAGCCCTACCCCTAGACTTTCCATTACTCAGGGGAGTGACTAATCCATCCTCTCCATCTGCAACGAGTCTGAAGATCATGGATCAGTAGCTAATACTGCTAAGAGCGTCATTAACTTCCAAGTGGTTTTCCGCAGGCAAATCCATGGATTTCTGGTATTATTCAGCATCCTGATCCACATTAGGGCACAGCAGAAACCTAAGAGCTTGTTGACTCCTTTATAGCAGAGAGATTAACCCATTTATTGGGGGACCCAATTTTTTGGGCAATTGGTTTTTTGTTGGTTATGAGCACTGGCAAAGGGTGATAAACTAGGCTTTTGGAAGTAGCAGCCTGGTACTATCTAACAATGGGAACTAAATTTACAAGCACTTATACTTATACAAACATATCAATGCATCTAATGTATGTACGGGGTCAGGTCCCCCCCCCCTTCTCATAATACTAGAACAGGGGGAAATCCAATGGAACAGAATGTTGGAAGATTCAGGACAGCAGAATAAAGCACTTCCAGTGCACAGCCCAACAAGGGAAGTCACTATCACATGATGTCATGACGTCCCTGCAACTTGGATGGCTTCAGGAGAATAGAAAACTTCATGGAGGATGAAGCTATCAATGACAGCCATGACAGCTAGGTTCTACCACCACCAATATGCCTCAATACCAGTTGCCGGGAATCACAAGTTGAGTACTGGTGCGCTCCGATACTGTCTATGGGCTTTCCATAGGCATCTGGTTGGCTCCTGTGAAAACAGGATGCTGGACTATGTTGGGCCCTCGACCTGATCCAAGAAAGTTCTTCTTATGTTAGCTCAGTGCAGCAAATCTAGGTTTGTCTGCTAGCTTTGCCCTTTCAACCAAGTCTTCATTTGGATCACTGTGACTTGCTGTAACCTGTGGCTGCTTTCGGAAAGGGCTAAGGAACTTCCACTAGAGCTGCAGCCAAACTGTTGGCAAGGGCTGGTTACAGAGTGCACATGTCAACAGCTCTACTGTCTACTGGTCTGTTTTCAGACACAATGCAAAGTGCTGGTTATGACCTATAAAGCCCTATATGGCTTAAGACTCCAGCCAGATGGGTGGGGTATAAATAATAAAATTATTAATATTATTATTATCTGAAGGACCGTATTTTCCCATACCAACCTGCCTGGACTCTGAGATCTTTGGGGGAAGCACTTTTCTCTATCCAGCCACCCATGCAGGCATGTTTGTTGGGACAGGGTAGAGGGCCTTTTTGGTTATTTTAACTAATATATGCATTTCCATGCACTTAGTAAATGCACTTTTGCACATGTTTATTGGCTGGAGAAGTGCACTGCAAAATTCCAAGAAGTGTGGGTTCGCAAGCGTGTTTCTGTATTTCCCGGTTGATATAATCTCTCGTCCCTACACACGTGACACCCCACCAGATAAATTACATGATTTTCATCTGCAGGGCTAAAAAAGCATTGAAACAAAAAAAACAACAAAGCAAAACAGAGAGAAAACGGAAGAAAATCTTATTAACTAAGAACAAATTAGCGTGACAGACCAAGTTTAATTCAAGCATTGTTTTCCGCCTTTCAAAGGTGTTTTTTTTTAAAAAAAAGCAAAATTTAATTTCATTTCCCATTTAACATGCTCTGCAACATGTCATACAAAACAAATAAGCAGAAAAGCTTGGAAATTTTTTAATCAACTCCCTGCTTCTGAACTTCTGATTTCACTGCATGTAATCTGCAGAGACCACTTTTAACTCGCGGTGATGCAACAACGGAGAACACAGAATTTCTGTAAGCTGAGAAAATCAAATTTACCGAACAGTTGCTGCACAATTTGTGTGTGTGTGTGTGTGTGTGTGTGTCTTACACAGGTTTTGATGGCAGAAACTCTCATTGCTTTTACAAGAATTTGTATTAGGTTGAAATTGCCTGAACATATGCTATAAATCATAGACAATATTTAAAACGACATAGATTTCCGGGGACGGAGAGAAGGGGGAGAGTACAATGTAAAAGAGGAAGTGCAAACATGACCACAGATCTAATTTTGCTCTACCAGACAAGATATCATAAACTGTCAAAGGCTTCTTTTTTTACCACCCATCAAGGCCAGATTTGTTCCTATAAAAGGGTCATTATTTCCATTGCTTAAAGCTTCACTCCCACTTACAGTTGATAAACCAAGACAGTATCTATTTTCTTGCTACATAAGAATCTTCCTATTTATACTGTTATCTCTTAACATCATCATTCAACATTTAGCCTTCTTCTTTGGATGAGTGTGTGAGAATTAAATAATAATAATAATAATGATCCAAAGAGACCTGAAAGATTATGAGGAAGGCAGAATACAGTGGTACCTCGGGTTACATACGCTTCAAGTTACATACGCTTCAGGTTACAGACTCCGCTAACCCAGAAATAGTGCTCCAGGTTAAGAACTTTGCTTCAGGTTGAGAACAGAAATCGGGCTCTGGTGGCGCGGCGGCAGCGGGAGGCCCCATTAGCTAAAGTGGTGCTTCAGGTTAAGAACAGTTTCAGGTTAAGTACAGACCTCCGGAACGAATTAAGTACTTAACCCGAGGTACCACTGTATATAGTTTGGTGTGGGAGGGGGTGAATAAAGCATTTCATGCCAAAAAATCAGTATCTTTTGATTCACAGACTGATACCAGCAAAGCTGATACAGATTGTATCTGGTTTTCCATTAGGGGGGCAGGTTCCTCTAACAGATCCTATTTCGGGACTAAACAGAAACACTGGAAATGAGGGGGAAAAGCAAGTTTCCAAACACGGGGCCACAGACAATAGAGGAACACACAAGAAAAAGATCCAAAAAACCAATTGGTAGTATACCTATCTAACAGAAGCTCCATTAAGTGCAAACTTAAAGAGTATTAGAAAAAAGACCATCCATCATTTGTGCCAATAATAATAATGATAATAATAATTTTTAGCCCATGCATCTGACTGTGTTACTCATGAGTAGGCAAACTAAGCCCCGGGGGCCGGATGAGGCCCAATCACCTTCTAAATCCGGCCCGCGGACGGTCCAGGAATCAGCGTGTTTTTACATGAGTAGAATGTGTCCTTTTATTTTAAATGCATCTCTGGGTTATTTGTGGGGCATAGGAATTGGTTCACCCCCCAAAAACAAATATTGTCTGGCCCCCCACAAGGTCTGAGGGACAGTGGACTGGCCCCCTGCTGAAAAAGTTTGCTGACCCCTGGCTGTTACCCCAGCCACCCTGGCTGCCTATACACAATTCATATAACTCTATCGCTGAATTACAATTTCTGCTTAAAGGTAAAGGTAAAGGTACCCCTGCCAGTACGGGCCAGCCGTGTCCGACTCTGGGGTTGCGCGCCCATCTCGCTTAAGAGGCCGGGGGCCAGCGCTGTCCGAAGACACTTCCGGGTCACGTGGCCAGCGTGGCAAGCTGCATCTGGCGAGCCAGCACAGCACACGGAAACACCGTTTACCTTCCTGCTAGTAAGCGGTCCCTATTTATCTACTTGCACCCGGGGGTGGTTTCGAACTGCTAGGTTGGCAGGCACTGGGACCGAGCAACGGGAACGCACCCCGCCGCGGGGATTCAAACCACCGACCTGAAGATCGGCAAGTCCTAGGCGCTGAGGTTTTACCCACAGCGCCAACCGCGTCCCCTACAATCTCTGCTTACAAAGAGAAAAATTGCAGCTTCTTTTTTAAAAGGGGAAAGTGTGCCAACTCCAAAACAGACCTGTGTTATTTGGACCTAAATCCACATGTGATTCATTTGCAACACTCCCCCATTCGCAAGATTCAGGACTTTGAGCGCCTGGTCAAAATGTAACAAAATCCAAGATTACTGTATGAACCTCATGACTGAACAGAGATTTCAAGTTCAACATACTTTTCCATTTTGCCACACTGGTTCGCTGTTGCACCACTACAACCACCATGTTTTGAATGGGATGATGTGTTGAGGAGAAAGGACCATCTTGCAACTCTTTCCAAGTTGTTGTTGTTGTTTTAAAAAACAACATTCAGTAATACTCCTTGGAGGGGGAAATACAGCAATTCACATTTCTAACATCCACCAATTAATTTATTATTATTATCCGTAGCAGTAGTATCATCATAATCTTCTTCATCATCATCTAACAAGTATGTCCATAGTTTTATACAAATAAGAGGAATGATATGTCCCCACTCCAAGTGGACTACAATCTAAAGTAGATGGATAGGACAGAGTAAAGGAAATTAGAACAGAGGAATGAAAACAAGGGGAGAATATGTGATTATTTCAACTGCACTAAACTGCTCTGGTTCACCAGAAGCGGCTTAGTCATGCTGGCCGCATAACCCGGAAAGCTGTACACCGGCTTCCTCGGCCAATAAACGAGATGAGCGCCGCAACCCTAGGGTCGGTCACAACTGGACCTAATGGTCAGGGATCCTTTTACCTTTACCTTTACTAATGAACCTTTAGTTTAGTTGCTTCTCTAACCTGGTGCCCTCCAGGCAATATAGCAGGCTGTTCTTATCTCCCATCAACAACAGTCAGCATGGCCAAAGTCAAAAACCTCTAGAGGACACCAGATTGGGGAAGACTGCAATAGGATATTAAGGGCAAATGGGATGACCCAAAAGTCACCTACAGATTGCAGACCTCCCCAATCAACTTTGTCCAAAGAGAAAATTGCTAATTAATATATGCAGAAACTCTTCCAGGCGGGACAAGGTATTCCAGAACTGGAGAACTACACTAAAGACTCTCAAATATAATGAATAGAAATACTAGTACTGAATGAATCAACCCTTAGGAATTATAATGAGACGCTTTCCTCCTGACTCCAGGCAGCAAGAACTAAATAATTCTACCACTATTAGAACAATGAAAAAAAATTCTATAATTTGATTTATAGAAGCAAAGTTGTATACCAAGTAGGTGATTAGTCTGCAGTATTGACTTGCCATTTAATTAAAAAGCAATCCTGAGCTGTTTGATCCCCCCCCCCCTCCTCTGAAAGGACAAGCAAAGGTCTAACTATTCAGAGTTTCTTTCTAACTATTGGTGCGGTTGTCTTTATGGGGTCCCTCATGGCTCATTCTTCTCAGCAAAAAGAGTAAGCCTGGAAAAGTCTTCAGTATGGAGACCTGGAACAGTGAAAGGAAATTTGCTATTTGCCTCACTTGACATGCAGCTCAGTTTTTCCTAGCCAGATATAAGACTGAAAAGAATATTCATGTGTCAGGGGTGGAGGAAAAATAAATGTTTAAGCAAAGAGCTTTCCATTTATTCCACAGCAGAACTTAAGTCATACAAGTAAGATACATTTGTGGCCAGAGAAAAACTATGCAGATCCACTATCAAAATCTGACTGGCTATACCCTATGATCCTATCGGTATCCTATTACGAAGTTGACGCCTTATTGCAACACTTGCCAGGCTCTGATCCATTTGTTTGAAAGTTCTTTCTTTCACAGATGTGCAAAAAAACCCCATTTTGAACTCTTACTCAATGAATACTCAGTCCCTCTGCCAAAGGGCCTCCTGACCCCTGGCAGTGCCTGAGGAGAGTCAAAGGAGGTGGCACTGTTACATCCAGAAAGTTTCCTGGCATTGTGGATGTCAAGTGGAACTCTCTTGGTCACTGGGGACTTCCATTATGATGAGATGAAAGTCAAGCTCAAAATCTCAGGAGGCACAGGATCTCAAAGCCTGTCAAGATTTGAGGATGAAATTTGGGAGAGGCCTATATAAACCCTCATCTCTTGTGTTACACCAGGCTATAGTTGGTCACACGATTGGGGACCAAGCAATATTCTTTTCACCATATCGTCCAGATTGGCCAAGGATGTGCATTTTTTCTTCTTTGTTGAGAAGAAACAAAGGGCAGGGAGAGCCAACCAGGTATTCTACAGATGCTGTTGGACTACAACTCCCAGTATCCCTTAAAAAAACACCTCACAGTGATGAGGGTTGTCTTCCCAGGGCTGAGAAGGCACAATAAGCAACAGCAGGTTGGGGACCGCCCAACAGACTTTGAGCATCTGCTAGAAATGGGACCTGCTGTTAGCTAAATTGCATGCCCAAACATAGGGTTTCGCCACTGGAAGTCTGAGTAGACCAGCTGAGTGGAACTGGGTGGGATGGGGAAAGGAATCAATGAGGTATTTTCTCTTTTTAATTTGAGAAGGAGGGATAGAACAGAGCAGCCCAAGTTAATCTGATAACATCTCAGTTCCCAAACTTTGAGTTCTACAGTTGAAGCCTTCAGCTCCTTCCCCATGAAAGGATGTCTTCCTTATCCTGGGACTCAATCTGGGCAAACTGCTTGCTTTTTAATGAATTTGTACCAAATGTTAATGTGTCTCAGTAACACTCCGTATGAATTGACAACAGAAAGTTTTGATTTTAAAAATATGCAGGGTACTTCACCCTCAATAATATCAAATATCTTTCCAAAGGACAGCAGAAATATTTAAAGCAACATCTGGCTGTAGAAGGAAGTCAGGATCACTAAAAGAAAAGTGTAAGTGTGTGTGTTGTTGTTGTTGTGACTGTGATTTAGGAAGCTCTCATTAGGATGAAAAATCAGCCTATCCTTTTGGTTAGTTACAGGCTTGCTGTTGATGGAGAAAAATTAGCACTAACGAAGACAGACCTAGGATAAATGCACATTAATAGTGTTCACCAAAGACCACTTCATTACTGCATGGCCAAAGGTCAAAAAATAAATAATGGTTCAGAGGAAAAGTCTCATTTGGAAGACTAGTGAGACCAAACATAGCACTATGCAATTCATGGAGCATATATTTGGCTACCTCATCTATTTAAGGGATGCCACAAAAAATGGAATCAATTTCAAACTTACTACATAAATAAGTCCAAACCTTTGCTTGCTTTACTTAGAAGGAAGTGGGACTTCTATTACATTTACTCCCAAGTCAATAGGCATAGGGATTGCAACTTTAATGTGATTGGTTTTTTTATTATTATAAAAAAATAACTTTTGGTATTTAAAGCCCGATGCAGTTTCATTTACAATGAAAGATTCTGATTAAATTCAGACTGTCAGGCTTACTAATGTCATATGTTCTGGAAATGGTATGCTATATTTTAAGAAATCAGGTCAGGAGTCTGCACAATTTGCCTGCTCAGAAACAGGCAAACTCTTAAGTGCACCTGTTATGTTCGCTTTGCCAACACTGCAGTATGGGGTTTATATATAAGAATTGAGCTAGAATCCAATTATTTACAGTGAAAGCACCAGATCATACTATCTGAAAAACAGTAGGGATACTCAAGTGATCTTCTTCACTACCATCTCTGAAATACTCATATTTCTGTTTTAATGCTTGTTCATTGGAGTTGCCAGGAGTGGGTGGACTACAGTTCCCCATCCCTGATTATTGGCCATGATGGTTGGAGTTGATGGGGTTGCAATCCAGTAACATCTGGAGGCACTACACTGGCTACTCCTAAATCAGGAGTGATGAACTGGATCCAAATGGCACCACCTCCCGATCAGACCTGTTTGAAATCCATTTGCAAATGCAGTTTGGATATGATCTCTATGCAAACAGTCATGTTTCCTTCAAGCTTTCTGTAAAGGAAAAATGTCTGTTTGCAGGCATGGTCTGAATCCAGCCCCGTCTGCAAATGGACAAAGCAGGGCATGCAATGAACCCCTTTGTAGGCGCACAGTCAGTACCAATAAGCTGATCAAACTCTCAGGCAGAGAGGTTCCCCACCCGCACCCCTAGGTCTTTCCAAGTATCTCATTTTGCATTTTAAGCATCTCTTAAACAACCCCTCAAATCAGGAATCATCCTCTAGCAGCAGGAATCTTTCTTCTGAACTTTTAATCAAGGGACCAGTCTATTTACAGCACAGTTTCAGCCTGTGGTATTTGGACCGTCAATGATGACTAAATAACAAAACCAGCAAGAGCCTTTCGGAGCACACAGTATTTGAGCTGGCTCAAATATATCAGTAAATACTCAAATAAACTGACAACGGAAGAGCATTCAGGGTCACAGATCTGTTTCTTCATTCACAAAGCACAACGCTACTGACATAATCTTCGTCGCAGTGCTTTTGTAGGAATAGAAGAGGGCCAACAGAAATTATTTATGTTTCTGTTGAAGCTGCAGTCAGATCCACAGTTACCAGGGAGCAAGTCCCACTGAATTAAGTAGGGCTTACTTCTGAGTAGACATGCACAGGCTTGCACTATGAAGACCATAAGCTAAAAGGAGAGAGGGAGGAGGTAGAGGCTTGTTTACAAGATCAGTACAGACCCACTGCGGATAAGAAAATGTTCTAACAGTGGACATCCTGTGATGAAAAGAGATTAAAGGAAGGGGGGGAAATAATAAGAGAGCATTTATAATTCATGGTCAGCCGGCATTGCAACACCACTCATGGAAACTAGAAAAGAGGCACTTCCTGTATTTCACTGGGATTTAAAATATCTATTGGCAGCCTTTTAAAACAAACACTCCTGGACAGTAGACCTCTGAAGGGAAATTCTGAGTCCCTTCCAAGACAATGTTCAGAGAGCCTCCAACATTTAAGATTGATCTTCCATGAGAGCCTTTCTAGCATATTAGCAATATTACAGCAAACCATTTCTATTACACAAAGTGGTTTCTCTCCTTGCTCGATGCCAGAAAATGGGCCATTAGAGTGTCCCAAAGATCTGCAAGGATAGTTATACCTACTATGTGATTCATCGTGGGAGAGCTGGAAGCAGTTTGGTTTGGTCTGGCATAAACAGGTTTTGGGATGTCGATATTGCTTTGAGACTAGTATAGCCTGCTCGAATGATTGCTTCCACAACCTTGCAATACCTGCTCAACCTGTGCATTTGAAAGGAGGGAGAGAGAGTCAGAGACTCTCTAGGTCTCCAGTTCTTGCTTTCCGCCCCAAACCTCTCAGATGTGAGTTTCCATTGCTTGCATAATATGCAACAACCCATGTAGCTTTAATTTCATTTCTGTGTTCATTTCCATGATCTGAACTTTGACTTAATCAAAGTATTTTATTATCATGCACCTCTTATTACAGCACTTCAGCCTCTTCTCATTAAATGCAATTTCTGCAACTCAGGAGCTTCATTTCCTCTTTTGTCCCTGGATAAAAAAAAATGCAATAAAGAGCTCCTTCTAATAAAGTTAATCTATACAAGTTAGTTTCATGCCAAATTTTCGAAAAAGTGCTTGGCTTATGCCTGACAGTCATGCACTTTATCACAGGTTAAACCTTTTCACAACTGCGTGATCATCACTCACCAATCCCAGGAAATATGGATTTTTCTTTGCAGTGGCTGGCTTCAGGTGTCATGGTAGACTATGGCTTATCATAATGGAAAAAGCTTCTGTTTCCATATTTGATTAACCACAGCTTGACGTTTTGCTCAAACCTGTCAAACTGTGATTAATCTTAAATAATGCTACTGTTTGACAGTTTACTGTTTGAGCCCAACACTAAACTGGATAATTAAAATAAAAGTGAGAGCTGATCACCTTCTCAGAGGGATAAGAGGGAAGGGGAGAGTGTGCCTGAGCTATGGGTTTATTATGTCTTCCTAAAACAGCCAAGCCCTTTTAGACGAAGAAAACCAGTTCGATTTTTAAGCACCATTCCACATTATCTTTTTCATCGTAACTCAATTTTCAGAGATATGCTTTCTCACCTGCCCAGAATCTTTTATGTATCAAGAACTGTGATGAACATAGAATCCGTTTGTTTAAAAGATTAGCAAAACTAGACACTTCTTAACAACCTGCTATCTCTGTTCTGTTTGTGCCAAGACCTAGGCCTCTCTCACCTGCAAAGATTCTACTGCAAAGATCCCTGGTTGTTCTTGACCTTTGTGGTTTGGTGTTTTCATGAGAATTGCTTAAGTGGCGTTAGAATTTGGAGACTCTTTCAACCTTACTTAGTTACCAATAGAAAAGTATTTACCGTATTTTTTGCTCTATAAGATTCACTTTTTCCCTCCTAAAAAGCAAGGGGAAATGTGTATGCATCTTATGGAGCGAATGCAGGCTGCACAGCTATCCCAGAAGCCAGAACAGCAAGAGGGATTGCTGCTTTCACTGCGCAGCGATCCCTCTTGCTGTTCTGGCTTCTGAGATTCTGGCTTCTGAGATTCTGATTTTCTTGTTTTCCTCCACCAAAAACTAGGTGCGTCTTGTGGTCTGGTGCGTCTTATAGAGTGACAAATACGGTATTATGTTTTCTTCCTAACCGCCCCCCCCCGGTTATTTTTTGCCATTGGTCACATATGTAAGTATTTGACAATATGTAAAACAGACAGATGATCCAACCACAGATCTTCAACCTTTCATCTAGTTTGGTCCTGTATCACTTGATTCTGTCTTTCTGCAGGATGCTCCTCCCTCACCCTCACTTATTCCTGCCGACAACCATCAGGTACCACCATCTGCTGCCAGCTGTCACCTGAATTCCTGCCCAGGCAAGCCTTGGTGGACCAAATCCAGAACCCACAGCCAAAACAAGACACTAACAGTGCAATCTTATGTTTGGTTATTCAAAAGTAAGTCCCGTGCTGCGGCCAACGAAACCTGCTTCCTAGCAAATGTATACAGGATAGCAGTCAAAGCAATTTTTATTCATCTTGGCCTTAGGAGAGAACTGGGAATTCAGGATCCAAGAGCCAAACTGTAGATGCCCAAATTATCTTACCATGCCTTAAGAAGGGACTCCTACAGTATACCAATGTCTGAATTAAAACCAGCCGTTTCCCCCCCAAGTAAGCCTTAGCTCCACTGTTATTTTCAAACGCAGATTCAAGAACATGAGTTTGACAGACTAGAAGCGCATTGGTGCTTATAGCGATACAAAATGGCAGCCTGTTCCACAGCTGACGCAAGGGGTACACAAGACAACTTCAAGACAGCATTCAAAACGGTGAAAACATCCAGTTTCACTTAGGGAAAGTTGGAAACCTAACACTACAGAAAGCACCGGACAGGAAAACTAGTGGCTTCTATGCTAAAATTGTGAAAATATGTTCTGCGGCATTTAAATTTTATGTATCTATATGTCAGAGAACATAAAAATGCAACTGAGATGGAGCCACAACTGTTCGTTCCAGATGATCCAATTAAAAATGAAGTGGCTTTACTGTACTCAGAATCTGCTCAGAATATTAGCCAACGATTTGTGATTAGCTTCCATATGCTGAAAAGCTCGTTTTGACAGAAATCCCAAGTGGCTAGTAGGACAGAAGTGGCTGCCCAAAGTGTCAGGATTACATATTAAAAACAGCCAGAAATCTAACCAGCCACTGTGCCTCCCCCCCCCCATTCATCTTTCCAAAAGTTGCAGGAGTTATTGAGGTGGTGTGATGGGACACCGTGAAGTGCCAGAGCGCACAGAAATGCCGTTTACCTTCCCCCCGCAGTGGCACCTATTTATCTACTTGCGCTGGTACCCTTTCGAAGGTTGGCAGGAAACTGGGACAGAGCAATGGGAGCTCACCCTGTTGCGCGGATTCGAACCGCTGACTTCTGATCAACAAACCCAAGATGCTCATTGGTTCAGACCACAGCGCCACCCACTCCCTCATATTGCTAATGGTCAAGGGTGATGGTAGTTGTGGTCCAACAACATCTGGAGAGCCATAGGTTCTCTGGCGTTGGCCTATAAAGGATGCAGGCTATTCTTGTTCCTGTTTGCAAAATGCTATGCAGACATTAGAAGAATGTCTTCTTTCTATATCTCCACCTGATCATAAACTAGGTCAGTACAGAAGTACAGTCTATTTGGGTATCTGAATTTAAAGGCTTGCTAACAAATGGCCTGATTGTATCTTGAACTTGGCAGAGGAGGTTATTTCATGCTGACGAGCCTCCATAAAAGGAAATATACGGTAATGCTGTTGTTTGGGCGACAACAGTACAGATCTTGTTTATGAGACTGTAATCACTGTGTCTCTATTGGAACTCCAAAATTGAACACAGGCTTTTCTATATCATTTTTTGGGGGGCCGCTGTCAAGGACACGCATTGTTATAAAGTTGACTGCAGAGAGGCCTTTCTTGGGAAAAACAATGGGAGGAAAGAAAACCCAAAATGATTGTTGCAGGCACTTAATTTCCAAGCAACTGCCAAAAGAAAACCATAGACCTCTTTCGTAGAACAAATCTCTACTGCATACAGGCTTAACTCATCATGTGAGTAAGAGATGAGGGAAAAGACCATCTGGTGCCTATTCCCCACCAGGGGACCAAAAGCTTCTGGAACATTCTACGCCACCAATGCACACATACACGAACTAGAATAGCAGCAACCTTTGGTGATCAGAAGGCCAGCAACAACTTGGAGACAAGCTACCTTCTCCTTCCAGGAATAACTGTTTCTGAAATGATGAAGGACAAGATGGTCAGCCAGGTGAAAAAAAGGTGATGGGAGGTTAGCACCCCATCCCTCCAAACAGCAGCTGCAACTTGCTCCCATCCCATATTTACTGAGGGCAATAGCTCTTTTGGACAAGTTCACCAAATTTTGAAGAAAAGTCTCTCTCCTTCTTTGTTTTATAAAAACAAACACACACACACACACACACACACACACACACACACACAAAATCCTGCAATAAAAATAGAACGAGAACACAGCCATGATAATAAATTGTGCATAAGTGTGGTATATACTACCACAGATGCAAATAAGATTGAGGCCTATTACTGCACTTCTAGCAAAACTCAATAGTGTTGTTATAAATCAGAGAGAGAGAGAGAGAGAGAGAGAGAGAGAGAGAATCATCAGGGCATTCACTTTATACCAATTTTCCTTTAGAGTGGGAGCTAAAGTAAGGGAACATCAAAGAACTTCATCATGGAAGGTATTTCTTGGATCCTCAATCATCACAACTTGCAAATCCTCCCTGCATTTGTAGTTCAGCAGCTCTGTATCAAATATTGTTCCCTTTCTAATAGAAAGCTTCCAATATTTGTGTAAACTGACTTTGAAACAAAGTAGGCGTTAAAACCAAATCTCAAAGCATCAAAAGAAAAGAAGGAAACCTGACGGCAATAAACCATATTAGTCATCTGAGAATATCCTTTGTCCTAAATCTGGGCCCTGGCATCCTCAGGCAGTTGTCAGCTGGTCCCTACTGCTGGCGTTTACCATGGGCACTCCTTTAAAATGATTTTTCTTCAGGCCAAATACTTTGGACAGCATTGGACTGCCTACCTGCAATTTTAATGCCCGGGGTGGCACAGCTGTGGCAGAACACCAGTCGTTACAACCATAAACGCTCTTTTATTCCAACCCAGTCATACCCTTAGAATGTCATCTAGTAAATACTAAGAGGGCCTGGTCTTTAAAGTCATAGGACAGATCATTCCTTTCCTGGTCCCTAAAAGCTATTCTTGGGGAGGGTGCTGAGCCACAAGGGATCTTGAGTCAGTCTTATGGGCTCCTTTCCAATCTGCTGCTTCCAGATGCTCTGTTACTATTTCTGCAGTCGGCATATATCCCCATCAGAAGGGATCTTTATATAGCCTTCAGAACAGTGTCCTTGATGAGTGAAAAAGGTGCATTGGCCACTTTTTCCAGAGGCTTGGGAAATTAGGTTCCAGAATTGCTTTGCTTCAGAACTGTGTTTTGGTTCAGAGTATTGCTTCCCATAGGCGACGGCTGTGCCAATATTGCCAATTTAGGTACCGTATTTTTCGCTCTATAGGACGCACTTTTTCCCCTCCAAAAATTAAGGGGAAATGTGTGTGCGTCCTGTGGAGCGAATGCAGGCTCCTTGGCTTCAGCGATAGCAACGCGAAGCCTCTGAAGCGCAGAGGGAGTCAATTAAGGGCTACACCTCCCTCCATGAGGAGCAGTTCTCAACCTTGGATTATCTTCCTCCTAGTTCAGCAAAGACCTGAGTTAACATGCGGCATTTGCCTTGGGTATCCTACTGAAAATCGCCTTCCCCATCAAAAGTCTTACCTCTCACTGTCATGAAATCTAGGAACACTCCCCACATGGACCGTAGCATTGCAAATTTCCTCACCTCTGTGATTGGCTGTTGCTAGCAAGTACTGGAAATATCACAAAATGAGATGGTCCATGTGGAGAGTTATGGCTCAGAGAGGAATGATTTGTCATGTGGACGCCAATTGCAGCAGTACACCTGTCACAAACATGGCATATATTCTGGCTCAGTGAAAGACTATAATCTTTAGTCATCTTGATTAATAGCCATTAATGGCTCAGGTAGTAGCCAATATTTTCTTCCCATGATTTTTCTGGAACAACGTTTCCATTTTTCGGTTCCATTTGTCTTCATTTTTATCCAGTTTCCCTTCACAATATGCCCACAATATTCAAGTTATTTACTGTTTAATAGTTGCATGTGAACCATAGGTCTTTGGGTGCTGGGATACAGCCTTTGCCATGAAACAGGAATGTTTGCTTAAACCGGAATGGCATGAACCCATCTTAAATCAAAATACGTCCTATCTGAAATGGGATTTCAGCAATGAAATGCGGTTAGCTTCCAGCTGTGCGATACGTCTGTCTTTGCTTTTGTCTACTGGAGTCCCATCTGTAGGGAGCAACAAGGAGATATCCGAGAAACGTACAAGGAATGTGCTAAAGCCTCTTGATTTGTGTCCTTGGGAAGACTTGCACTGGCTAGCTTACTATATATTTCAGCTCAGGCCCCTCATTGTCCTGCTGTCTGGCCTTTCAGAAGCTATCAATTCCTTTAGATTACATGTCAAGAGAGAGTCTGTTTTACAAGTAACAAATAGGCCCAACAGGAAAAGGAATGAGTAGTAGATAACTGCCCCTGCCTGGTATCACTGGAGGCCTTACATACAGAAAGATAACTATGCACAAGGGGAAACACTGATAGTTAAAGAACAACACAACAAACAATTCAATGTTGAATCAACAGGTATCCTCTTCCTTAGTGCTATGGAAGTTACTAGACTCACCAAAAGCAAACACCACAGCTATTTTTCTATCTACACCAGTCTAAAACTCCTTTACGTCGATTCTCTTCCCACTGAGGTCATAATTGAGAATCTTCACTATTTTCTTCATACTGTAAACTAATTGTGAACTCATTCCTCAAGTGTGGATACCTGTGTAGTCAGAAATGCATCCACACACACAAGGAAGAAGCCAGTCTCTCTCTCTCTCTCTCTCTCTCTCTCTCTCTCTCTTTTTAAGTGATATATCTGTATACCCTTCCAACGCTACAATTCTAAAGGTAAGGTAAAAGGTAAAGGACTCCTGGATGGTTAAGTCCAGTCCAAGGCGACTATGGGGTTGTGGTGCTCAACTTGCTTTCAGGCTAAGGGAGCCGGCATTTGTCCACAGACAGCTTTCCGAGTCATGTGGCCAGCATGACTAAAACCACTTCTGGCGCAATGAGACACCATAACGGAAACCAGAGCGCACAAAAATGCCGTTTACCTTCCTGTCACAGCAGTAACTATTTATCTACCTGCACCGCTGTGCTTTCGAATTGCTAGGTTGGCAGGAGCTGGAACAGAGCAACGGAGGCTCATTCTGTTGCGGGGATTTGAACCGCTGACCTTCTGATCGGCAAGTCCAAAAGGCTCAGTGGTTTAGATCACAGTGCAACCCACATCAATTCTACGATCCCTTGTGAACTACACAAAAAAAGCCTGGTTCTGTCAAGTCATTTCTGGAAGGGTATGATTACATCTTACTAAGATTAAATCACTGAAGAAGACCTGAATTGTCAAAACACACTTGGCAAGCTGACATTTTCAGCCCATGTTGTTTATACTTTTGGACACTAAGGTGTTGCATGTTTGCTAGTGAAATAATTTGTTAAGCATTTATAAGCTTTGGGACTTTTGTCCTAGGCTGGACTGTTTTATGACTAATGGTTGCTTTGACTAGGATTTAAAAATACCTTTTCCATTATATGCAGGTGTTTTTTTAAGCCGGAACTCGCTGGAAATCCATTCTGGCACCTCTCAGGTGGGCACCATTGCTATGATAAGAGAACAGGAGAGGCATTCATGGTGAGTTCCAGGACCTCTTTTTTAGATTGATTATATGATTTGAATAAATCTTCATTTTATTTATGCTTATGCATTGATCATTTATTATATTTTAGTGTTCTGTTGGAAGCCGCCCAGAGTGGCTGGGGAAACCCAGCCAGATGGGCGGAGTATGTATGTATGTATGTATGTATGTATGTATAAATAAATAAATAAATAAATAAATAAATATGTTGTTGTTGTTGTTGTTGTTGTTGTTGTTGTTATTTGGTGGTTAGGCCAAATGTCAGTTTTCTGCTTGTAGCTACCCTGATTCTCAGAAGTACTAGGTATCACTGGGGATATTTTTCACAAATTGCAAACATCCCTCTAACCTAAACAGAACAAAATTTATGCAACATGAATCTTAATAATTCTGCTTGTTAACCCCTTGCACAAACATATACTGAACCTTTTTTCTTTATCTTTGTCTCATAACGAGACAGCTACCTGAGAACAAATAGGAATATAATTTATTTTCAGTCCGTGCACCATCAATAAAAAGTTGCAAAAGGAGAAGTATAAACGATTCTTAAAAGAGGGCAGTATCAGAAAGCAATCATAGTCTAAGGAACACTGCAACATTTAGAAATTTTGCAACTTGTCTAGTACTTAAAAAAATTGATCCTCTCCAATAAAATACATCAGGAGAAACTCTAAAGAGCATCCCGGGAAGAACTGCGTAGTGGAATATATTTCTCTAGTCTCTTGATAAAAACTGAATTTAAAAAGAAAATGCAACACCAACTTCTTCTCTTTATTATTATGAGGACACTATTTGTTATTTACAGGAAGTGTGTTAGAACTGCCCTCTACGATGCCCTCTCCCAGGAATGGGATGAGATTGTGGAACTCAATCTTCCGTAGCCTGGGAACTGCGGATCTGGACACTCGGGAGGGACCAAGCAGGTTGTCAAGAGAAAACCTGACCTCACTAAGAGCAGATGTTCTGAATGAGGAGAAGGAGAGGTCTGGTTTGGCCTTGGACCCACCTCTTGTTAGCAAAGTAACACCCAATGCCAATGAGGCACTTAAGCCTAGGTCAGATAGTGAGCTGGCCGTATCAAATCTGCAGGATGCAATTGGGTAAGCAGGGGATGAGGAGGTCTTTTCTGTCATCCATCTCTAGCCAGTAAGACAGACTAAGCTATGGCTATGACTCTGTGAATCACAGAGTCACAGATTTGTAGAGTTGGAAGGGATCCCAAGGGAACATCTAAGTCAAACCCCCTACAATGCAGGAATATCAACTAAAGCATTCAACAACTTCTTGTTCTGCATTGGGTCATGTTTTGGAAACAACTCCAAGGCTGCGGACAAGTTCTGAAGCTCTCTGGATTAGGATCTATAAACCTGAATTAACTAACAGCTGAAAATATTAAGCTGGATACACCATTGACTGATTTCTGATTCCGTGCCTAAGTGTTTCTAAGCAATCCACAAGGCATTTAATTCAGAGTAATCCCGCAGGCTTCCAATCCGTAGATTTTCAGCGAGACAACTCTGGAATAAAGGGTTTATAGTTTTATGCCATTTAGAAGTAACACTTTTGCAATCAAGGGCTCCCTCTAGAATATGACATTTAACGATCTCCCCAGTGAATTTGGAGCACAAGTCATAATTAAGATTCCCTTGCATATTTGGGTAATGTTAACCATGAGGGGGCAATTTTGGGAGGGAAATAGCAAAGATCTCAGTAAATGGCAAGCAATGATAACAACACGGATATAAAGAGAGACACAAAAATTTAGTGTCTCTCCTATCACAATACCTTGCTAGTATGCATCTCCTTTCACATGCTTATTAAGTCATATATTGTTTGTCACTGCAGGGACATCAGAGAAATAATTACAGAAAATGAAAAATGGAAGGCATTGCACCCAACGCACACCCATACTTTAAAAAACAACCGCTTGTTTGTGTCTAACATTATTTTAAAAAAAACAACAACCAGGAAGGTTAGAAGTTAATCCAATAAGCACACAAGAATTTGCAAGCTTTAGAAACCATGCAACATTTCCCTTAAATAAACTGCAAACCCACATCATCTACAGAGAAATGTAATTTATATTAATGAAGGGGGCAAGCATGCCTGGGGCTTTTCAAGAGATTGCTCTGGTACCAATTTTAATGATCTGGCTTGCATGAAGAGGATTTTGAACATTTTAGTGGTTCAGGATGCTTAAATGAAATAGCTTTTTAATTGTAAAGAATCAACTTAGAATCATACAGTAGATTTACATCTTAAAGCCATAATGCAGCTTATAAGTAGGATTCAGCTACAGATGCTTCAACACAAACAGTAATATCTCAGGCTGCATAGACACTACATATGTCTGAGGCACATTATCCCCCTTAAAGAATTATGTTTGTTTGTTAAAGGTAGCTGGGAACTGTAACTCTGTGATGTGACCTACAGTACCCAGAATTCTTTGCAGGGGTGAATGTGCTTTGAATATGTTTTAAAGGCGCAAAATTAATGAATGTTAGAAGAATGCTGGAATGAAGTTATATGGCTTTAGCAGAAATGTTATAAAGAATTAAGCAAAAACTGATTGTTAATGGGCCAAAGTGGAAAATTTAAAGTTAAATTGTGTTAAGAAAAATTATAGAACAAAAAATGGAGAAAGATGGAAAGGATTTGCTGAAATAGCTAATTGAACCAGAATACAAAAAAAGGGAGGTGTGAGGAGGTCGAGGAAACAAGTAAATGAAAGGTAAAGATTTGGAAATATTGGGTGTTTTTTTAAAATGTTTTTGTTTTTTTGTTGTTTTGATGTATTGTTTTTTTTTTGTTTTTCTTTTTATTTCCGATGTATTGTTCGTTAAATTTTTTATTGTTTTTTTCCTTCTCCCCCACTGTAATTATTAAACTTTTAATAAATATTATTCAAAAAAAAATATGAATGTGTTTTAAAGGTAAAAAATGGGTACGCAGCTTCACTGTGTCATCTGATGATATTTTGACTCAAAAAGATGTCTCTAAGCCTAGTAGGAAATATGCACAGTTCCACCTAAAAACCACCACACCCCAGTCTTTCCCTTTAGTGATGGCACACACAAAATGGCTGACAACTGAAAGCGATTTGAATTGTGTCGCTCTCCATGGTGACTGTCTCTCTGCCGCAAGCTTGCTAGTTTACAGCACCTTAACATGTGACTTGGGGCTTTTCTCTAAACTATCACCACCTTTCACAATTTGTATGGAATTAAATAAGCCTGACAGCGGCAATTTCATGTGTGCCCCCTTCCGAACGAGACTTAAGTTATAGAAAAAGTTTTTGCTTCTATGAAAGTCTGTTCTGTGTGATCTTTTTCTTGTCTTTAAAAATGAATCCATTTGGTTCAGGATTTAGTAGGACCTTTCAGATAAATTTCATTATATGCTGTTCTGGAGTCCTGATACTCTGGCAAATCAATCATAGCCTTTAGGCCAGAATTCAAATTCCACCTCCACCATGAACATGCTACATTGGCAAATTATGTTTAAGACTCTTGCATATCTTGGCTTATTAAGACCAAATATGTAGGTATATTCAAATGGTGCTACCAAACTGTGATCCCAGACGTTCATGGATCAAAACACACGCCTGCCAAAAAGGTAAGAGAGATCTTTTTATACGCCATGGTCGCAGCAAGAGTTCTCATTGCGGCAAATTGGAAGAATGACGAAGTTCCATCAAGATCAGGATGGATTAAAAACTGGTTGAATATGAGGAACTAGATACCATGTCAGAAAAAATAGAAAATAAATCAAAACAGGTATTTATTTCAAAATGGGAAGTCTTTAAAATCTATTTGAAAAATAACAATTGTAGTTTAAGGTCAGTTGCAGGATTTGAATAATTTCAGCAGCAGTCTCAAGTACGATGTAAAGTCTAAGATAGATCAAAGGTTATTAAACTCTAACAAAACTTGTTAAGGGAGTGAACAAATAATGAGAATATGAAGCAAGGAGTAGATGGGAAGTCTGGTTGACAGAAAAAGACCATTTTTATTTCAAGGTTTGGAGATTACTAGTTGATGTATCACTTCTTTTTTGCTTTGTGGCGATGGATATTTGTTTTCTTTTTCTGTTTGGTGTGTTGAAGTGAATGATAACAAAACACAACAACAACAACCACACTTCTGCCATCAATTCAGTATGCAACTTACTTTTATCTCATCCCATCTGCAATATGGGGGTGTTGATAAAGAATGAAAGGTACTTTGAACACTCGAAAACACTACAGCCTATGCAGTGGATTCCTGTTTATCTGTTTACCTACACAGGGACTCAGGTGGGCTCTGCAGAGGCCGCGTAACCAGTGACTCCTGAGTATGTTGAATGAAAGCTCAAAGATCTGGCAAGAACCCTCAGTGTGGAAGAATTCTAAAATCAATGTATACTGGTTGGCCAGATCAACGTAAGAACAGATAGAAGCCATGAGATAATGAGGATGTTTGAGGAACTGGATCTTTGCAAATTCTGGTAAAAACTGACCGCAACTCCTGCACTAACATGTGGGTTGGGACTTGAGTTATGCAGCAGTTTCTGCTGTTCCCAAACATTTCAAGCAAGTTATTGGCTCAGAATGGAAGACCTGAAAATATATGTTTCTGAAGGTTTTTTCTCTTATTCAAGATATGCATTTTAAAATGTATTTTTAGAGAGAACTCATTTAGAAATCGTATTTTTTCATGGGAATTAAAAGAAAAAGAAACTGCAGGTTAAAATCAGACAGAATGAACGCATGTGAAAGTTACGTGAAAACAGATTGCTTGTTCAACCCGACTCCAACGTGCTAAATTTCTCTTCTTTAAGAGAAACAAACAGCAGCAAAAAAAACCCAAAACCCATCATCAAATATAAATCCTAAAAACTGCAGATGATTAAAAGTAACACTTAACGAATGCTTCACCATTGACTGCAACAGCGATAAGTAAATAAAACATCACCTCCCAAGCAATTACCCTGGATTCAAAATCCATTAATTTCCTGTCCTTCTCCCCTTATGGCAAAATACACTTCACTGACATTTACACAGTGCTAGAAGAAATAAACCTGGTATGTGCCACACACTTTCCCTTCTTTATTTTTTGCAAGCACTCAATAAGGGCCATGTATTTAAAATCCCCGTCATGCATCCTGCAGAGAACTTAAAGCCAACACCCTGCTCTGTATATTTTAGAAGGCACAAAATCAGATGACCTTGAATATACAAAAAAGCAAAGCGTAGAAGAGAGAGAGAGAAATGGAAGCTCAAAAAGGTAATTCAAGGTAACACAAATACTGCAGGCAGCTGCCTTAATGCTTCATTTAAGGGTTTGTGCTGTAGTTGTGGATGGTTTCCAAAAACGTCCTGTGTATTATTTGGCAATATCTTCTCTGAAACAGGAAGCTTAGCCTGAATAGCAACATACACCAGAGGTGCGTGGCCATCAAAATATTTAGCCCACAACATGTATGCAGCTGAGTTTTTTGTTGGGGGAAAAAAAAAATTCAAAACCATTTGCTTCTGCTTTTGAAATTCTTCATGCCAAAGAATTCCAATTACTTCACAATCACAAGGTCACCCTTTGTTAGTTCCAGTTAAATTGATTTCAACATCAGAGTAGAGGGTAAAATTGCGGGTTAGCTCTTCGAAGCTCATTTTAGAAAGGTTTCAAGTACAGCAAGTACGTATCCTCACAAATGCATATCGGATCTGGAAATAAAACTAGACCGAGGTGTGTGCATATGAATGGCGACCACACTGTGACTTAAGTCACAGATGCTCACCAAACTGAGATGGTCTCCTATCAGCACCCACCCAAATCCCTTACTCCCATAAGATGAAGAAATGCTCACCCCATGTCATTATGCCATCTGGTTGTGAGAATGCTATTCTAGGCTGTGCCGACAGACATCTAGTGTCCAGATCAAGGGAAGTAATAGTCCCACTCTATTATGCCTTGACCAGAGCACACCTGAAGTACAGCGGTACCTCTGGTTGCAAACGGGATCTGTTCCAGAGGCCTGTTCACAACATGAAAAGAACAGAACCCGCGTCTGAGCATGCGCGGGTTGTGATTCGCTGCTTCTGCGCATGCGCGTGACGTCATTTTGCGCATCTGCGCATGCACGAGCGGCGAAACCCAGAAGTAACCCTTTCCGGTACTTCCGGGTCGCCACGGGACATATCCTGAAAGAACTTAACATGAAGCGGACGTAACATGAGGTATGACTGTACTGTGTCCAGTTTTGAGCATCAAAATTTAAGGATCTTGACAAGCTGGAAGGTGTGCAGAGGAGGGTAACCAAGATGATCAAGGGTCTAGAAACCAAGCCTTATGAGGAACGGTTGAGGGAGTTGTGTATGCTTAACCTGGAAAAGTGGATAGCCATCTTCATGTTACTGGACATCTCAATTCGGCTTCCCAAGGATCTGTGCTTTGGGGCGGGGGGAATCCTTTTCCTTCCCAGTCTAGTGTACCTTAACACAATGCCTGGTGAAGTCTCAGAAGCTTTACTGGAGCAAATATCCAATCTCTCCTTTATCTTAGCTGCATTCCCATAGAATACAAGCTTGGGTTTTTGGTTTTGGTTTTTTTGCGGTTTTTTGCTATGGTTCTTAAAAGGAAGCAACCTACATCACCACGAGAAGGAAGCTTGCACAATGTGTATTTCTGGCCTCAGCACAATTCTTTCAATTAGAGAGTTTCTACATTGCATAGAAGGTCTCCACGTCAGTGGGTAAATGCCACATGGTCACTGGAGCTAAATGTTAACAGAGGTGAGGGGGAAAACAATATAAGGCAGCTATTTCTAGCTTGTTTCCCTATGATAAAGGTTGGCCCTAAATCTCTAGCTGTGAAAAAAGGGCTGGCATTAGCACATGGCATCCTTAGGCAGCTGCCAGCACCTGGGCAGAGCCCACTATTGATGGCTACCCGGGATCCTTAATCCCACCCCCTCCAGGTCCAGCATTCTGAGCATCGGCCAGGCAACATGATCTAGCCATCCTTTTCATTTTCTGCACTGCCCCTGACTTAACATTGATCTGAGGCACTGTGGGAACATAGCAGTTTGAAAGCACACCAGTGCAAGTAGATAAATAGGTACCACTGCGGTGGGAAGGTAAACAGCATTTCTGTGCGCTCTGGCACTTGTCACTGTGTCCCATTGCGGCAGAAGCAGTTTATTCATGCTGGCTACATGACTCAGAAAGCTGTTTGTGGACAAATGCCGGCTCCCTTGGCCTGAAAAACGAGATGAGCGCCACACCCCATAGTCGCCTTTGACTGGACTTAACCGTACAGGGGTCCTTTACCTTTTAACTCCCCCCCCCTTTTCTGTTAGAAATTTTAAGGGTTGCTACTGCAGATGGTGACAGCAGTCACAAAATTAAAACACGCCTACTTCTTGGGAGAAAAGCAATGACAAACCTAGACAGCATCTTAAAAAGCAGAGACATCACCTTGCCAACAAAGGTCCGTATAGTTAAAGCTATGGTTTTCCCAGTAGTGATGTATGGAAGTGAGAGCTGGACCATAAAGAAAGCTGATCGCCAAAGAATTGATGCTTTTGAATTATGGTGCTGGAGGAGACTCTTGAGAGTCCCATGCACTGCAAGAAGATCAAACCTATCCATTCTTAAGGAAATCAGCCCTGAGTGCTCACTGGAAGGACAGATCCTGAAGTTGAGGCTCCAATACTTTGGCCACCTCATGAGAAGAGAAGACTCCCTGGAAAAGACCCTGGGAAAGATGGAGGGCACAAGGAGAAGGGGACAACAGAGGACGAGATGGTTGGACAGTGTTCTCAAAGCTACCAGCATGATTTTGACGAAACTGCGGGAGGCAGTGGAAGACAGGAGTGCCTGGTGTGCTCTGGTCCAGGGGGTCACAAAGAGTCGGACACGACTAAACAACAAGACATAGCTGCCCAGTGCTACCATGCCAGCCAAGTAAGCCTGCCAGATACAGTGCTACTTCACAGAGGGCATTTGAAGAGCTGTCATAGAGCAGTCCTGTGTTTGATGGCATCCTCTGTTTGAAGGGCTATCTACTCGGTTGAAAAAATAAAGAGCCATTAGAAGAGAGAACAGGGGGTCTTGAATTTAGCATTTGGTCAGCACAAGAACCTAGGAACCCGTTTTATGCGAAGTCAAACCACTGGCCCATCTAGTTCGGCACGGTCTGTACACTGACTGGCAGCGGTTCTCTGGGACGGATCCATAGCATACATTTGAATCACACAACTTTCCCAAACTGATCACAGGAAGTGTAGTTTTCCCATCGGGGAGGTTCAATTCCCAGCACTCGTAAGAAACTACAGTTCCCAGAATTCTTGGGGGGGGGGGGGTGTCATGTGCTTTAAACTGTGCATCTGATGTGCTGTCAATGTATGATGTGGTTCTGACCAGGGTCTCTCCCAGCCCTGAAGCCCTACATAGCCAGACTATGAACCCCTGGTCTCAGTTTGCCTTCTCGGTAGTGGCACCCGCCCTGTGGAACCTCCTCCCATCAGATTTCAAGGGAATAAACAACTATCTGACTTTTACAAGACATCTGAAGGCAGCCCTGTTTAGGGAAGTTCTTAATGTCTAATGTTTTATTGTATTTTTAATATTTTGTTGGAAGCCACCCAGAGTGGCTGGGGAAACCCAGCCAGATGGCCGGGGTATATATAATAAATTCCTACTACTACTACTGCCGTGAGGTGCAATATATTTCTATTAACTTACCATAATGCCGTGCATATATACATATCAATCGACACAAGCAAATTTGCACCTGTTTTTTGGGAGGCTATGTATTTCCTAATTTGGGGGGATGTGTAGCACATTGATCCCAATGACAGAGACAGAGAACTCACCCCCCAAAAAAAAGGACACTTTGTCCATGTACCCCAAATCTGGAACAAGCTCCAAAGGATGTGGAGCAAAGCTGCTGGAAACCTTGAGCTTTGGGGGCTGAATCCACGTGACCACACTGGTCAGATAAGAAGGAGTGAGGAGTAGGAGTCCTGTTTGTTGTTCACTTAACTGAGGATGAAAACATGAAAGCAGAAGTGGTGTGTGTGTGTGTGTGTGTGTGTGTGTGTGTGTGTGTGTTTTCCCAGCAGGAAAGGCTGGCAAAGTTCTTCTTCAGTCATGCATTTCATGGATTAGAGATGAAGGCATTTTTTAGCCATCAAAAGACCACCAGGCCTTAAAAGGACAGCCTGCAACTCTTGCATTTCTGCTGAACTGCTAAATGCTATTTTTATGCTGTTGCTTTTTGTTACTTGATGGGTGTCACCTGAAGGTGAAATGCACATCTCTTCTGTGAAGCTAGAATGAGAGAGTGCAGGATGGTAAGCAAAAAGGCAGGTAGGCCTACAGTAAGACTGTTCTACAGAGATGTTGCCCCCAACCCCTTCAGGGTGGGTTGCTGGGAATTCTGGGTAAAATGATAGCAACCTGAATTTTCAGTGTTCCTTCTTATATGGAGTACATCTGTGGTATTATTTTTCCCATGCTCCCCAAAATGGAACTCTATCCAGAGTTGGCTCAGCATGAGGCTCCAAAATTTACTTCAAGGGATTTAATTTGTAAAATGCGAAGTAAACGATGCAGTCATCAAACGATTTTCTGGGACTGTGAAAATTATTGATACACATGCAGAAAATCTAATTACCACTGAACGTGCAACTGGCAACCAGTATTTCCAGTTCCAGATATTGTTGTTGTTGTTGTTGTTGTTAATATATTTCTTACCTTTCTTCCCCAAAGGGAGTCCAGGGCGACTCACAGTAATAACATAGCATAAAAACAATTTTAAACAGCACTGAAGCATATCAACTAACAGTGGCTCTTATGACTATAAATACATTTTCAAACTTGTGATTGTGGTGGCATTTATACTTAACTTTGTAGGTATGAACCTAAAACGTAACATGAAAGGAGGTTCCAAATACAATCTGCTACAGTATTAGTTTTGCCAAGCTGCATTTATGTCATGCAGTGCTCTCTGGTTCTCCCTCCTGAAATGTCCTTTGGGGAATTACCTGTGATTAATATATAAAATTAAAATATGGCCGCAACATGCATTTGGTGGTTATAAATTCCCTTACTTCTGAGTGCCTGGTTGGTCAACATAGCACCGTGAAACCTTTAAGTCATTCCTGACGTAGTCCTATGGGCTTCTGTGAAGTGACTGCAGAGTAAGTAGTTGGAGAACAGCACCTCATTACAGTGGTGCCTCGCAAGACGAAATTAATTCGTTCTGCGAGTTTTTTCGTTCTGCGAGTTTTTTTCGTCTTGCGAAGCACAGTTTCCCATAGGAAATGCATTGATGGTTTCCCATAGGAATGCATTGAAAAAGGCGCAAGACGTTTTCGTCTTGCGAAGCAAGCCCATAGGGAAATTCGTCTTGTGAAGCAACTCAAAAAACGAAAAACTCTTTCGTCTTGCGAGTTTTTCGTCTTGCGAGGCATTCGTCTTGCGAGGTACCACTGTATCTTTAGAATGACAGCATTCATTTGCTGGACCCAAATTTTGCATATAATGAAAGGGAGGAGGAGAGTTGAATTTCAGGAAAAGCAAAAGACTTTTGAAGAAACATTAAATTGCTTTTTCTTGCTTCTTGTGCTTTTCAAAATGTGGAATAAATAAAATTAGCAAACTAAACACAGTGGCGGGGTAGGGGGTCCTGATGTTTTGCATTTCATGTGCTGGTTGGGGCTGATAGAAGCTGACATGTAGTGGGCCTCAGTTTAGCAAAGGCTGGCCTAAGGGATACAATCTTAAACACAATTACTAGGGAACTTAATGCAGTGTGTAAACGTGGACAGAAGGAACTATTGATGGAGTGTGGCCAACACTTTTAGGGCCACGATCCTATGCATAATTCACATAAGGGGAAACATCCTGTAACAAAACAGAACCTTCCTTCAAGTAAACATGCATAGAATTATGCTGTAAGTTATTCAAGATACATTTTATAGTTGATCTTTAAAACAAAGGGAGATTTAATTTCTTCTTCTTTCTTCTGTCTTTGACTTTATAAGAATGGAGCAAAAAAACCAGTGTTGGGTAGGAAATTAAAATAGGAAGCAATATTTTGCAGGTTGCCCTGAGGACATAATCTTTGCTTTAAAAAACACTGAAATATTATCCAGTAAGCTTTGCTCAACAACGCCATTCCCTCAAATACCAATGTCACCACATTATGTTGATCAACAGAGGTTCAACATGACATTTCTTCAAGGTGCTCCTCTGTTTCCTTGCAATTTTATTAAGGGACCAATTTATTGGGGGGGGGGGGGAGTCTTACAACCATCTGTTATGGGGCAGAGCCACTATGATAGCTTTCCCAGAGATGGGTTGCTATTGCTTACAGGGAGGAAAAAGGGTGAGGTGGCAGAAAGGTTGGCATGGTACAAATGCATCAGTCTGATGCTCCTGCTGGCGTGTTTGCAGCCTGCCAACCTCAGCTCCCTCCACAACTCACCTGCTGAGAAGGTAGACTAGCATCTCTGCCCCACCCAGCAACCAGCTACCACAGATGAAAGCAATCAGAAAGCATGCACCGGTTTTGAGAAGCACTCGTGAATATCAGATCTGGCTTGAGAAACCTCTTGAAACCTTGCCCCTCAGCTATAAAACTCATGCTTTCTGCCATGAGAGCCAGTGTGGTGTAGTGGTTAAGAGCGGTAGTCTCGTAATCTGGGGAACCGGGTTCGCGTCTCCGCTCCTCCACATGCAGCTGCTGGGTGACCTTGGGCCAGTCACACTTCTCTGAAGTCTCTCAGCCCCACTCACGTCACAGAGTGTTTGTTGTGGGGGAGGAAGGGAAAGGAGAATGTTAGCCGCTTTGAGACTCCTGAAGGGGAGTGAAAGGCGGGATATCAAATCCAAACTCTTCTACTTCTTCTACGAACACTTTAACTGATTTGGTAAATGACTGCTAGAAACTCACAGGATTTTCTTTCAGACTTGTGATTAGGCCCAGGAGGATGCTAAAGATAAAACGGAAAATAACTCAGGTGTACAACAGAACCTGGAGGCTGCCTTATACCAACGTTTCAGACTCCCTTTGATTTCTGGAGATTCCAGGGATTGAATCTGGGGGCTTCTGTATGCAAAGGAGATGCTATAGCACTGAGCTACAAACTTGATTGTGCAGACAAGATGACGGTCAGCATTTACCTGCAATTTCTACTGTGGTTCTGTTCTCTCACGCTTGCTCAGTCCTTCTCTATATTCTCAAAGATTCATTTTTAGCACCATGACTTTCAGTGTTAATTCTGTGCATGCTTACTCAGAAAGTAAGACTCGCTTATTTTGAATGGGGAAAACTCTCAGGTAAGCGTGCGCAGAGCCGCAGCCTTTATGCTTCCTCTTCAGCCGAATGTGCATTATTAAGTTTGCAGAAGGAGCAAAGACTTGACATGACACCTTGGAGCAAGGAAAGAAACATCTGCAGCTCAATAAATTTTCCATTATGCACATATAAATATTTTATCATTCATTCAGTGCTAATTGTGTACACACACATTTGCATGTGGTCATATTTATCTTAGGTGCGAAGATTTTTATGATGTTTAAATTAAAACACACAAAGTGTCTCTGCCCATCTCCCCAGGCAACACCTCCAGCTCTTCTTGAACATTTTTGCCTGGCTGAAATGGTCCTTGAAATGTTAGTTCTTCTTGGTTGCTTACATGAAGGATAGAGAGGCATGTATGTGTGTGTATGTAGAAACTATCCTACTGCAAAAACCATAGTGGGATGAAGGTGAAGTGGGATAGCTGAGGCCTGAAAAGTAAGGTATTCTTCCCTTGTGAGGGAACTATATGTTGCTGGTAAAGATCAGAAGAAGGACGCAGAGGTGACTGTGTGTAAATATATTTCCAGAAGAAAGTGACACCAGCAGGCCAAAGCAGTCAGAAGTACCACAGAAGAAGCCTTGCTGTCAAGAGGAAGATTGTGACCAGTGACTGGACTTGTATTGTAGGTAAATTTGGCTGGGGCGGAGGTTTAGGTCATTTTGCTTGAGGCAAAAGCTTTTTAGAGATTAGAGGCTGGTGTCTCTTGAGCCTTTAAAAACTGCTGTTAACCAAACTTAAAACATCAAAGTAAATATTAGTGCTCGCTTATGTACAAAATATCCCTTTAATAAACTTTAATAATTTAATAGTTCATTTTGGGGGGGCATACATTCATTGCTTTGCCCACTTCCACCTACAGCCCTGCCCACTGTTAGCATTACCACTGACCTTTGACCCTGCCCATCGCTCATTTTGGGCAAACCTGTGCTAGAAGACACAAGTCTGCTGCCATTGTGACTAGTATGGACCTCTGCCCCCCCCCCCATTTTAAGTCTACCTGGCTCCAACTCTCCCAGGTAAACCTCTCCTCCTTTCTTAAGGATTTAGTACTCTAATAGCTCTGAAGTTGTTTTATCCTATATGGAATCTTTGAATGTTCTAGTCATTCAAGGGTAACTATGGCCAAGTCAGTAAAATGGAAGGCTGAGTGAAGCCGCTGCAATTTGATTTACAAAAGTAGCCCATCTCAGGAGTCCTATATTACACTGTTTGCTAGGGCTCCCCGAAGACTGCAGGTTAATGCTCCTTACAGCAAAGGTTCATTGCAGAAGGACTCGAGAGAGGTATGCACCATACCTATAAATAACAAGTTCAACAAGGCATGAAACTTGGGTCAATCCAGACTTAAAAGTTGATGAGTTTTTCCTAGGCTGCTGTATGCAGTGAAAATTGATATACATACCTGTACAGTAATGTGTGAATACAATAACGTCTTTCATACCAGACCAGACTATTTGTCTATTGAACCCAGCACTGCCTACTCTGGCAAGAAGCAGCTCATCAGGATCTGAGAAAAAGACCCAGGGTTGCATCCAATGTAGGTTAAGGTTTTGTGCCAGGGGAATGTTGCTGAGCAACAGAAACAGGATGGTGGTAACTTTGCTATACAATAGATTGTGCAATCTGTTGGACAACAAATTCCAACCAGCACAACTGTTGTGCTGGATTTCACCCTTGCCGTAGATGACAGCAAACGTCGGCTACAACCCCAAATCAACAAAATGTAAAAACAAGCATTACATGACTGAATTATAACTAGATTATCAAAATCCCTGCCCTTTTAGTTTCTAAAATCCTATACCCATCTCTACTGAACTCAGCGGGAGTTGCTTCTAAGCAGACATGCACTGTAAGATTCCTAAATGTTCATTCTTACGGAAAATATAGCAGAAATATAGTAGAAATATAAAAGGCATACCACTTGGGAAAATATTTTGGTTGAATCCACACAGTTATTTCAGAATCAGCTCTAACGGAAGAAAAATTCAGGTAAAGGATTATTATAAAGGAAAAGTGATTCATGGTGAAACATGTTTAGTTATGCATCGTAGGCATTCTAATTGTCTATGTGCCTAATTTTGGATGTGAGATGCAAGCATGAATACATCCACATTAATTATTTCTGCATCACTGTAGAAAGGTTAACCAGGCCAGTAGAGATGGCAGCGTTTCTAGCCTCTTCAATGCTCAATATTTCAGCCATTAGCAAGGAACTTAAGGATCATCTTATGAAATATTAAAGATGGCTAGATGTTTATGAAACAGATGCATTTTTAAGAGAAAGAGACCCTAACCATAATTTAGCTACTCTGTAATTTAGACTGGAATAATGACAGTCTTGAAATCTTGCTTTTCCTTTGTTCGTGCCCAGTTCCTGAAAGCCACAAACACACAACCATCTACCACCCCTATTTGTTCGAGAAAAGCTTAAAATGTTGCTTATCAAGTCAGGCAAATTAAATCAGATGTGCTTTTGCAAAGAAGAAGAAGAAGAAGAAGAAGAAGAAGAAGAAGAAGAAGAAGTCGTCTTGTACAATTTAGTAAATGGGAGAGGAGAGATGAGATTAAACCCAAATTAAACAACAGCTCGAATTTTTGTGTTTCTCCCATATCCCATATAAAGTTATTTAATTGTTTTTTCCTGTTTGGTATGATTTCATATTTGGTAAGCCTAACATTCAGAGTTTCCACGCGTTCAACCATGTGTGAAACCATGGATAGTTCCACTTTATTTTCTAACAACACTGGAAAAGCAGATAAATAATTTTTGCACAGTGGATCTGAATTATTATTGCAGGTGTGCTGTTATCCCCAAAGCTGCATATCAAAATTTTCATTTAAAAGAACTGATAGTAATTCAGGTTAGTATCATGGTTGGCCCATAGCTACAGCAACCAGCTTAAGAGAGGGACAGCTTGAGCAATATTGCTAGTCTATACATGTCTACTAAAAAGTAAGATCCATTGAGTTCAATGGGATTTAAGGCTAAGACTGAAATCCTATCCTCTTACTTGGCAATTAAGTACTATTGAACTCAACAGGGTTTGCTTCTGAGCAGATACAGTTATACTGCTAGTCATAACCCCCCGCCCCCCGAGCCTAGGGCTTGCCAATCAGAAGGTCGGCGGTTCAAATCCCCGCGACAGGGTGAGCTCCCATTGCTCGGTCCCAGCTCCTGCCAACCTAGCAGTTGCAAAGCATGTCAAAGTGCAAGTAGATAAATAGGTACCGCTTCGGCGGGAAGGTAAACAGCGTTTCCGTGCGCTGCTCTGGTTCGCCAGAAGCGGCTTAGTCATGCTGGCCACATGACCCGGAAGCTGTACGCCAGCTCCCTCGGCCAATAAAGCGAGATGAGCGCCGCAACCCCAGAGTTGTCTGCGACTGGACCTAATGGTCAGGGGTCCCTTTACCTTTACCTCACTTGGGGAACAGAAAGAAATAGATAATCATGTTTTTCCTGCATCAGGGGCTGAGCAGAATGTTCAAGAGGAATCCTATAGATCTTATTCATTTAGTTAATATAAAAGAATGCCATGCTACTTTCTACATTAGCTACTGCAATTATTCCCCTTGCCCCAAGATGGAAATAGTTTGAGCCCAGGAAAACGCCAAGGCAGTGTTATCACATCAATACCACCTGCTGCTTTTCCTTGCCAGTAAATGCAGCGAGGGAAAGCATAGGCAGGCATTGCACCTCAGTGAGCACTCAGTCCTGGAATCAGAAGCTGCTCTGGAGACCTTAGAATAGAATCATAGAATCATAGAGTTGGAAGAGACCACAAGGGCCATCGAGTCCAACCCCCTGCCAAGCAGGAAACACCATCAGAGCACTCCTGACATATGGTTGTCAAGCCTCTGCTTAAAGACCTCCAAAGAAGGAGACTCCACCACACTCCTTGGCAGCAAATTCCACTGCCGAACAGCTCTTACTGTCAGGAAGTTCTTCCTAACGTTTAGGTGGAATCTTCTTTCTTGTAGTTTGGATCCATTGCTCCGTGTCCGCTTCTCTGGAGCAGCAGAAAACAACCTTTCTCCCTCCTCTATGTGACATCCTTTTCTATATTTGAACATGGCTATCATATCACCCCTTAACCTCCTCTTCTCCAGGCTAAACATGACCAGCTCCCTTAGCCGTTCCTCATAAGGCATCGTTTCCAGGCCTTTGACCATTTTGGTTGCCCTCCTCTGGACACGTTCCAGTTTGTCAGTGTCCTTCTTGAACTGTGGTGCCCAGAACTGGACACAGTACTCCAGGTGAGGTCTGACCAGAGCAGAATACAGTGGCACTATTACTTCCCTTGATCTAGATGCTATACTCCTATTGATGCAGCCCAGAATTGCATTGGCTTTTTTAGCTGCCGCGTCACACTGTTGGCTCATGTCAAGTTTGTGGTCAACCAAGACTCCTAGATCCTTTTCACATGTACTGCTCTCAAGCCAGTACATATTGCAACCCTCTCTATTAGCTCTTCATGGCTGGATATTGTCCTTACCCATCATCATCTATAGAATACCTACATTTCTCTAAGCACTGTACAAGGATTAAAAACAAGGCAGTCATAAGAACAAGACACAAGAAAAGGCTGCAGGATCGGACCAAACACATCTAGCTCAGTACTGTAGCATCACCAGTTCCCCTCATCTCTGCCTAAAAAAGCAGTAGTAATAGTATACATCTAACCTTTGGGAACAAACAGCTAGATGGGGAAAATACGGCACAATTTAATGAGCTTTTAGAGCAACTTGCATTAAAACAAAACTAAGCAAAATCTATTTCAATTCCGTTTCTGCAGAAAAACCAAAGCGAACTGAAATGCACTTTATTAGATCTAAACAGTGTAATTATGATGCCAAAGATTTCTCTCTCAACATTCTAGTTACAATATTTCCTATATGAATAACAGAATCATATAACTGTAGAGTTGGAAGGGACCCCTGAGAGTCATCTAGTCCAACCCGTTGCAATGTAAGAATCTTTTGCCCAATATGGGGGTTGAACCCACAGCTCTGAGATTAAGAGTCTCATGCTCTACCAACTGAGTTGATAGGTAAGAGATCGATATGACTAAGAGGGACATTGGGCACAGCAATGTAGAGTAGACTAGGTCCTTCGCATTCACACAGGCCTCTCTATCCTCCATACAGGTAAGCAAAGCAGCACTGCACATGTTTCAAGGGCACTTTCTAGTGAAGCAAAAATGCTCCAGGAATAAAGCGAGGGGTGTGAGACTAGGGGCTAGAGAGAAGGTTGCACCTGGCCCTTGGGCTCAAAATTCCAGGCTCATGGTCTAACATTGAGCCAAAAGAAAGAGCGCCTCCAAAATGTTTCTACAGTGGTACCTTGGGTTACAGACGCTTCATGTACTAAACCAGAAATAGTACCTCAGGTTCAGAACTTTGCTTCAGGATGTGAACAGAAATCGCGCGGCGGCTGTGCGGCAGGCCCCATTCGCTAAAGTGGTGCTTCAGGTTAAGAACAGTTTCAGGTTAAGTACGGACCTCCAGAATGAATTAAGTAATTAACCTGAGGTACCACTGTATTTGACAGCAGATTTTCATTTACGTGGTGCAAACTTGTATATACAGTGGTACCTCAGGTTACATATGCTTCAGGTTACATACGCTTCAGGTTACAGACTCCGCTAACCCAGAAATAGTGCTTCAGGTTAAGAACTTTGCTTCAGGATGAGAACAGAAATTGTGTTCCGGCAGCCCGGCAGCAGCAAGAGGCCCCATTAGCTAAAGTGGTGCTTCAGGTTAAGAACAGTTTCAGGTTAAGAACGGACCTGCGGAACTAATTAAGTACTTAACCCGAGGAACCACTGTACTTTTTTTCATTACCCTTCCTCTGGGGAACTGGAGAGCTGTTTTCATATTAAGCCTGAGGTGGTCTCCCAGCCAACAAATGAGCCAGACCAGTTTCAGCTTCATCAGCGGAGCTGCACTATACACCTTAAGAGCCTTCACTGGGCCGTTTCTTTTGCAGCTCGAGATACAATCTGGGGTCAAAAATAGAAAGAAAATGGCTTACATCCACTTGAGCCCTCCTGCAATCAATCAATCTAAACAAGTTTAATCCAAATACTTCATCTCCACTAGGCTGTGGGCTAGGCTGTTCGCTTTAAATAATGTTGGGAGATTGTGAAGCTGAATTCTTCCCTCGGATTACATTTTTATTTATAGCCTGTGTTTAGCAACGGACAAGTGTTCCCGTTAAATATCCCAGCACTTTCAAGTTCAAGTTGTTTTGCAAGCATAATGACCACTCCTCCCAGTGCTCCAAGGCAATATGTCAAGACCATAAAGTGAATTCCTGTCTCAGCCCAGGCATTACTGGGTTATTTGGAGGAATGAGATGATGACCTCGGAGGAACCACATTTCACAGAAAGCACAAATTTCTCAAATAAAACTTTTATTCCCTTTTAAATCAAGAACGTACATGCAAGAGCAATCCTCCCCGAGGACGGTTGGCTCACAGTTTTACATTGTGTTTAAATCTGCAAGTCCGACCTTACAATTCAACAGCTGACCTGGTAACTTCAGCCAGGCAGGAAAGAACTCCAGGCAGACAGGCAGGCAAATGGGCTGGTAGAAGGAGGGCTGATTTTTCCATCCCTGCTCTGCCATTCCAATTGGTAGAAAGTATATATAGATATTTAACAATTCTGCTACGATATTGTCAGGGGTTCAGGAGCAGAGGCACAGGGAAGGGAGGAAATGGAGAGCGAGGGGGAGGAGTCCGAAGGAAATGTCAGCGATGACAGCGGTCCGAGGTCTCTGAGTCTTTCCAGTGAATCGGATGATTCACAGAAAGGGGCTCCCATGGTCAGGGGAAGGGGGGTGCCCAGGGGGACACCCCAGGAAGAAGGGGCCAGAGGGGACTCAGAGAGCAGCAGTTGGAAATCCGGACCAGCGTCCACACCAGAGTGCAGTAGGGGGGAGGAGTCCCAGGCATCGGGATCAGGCGGCGCGCTGCCAGCGGGAGAACATGAGGGAGGATTGACCACGCCTCCGTCGGGGAGCGAGGAAACGGTCAAGAGGAAGGTTGAAGGCTGCGCGCGCGCGCCAAGTTCAAATGTACAGGAGGGCGGCACAGTTGGCAGCCCGGATAGGGAGCCAGGTCCTAAAGCCCGCCGAAGAGAGAGGGAGGAGTCAGGGGGGTCAACGTCTGCGTCGGAAGAGTCCAGGAAGGAAGGAACCCCGGGGGGTAGCAGGACCCAGAGGAGAAAGGAGAGACGGAAGAGGTGGAGTAAGGCTAGAGTCTTAAACTGGTGTACAGGGGGCGGAGATTCAGATGGAGCTTCGCCGGTCTAAACCCTAGACGTAGAGCTGGGCCGCTGCGGCTTGAAAATGGAAACTGTACTTCAATAAAGACTTTTGTACATTACTACCGGCTAGCGTTGGTCCTCTGTGAGCTGGGACCAGGAGCCAGCTTTGACAGTAAGCTCCATCTCTAAAAGTTTGCACCAAGAACCTCGCAACGTGAGTCGACGCAGCGAGGGCAGAGGAGTGGTGCTTCGCGAGCTCACACAAATCAGACAAGATGACTACAGAACAGCAACTAACAGAACTGCGAAATGCAGTGAGTCAACTCAACGCGGAGGTACTGGCCTCCAAGAAAAGGGAAGAGGAAATGGATACCGCCTGCAGAGATCTCCGAGCCAGGTTGGAAGTGCTTTCTACACTGGGGCAAACGGGACCCAAATCAGAGGGCATTGGACTGGGGAGAAGGGGAGGCAGCCTGGTATCGCATTTCGACGGGAGTTTACAGCAGTACCCTAACTTCCGAGCAGACCTGCTGTTTGCGCTGGATCTGCTGGAAAAAGACTTTAGAGATGAGCGGGAGAAAGTGGGGTTTATCTTGTCCCATTTGCATGGGGAGGCCAAAACGTGGCTGAGGAATTTATGGAGAGATAATGATCCAGCGCTCCAAAATGCGAATGCTTTCATTAAAGCGATGGATTCGTGTTTTTTATCAAAGATAGACATCGATATCGCCAGAAGAGACATACATGGGCTTAAACAAGGCAGAGCCAGTGTGAGGCAGTACCATGCCCGCTTTTTTGGATTAGTCCATGCACTGGGATGGGAGAAAGATTCTGCTCCAGTGAGAGACCTTTTTTGGGAAGGCTTGAATGGAAATGTGAAAGATGAGATTGCAAGGGGGGAGAGACCACAGAGCACTCAGCAAGTGGTCCAGAGGGCGCTGGAGATTGGGGTGCGTCTGGAAGAACGTCCTTGGAACAGAGAAGAAGGACGTTGGGGACGGGCGCCAGCCAGAGCACCTCCCCTCTTTCCCAAAGATGCAGCGCGTGCGCAATCCACACCCTCGCAGGGAGGGGGAGAAGAACCGATGGAGATTGGAGGTGCCAGGGCTCAGTCAGCTACCAGAGCCCTAACACCGGGAGCAGTCAAAGCGAAGCCTCCTAGAGGGAACAGGAAGTGCTACATCTGCGACAGTGCTCAGCACATGGCGAAAGAGTGTCCCCAGAGGCTCCATAAGCACACTGCAGCCTCTGCAACAGTCACAGACGCAACTCAGCAGAGAGAACCACAGCAGGGAAACGACAGAGTCTGGCTGGAGGAAGAGGCACTGGGGTCCAGCCAGACAAGTCAATGAAGCAATCCCCAGCAATTTTGCAGCCCACAGACCCCCTCCCACCCAAACCAGTGGTGCAGCTTACAGCGTCGCTCCAACTGCCCAATGGACTCACTATGGAAGTCCCAATTACCATTGACTCTGGTAGTAATGCAGACTTTATAGGACTGGATTTCATTCAACAGCACAACGTAGCACTACTGCCAGCCACGCTGCCTCTGCAGGTTGTCACGGTGGATGGCAGGGAATTGCTGGGGGGGCAAGTGGTGCACCAAATGCCTCCCATGGTGATGCAAATTGGGAATCACCGAGAAGTCATCAGCTTCAATGTCACCCACCTGTCGGACACGCCTGTAGTATTGGGCATGAGTTGGCTGCACAGGCACAGCCCAGCCTTGGCGTGGTACCAGCGTCAACTGACCTTCGGCTCCTCCTACTGTGCGGAACATTGCATTCTGCCTAACCCGGAAGGGGAAGAGGATGACCCGCAGCTACAATTAGGCACGCTGCAAGCAGTGCCTCGCAAGTATGCAGCGTTTTTGGAGGTTTTCTGCGAGAAAGAAGCGGACAAGCTGCCTCCCCACAGGCCCTATGACTGCAAGATTGACCTCCTGCCAGGGGCGACGCTGCCAACCGGGAAACTCTATTCCATGTCTGAAGACGAGCTGCAGGAACTCAGGGAGTTCATAGACCTCAACTTGAAACGCGGTTTCATCCGGGAGTCGAAGGCAGTGGGGGGCAGTCCTGTATTCTTTGTGAAGAAGAAGGACACGCCCCAAAAGAGGCTTGTAGTAGACTTCAGGATCTTAAATTCCAAGACCAAGCCCACGGCCTTTCCTATGCCCAAAATAGACGACCTGCTCGCAACGGTGAGGAAAGGACGCGTTTTCACGAAGTTGGATCTGCGAGGGGCGTACAACCTGATTCGCATACGAGAGGGCGACGAATGGAAGACTGCCATGTTCACGCCCCTGGGCACCTATGAATACAGAGTTATGCCCTTCGGTTTACAAAATGGCTCCCACTGTTTTCAAGCCTTCATGCATCACGTACTGGCGGGTCTCCTCTACAAGAAATGCGTCTGCTTCTTGGACGACATCCTGATATTCTCAGAATCGGAGGAGACCCACGAGGGAGACGTCAAGGAAGTTCTGCAGAGACTGCAGGAGCATAGGCTGTACGCCAAGCTGGAAAAGTGCCAGTTCGACAGGAGGGAGGTAGATTTCCTGGGCTACAAGTTGTCGGACAAGGGGCTCGCCATGGACAGCGCCAAGGTTCGCGCAGTGTTGGACTGGAAGAGCCCGCGCAATCGGAAGGAGGTCCAGCGGTTTGTGGGTTTCGCCAACTTTTACCGCAAGTTCATCAAGGGGTTCGCGATGCAGACAGCGGCCATTACAGACACGCTCAGCTCCAAGAAGAAGAAGTTCATCTGGAAGGAGCAAGCGGAGCGGTCCTTTCAGAACCTCAAGCGTCTCTTCTCGTCCGAAGAGCAGCTACTGCACGTGAATCCCAGCTGACCGATGAGAGTTGAAACGGACGCCTCAGACAGAGCCGTGGGTGCAGTACTGTTGCAGCAGGACCCGCATGGGGACTGGAGACCGTGTGCCTTCTACTCCAGAAAGCTCAGCAAGTCAGAGCAGAACTACACCATCTGGGACAGGGAGTTGCTCGCCATTCATGCCGCATTCAAGGCATGGCGGCACTTCCTCATCGGAGCCAAACACACAGTGCAGGTTCGCACGGACCATAAGAACCTGGAGTACTGGCGCACGGCAAGGTTCTTGAACCAGCGGCACATACGATGGGCGGAGTTCTTTGCGGATTTCGACTTCAGGATAGAGTACATCCCAGGCGACAACAACGTCATGGCAGATGCACTGTCCAGAAAGCCGCAATACCTCGAAGAGGTGGCACCAGCAGCGGCCAAGCACATTTTCGCACCGGAAGCGTGGGCGTGCGCCTCAGCAACCGTGGACCTGGAAGCTGTCCGTCGAGCGCTACAGGAAGACCCCTTTGCACAGGCCAAGATGGAGGAGGTGCATAAGGGCACGGCGAAGGACGACGAGTTCCAGATACGCGACGGATTGCTCATCCGCAGAGGGGCCCTCTACGTACCGGGAGACGACCTCCGCGCGAAAGTACTGCAGCAGTTGCACGACGCACCCACCGCCGGGCACTTTGGCAAAGAGAAGACGGCAGAATTAGTAGCCAGAGATTTTTGGTGGCCCAAGATGCGGGGGGAAGTCGCGGATTACGTCGCGAGGTGTGACACCTGCCAAAGGGCCAAGTCAGTGCACAAACCTCCGGCGGGACTGCTCGAACCGCTGCAGACCCCGAGCGAACCGTGGGAGAGGGTGGCCCTGGACTTTGTCACGGATTTACCCAGCTCGAGAGGCAAGATGGCAGTGCTAGTGGTGGTGGACATGTTCACCAAAATGGCCCACTTCATTCCGTGCGCGAAGGTGGCCACGGCAGAACAGACTGCCAAACTGTTCATAGACCACGTCTTCAGGGTGCACGGTCTGCCACGGTCTATCTTGTCCGACAGGGGGCGACAGTTCATCTCGAACTTCTGGCAGAAGCTGATGGGTTTCCTGAACGTCAAGATCAACTTAGCGTCGGCGAGACACCCGCAGACCAACGGACAAGCGGAACGCGTCAACGCCATCATGCAGCAGTACCTGAGATGCTATGCAAATCAGCAGCCGGCAACATGGGTGGACTACCTGCCGCTCGCTGAGTTCGCTTACAACAACACGAAGCACGTGTCCACGGGGGTGACACCGTTCTTCGCCAACAACGGGAGGCATCCCAGAACCTTCCCGGGATTAGAGAGACTGGGGGAGGGGGAGCCACAGGCAGCGGAAGTCTTAGCGTCAGAATTGCAGGAAGTTCACGAACAGCTTCGGAGGCAGTTAGAACTTGCAAAGCACGCATACAAACTGCAGGCTGACAAGCACAGAAGGGTTGGGGAGGACATACAGGTGGGAGACTGGGTTTGGTTAGCAGCCCAAGCAGTGCCGACCAGATCATTAGCGAAGAAGAAACTCGGACATAAGCAGCTAGGACCTTACCAAGTCGAGGCACAGATCAATCCAGTGGCCTTCCGGTTGACACTTCCGGAGGGATCCAGAATGCACCCAGTCTTCCATAGATCAGTGCTCACGCCCTACAAAGCACCTCACAGATTTCAGGTGCCGGGCACGGCACCAGACCCGTGTAGGGAGACGCCCACAAGGAGGGGGTCGCCAAGAGGGGAACCCATCAACCAGGTCACAGAGATTTTAGACTCAAGATGGGGGGAAGAGGGAGTAGAATATTTTCTCGCCAGCGAAGGTACCCCGGCCAGAGCCAACCGTTGGGTGCCGGACTATGCCTTGGACGAGCCTCTTCTCAAGGAAGAGTTTCATGCCTTGTTCCCGCACAGGCCCATGCCAGCAGCGTATTTCGACGACTGGCTTTTCACACCCACGCTTTCAACCAGCACGTTCCAGGGGTTCACCTCGGACGAAGAACCGGCACTAGACACACGTTCCCCGGAGGGATCGCCCTCGGGGTCTGCCTCAGACCGCTCTTATTGGTGGGACAATCGACCAGAGGAGAGGTGGAGCAGGAAGTGGCTGGGGGGTCCTTGGCAGGCAATGGCCCCAGAGGTGACCGGGGGAGAGACGGACATGGACGTGTTGGGGGAGGACCTTGGGTTCCAGCATGGCGGCACAGAGATGGAAGCAGAGGAAATCGAGGTCGACGAGAGCACGGAGGACGAGCCGGACTTATCCGGCTGGAGGCACGCCAAGGGGGACGAACTGTATCCGCCATTCACCCCCACAACGACGGAGCACCCAGCACCCACACCTGAAGGAGGGGAGGGGGGAAGGGGGGGCTTCGAGGGGGGGATGGATGTCAGGGGTTCAGGAGCAGAGGCACAGGGAAGGGAGGAAATGGAGAGCGAGGGGGAGGAGTCCGAAGGAAATGTCAGCGATGACAGTGGTCCGAGGTCTCTGAGTCTTTCCAGTGAATCGGATGATTCACAGAAAGGGGCTCCCATGGTCAGGGGAAGGGGGGTGCCCAGGGGGACACCCCAGGAAGAAGGGGCCAGAGGGGACTCAGAGAGCAGCAGTTGGAAATCCGGACCAACGTCCACACCAGAGTGCAGTAGGGGGGAGGAGTCCCAGGCATCGGGATCAGGCGGCGCGCTGCCAGCGGGAGAACATGAGGGAGGATTGACCACGCCTCCGTCGGGGAGCGAGGAAACGGTCAAGAGGAAGGTTGAAGGCTGCGCGCGCGCGCCAAGTTCAAATGTACAGGAGGGCGGCACAGTTGGCAGCCCGGATAGGGAGCCAGGTCCTAAAGCCCGCCGAAGAGAGAGGGAGGAGTCAGGGGGGTCAACGTCTGCGTCGGAAGAGTCCAGGAAGGAAGGAACCCCGGGGGGTAGCAGGACCCAGAGGAGAAAGGAGAGACGGAAGAGGTGGAGTAAGGCTAGAGTCTTAAACTGGTGTACAGGGGGCGGAGATTCAGATGGAGCTTCGCCGGTCTAAACCCTAGACGTAGAGCTGGGCCGCTGCGGCTTGAAAATGGAAACTGTACTTCAATAAAGACTTTTGTACATTACTACCGGCTAGCGTTGGTCCTCTGTGAGCTGGGACCAGGAGCCAGCTTTGACAGATATGAATATTCCCCTCTTCTGCGCCAGCATGGAAACACAGAGTGCTTTTCAACATCTACATGCAGCCACTGGGAGAGATCATCAGGGGGTTTGGGCTGGGTGTTCATCAGTATGCGGATGATACCCAGCTCTACCTCTAATTCAAATCGGAACCAGTGAAGGCGGTGAAGGTCCTGTGTGAGTGTCTGGTTGGAGGATGGATGGCGGCCAACAGATTGAGGTTGAATCCTGACAAGACAGACGTACTGTTTTTGGGGAACAGGAGGCGGGAGGTGTGGAGGACTCCCTGGTCCTGAATGGGGTAACTGTGCCCCTGAAGGACCAGGTGCGCATCCTGGGAGTCATTCTGGACTCACAGCTGTCCATGGAGGCGCAGATCAATTCTGTGTCCAGAGCAGCTGATTATCAGCTCCATCTGGTACGCAGGCTGAGGCCCTACCTGCCCGCGGACTGTCTCGCCAGAGTGGTACATGCTCTGGTTATCTCTCGCTTGGACTACTGCAATGCGCTCTATGTGGGGCTACCTTTGAAGGTGACCCAGAAACTACAACTAATCCAGAATGTGTCAGCTAGACCGGGAGCGGCCGCCAAGACCACATAACACCGGTCTTGAAAGACCTACACTGGCTCCCAGTATGTTTCCGAGCACAATTCAAAGTGTTGGTGCTGACCTTTAAAGCCCTAAACGGCCTCGGTCCAGTATACCTGAAGGAGCGTCTCCACCTCCATCGTTCTGCCCGGACACTGAGGCCCAGCGCCGAGGGCCTTCTGGCGGTTCCCTTGCTGCAAGAAGCCAAGTTACAGGGAACCAGGCAGAGGGCCTTCTCGGTAGTGGCGCCCTCCCTGTGGAACGCCCTCCCACCAGATGTCAAAGAGAAGAACAACTACCAGACTTTTAGAAGACATCTGAAGGCAGCCCTGTTTAGGGAAGCTTTTAATGATTAATAGGTTATTGTATTTTAGTGTTTTGTTGGAAGCCGCCCAGAGTGGCTGGGGAAACCCAGCCAGATGGGCGGGGTATAAATAAATTATTATTATTATTATTATTATTATTAGCCACCTAGAAGGCTAGCAAAATAAAACACTGCAGACAAGAAACTTTGTCCACTTCTATATTATAATTCTGCATCAATTAGAAAATACTTTCAAATGAAGAACAGAAGACGAACCCTGAGCCCATCTAGACCAACATCCTGTTCTCACAGTAGCCAACCAGATGAATATGGGATGCCGACAAGCATAGCCTGAGCACAGCAGCTCTCTCCCCTCTTGCTGTTTCCAACAACTAGTACTCCTTGCCTCCAGCAACACTGACGGAACGTAGTGCAGGGTTAGTTTCTAAACTAAAGGAAGTTATGAGCATTTACATCAATTGCCTGTTCTGTTAAACTTTGAATACTGTAAACATTTTATTATATCATTGGAAGCAAGCCACAGGGTTTATGGTAGAACTTCCAAATACATGTGTGCCTACATTTGTTATTAGATCTTCAGAGAACCAAAAAAGAAAAGAAAGTTGTTATCTTGAAGAGCAATCTCACCAGAAAAGGACATTCCCACCCTGACTTTCTTTTCTCAAAAGTTTGGAACAAAAGGCTGCCTACTGGTGGAATCAATTCGCAAGTCTCTTTCTTAACAGGCGGTTCTCTGTTAAACCATATTTATCCATCCACTTCTGAAGCCCCATTGTTTCAGTGGAGTAAAGCAAGTTCTCAAACCTTTCCCATTAAAATAAATGGAACTTTAAAATGCTTGCCCCTGGCCCATAATCAAATTAAGGAGTATGTGCTGGCCTTTCAGTCAATTCAAGTACACCATCAATTGCCCTCAACTCATTTTTAAGCTCCTTTGCAATGTCCCTATCACCAGCGATGACCCAGCTCAGGATTCCATTCCCACATATATATACAGAGAGAGAGAGAGAGAGAGAGAGAGAGAAGCAGAAGCCAGAATCCATTACTACTACAGAACTATACTTAGGTCTAAGTTAGTTTAGACCAATCTACAGTGGTACCTCGGGTTAAGTACTTGATTCGTTCCGGAGGTCCATTCTTAACCTGAAACTGTTCTTAACCTGAAGCACCACTTTAGCTAATGGGGCCTTCTGGTGCCGCCGGAGCACAATTTCTGTTCTCATCCTGAAGCAAAGTTCTTAACCTGAGGTATTATTTCTGGGTTAGCAGAGTCTGTAACCTGAAGCGTATGTAACCTGAAGCGTATGTAACCTGAAGCGTATGTAACCCAAGGTACCACTGTATTTCTATTCAATCACTTTGGATATTTGGACCTAGAACTGGTAGCAATACCCCTGGAAAAGCCCCCATGATCTTGCTTTGAACCAAGGTCTACAATTGTTGTGCATGCCAGAAAACTGGGGCTGATGGGAGTTGGAGTCCAACCATACCCAGAGGTTTTGCACCACTAACATAGATCACCAGGAGGTGCCTTTCTCTGCAGGCTGCCACCACTCAAGCCCCTCATTTCTCCTTCTTTACTATGAAATCTGTCGCATTCCTTATTTGGCTTAAACAACAACAACAGCAACCAGCTTTTTTTTTTTAAGGTGTACGCTAAAAGGTAAAGGACCCCTGGACGGTTAAGTCGAATCAAAAGTGACTATGGGATTGTAGCGCTCATCTCACTTTCAGGCCGAGGGAGCCGGCAGTTGTCCACAGACAGATTTCCAGGTCATTTGGCCAGCATGACTAAACCGCTTCTGGTGCAATGGAACAACATGACGAAAACCAGAGCACTGTTTACCTTCCCGCCACAGCAGCACCTATTTATCTACTTGCACTGGCATGCTTTCGAACCGCTAGGTTGGCAAGAGTTGTGACAGAGCAATGGGAGCTCACCCCCTTGCGGGGATTCAAATTGCCAACCTTCTGATCAGCAAGTCCCAGAAGCTCAGTGGCTTAGACTACAGCGCCACCCGCGTCCCAGAAGGTGTGATCTCCTTTGGATAGCTCATGTGAGCTAAAAAAACCAAGTTATACAGATCATAGATGGGGAACCTGTGACCCTACAAGATGTTGTTAGACTCCAAAATGCCATCAGCTCCAACCTGTAAGGCAAAGGGTAAGGGGCAATGGGATTAGAAGTCTCAAAATGCCTGGAGGCCACAGCTTGCCTATTCCTAGTGGCAGGCCTTTAAAATGATGGCTAAATGGATGGTTGGATGAAGATGAAGAAGGGCAGGAGCTGACCAAAGATGCATGAGGCATAGCCTTCCTTTGCCCTGGTGGGAAACATCTCAAATGCATTATGGAAGCATGCACAGTGCATTTATCAATTCTTTCAGTTTATGTATTCATAGAGGTGCATAAAGCAACTGAAACATTTCAGATGCAGGGACCGATCTATATTAAATATGAATCAACTGCAGCGAAGAAGATAAGAGTGAAACCTTTGGAAATGAATTCAGAGGGATTCGGGGGACACAGGAAGTGCTGCAGTATTTCCAGAAGTATTAACTTCTGAAAATTGCTTGAGGAGGAAATGAAAGCAACACTTACAATAGTTGTAATAGGGGGGGAAGAGAGAGAGAACATACATTATTACTCAGAAAGATTCCCCCACCCCGCCTCTTTGTAATCCCTCATTCTCAGAGGCTGAAGTATTTTACAAGAAATAAGCTTGGCAATGTTTTTTTTCCATCAGGAAAACGCCCATTAAGGAAGCATGGACTTCAAAAGGACTGCTATCCCATACTAGAACTCTGCATCCATGGATAGGGAGGCGCACAAGACCCACTTGCAATATTTCCATGCCCTGCACACTGAGACTCGGACCTTTGCAGTGTTAAGTAGGGAAGATCTGCAAGTGAGGTAGTTATTTGCATTTACAGTGGTACCTCAGGTTACATACGCTTCAGGTTACATACGCTTCAGGTTAAAGACTCTGCCAACCCAGAAATAGTGCTTCAGGTTAAGAACTTTGCTTCAGGATGAGAACAGAAATCGTGCTCCGGCGGTATGGCGGCAGCAGGAGGCCCCATTAGCTAAAGTGGTGCTTCAGGTTAAGAACAGTTTTAGGTTAAGTACGGACCTCCGGAATGAATTAAGTACTTAACCTGAGGTACCACTGTATTTGAACACAAAGTTGACTTCCTGCATGATTGTGGACCTTAATCAAGTAAATGCAATTAAAAGTTGCATGAAGAACCTTCCTGTGCTAAATAGGGAAGGCCAAGCATGCATAAGGAAGTGGGCACTTGAAAGGCACTCTCTCGTAGTGATGCTGCGTTGACCAGAAACGTAGGCAACTGGCTCATACGAAGTTGGACCATTGGTCCATCCAGCTCAGTAGTGTCTACACCAGGGGTGCCCAAACTTTTTTCAAAGAGGGCCAGATTTGATGAAGTGAACATGCATGAGAGGCGACCAAAGTTGTTGAGCCTTTTTTAGGGGTTGCAGTTACTGAGCTTTTAAAAAAAATTTTACCCCAAAGTTCTTGAGTTGTCTTTTTAGGACTCGAAACCTAAACTGCCATGGGGGCTGGATAAAACCGGCCAGATTAGACTTTGGACATGCCTGGTCTAGAGTGATCGGCAGCAGTTCTCCAAGGTTTCAAGTCAGAGTCCTTCCCAGCCATACTGGGAGATGTGGAAGACTGAATCTGGGACCTTCTGCCTGCAAAGTTTGAGCTACAGCTCTTCCCCAAAGCTTGACCCTCATTCCTCCACAGCACCAGGAGATGTTTTCTATCCAGTACATTTAGGTTTTAGTTTTTTGTTTTAAGTTAAAGGCTGATTTAAATACAATCACAGCGAAGTAAGGTAAAATGCAGGCATCTTGTGAAGACAAATTGCTACAAAGTGCTAAGCATATAACAGACAATCATCCTGCCATTTTTTAATACGAGGATGTTAAGTTTAACTTCTTTCTAACTCCCACTCTTTCATTCGCGGCCCACACACCTCCCTTAAGGGCCCAGTACTGTTTTCTGCTGAATTGTCTGATTGTTCCAGGGAAGGAGCGTCCTCCGAGCCACTAGGAAGTCAGAACAAATTAATTTCACTCGAACCTTGCGTGCCGCAATTGAAGCCAAGTTTGCAAAGGTGCAAATCAAGAGTGCACATCAGCCTTTTTTCGGCAACAAAGGACTTGTGCCTTCAAATTTGTGTTCCCATTAATTTTCATTATATTCTAAATACATTGATTTTTCTAAAATGCATGACAGAAAAGCAAGCAGGAGGGGGGAACAAAACAAGGCAGGGGAAGTAACAAGCTGTTATCAAGCTGGCAAGCATTCAGGTCTCCCAAGATATTTTCATGCTCACTGAAGGAAAAGCAGTAGGCACTGAAAGTGGATTTCTGCTCTTTATACAGCAAATGTAACATGACTTGTATATCCAAAGGGCTACTGAACCAACGGGGGCAAAGAAATCTCATTCTCTTCTCTCTTTAAGCACATGCAGACCAGATTTCCTTCAGTAATTTTTTGCAGTAGCTCAGGGTGAAGCCTTATTCTTTTAAAAGTTGTTTACGACATTTAAGCTAGCTCATGGCAACTTGTTCTCTTGACTTTTTTGTGAAAAAGCTTGATGCATAAACAGAGAAAGGGGATGGTTTGCACCCAAATGCAGATGTTTTACGTTACAGCTTGTGGCTTCTAACACTCTACTCTCACTCATAACTAATTTCAGAATTATTATTTTTTAATTTTTGCATCGGAAATACAGTTAGGCCTTCAAAAGGCCAAAGGCAGCACTTTGAATGGTGCCTGGAAACGAACTAGGAGTCAACCAAGAACTCTTCATTATCTAAATACAAATTGCTAATTCTAAGCTGGCATCGGCCAACAACCCAACTGCCGTATATAGAACGGGTAATCAAGTCTAGGTGTTACCAAAGCATGAGAAAGAATGGCAGAGGAGAAGATTCAGATCCCACGATCTGCACCATGCACCTAAAGCACTTTGATGCTCCTTTAAACAGCCATGGCTTCTCAGGAAAATCGTTGTTTAGAGTGTTGTTCTCTGTTCCCTTCGTAGAGCTACAACTCCCAGAGTGGTTTAGTAATCAATCCCTCTTCTTAGGGAACTCTGGGAATTGTAGCTCTTTGAGGGTCTCCTAATAGCTCTCAGCACCCTTATCATACTGCAGTTCCCATGATTCTTTGGGGGGAAGCCGTGACTGTTTAAAGTGGTATGAAACTACTTTAAATGTACAGTGGTACCTCAGGTTAAGTACTTAATTCATTCCGGAGGTCCATACTGAAGCACCACTTTAGCTAATGGGGCCTCCCGCTGCCGCCGCGCTGCTGGAGCACAAATTCTGTTCCCATCCTAAAGCAAAGTTCTTAACCCAAGGTACTATTCCTGGGTTAGCGGAGTCTGTAACCTGAAGCGTATGTAACCTGAGGTACCACTGTACAGTGAAGAGGTGGGCAAAAGGTGATTCAAGGCTATAGGTGGCACTTAAGCATCCAATGCTGGATCCAAGGGTACCTCCAAGCTGCAAAATTGTTATTTAAGAGGGAGTGTAACCCAACGCTACCACTGGTTAAATGCTGCTTCCACAGTCAGGACAACAGTACCTCCGTCTTAACTGTTTCAGCTTCGATTTATTACTCCCCCCCCCCCCATCCCATTACTGACACCACACATCTGTTCCGAGCACCATAAATATTTGCATAGTTGGCTGCTGCCTAATCCCTGTTACTTATCACAGAGTAAAGTCTGCTATGGGGCTGGCTGAATGCAGAGGAATCAGGTCAGAGGCAAAGGTCACGTTCCCTAAAAAGGTAAAGGTAAAGGACCCTTGACAGTTAAGTCCAGTTGCAGACGACTCTGGGGTTGCGGCGCTCATCTCGCTTTACACGCCAAGGAAGCCGGCATTTGTCCACAGACAGTTCTTCCGGGTCATGTGGCCGGCATGACCAAGCCGCTTCTGGCGCAACGGAACACCGAAACCAGAGCAGCGCACAGAAACGCCATTTACCTTCCCACTGGAACAGTACCTATTTATCTACTTGCACTTTTTTGGCATGCTTTCGAACTGCTAGGTTGGCAGGAGCTGGGACCAAGCAACAGGAGCTCACCCCGTTGCAGCCCAAGAGGCTCAGTGGTTTAGACCACAGCATCACCCGCGTTCCCTTACTTTCCCTTGGGGTGCTTAAATCATTTTTTGAAACTTTCCTAGCTGCTCTCTAACATTGCACAACTCGTATTCTGCATGTTCACATCCTGCCCAGCTGGTTTCTTAAAAAAAAAAAAAACATATGGAAGGTCACAGCTCCAGGAGGAGAGATTAGGTGCTCAATCAACAGATCAATGCACAGCCTTATTTAAGTCAATCTGTGTTTGCCTCCAGACCCTGTGAACATCCTGCTTACTCCTCCTGTTTCAAATTTCTCCTTCCTCAGTCTCCTCTAAACTTTTGGGAGGCTGGAATCAGGGCAGGGTTCAAATATAGCACCACGAGTCAGGCTAGGTAGATCTGGTACATGGGGTAGAAATAAAGAAATTAGATTGTGTTGTGTAAATTTAAAAATTTTAAAACTGGCCCATGCTTTCCAACATTTTGGGAAGGCAAGTTCCAAAAGACTAACTTTTAATTTTGAAATCTAATGGGTTTGTCATACTCTAGGTAAAACTCAGAAGAAACAGTGGGAAACCAAGCACATAGTGATATGAGGTGTATTACAAACCAATCTAGGTGGCCAAAAGCAAAGACACAGATGGAGGGAAGGCCATTCCTAGGTGTTGAGTAAACAAGAGGAAAGGCTCAAGTGGCAATGCACAGGATTGCAAACAAGCTAGGTTCTGGGATAACAAAGACACAGAGCAGCAGAACAGAGTTGAGAGTCACTGTCCCCTGCAGCTGATCTGCTTATTTTACCGCTCATTTTTGTAGGCTGCTAGCAGGCTCTGGCTCATCAGGGCTGCTAAGCATATGAAGGGAGACATGCTTCTTTCCACATTTACAGACTATGACTGCATCTATCATTTTGTCAGAATAAAAAAAGAAATAAATATACTGGATGGGTGGGGCCCATTATCCAGCATTAATTCATGGGCACAATGCATCTCACGATTCTAGAACCATTTCTTGCATGCAGGCTCATCCATTCCAGAGCTGTCAAGAGAAGCAGCATAAATATAGCCCAGAGCTAGGCAACTTGTTTTGTGCATATCCTTCCATGCGTCGGGAACATAAAAGATCCAAGAGCAATTCCATACATACAGTTAATCTGCTAGCCAGATTCATGATTATCCAGAAGGTCTCAGGAGGGTGGAGGCAACACCATAACAATTTGGCCTAGTTGGTGCACAGTCTTACTCTGTATAGTCCAATAACATTGATTAATTCTGCCATGAACCTGGCAGCATAAGGAAACTTAGGATGGCCAAGAAACGAACTACAGTACAAACATTTTAACTTAAGAAAATTCCTCAATTCTCTTTCTAGAATCCTTTGCTTTTCATACAAGTCTGCTAGCTGCCTCATACCAGGTAAGACTATTTGTCTATCAAACCCAATTTACAGTGTCCTCTATATGACTGCCAGCACCCAGGATCTCCCTCAAAGGCAGGCACCCCCAAACTCGGCCCTCCAGACGTTTTTGGGACTACAACTCCCATCATCCCTAGCTAACAGGACCAGTGGTCAGGGATGATGGGAATTGTAGTCCCAAAATGTCTGGAGGGGGATCCCCACACACCGAGTTTGGGGGTGCTTGCTCAACGGTTTACCACATCACCTGCTTTCAGAGTCCCTTTAACTGGAGAGGCAAAACTGAGGGCCTTCAACGATGTGATGTATGTGCCCTCCCATTCAACTATGGCCCTTGTGCATCCCTGTTTAGGGAACTCCTCACTCCATCACTAAGGAGAGGTAAAACACATGAGCCCCTACACACACGTGATCCTAAATTAAATTGGAAATTATATGCCAGGGTATAAAGATTAATGTCACTCATCAAATGCTCTAAGCGCACCTTTATGTGCAATCTCTATAAGTCTGGCTAGCAAATATTGCATGTCAACATTTACGGCACGCGTCACTCTATTACAAGACACATAAATTAAATGCAATGAATGAGGGCTTTCTGGCAGCTCTTTCTCTTGTTCCGTTTAATCTCCTTCATTAACTTCAGCCCTCTCATTCTCCCAACAGTTTTCTGCAGTCATGCCTTTCAGGATGCAAACTTCGATTGTGGCTGCAAATATTCCAAATTGTAGCTGACTGGAAATAAAACTGGAAGTGTTGCATCCTCAGAGAGCGCTCTCTAATGAAAATGAGGGTGGTCACTGATACCGCCGTGGGCAGGATGCATCCTGAAGGAGCGTTAAGGCCAAGAACCTGGGAGTCATCTGTGCCTGCCGACCTTTTGGTACAATTGTTTCTTCTTCTGGCTCACAAAAACTATCCAAATATCTTGCACACAAGCTTGAATACCAAACATGCAAGAGGAGAAATCAAAGGGGCTGTAGGTACTGCTGAAGATGAGCTCCCTCAACATTCGGTGGTGAGACAACAGGAGCAGGAAGGGGTACCGGGGAAATTCCACTCCTTGGTACAGGCGGCAACCATTTTAGGTAGGTCCAATTGATGCACAACCACCAACGCACAGGTCATTTTGGATGTGGGAGAGGGAGGAATGGGGGCAGAATTCGGGGTGGAACTCTGCCATGGCATGCTTTGACCTGGAACACAACCCCCAAGGAAACAGAAAGTTGCCTGTACTATACAGTGGTACCTCGGGTTACAGACGCTTCAGCTTGCATACACTTCAGGTTACAGACTCTGCTAACCCAGAAATATTACCTCAGGTTAAGAACTTTGCTTCAGGATGAGAACAGAAATCGGGCTCCGGCAGTGCGGCAGCAGCGACAGCAGGAGGCCCCATTAGCTAAAATGGTGCTTCAGGTTAAGAACAGTTTCAGGTTAAGAACAGACCTCCGGAACAAATTAAGTACTTAACCCGAGGTACCACTGTAGTTCTGTGTCACCTCATCTCAAAAGAGGATACTGTTGAGTTAGAAAAGGTTCAGAAAAGAGCAACCAATACGATTGATGGGGTGGGACGACCCTCCTATGAAGATAGGTTGTAGCATTTAAGACTTTTTACTTTAGAGAAAAGGCGAGGAAGAGGCAACATGATAGAAGTGTGTGAAATTATGCAAGGTGAATAAAGTTTCCCTCCCTTTCTCGTAACATGAGAACTTGGCATCAAAATGAAGCTGAATGTTGGAACATTCAGGACAGACAAAAGAAAGCTCTTCACATATTGTGTGCTCCCAAACTACACTGGTACAATGTTGTTGTTGTTTAGTTTAGTCATGTCCGACTCTTCGTGACCCCATGGACCAGAGCACGCCAGGCACTCCTGTAATAATAATTTCCCTAAACAATATAATAATAATAATTTATTATTTATACCCCACCCATCTGGCTGGGTTTCCCCAGCCACTCTGGGCAGCTTCCAATAAAACACTAAAATACAATAACCTATTAAACATTAAAAGCTTCCCTAAACAATGTAATAATAATTTATTATTTATAAATCCTGTCTTCCACTGCCTCCCGCAGCTTGGTCAGACTCATGCTGGTAGCTTCGAGAACACTGTCCAACCATCTCGTCCTCTGTCGTCCCCTTCTCCTTGTGCCCTCCATCTTTCCCAACATCAGGGTCTTTTCCAGGGAGTCTTCTCTTCTCATGATGTGACCAAGCTGTCTCCAACATACCTAAAAGACCACCTTCTGCCACGGTCCCTTGGAAGCCAAGGAATGCCCCCTGTCGTTTGCTACCTAGAATCATAGAATCATAGAGTTGGAAGAGACCACAAGGGCCATCGAGTCCAACCCCCTGCCAAGCAGGATCATCAAGACTGCAGGAGTGTAAAGAGGCATTCTGGGTGGCAGACACCCCTCCCTGCCTCTCGGCAACATGCAAAATCCCAAAAATTTGAATTGTTTTTACCCATGTTGGTTTTGGGTAGCCACAAGTAGGAAGAGATGAAGTTGGATGACTATGTAATTGAGATTTTGTTAGTTTACCAGGCTAGAACCCTTGGGATGGAGCAGGCTATAAATTAGCTATGTTCCATGGTTCCCAAAATCCCTAGATGATGGGGCAAACATGCGTAGCAGTGCCTAGGGCCAAGCTCCTGCTGAAGCTCCTGTGTGTGTATGTGCATGGATGAGTAAGAGAGGCAGAATAAGTCACATGCTCTTTAGAATTAAAAACCAAGGTCGAGAGAGTGTTCCTCTAACAAAAAAAGCATCTGTGAAAATAAGAATAATTGCGTGCCCTTTATACAGAAGCTTACAAAATGGGCATCACCATTATACAAAAGAATGTCGATGAGAGGGGAAAATTCCTGAACGGAACAATTGCCTTCTGCAATGGAAGCCTTGCTAAGTGGGTTGATTTAAATTTTTCTGTTGCTGGACTGTACACAAAATCCATCATTGTTGCTTCAGGGTTCTCTTCTCTCCCACTACCCACAACTCCTGTCTCCAGAGTTTAGAAAAGCAGAAGGAGGCTAGTCCTGCTTTTGGGAACAGTGATGCATTTGTTCAATTATCTACATACCTACAACCTCTTCATCAAATTAGCAGATCTCTATTTATAGCTGATTATACTGTAGGGGTGATCTAATGAGAAACCCACAGAGTGATAAAGCACTGTCAGGGTCTTTCTACTTTCTTCCCTCTGAGGATTTGCTGCGCATTAAGCAGCTATGCGCCTGGTACCAGAGGTGCATGCACAAAGCAGAAGTGTTCAGTTTAACAGGCTGTAAACAAGGAATTTTTAAGAAAGGCAAGCCATTCAGCATTGCAGCTGACAAATTTAACTACACTTCCCCTTCCAAGGACTGTGTTGTGCATTTGCATTGCTTAAGTGATGAAGCAATACTGTAAATCTAATTAGGCACTGAGTAATTACTCCGGCGGAAAAGAAATAAATCAGGAGTTGATAAGCAGTGTCATGTAAAGGGCGTTGCTATAGTTGTGTGTTGATTTTATGCAAATGTAGGCAGAGAATTCAGGGCCCTTGGAAATATTTTTTGATGTAAGTTGGGAGGGGTTTTGTTTTTTAAAACCACCTGCCAGGAACTGGCTTCATCTATCGTGCTTTTGCAATTGATGAATTGAGCGGCTTATAATGGCCAAATTCTGTCTCTCTGTGGCACCATAACCTCCCCCACAGTTCTGTAGGTTTGAATAATGCACACTTCCTTTCAAAGGCAGCTGCACGATAGCCATATTAAAGAGTTCTCATGAACATGTGCTTAGAAAAATATGCAATGTCGTTTAATAACTGTCCTGTTTTCAGTGCAAAAAATAAATAAATAAATTACTAAACAAAGTACATACTCCTGCCCCTGAAACTATTTACTTCAGTCCAGCCCGGCCGCTCATTTCCTAGAACAGCTACTGCAAGGAGAGAAATGCATCTTCAAGTATAAGCCAAGATTCAGGTAATGAAAGATGAGAAATGATTTGCCTAGGGCTGGTTTAGGCAATTAACAGAGCATTCCTAAGCACATTCCTATTCCACACTCAGTTCAAGGAGCTGGGCTGGAAGAGCAAACAAGCCTTTAAAGTAGAGTTTGAGTTACTGCACCCTTTTTTGCTGACGTTCTATGATGGGGTTGCCAGGTCACGTAACTGAGCTGCAAGAGGTTTGGACTAGGTCCCTACAAACAATTTCCTCCAGAATGACTCTCTTATCAAGTGACTTTGCTAAATTTGAATGGCGAGGACACAAAACCTCATGTTGTTGTTGTTTAGTCGTTCAGTCGTGTCTGACTCTTCGTGACCCCATGGACCAGAGTACGCCAGGCACTCCTGTCTTCCACTGCCACCCGCAGTTTGGTCAGACTCATGTTTGTAGCTTCAAGAACACTGTCTAACCATCTCGTCCTCTGTCGTCCCCTTCTCCTTGTGCCCTCCATCTTTCCCAGCATCAGGGTCTTTTCCAGGGAGTCTTCTCTTCTCATGAGGTGGCCAAAGTACTGGAGCCTCAACTTCACGATCTGTCCATCCAGTGAGCACTCAGGGCTGATTTCCTTAAGAATGGATGCGTTTGATCTTCTTGCAGTCCATGGGACTCTCAAGAGTCTCCTCCAGCACCATAATTCCCCTTCATGGATCACTTCCCTTTCATGGATCACTTTCCCTTCATGGATCACTGCCTTGCTGTGGCGAAGGGGCTTGAAGAACTCAGAGAAGCTATGAACTATGCCGAGCAGGGCACCCAAGATGAACAGGTCATAGTGGAGAGTTTTGACCAAACGTGATCCACCTGGAGCAGGAACCGGCAAGCCACTCCAGTATCCCTGCCAAGAAAACTCCATGGACAAAGACAACAAAACCTCATACGAAGGTGTTAAACTAGCAGTGGCAGGTTTAGATGCCAGCAGAAGATCTCTGCGTTCCACTGGAGATCACGTGGAAAAGTCCCTCCTTTCAAAGAGTTGGAAGCCTTTAACAATTCCTGGGGATATGTACCCAAATGCAGGTGTCACAGAGATGAGCAAGACAGTGCCCTCCTGATGTCATTGGGCTTGAACTCCCATCACCCCTGACCTGACCATTAGCCAAACTGACCAGAGCTGATGGGAGTTGGGACCCCGAATAACATCTGGAGGCACCATGTTGACTTCTGCCATATTGCTTTCAATACAGCAAGCATTCAGAAGCCCAGCCCGGCTCAAGTAGGGCTGGATCAGGGCCAACACATGAAGTACGGCATTAAAAAATATTTTATTTTCTGGCAAACTTAATATAAAACAAGTGTAAGATAGAGGTACTTTCCTCTTCTGGAATTGGAATGTAGCCTAAAGCAACCATTTTTTACTGGCACAACAGAGCATCATATTGCATTTTTACTGATGGTGCTTTTCAGTTAAACTGTTCAAATAGTTTGGAACTTCTTATAAAGGCAGACAAGGCTTGCTCCAATATAGACTCTATTTAAGCATCCATTAAAAATAGATGATGTAAAAGGGCAGATTAGTTTTCCAGCAATCACAGTTAACACAGGAAACAGTCATCGGCTATGAAAAAGGAAAGCCCAGTATTAACATCAAAACTGTTTCATGACTTAGAAGATGGAAATATTTTATCAGCTAATAGATTTTTTTAAAAAAGAAAAACAGGCCCCATGGGGGAGGGAAGCATTTATGAAATTAGCGTGTCATTATCTCACCGGTTATACCATCTATATAATTTTATATGCATACTGAGAAAAGAGCTGACCCAGTTAAAACTATAACTAACAGCATATTTATCTGAAAAAGGTTTCTTTTTAAGAGTGTTTTAACATTTCAAAACGTGGGTGGCGCTGTGGGTTAAACCACAGAGCCTAGGACTTGCCGATCAGAAGGTTGGCAGTTCAAATCCCCGTGACGGGGTGAGCTCCCGTTGCTCGGTCCCTGCTCCTGCCAACCTAGCAGTTCGAAAGCACGTCAAAGTGCAAGTAGATAAATAGGTACCACTATGGCAGGAAGGTAACATTGGCTTCCGTGGCTCCCAGTATGTTTCCAAGCACAATTCAGAGTGTTTCAAAGCCCTAAATGACCTCAGCCCTGTGTACATGAAGAAACATCTCCACCCCTGTCACTCAGCCTGGACTCTGAGATACAGCTCCAATAATAATATTATACTAATAATTTAGGGATGCGGGTGGCGCTGTGGTCTAAACCACTGAGCCTCTTGGGCTTGCACATCAGAAGGTTGGTGGTTTGAATCCCCGCAACGGGGTGAGCTCCCCTTGCTCGGTCCCTGCTCCTGCCAACCTAGCAGTTCGAAAGCACGTCAAAGTGCAAGTAGATAAATAGGTACCACTCTGGCAGGAAGGTAAATGGCATTTCTGTGCGCTGCTCTGGTTCGCCAGAAGTGGCTTAATCATGCTGGCCACATGACCCGGAAGCTGTACGCCATCTCCCTCGACCAGTAAAGCGAGATGAGTGCCGCAACCCCAAAGTCAGTCACGACTGGAACTAATGGTCAGGGGTCCCTTTACCCTTTACCTAACATTTCAAAACAGTTTTCTGTTCATGAAAGACACCTATCTGTGTTCCCAAACAAGCGAAGTTCATCTGGGAACTTCTCAGTTTGTTATGTGAGGGGTAGCCAATGTGATCTCTCCAAATGTTGTTGGCCTGCAGCTTTCATCGTCCCTCATCATTGCCCAAGCAATGTTGCAGACGGGCTGAGAGGAACATAGACATTACAGTGGTACCTCAGGTTAAGAACTTAATTCGTTCTGGAAGTCTGTTCTTAACCTGAAACTGTTCTTAACCTGAAGCACCACTTTAGCTAATGGGGCCTCCTGCTGTCACTGCACCGCCGCCACACGATTTCTGTTCTCATCCTGAAGCAAAGTTCTTAACCCGAGGTAATATTTCTGGGTTAGAGGAGTCTGTAACCTGAAGCGTATGCAACCTGAGGTACCACTGTACAAGTAACCGGGCCCAATTCAGGGGTACTGTTGGGTATTTAAAGGATTCCAGGCACAGACCCATGACCCAAATGTGCAAATGCTAATTTGTATGTATAGATGTATAATTTGGGTCTCTGGACAAAATATAAGGCAAGTAGCTGCAGCCTCACCAACACTGTATTGCCTCTCAATAGCAAAGTGGGATGTGTGGTCTGCAGTCTGCAGGCTTCCCATGAGCATCTGGTTGGCCACTGTGAGAACAGAAAGCTGGGCTTTGGCCGATCCAGCAGAGTTCTTCTAAGTTTTTATGCAGCATGTCTAAAGTTTTGCAAATGAGGGAAAAGGAGCAGATCTGATATTGAGAGCGCATGTCAGGGGCTCAGACACCCTTAACAACATCCCTGGCCCAATTTATGCATCTTTAAACTCCATGGAAAGACATTGTTTTCTCCACCCAAAATGTTGCAGTCCATTGACCCAAGACTCAGTGGCAACTGTTCATGCCCAGTGAAGGACAAATATTTATTTTCTCTTGCTTAAATTAATCATTTATTTGCTAGGAGTGGCTGCAACCTTATTGAATCTGGAAGTCTGCTGCCTGACCATAGCAGCTTGCCGATTCAGTATACAAACTACACGGTAACATTTTTATTTTATTTTAAAAAGGTTTTTAAAGACACCACTAGGCAACAAAATGTTATGTGGTCCTCCCAGGCTGTGTGTTCCAAGGAGGAAGCTGAAAGCAGCATATTAATTATGCCATCTGTTCATTCACTTAGAAGATTCTTAACTTGTCAAGATTACGTCTCAGAGCTGTTTAAACGGCCTTCAAGCCTTAACTCCCTCTCTCTTTCTTAAAAGTGCAGCACCATTTTAAAGCTGAAACAAATTTGTTTCCAATCCATAAGTTTTTAAAATTAAATTGTCAGTTCGATGACATGACTTTGCTTATCTCCCTGCCTAGATTTCTGTGAGGGTAGGCTGGACTCATCCATGCATTTAATATAAAATGAGCCCTGCTTGACTGGACCAAAAAAAAAACCCCAGGTACATCTAGTAGGGAACTTTTTTCAGCCTGAGGGAGAGGCCAAAGGCTGACATGGATGGAATACTATGCTTGCCTCTTGCCCTTGTACAGCGAAAGTCAGAGGTTTCTACACACAGCCACAATCCTCTTGCCACACATCTCTTGATTCTGGATAGCTCAGATGGTTAGAGCAAGGTGCTGACAATGCCAAGGTTGCAGGTTTGATCCCCATATGGGACAACTGCAAATTCCTGCATTTCAAGGGGTTGGGCCAGATGATCCTCAGGGTCTCTTCCAACTCTACAGCTCTACGATCGTCCATCCAGGGCAAGCAAGAGGCCTTATTGCAGTTCAAGGACACATTCCAGCCAGGCAAAAAATTCATGGGGAAGGTGCAGAGGAGGGTCATTGAAGGGTAAAGCCTGGGAAAGAGGGTGTGAATTGCAAAGTCCAAAGGGCCATGTTGGCAGAGGTCCCTGGCCTGAGATTTCCCAGTACAGTATTCTGTTCCCTTCCCCTCAGTAGCCAAGCAGGTATCTCAAAGAAGCCTCCAAGAAGGGATTTAATCATAACTTGGAATAAGCGCTGTGCACTGCCACTGTTCACAAGTCCTGCTTCATCTCCTATTTAGGTATCATCACACATAACGCAGGAGAGGGGCCACTGAGATGCTGAGCCATAGTGCTCTGCATCAGCAACTGAACCCAGTCCCATGATTTCACCTCCATGGCGTTTTGTCAGTTTTGATTTACTGGGTACATCAATGCTCGTGAAGACGCAAGGCCCTTTTAAGCAAAGCACAGCCAACATGTACACATCTGGAGATTGGGAACATAGGAGGAAGGAAGACTCAGCCAGCAAATTAGGAAGTTTCCATACACGTTTTCATGGGCACTGAAGAAAACAAGCTGATGATTTGTCGTCACTGCATGCACTTTTGGGAGGGCTGGAGGGGGTATGTATTGCAGAGGTGGGGAATCTGTGGCTCTTCAGGTGTGGCTGCACTACAGTCCAGCAAAATCTGGGAGGCCACAGACTTTACATCCCAAGCATAAAAGACACCCTCAAGATAGCCAAAGACTTGAATAAGAGGAGTGCTGTTATGGCTACAGTTCAGCCTTTTTAATAGGCTAAGTTTGCAAAAGTTTCTCTCCTCATCCCATCCAGTCCTGCTCAGCAAATCAGAAACGTTACAGGGGAACTCAGTGTTCTGGAGAAAAAACCTGCGACAGCAATAATCTTCTGACTTCTAACAAATTGCACCCATTAATAGTGACCCAACAGCCACTGACCATGCAGAGTGGAGAGGTTAAAACGTATTTTTAAAGGGACACTGGCAGACACAGACAACCCCTACAAGAAGAAAGAAAATGTAGGGGGAAATATGGAGCTTCAGGTAGAAAACCTGTCACAGAAATGCCAAGAGGATTGAGATCTGTCCACTGTGAATCTACTTTTCCTGCCTGGTCATCAGTTGACTGATTTTAAAAGCTAGTATGTAGGAGGAATCTGGAGATGCCTTTCCATGCTCCACCATATGTATACAAGCCACAGGGAAGAGGCAAAAAAGAGCTTCAAGTGACATACATGAAATTGCTTCAACAATACACAACTTAAACCTGCAATTCTCACAGCATTATCCCCACCCAGGTCTGGTCTCAAACAGCACTAATAGTGCCCAAGGATCAACTTTTTTCTTTTATTAAAAATTAGCCAGAAGGGTGAAATAGGGCAATCTGGATCAGAACTGCACAGTGCGCAAAGTGGTGTTAACTCTTTCTTCCCTTGCTAGTTTCCTGCTCCAAGTTATCCCCTTCCTGCAGCTGCTTTTTGCTCCTAGTGGTTTCAAAATAAAACAAAACCTTACATCCGTGATGGTCCTACTCCCCACTGAATGACTAAGATTACTGGCAAATCTCATCCCGTTGCATGAGCTCAGTCTAGCCTATCTCACAGGGTTTAGAGAGGGGTAGGAAGCTGCACACCAGAGCTTTCCAAACTTTTCATGTTGGTGACACACTTTTTGGACAAGCGTCATTTCGCAACACAGTAATTCAGTTTTACTAGCAAGCCAGAGGTTCAACTAACCCATTTCCAGCCCCAAGAAGAGTGCAGGAAGCGTTTGCATGACACACTGCAGCCGACACACTAATATGCCGCAACACACAGTTTGGAAAGCTCTGCCGTGCAAAATGCCAAACTCCTTAAGAGAAAGGACAGATATACCAATTGGTAATTTAAGATTCCCAGCCAACAATGTGATTTTTTATGAAATTGGATTGGTTCCACTGACCATCTACTTTAAAAGCATAGGGTTGTAACCAGTGCTAACCCTAGGCAGAGTAGACCCGCTGGAAATAATGGACATGCTTAACTTAAGTTCATTGATTGCAGTGGGTCTACTCTAACTTAGCAGGATTCAACCAACAACAGGCATCACTCCATCAACTTCCGCACATGGTTCATTATTTAGTTCATTTCAAGAAGGCAGCCCATTCCAGGGTCACATGTGAGTGAAGTTCATGTGCACTCCTGGATGAGCAGGCTTCCTGATCAAGCTGAATAAATCAAATTGGCACAGGTGCTGTGCTCGCGTCAAAGCTGCAAAACCAGAGTCATTTGCCTTTAAGCATGTGCTGTGATGAAATCTCTAACGACAACACGAACAACTTCCTTTGAAAGAAAGTTGGGTTTCTCCTCCAGGTTAACAGGTGATTAGATAATTAACTTGCTACCAGCACTATGCAATAGCTATAAAAGTGTCAGGGAATATAAAGAGCCAAAGAATTATGTGGCAAGAGACTAGACGGATGAAGGTTGTCTAATCATCTGGAAAAACCTGAGGCCTGAGCCAAAGTGCTATTGTCCCACTTAAGAAAGGGAATTGTACCAACTGGCACTGTCCACACTCATTCATCCTTTACTACATTAAAAAAGAGAACAAAAATAAACGATAGAGGTATTTTAAATGACTGCTCAGAAATACACACAAGTGAAACCTCCAACCCAATGTACTATAGTCACACTCAGAAAAGAATAGAAGGGCACCTGAATTTCCTAACAGTCAAAAATTGGGGTTTGTGCATCAGGGTTCCAATAAATATGAAAATTAACCTAATCCATTGCCCAGAATGAAATAGGCAGTATTTTGTTTTCCAAGCAGGCAAAGGTTTGTGGGGGGGGGGATTCCCCCTCCAACTAGTAAAATGCCTTATTGCCATTTCCATGGTTAGGAAGATACAGGCACTAGCTGCACCAAAATGACCTCCTCAGGGTGCAAGCCTAGGCAGTGTGTATGGGGGTCCTGGGCTGCCCAGATGACAAGACCCCCCTCTTGGCCTTGCTGATGTGGCCCAAAGGAAAGAAGAGCAATACGTTTTACACCAGCTTGGCTGCCGGAGCTACCGGAAGGAGGCGCATAAAGTATCATGCAACTTTTAAAACTAAGGATGAAAATTTAGAAAGGAAGGCTAGAATATTCTTGATAAGCTCGCTCTCTCTCTCTCTCTCTCTCCCCATCTCACTATTCATCATGGCTATAGCCCTCTCGGGCCCACATTTTAACAACAAATAGTGTACATGCATTAGAACCACACAAGACAATATATTTGGCCCCCTCCGAAAGGGATACACAATTCATACAGGTCTTGCTAGGTTTATATGGGCGGGTGTGTTTGTTTTCAACCTGGTAGTCACCACTTATTTGAGGGGCTTCAGCCACAACCCTGAGGTAATACGAGTCTTGCACACTTGTCTAGTGTGTTTCCTGGTGTGCTGGGAAACAGCAGAAGGAGAGGGGAGCACTGAGATAGATGGGCTCATGACCAATAAAAGGCAGCTTCCTGTGTTTCCATGATAATCTAGCTGGCTGCTAGGGAAACAGAATACTACACTACATAAGGCTTTGGCGTGATCCAGCAAGGTTCTTCTTATGTATTGCTGAGCCCACTTGCTCCTCAACAGCCTCTTCCAGGTGATCATTTTGGAAAAAAACATTCACGGAGAGAGAGAGAGAGAATTCGCCACACACTGTGCTGAGAAGTACCAGCAAGCACAAGTGTTCTGCAGACTTTTTGTCCTCCTGTATTTTGCTCTCTCACGTCTAAAACAGAATCTGGAGATGCTTCAGCTGATCCAGCATCACAAAAATCTGCAGCCGCTTGGCTCCCAGCCCATTCCTCCAAAGCCACCCAGTCATTTCTATCCCAAACTTTACAGCTAGCCATAGTATCCTTCTAGTTTACTTATCTAGATCGGTCATGGGATGAGTGCTTTTCACGGAGGTCCAGTCTTTTTGGAAGAATGGTTGTAAAAGGTGATGCTGGAACATTTCTGTTGTGCCCGTTTAGCAACGAGCTTGTGGCAAGGTTGGGACAACCTCTGAACCAGGAGCCCTTCAGATCTTTCTACCTGGCCTTCAGAACTCTCCCCAGGCCACACACTTTGCACCCAGAGTCTTTTTGCCTAGGTGGAACATGTCCTTGAATTCTGATAATGCCTCTTGCCTGTCTGGATGGAGGAGAGATGGTGTAGAAACTGACCTGTTCTACAAAGATTTTGTCCCCACCCTCATGCTGCAAAAGTCAGCAGCTGCAGAATTAGACAATGGACCTTTAAGAAACAGACAGGTGCAAGCCAGCCAGCCTTAACCTAGAAAGCTGCTGTGACAACCTTCTCTCAATGGATGATGAGTACCATCCAGCACCTGCCATAGTGACCTGTCCATGGTCCTGACAGACCCCTCTCTACACTCTGCTCTATCTGGTTGTGTTTATTGCTTTCCAATGTGTGCCACTGATTTAACCCAGCCTGCCCTGGGAGCTTTAAGCCAAGCAAGGACAGGACACTATCCCCCAGAAAGACCAAATGCAAAGTTGAGGGACTTTGCACCTCAATTGGGGGAGCTCAGGCGGTGGCAGCCAGGCAGGTCTCTCTTGCCTGTTTTCCATGCCCAGACAGGACCACTGCAAAGAACTCTTTATAGGGCTGCCATCAAAGATGGTTCAGAAGGTTCCACTGGTCTAGAACAACTCCCAAGTTGTGTTGGGAGCTGGACTTGATGCCATTACTGTACCAGCTGCACTGGCTGATATTTAAAGTATTCAATGACTTGATTTATGTGACTGTTCCACCAGATTTTATTTGTTTATTGCATTTCTATCCCACCTTTTTCTCCAAGGAGCTCAAGATGGCATACATGGTTCTGCCCCTCCTCATTTAATCACCATGACAACCCCGTGATGTAGGTTAGGTTGAGGCAGTTATGGCTGAGTGAGGATTGGAGCCTTGGCTTCCCAGGTATTAGTCTGATACTCTAAGCACTATATATATATATATATATATATGCTTTCGTAGATTTTCACGGGTACAGGAATGCAGGTTTTGGTGTCCTCGGGTGTCTTCCCGTGTAAAAGTTGGGGTGTCTAGGCAACGTTTCGACGAGGTCTCACTCGTCATCTTCAGGCTGGTGCTTTCGGCTTCTTGTTACTGGAACAGAGCAGGATCTCAGTGTTTGAGTTCCTATAAATACTGTTGAGGAGGTGTGGTGTATAGCCTCCAATGTTCTGGGCAGAGAGGAGGTTCCCAGGCTAGTGTGCCTTTTCTTCTTTTGTTCCTTAATTACTTGAGGGATATCTTGAGTGATTTCTTGAGTGATTTCCTGAATCCCACTTAGGTGGGTCATTAGGTGTGGATTAGTTGCTAAAGCCTTCGTGTCTTGAACTCTTGAACTTTGTGAAGAGTTTTTCTGAGAAGATGGCTGTACTGCACTTGGTTGTGCTCTGGCTTGGCTTCGTGTATAGGGGCGAGCTGTGGTTTTGTGGCCTGTGCCAGCCAGATCTGTGTAGGGATTGCAGGGGGGTGCAGCATCCGGAGGTGCCACCCTGGTTTGGCTACTGGATGGTGTCTGTAATTTATCTGTGGAGAGGGTCTGGGTTTGGGTCTGGTGTGGTTGATTGGTGATGGCGTTCTGTGTGCCTCTGGATCTGGTGTCAGATTTTGTGGGGAGGGCTAATTTCCAGATGTCTGGCAAGCGGGATGTGTCGTCACGCTTGTTCATGTTGTGAGGGTGTTTCTCTATCTCGATGGCTTCCATGATTATTCTCTTGTGGTGATGTTCCATGTTAAAGAGCAATTTGGAATCTGCAAAATTAATTTCGTGTCCTGTTTCTTTCATGTGTTGGAAAAGAGAGGAAGTTTTTTCTTCTTTTTTGACGGCATTCTTGTGTTCTGCGATCCGTGCATTTATTCGTCTGTTTGTTTGTCCAATGTACGTGGCTGGGCAGACTTTGCAGGGTATTTCATAGACCCCTTGGTTTTCCAACTGAATTTTATCCTTGGGGTTTCTGAGGATATTGGCTATTTTTTGGTTGGTGCAAAAGGCTGTTTTGATATTGTGTTTATGGAGGATTTTGCTAATTTTATCTGTAGTGCCCTTGATATAAGGAAGGAGGGCTATGCCATTGTTTTCTTCTGTGTCTTGGTTTTTGGGGGGTGTTTCTTTTTGGATTAGCTTCGTAACCCTGTTTTGCTGGTATCCATTGGCAATTAACACATTTGAGAGATTCTGTAACTCAGTTGTCAAGTGGTCTTCGTCAGCCAGGCGTTTGGTTCCAAAAACCAAGACACAGAAGAAAACAATGGCATAGCCCTCCTTCCTTATATCAAGGGCACTACAGATAAAATTAGCAAAATCCTCCATAAACACAATATCAAAACAGCCTTTTGCACCAACCAAAAAATAGCCAATATCCTCAGAAACCCCAAGGATAAAATTCAGTTGGAAAACCAAGGGGTCTATGAAATACCCTGCAAAGTCTGCCCAGCCACGTACATTGGACAAACAAACAGACGAATAAATGCACGGATCGCAGAACACAAGAATGCCGTCAAAAAAGAAGAAAAAACTTCCTCTCTTTTCCAACACATGAAAGAAACAGGACACGAAATTAATTTTGCAGATTCCAAATTGCTCTTTAACATGGAACATCACCACAAGAGAATAATCATGGAAGCCATCGAGATAGAGAAACACCCTCACAACATGAACAAGCGTGACGACACATCCCGCTTGCCAGACATCTGGAAATTAGCCCTCCCCACAAAATCTGACACCAGATCCAGAGGCACACAGAACGCCATCACCAATCAACCACACCAGACCCAAACCCAGACCCTCTCCACAGATAAATTACAGACACCATCCAGTAGCCAAACCAGGGTGGCACCTCCGGATGCTGCACCCCCCTGCAATCCCTACACAGATCTGGCTGGCACAGGCCACAAAACCACAGCTCGCCCCTATACACGAAGCCAAGCCAGAGCACAACCAAGTGCAGTACAGCCATCTTCTCAGAAAAACTCTTCACAAAGTTCAAGAGTTCAAGACACGAAGGCTTTAGCAACTAATCCACACCTAATGACCCACCTAAGTGGGATTCAGGAAATCACTCAAGAAATCACTCAAGATATCCCTCAAGTAATTAAGGAACAAAAGAAGAAAAGGCACACTAGCCTGGGAACCTCCTCTCTGCCCAGAACATTGGAGGCTATACACCACACCTCCTCAACAGTATTTATAGGAACTCAAACACTGAGATCCTGCTCTGTTCCAGTAACAAGAAGCCGAAAGCACCAGCCTGAAGATGACGAGTGAGACCTCGTCGAAACGTTGCCTAGACACCCCAACTTTTACACGGGAAGACACCCGAGGACACCAAAACCTGCATATATATATATATATATATATATGCATGCAGTATCTGTGTTTTATTGTACACTGGCTTGAGGATTGCCCTCAAAGGCAGGAGATATTTTTAAAATAATAATTAAAAAGCCCCTTCTGATATTGCACATTCATATAACACACCATTTGCTTGAAAACTAGAATGAACATTGCGTTGTTACACTCAGAGGAGGATGCAAAGGTTCTTTCAGCTTGGGGAGGCTCGGCTTGCCCCTTCATCTTCATCCAAAAGATTTTTCATTCCCTCTTGTGCAACACCTCCCAGCAACCTCTATTCCTCTCTCTATTAAATTCCTCCTTATTACTCTCAGACCACTTTTCCAATCCATCAAAGTCACCCTGATTTCCAATCCTATCCTCCAACCCTTCCTATCACCTCAGAGAGCTGCAGGTCTTACATTTTTATAGTGAAGAAATGTGTTATTACAGGTCTTTTTTTATATAATTATTGGTGTTGAGATAGCCCTGTCTGAAGTTATGGCATGTTTACAGTATCATCAAACATATTTGTAGCACTAGTGTGCTAGACTTCACATTACAAATAATAAAACACACAGGAAACCTGTGCTAAGGTTTGGTATTTTCAAAGTGAAAAAAGTGGGGTGTGGACTGTACCAGGTCCCCAAAAGCGGCAAAAGATTAAGAACTCACAAAAGTTGACTAAAGGAACCTGACAAATGGATTTCTGTTAAAATTAGTGGACATTTAATCAGTGCATCTGGTTAGAATCTCTTTCCTCGGTCTATAGTTCTAACTTACAGGTCCAATTTTAGGAATGAAAATACCATTGCTTCTGGCACATTTAATTTACAGCAAAACAAGCTGGGATGGAAATATTTGTGCCTATTAGTGGTGAAAGAATTGGACATTTTCAAAGGTGAGAGCTGGGGGGGAAACAAGCCCTTTTATCCAGGCAGACGGAAAGTCTTAAAATTAGATTTTTCTCCCCACAGATTATACCATTTTGAGGGCACACAAACATGTGTCAAAGGAGACAAAAATATTTTTCATGATTTTACAACCAATGCAATTATAGAACTGAAAACAGGCAACTTCCCTTTTCTTGATTGAAAAGCAATTGCAGTGAGGGACACTTTTAACCTCAGCAGTATAAACAATAAGATCACAATAACATCTCTGAAGAGGCTCCTTTCCTATAACGTCTCACCGTAAAGTTGCCTCAAGATAATAGTCTGAGCAATGGAAGTTCGTCCCTAAACATAAACAGGAATGGACTGCCGGGGGAGGGGGGGTGGGATCTGTGAAAAAACATTAACAGAGAGTCAGTGGGTATAACCTCATAAATTGCATTTATCTTTTGAAGCACTGTAGGGTAAAATACTTTGTGCTGCGAGTGGCTAGGATCCAAACAGCTCAATGTGCCAGCAGAAGGAACAACCAGTCATTCTAAAGGTGCTGTTCCTTATTTCTACCCAATCGCTCCTCCAGTTACAGTTCACCCCCCTCCCCTTGTAACCAGCACCATTCTAGAGGGTTCCTTAACTATCAGAAGCATGAAAATAGGCCTCTGGGGCAAAAATCGAATGATGCCCCTATGGTGGTGAAAAAGAAAGAAGGAAGGAAAAAAAGAATAAAAACAGTGGTACCTCTGGATGTGAACGGGATCCGTTCCGGAGCCCTGCTCACATCCTGAAGCGAACACAACCTGCGTAGTAAATAGCTCTCTCTCTCTCTCTCTCTCTCTCTCTCTATCTGTCTAGCTCTCTCTCTGTGTGTCTCTCTCTGTCTGTGTGTGTGTGTGTGTGTGTGTGTGTAATGTTCTGCTTTCATGGCGCCCCCAAATTTGCACAAAGCCCCCCCGCCTGATCCTAGAGTCAGCTCTTGGTTAACATCAAATAAAAGAGAGTTGGGCTCTAGTCAGGGTCTCTGGGTGGATTCTAAAGAGAGGCCTTGCACCTAAACAACCTAATGGGGCCTCCTGCTGCTGCTGTGCCGCCACCACCCAATTTCTGTTCTTATCCTGAAGCAAAGTTCTTAACATGAGGTAATATTTCTGGGTTAGCGGAGTCTGTAACCTGAAGCGTATGTAACTTGAAGCGTATGTAACCTGAAGCGTATGCAATCCGAGGTACCACTGTAAAATTAAAACTATTGTGGAGCTTTGTGATAGCAGAAAGCACTTCTGCTCACACAAGGTGAGGTACCCAATTTTAGCCAAATCTCCCTTACCTGCTGCAACCCTCTAGGGGTTCTTTTTTTGGGGGGGGCAGTAGCTGCAGTGGGAGAGGAGGGGGAGATTTGCAAAAAATCAAGTGTCCTACTTCGCAGAAACAGATGTGGTCTCGGTTAGCACAAAAGCCCCTGTTAGAATCCACCTGTTATAAATGGCAAAGAGAAAACTGGAAAAGTACAAATCCCTCAGTTCGCTTTGCGCTACTCTGCAAACTGCAGGCAGCTCCCCCCATCCTGCCAGCCTTTCAGCCAAACTCCTTCCCTAGAGCCAAGGTTATCAGTAACCCAAATGCTTCACAACCGTAACACCATCTTTAATCCAATTTTTCTCTTGCCAAGGTTTGCGAAGAATCTCGGCCTTCCTCCCTTGTCCCTTGAGGTCAGCAGAAGCCATTCTCTAATAAAATCCAAAGTAGAAGCGGATTGCAGGGAAGCTGTTGCGGCAGAAGGACTGCCTGTGACGGCCCCTCTGCTTCTCAATGCCAGCCATTTCATTCAAAAGGCAGCACAAGGAATATATGGCTCCAAGGGGAGCTGCAAGGATCCAGGTGAAAGGGGGGGCTGTGACAGGGCTGCCTTTACCTGGGGGTGCAAGGGGTGTGGGGCACCTAGGCGCTGATTTCTGGGGGGTGCCAGGCACCCGTCGCTGAAGCTGCCTAAGCTCTTAACTATCTACCTGTTATGAAATAATAAATAATTTTGATCAAGCTAGAAAAACAAAATACATATATACCTAGGTGTTACCAAAATGTATACCTACTGTTTCACTAAAGGACTTTCGACTTTGTGTGCTCATTTAACAAAGACACGCTTGTCATTCACAACAGGGGCACTGGGCAGATCTTTGCACCCTGGTGGTGCATATGTTAAAGGCAGTGCTTGGCTGTGATTCCTCCCACCCCAAAACAAAGTATTTTTCATCTCTTCCCCCAAGATGAATTGCTCAGCTAAAATGCTTCTGCATGCTTGCCTGAGGTTCATAATGGTTCTTCCTGTAAAGTACACAGTTAAAACATATCCCGAACAAGCTAAAGGAGAAAATGGCCAGGTGCAATTTATTTCTACACACTGAATATTTGTTGATGGGCTTTCATTTTTAGGATGCCAAGACTGGGGGGAGAGGTTCCCCAATTAATGATTTTTATGATGTATATTTAATCTTGATTAAGATCGTGCATTGACACAAAACCCCAAATAAGGAGGGTTTCTCACTGTCACTTCCACGTGTCGAATGATTAACTCCCTGAAAATTTTCAGTGTGTTGCCAGGATCTTGCCAATGCTTCCACACATGTCCAGATGACAACTGCCTCTCAAAAATGAGATGAAATCTGAATATGCCCTGACACATTCGTAAGCCTCCTTCGAAGTGTTAACTGGTCACCGAATGCATTTAAGAAATAAGAAAGATTGATTCGTTGCACTCCAGCAGCTCAGTGTACGTTGACAACATCTCCCCCCCCCCCCATGCTTATACAGATAGAGCACTTACAACCTACTTGGGTAACTGAATATATGAACAATTTGGAGGAAATAATTGTAACGGAGTGGAAAATAATCTCAGCTGTCATAAGTGGGGGAATCGAAGTTGTCTCCTTGAGAGATTCACTCACCAACAATATCCATATGATCAACAGCTTTATTTACTTGTTATGCCATTTGACACAAAGCAAAAGCTGTTTCTCATCTGCATTACATTTAAAGTGGTAAGCTTCGTGGCTAAAAGGATGAGCCAGGCGCTTCCATGTCGCTAAACACACAGGATGACTTTAAGCAAGTGTGTCTCTTATCTCTCCAACCAAGTCTCTTGTAGCATGAAGACAGCAACACCTACAGAACTGCTGTAGGATTACCAAGATAACATATGTGACATGCTGTGAACACAGAAATAATGTGGGCACTATGAGGTTTCACTGGAGGACTAAGTAGGAGGAATCTGCCTCTGTGTGTGTGTGGATGTTTGCAGGGGCTCTATGGGCTAGTTCCTCCACCTGATGTACTGCCCAGCACACACATTTTCAGCAAAGCATGATAAGCCCCTACACATGGAGTGGAGAGAAATCAACCCAAAAAATGATGGTTCAAAAATTGGTTTATGATCTTATTTTCTTTTTTCTTTTCAGAAAATTTTAAAAAATGTTATCAAAAAGAAGAAGCCCCTACACACAAAGTGTCAGGGTCTTAACCCATGGTTTCTGCAAGTGGGATCCACACACCTAACTCTGTGTACCAACAGGTCAAAAGAGGGATCTGATGGATTATTTTCCAATGTGCTGGAGTGCCACCACTGCCGGCAGCGAAAGGTGGCATTGGAGCTGGCAACTCAGGAGGCATCAGGCAGCCCAGGAAGATCCACCAGGTTCCATCTGGTCCTTTAAAGCTACTGGCTTTGACTTTTCTCTTCACCCTGTGTGCCTCACCACTCAGCTACAAACATTTTTGGACCATCTATTCCAACCAGGTAGAGGGGACTATCCACTGTCCAGAGATAATCCCGTTCCAACAGGGGGCATTTCCAGACATATTCTGTGCAGCTAAGAACAGAAGGTGTGTGTGTATTCACAAGGGACTGGAAGCCAAATGTCGGCTTCTGTTCACATTCCAGCCATGCACTGCTGCCTGCCGCGAACTTGATAAACCCCTGGGTTTTCCGAGGCTTGCTTGGAGCCATAAAAACAGGAGGGTAATCAAGTAGTTGGCAGGATGCAACACATGGCTGGCAAGCTGGGTATGGCCACCAGCCACATGCTTGATAGGTTAACAGATTCTGAATGATTAGAATGGCAGAGAGCTTTTGACGGAAGGGGGGACGGGACAAGAGCCTGCACACAGAACACATAAAAAATAAAATTAAAAGGTCTACAACTATTTCCCAAGGCTCTCTCAACCATCCCAGAAGCCTCTCAGGGTATTAGCAAGTTCCTGCACTATTGAGCCATGTAGGATGCTCAAGCAAAGACACAGAACACAGGCCACGGGTCATACAAGCTGTAAGTAAACTGCAATCTGCATTACATTCCAAATCAGATTAAATCTCAGGTTTCGCAACTCTGCTTTACTCAAGCCTTACAATTCAGACACAGGCGACAATTTCTCCAAATACAGTGGTACCTCGGGTTAAGTACTTAATTCGTTCCGGAAATCCGTTCTTAACCTGAAACTGTTCTTAACCTGAAGCACCACTTTAGCTAATGGGGCCTCCTGCTGCCGCCGCACTGCTGGAGCACGATTTCTGTTCTCAACCTGAAGCAAAGTTCTTAACCTGAAGCACTATTCTTAACCTGAAGCAAAGTTCTTAACCCGAGGTACTATTTCTGGGTTAGCGGAGTCTGTAACCTGAAGCGTATGTAACCTGAGATACCACTATAGTAGGAATCATTTGCATTAATGGGGGGGGGGGGATAACCTCTGCCTTGCAATACACTGCAATTGGAATTCTAATTCCCAGCAAACCCTGGTTTGAAAGTTGGAGTCAGTCCATACTGGGCTCATGCGTGATGTCCCCCATCCTTTACCAGAGATTAGTAGTACACCTGCACCAAACACATATCATGGTTAGCGTTTGCCAGGATTCCCATCTTGACCACAATTTTGGGCCAGCTCAGATGAAACGGATCCGATCTCATCTTCAGTCAACAGCACCTTTGCCAACCATATGGCGATGGCCTGTCTAAATGCAGCCTCCATGGGTAAAATCCTATGTGCAGGTACTAAAATTACATAGTGAATTCCCCCGTTCTTATCTAGCAGTTAATCATGGGAGATTGCTGTAAGTTCATGGACTGCATTTGGAAAGGCCGTTTTCCAGATGGATGAGACAGGACTTCTATGCTGGCTCCAGGTATGCGATGGACCTGATCAGACCATTTGAGTATCATCCAAATCATCCTACTGAGATGGCCCCAAAGAGCTTTGGCAAACCCAGATTAGTTTAGTGTTAACCACAGTGAGCACTGGCGCAAATGTAATCCTAAACCATGGTTAAGGAAAATGTAATAGGAGCCCTGCTGAATCAGAACAGAGGCCCATCTAGGACAGCAATCAGATGCCTATGAGAAGCCCACAGCAAGACATGAATTCAGGTACACTCAGGCTACTTAAGCGAGTGGGAATTCATGCCAGAATAAAGTGGAAGAAGGGTACAATTGTGTGCACTCCCAAGGCTACTTCCATACCACCGGTTCCGACCACCAGCACTGAGAACATACAGCCCCAAACTTAGAAACCTTTTAGTAAAACCAAAGCAAAAAGGGTTGTGCTGGGCTTTTGAACTGCTATATTAAGTTCTTTCTGTATGCATTTAAAATTGGTTTTTAATAGTATTTTAGTTATGCTTACAAGTGTCCTTGGGAGGTCTTTCCTCTGAAACGGTGGCATATATAAATTAACAAACAATGCTTCTTTAAAAAAATTCTTCCTTGGGATTTCCAGGGTTATATCCGGGCCCAAAGCATGCATGTCTATTTTTGCTAAGTGTATCTTGGGAGTGGACTGATCGCCAGTTACAGCTTCCCGCTGGGCAAACAGAAATGTGTACAACGATGGCCATATACATAGAAGTAATGTCTGTGCATGAAATTACCTTGCGGGAAATATCACTCGGATAAGTCTAAAGTCAAACTGTAAAACTACAGCAGGCTTTAAATGGGGGGGATTACACATATTATTGAAACAGTGATATAAATATGTGGATTTGTTTTTCAGAGCAGAGGAGGTTTAAAATATGTATAAGTTGCACTTCAGAGGGCAGCTCTAAGCACCTTTCCTAGCATGGGATCAAGAGATTATTCCAATGCTGCGTCAGTATTTCTCTCTTTGTCAAGGAAAATCTATACAGATGAGGGAAAATGAATTTTAGATTACTTCTAAAAGTCTAAGTATAGTGCATTGACTATACAGACATGAATGATGCTGCACTTCCATTGATTTAATACCAGACTGTAAGCAATAGCGAAGCTGATGCCACACACAGACATCTAGGTTAATCTTCAATGAAATATTTAGTAAATATACTTCTAGATATAAAACATACTTATAGGTTATGAGTTTGTCTTGCGGCAAAACCATCCATTATTTCTACATCTTGGATTCACATCATTTATATGTATGTATCTCAGAGCACCATTTACCCCTAATTTAATACAAAGCAGGTGCAAGTTCAAAAGGACCACAGGACAAATCTGTCCACTTCTGTTTCTTTCAGTTCTCATTTTTCCAACGATAAATTCAGTTTGCATCTAAAATAAAGGCCTTGTGGAAATTCAGCGTTTTAGTGTGCATCTCTTCTAATATACGTGTGTACATACAATTTGCCTAACATACACATTTTTGCAAAGCAATTTGCCCTAACGTAACACATTTTTGCATGCTACTGTCACTACTATATGCATTTTTATTGCAGCGTCGTTTTTGTACATGTTACTCATCTGGAGAACTGCATTTCAAAATTCAGAGAAGTGCAAATTTCAAAGGATGGTTGTGTTTCAGTTCCTGTACTTGTTTCACACAAGTGCAAATCAGACCGGCTCACCTTTAACTGCAAAACGAATTGAATTTCTTTCCATCCCTAAACCTAAGTGATATTGGTTCACATGTCCTTTCATTCCCTTTGGGCATTAATTCTGAGCACCCAATTAGCTCAAGAATGGGACCTTGGCTCCAGAAGAAGAAGAAGAAGAAGAAGAAGAAGAAGAGAAGAGTTTGGATTTGATATCCCGCCTTTCACTCCCCTTCAGGAGTCTCAAAGCGGCTAACATTCTCCTTTCCCTTCCTTCCCCACAACAAACACTCTGTGAGGTGAGTGGGGCTGAGAGACTTCAAAGTGTGACTGGCCCAAGGTCACCCAGCAGCTGCATGAGGAGGAGCAGGGAAGCGAACCCGGTTCACCAGATTACAAGTCTACCGCTCTTAACCACTACACCACACTGGCTCTCCTGGGCAATGCAAGTGTTTCTAGTCCACGTCAAGCAATATCCAAGTATCTTAACATCCATTCTGAAATAATATGATGACCATACTATAGCAAGAGATGGGGAGAGTCAATGATCCACGAGGCCAGCTCAGTGTTACAGGCATAGAATGCTGAAATATGAAATTGAAGAAAAATCACTTAAACAAAATGTACCAAATACAGCCGATGCCATGGACTGGCTGGATGCCGAGGAGTGGTGGGAGGCAAGAGCTGGGGAACCCCCAAGGGAACCCCCAAGGGAAGAAGGCTCAGAGCCAGGGGATACTGAATCACGGTGTGGTATGCTGGTTTGCCATCAACTGATAGGAAGTGCCTACAGAGGGTGGTGAATACAGCACAAGATATTATGGGCTGTCCCGTGAATCCGCTGGATGACATCGCGGAAGAACGTTGCCTCAGGAGAGTGAAGAAAATTCTCAGGGATGATTCACACCCTGGCCGGCACTTTCTTGATCTTCTGCCCTGGGGCAGAAGATATAGAAGCATGATTAGTCGCACCAACAGGGTAAAGAACAGCTTCTATCCATGGGCTGTTAGGCTGCTGAATGAAAAGATAACAACAGGGCAACTGACTTTCGGGTTTGGTGGGTGTGCATCAGTAAACGAGGGGAATTAAGACTAAGAGAGCTGAGTGGAGGGTGCTCATGTAATCTCACTGTATACAAGTTGTACAAGTGACAATAAGGTATTTCAATTATTGTTGGTGGGACTACAATGAGTGGTCAGAGGGAGCAGACTGGGAGAGAGATGTGTCGGAAGCTGATACAGTGATAGGGTTTAGAAAGTAGGAAGAGGCTGGGGCAGAATCAGAGGCAGAAGTGAGCTGGAGAAGAGAGGAGGTTAAAAGGCACCACAGCCCCTCTAGACTGCAACGAAGTGGTAGTACTGGGGAAGCATCGCTGAACAAACCAAAGCAGAATAAGTCCACCAGTAACATCAGGAACATGCAGCAGTATGCACACACAATAAAGCACCAGTCTTGCAGAGCTCTTGAGGAGGTATAATCATGCCATACCCATCTTGAAGCCAGAGCACTCCTCCGGCGCTACTTTCAAGGAGGAATTTAGAATGACGCACATCTACTGTTTCACTGTTGCCATTACTCCAAGTGGTTTAGAGAGGGCTCTCGGTTCCCTTGCGGTTTTAGGCTTGGAAATACAAACATTGTTTCATCAGATAATGCCACATTGGACAAACAGAACTTCTCTGTTTAGAATGGAACATAGCAGGCCGTCTGGGATCAAGGGCCTTAGATGAGCACTTGTGGTACCTGGCATTTAAACCCTAATTCAATTTGAATTAATAAAACCTGTTATGTTTAAAACAAAGATGCGTTTGGAGTTTGTCGTTTCTTATGGGTTTACGACCACCTTCCAGCACAAAAGCTCGTTACAAAATCTTGGGCAAAAGGCCAGCCTTCTTGCAAAAAAAAAACCCTGTGGTGTGGGGCTTCCAGAAAATCCTCCTATGCAAAAATTAGGTTATTTTGCACTTGAAATATGTTTTGCATTGGAAACATTTTCTGATGGCCTAGAGCAGAGATGGCCCTTCAGATCAGCCCCAGCCAGTAAGAACCATGGTCAGGAATAACTGTCAAGGGTGATGGGGAGATTGAGATTCACAGCATCCGGAGGGCATCCTGTCCCAGAGAGCAATCTAATCTCGCTAGCAGGCTTATCTTACTTGTATTTAGCAAACAAAGGTCAAAACACTGACCCTGCCAAACTTGCCTAATATTTTATTTGCAACTGGCATCCATTTATTGTTACTCAATGCTCCTACGAAACATGACGCCTATCCCTGGAAAAATAAAATGCAGAAAAATCATCCATTTGGGGGAAATTTCCCCAGAAAAGGTCTGCCCCACATCACAGCCAGTGACGCTCCACAACCAAGGTTGATGGTTGCTGATGTGAGGGGACACCAGTGGCTCTCCCTCTACTCTGTCCCTAATACCTCATAAAAGCAAAGGGTAAACTACCCACAGAACAATAGGAACGTGGGTGGTGCTGTGGTCTAAACCACTGAGCTTCTTGGGTTTGCCGATCAGAAGGTTGGAGGTTCGAATCCCCGCGACAGGGTGAGCTCCCGTTGCTCTATCCCAGCTCCTGCCAGCCTAGCAGTTCGAAAGCATGCCAGTGCAAGTAGATAAATAGGTAGGTGATGGTTTCTCGTGTGGTACAGAGGACAAAGCTTTCTGCACTCCAATTCTAGGTGCTCCAGAGCTAGATGACCAAATGTTGGGATAAGTCATAAGGACGAAGCCCTAAACACCTTTGTTGAAATAAGTAGGGTTGATTCCAGATAAAATAATTTCAGGCTAAGGCACAAACTGTTCCTAGAAATGCCCTATTGATGAGTCAGGGAAGATTCTAGGGTTGCAGTTGTATTAATCAGCAGAACACACAGAATGATGCCGTGGCACCTCGGGGACCAATTTGATTGCAGCACCAAGCTTTCATTGGACCAAGAAAGGCCAAAACAAACATTGGGTTTGAAGGTCTCTGGGGGCAAAATAAGTGAGCGGTCTATGGGGAGGTTGGGAAATGCACTAAAATCAAGATCCTGGGCAAACTGAAATAACAAACTGTCCAACAAACAAATAAACAAAGGGGGGGATTAATTTGAGAGCACTACAGGGAGAAAGATAAATAGATGAGTAAAGGTTAGCAATAAGCCCTGAAAAACTCCACTCAGCTTTTCAACAATGCAGACTTCCACAAATAAGAAGAATGCGATCTCCTAAAAAGTTAATTGGAATAGAGAGAGGGGGTGGGGAGTGCTAGCAGTTTTTGCTACTCTCTAGATCAGGGCAGAGCCCGCATGGCACAATGGTTAGAGTGTTGGACTATGACCTGGGAGACCAGGGTTCGAATCCCCTCTCAACCATGAAGCTCACTGGGTGATCTTGGGCCAGTCATTAATCTCTTAGTCTAACCTACTTCACAGGGTTGTTGTGAGGGTGAAAGGGCGGGGGGAGGAGGACCTTGAGCTGCTTGGAAGAAAAAGGTGGTATATATATGACATGAATGAATGAATTTCCAGCCCAAGGGCCACATTCTCTTCCGGGCATCCTTACGAGGGCCATATAGCAGTGGTGGGGCGGAGCCAGAGAAAAAAGTGGTGGGGCCATGGCTTCAAAGTATATCTTTGTATAGTGGGCTAGTTGCTACTTGCACCCCTCTCTGTATCCTCCATCCATGGAGGATTTCATCCAAACAAGGGGCATTGTTAGGAGTTCAAAGACACATTCAAGTCAGTGAATGTTCAGGGTTTGCAAAGCAGGGTCAGTGAGGGCCACTCCAAAAGGACTTGAGGGCCACATTTGACACCCAGGCCTGAGATTCCCCACTCCTGCTCTAGATACAGAATTCTTTTCTTTTTTTATTATTTATTCAATTTATATACTGCCCTTTATTCAAAGTCCCCAGGGAGATGTACAACATTAAAAACATATTTTACATAGCATTAGAATAAAAGACAATGAAACAATCACAAAAAACCAATAATAGTCCCTCCCCCATTTAAAAGTCAAAGGTTGATTAATGGCCAGATGCCTGGATAAAGAGGAATGTTTTCACCTTGTGCCTAAAGACATGTAATGATGGCACCTGGCAAGCCTCTCTGGGGAGAGCATTCCACAAATGGGGAGCCACTACAGAAGAGGCCCTTTTAAACGTTGCTGTTGTCAAGGCATCTCTTTCTCCACAGAAAAGTTGCAAACACTGTTCAAAGGGAACTTCCCCCTCCCACGCAGAGTACATCCCAAAATGACTGGCAAAAATGGCACCCTATAGTCTTTAACACCTGTAGCCAAAAGCATGCCTGCCCTGTCAGCTCATTTGCAAGAAACGAGAGTAAGGGATGATGAATCTGCAGAGGATCTGGAATAAGGGCCAGGCTTGGGAAGATGCAAGATCCAAGCCATCATGAGGCTAAGCAACAGAAGCAAGATGAGAGATTAAGCAAGGTTAACAGAGCTGCAGACAGCCCAGATCCAGCCTGTTGCACAGGCAACCAGCCAAGATTTCATCTGATCAAGAAATAAATAGAATGACTTGTTGAAGCTCAGGTTGTATTTGGCCGGCCACCGCTGTTAAACAGGGTCACAGGAGGCCATATTATCTAGCAAGCCAAGGCACAATCATGTCTCCCTGGAGTCTAGAGCACCCTGTACCAAGCTTGTGAGGGCAGTGTGACACACACATTCCTCACCACCGAGCCTCAGAGAGCTCAAGCTTCCGTAATGGAGAAATCTTCCTGAATCAAAGTCAGACTGTAGGTCCGTTTAGCTCTACACCGAAACCTTGGAGAGATGCCGAGAATCAGACATGAGAGCGTTTCCCAGGAAAAGTCAGGGATTGAATCCTGGAATCTCTTGCATGCAAAGCATGCGCCCTACCACCGAGTGACATCCGTTCCATCAATCGCTGGAGAGCCGTGACCCTTCTTCACTCGCAAGGTTGAACTTTTACAGCACGCGAGAATAAGAACCAGCTAGCCTCAGGACGAGTCCACCCTTCCTTTCTGCATGTTGCTAATCTGGATGCAGGTTGCCTGACTGAAAAGACTGAAGCCCAGAAAAGTGACTCATGCACAACAGGCAAGTTCTTCAGAGGATGGTGTATTTATTCCATGTCTTTGAAGCAGGAGCAAATGAATGACCATGGGAGAATGAGCTGTAGACTTCCCGACTGCAGATGGCCAAGGGGCATCCTATAGCATTCAGCCAAGCAGGATCCAATGCCCTTATCGAGCTTCTGGTGTTGACCTGGCTTCTCCACCTAAGCCAGATGGCTAGGAACTGACGACAGCCAGACTGAACCTCTACCAGCCACACACTTGCTTGCCTCCAAAGCGCCAGCCCTGACAACGTGTGCATGTAGAGCAGGCTTCCTCAACCAGATACCTCCAGATATTTTGCAATACAACCCCATCACCACTGACCACCAGCCATGCTGGCTGGGGCCAGGAGATACAGGAGATACAGGCCACAACATCTAGAGGGCACTTGGTTGAGGAAGACTCTAATCTAATATCGATTAGGACCTCAAGGCCTTAAGGATCACTTCTCCCCGTATGAATCAACCCGGACCCTGCACTTGTCATCTGAGAGCCTTCTCTATGCCCCCCATCCAGGAGAATTTTGGAGGGTGGCAACACAAGAACGGGCCTTTTCTGTGGTGGCTCCCAGATTTTGGAATGCTCTCCCCAGAGAGACTCGCCTGGCACCATCACTACATCTCTTTAGACACCAGGCAAAAGCATTCCTATTTACCTAGGCCTATTGCTATGAAAGTGCAGGGAAGTAGGCTGTTATTATGATGATGATTTTACTATGAAGGCCATTCTGTCATTTATTTATTTTTAACTCACTGATGCTCTGCAATGTTTTTAATGTTGTACTCCACCCTTGGACCTTCTGATAAAAGGGCGGTAGAAACACTGAATGCATAAATAAATGAAAAGGTGATATGATAGCCATATTCAAATATATAAAAGGATGTCACATAGAGGAGAGAGAAAGGTTGTTTTCTGCTGCTCCAGAGAAGCGGACACGGAGCAATGGATCCAAACTACAAGAAAGAAGATTCCAGCTAAACATTAGGAAGAACTTCCTGACAGTAAGAGCTGTTCGACAGTGGAATTTGCTGCCAAGGAGTGTGGTGGAGTCTCCTTCTTTGGAGGTCTTTAAGCAGAGGCTTGACAACCATATGCCAGGAGTGCTCTGATGGTGGTTCCTGCTTGGCAGGGGGTTGGACTCGATGGCCCTTGTGGTCTCTTCCAACTCTATGATTCTATGATTCTATGAAAATGCAACTAACATTTGCAGTCTTCACTACTGGTTTCTTCCAGGAAAGGACTGAACATTATTGGCCATTATTGGCCAGGGAGAACATAATCAGGTGCAACTAGATGTCATCTGCATCCCACACTGAGAATTGTAGAGGAAGGGAATCTTTTTCAGACAGGGGACCACGTTCCCTTCTGGGTAACCTCCTGAATACCACATGCCAGTGGTGGGAGGAGCCCGAAGCAAAAGTGGGTGGGTTAAATTTTGTCTTTGTTCAGTAGGCTAGTTTCTACACACAGAGAGACACAGAGGATTTTCTATCCTCCATCCAGACAAGCAAGAGTCATTATCAGGCAAATGTGTCCACTAAGGGTGTGTTGTAGGGTCAGCAAGGGCTGTGGCCTGGGGCAAATCACAAGGGCCGAATAGGAGGGCTGCATTTGACCCCTAGGCATGAGGTTCTCCACCCATGTTGCACTGCTTGGTCCAGTGCAATGCTCTAAAGCTCACAGACACCTTCTCCCTTTTGTTTCAAGCCGTATCCTAAAGCACCCTCCCGCGACTGTTTTGAGGACAACGTCTTTTGTCATTTTCTTAAGTGGAACATGCTTATGCATTCAGCAAGCATCCCGGTCGCCCCACGATAACCATTTCATTATGTAAATGTGCCCAGAGGCTCAGGCAAAAGGTTGCAAGCCTTTTTTTTCAATAAATAAAAGTAATAGGTGCATTACTTGATTACCATTCTCTCTGAAGAGGCACACTTGTGGCAGGTATAAATTATAACAAAAAGGATCAGAAAAGTGAAAGTCGGGGAGGGCAGAAATTGCTCAGGGGTCCAGTGATACAGGTTTGGGGGGAGTATATATTGATGGTCTTTAAAAAGAACCCCCTTGCATGCATTAGAGGAAGCCAAGAGAGCAACAGATCCACAATGTGTGAATTTATAACAGCAAACCTATGGAAATGTGATCAGGACCACAAACAAAACGGTTAGCAAGCCACAAGAGGTAGCGTTACATCAAAACCTGAACATTTCTTTGCTTTTCAAAGCACATGCCTCCTTTGATTTCTCTCATTGTTGTATGATAGTGACATTACAAATCCATTTGGAATCACTGGCAGCCATCTCCTGCAGACGTAGCAATCGCAGACTTTGCTTATCCTTCTCTCAACAGCGATGGGGCTTCAGATGATCACAGCAGACGCTTGAACCCAACGTATCTTTCATTTCCACTAGTGCAAAGGTATCTGCTAGTTTGTGGGTGGCGAGCTATCATCGTTAAATTGAAAGGTTGTATGCTGTTGCTAGCGACTATGAAAAACGTGTCGACAGAAGAACTGGCGTGCTGCTAAACCCTCTTCTGGCGTTCAAAAGAATACACAAGGTTGCAAACTGCCTAGGAACAGTGTGTACCACCCCCAGCCTAACTGATCCCATGTGCACTACCTTGTCTGTACTGAGAATTCTATATGCATTAAGCCGAGGGCCCTTAGAATTCCTGATCCCATGGGATTCCCCATAGCAGGGAAGATTGGAATATCCCTTCAGTCCAACCAGCTCAATTTGGCAAGGTGAGAGGTGAGGCAGGTAAGACCACCTCAGCACATAAAAGTTATAAGTAGGTAGGGGTAGGGCCAGCACACAGACCCCTGGTCCCATCCGCAACTGTGTTTCCTGGGTTGTTTTGACACCTCTATAGGATTACAGGTAAGAGCTGAAAGCTACTAGGTCCAAGATCCCACATTATCAGATTTCTGTTCCGCATATTACGCACACTTAATATGCTAATGCTAACGTGAGCTCCCATTGTTAGGTCCCAGCTCCTGCCAACCTAGCAGTTCGAAAGCACAAAGTGCAAGTAGATAAATAGGTACCGCTCCAGCGGGAAGGTAAACGGCATTTCCGTGTGCTGCTCTGGTTCGCCAGAAGTGGCTTTGTCATGCTGGCCACATGACCTGGAAGCTGTCTGCAGACAAACGCCGGCTCCCTCGGCCAATAAAGCGAGATGAGCGTCGCAACCCCAGAGTCGGTCACGACTGGACCTAATGGTCAGGGGTCCCTTTACCTTTACCTTTTAACATCTCATCAGTGGTTTACTGAACACTGATTTTTGTGCTTGGGTATGATAATGGGGGAAAGCTACCCTTTCAAATGATGACATGTACACACCATATTCTTATGGGATTTCCTCTTGGATGATCTCTCTCCTGTACTAGGAGTAGGTCAAAGCTACTCCTTGGCACATTCATTTTTACCTTAGAGCAGAAGTGTGCAAAACCATGCCCTCCACATGCTGATGAACTACAGCTCCCATCGTCTCTGACCATTGGCCATGAGAGCTGAGGCTGATGGGAGTCCAACATTTGGAGGGCACCACATTGACTACCCCTGTCTTACACGTTTGCTTCGCTACCAAAGGGTAATACTATGTAATGAAGGCACAAATCCTCAGCTAGCTGTGGAACGTTGGCTATGTAGATCTTTATAACTTAACTCTTATGCCATTACAAGGATGCAATGGAAAAAACCAGCTAACTTCCCAAGCCTTCGAAACCTGACCCTATTGTGCAAAGATTTGTTCTTGTAAGACCTACTTAAGTAAATGGTAGCCAATAGCCATTTAAGCTTCAAGGTTCTATACAAAGCAGTCATCTCATGATTAAGTATTCATACAGTAGAAAGCGGTTGGGCTCTCTACCAACATTAAATGCACTATCAATGTCAAGGTGAATTGCAATTAGCATGCAACTGATTCGGTGCCGATAAAACTTTTATATTATTGAAACTGGGATACACTTCATGACAACACTAATTAACACTGTCCGGCTCTAGTCTTGATTTTTGCTACTTACCTGATGGCTCTAAAACTGTGTCTGCTTACATAACGGAGAATGCACCATGAGACATTTGCAAGAGCCCAAAACACATGCTGGTGGCAAGAGAGTTAGCCTGTGATCTTACTGACTTCTTACTAACAGGCTGCAAAATACTGACAATTACATAACTAGCTTGACATTCAGCAGTGGTTCATAGGCAATTGACGAAAGAAATCTGAAAACATTGCGAAGTCTATGCATTTGTTGATCTAAGGCAACACATTCCAGACATTTTTAGCAATGACTACTTCTACTGATAAATTGTGGATATGCAAAAACACTTATACCTGAACCATCCTTGCGTGACCATCCTTAGCTTCCAAGCAAGGCGGAGCACTTTTAAGCTCCCAGACCTGCTTACTGAGCTCTAGGAGGTTCTCATGAGATCTCTTGGAGTTCCTGTGAGAGCATCCCAGAGGCCAGTGAGCAAGTCTGAAAGCGAGAGAGATCTCCCCACACTGGGAAAACCCAGTTCGAAAAGAGCTTTTAAGACCTTGCATGCAAGTGGGCCAAGTTAGTTCAACTCCCCAAAACAGATGTTCAAGCACCCATCTAACTACTAGTCCCCAGCTTGGGGAAGGCAGTGCTAGGAGTGCCGGGAAGTGGTATTGTCAGGAGGCAGGTGCGCAGTGCGCTCAGAACCGAGCACTGGCCACCCCCCGCCCCACCCCTTTCAGGGCGGTAGTGCCAGGAGGCAGGCCACACACACAAATAAGCCTAGAATTTTAAGGTGTGGCTTATTTGCGGGTGCGTCTTATATTCGGGCCAATACGGTACTTCTTTGTTTCCCCTTTCTTTGGGAAAATTCCCCTGTCCTCTGCTGGGATGATCACAGCAAGCTCCCCCACGTCCCTGAACAGGGATGTCACATAAGCCTGCAACCTGAGCCACCGAAAGCTGAGGACAACTATACCAATTAGATTGTCTAAGGATCATTAGCTCCTCTTGGCCACTCACTTAGCAAGGGGAAGAGCACACAGCTCAGATTACAGCCTTTGGTGACATTTCAGATTTAGGCTCATCAGAAAGAGAAACCATATTTCTACTAGACCTATCATTCAGTTTATAAAATAGAATTAGAATCAACCTCCCAATGCTTTAATCACAAAGGAACTGAAAGTGTGTGTTCTCTCTCTCTCTCACACACACACACACGCTTCTTTTCCAAGTGCTACAATACTCCTGGTAGCATGTGGCTGTAGGTCAAGCTGAATTTTTCAACTTTCATATTCCAAAAACGAGGGGTGCTAAAAAGTTGTAACATGACTTGGGAATTCAAAAAATAATAGTGAATATCTTTGTTGCTTTCTTTCTTGCCAATTGTTACACATCTCAGTACTTAAACAAACATTAAAAAAACCACAAGCGTCTGGAACAGAATTCTGGTGACCACAGTCCTCTGCTACTACTGGTAAGGGCTCTCAAAGCCTCTCTTGGTTTTAAGTAAGGCTGGGGGCTGTTTTTTTAGTTTGCCAAGATCCTAAAACAAAGCAAATGGGAAATGCCCAAGGTGTCCAGGGAAAGTACTGCAGATCAACGGGGGAGTCCCTGCTTTGAATGCAGAAATGCCTAGGTTCAACTCCTGGTGTGTCCAGGTAGGGAATTTCTTTGCAGGAGCCAAGACAGGAGCTAAGGCAGCAAAGCAGGGATGAGAAGGCAGAGTCCCTAAACACTACAAGACGGATCATATCTTAGCAACACAGCATATATAGATGGCCCTGCTTGCTGGCTTTCCAGAGGCATCTGGCTGGCCCCTGTGAAAACATGATGCCAAACTGGATGGAGCCTTTGGTCTGACTCTGCAGGGCTATTCTTATGTTCTTATCCAAGGCCGGCCAACTCATTTTGGCACATGAGGCAGAAAATTCCGCAAGTGCCTCTCCTACTTGCAGGGCTTCTGTTCTTACACCCCATATTTAATCCATGGGCCTCTCTAATTAAAGGATCTTAGGTAACCAGGGTGGAAAAATATATCTCCCCCCCCCATGGCAATGCACCTTATCAGGAGCTGGAGGGCCTAGATGCAGAAACATTTGATTCTGTATGTAGCTGTGGCATGGAAATGGAGGCATGGAAAATCTTTCACCTGCCAGGATTGCCACAGGGTCCTCCCGGACGGGACAGGCTGTAAGAGGCCTCCTCTGTTTGGGCAGGCTGTAGCTTTGCCTGAGCAACAAGATCTTCCTGGCTCTCATGTGCGTTTCTGAGTGTTCCTCGCCTCCGGTTCCTGGCTTGGTCTCTTGGCTCGGACTCCCTGGCTCACCTCTGAAAGCCGTCTGCACCTCAACCTCAACACAGTGCCAGCCAAGAGGAGAAAACCCTGAGCTAGGGTAGACTAACGGCCTGGCCCCAGGCAAATCCTCATAAGCTTAAAAGCAGGCCTGCGTTAGCTTACGAAAGACAAAGCGATTGCTTGCCCAGAGCACTGGCCCCGCGGAAGAGGCAGATGGACAACCAACAAACACAAAGCGATCGAGCCAAACTCCAAGTCGAGATGCGCACAGGTCCATGTCAGCAGCCCCGTCCATCAGCTGCAGGGAGCAAGTGTGAAATCCTTCAAATTAGGCAGCTCTTGGGGGGAAGCTGGAGAAGGTCCCTTCAAGGCAGAAGCTGCATGGAGAGATTGGCAGCGGAAATACAGGCCCAGCACAGCTGCATGTGGAGAGGCAGGCCTGGTGCGGGAGAAAACTTGCCCCTCTCTTATAAGCAACGTAAAGCTTTTTAACAAGGAGGAGCATGGTGCTACTAAGTTCTGAAGAACATATTTTACAGTAAAAATAAAAAATAAAAAGGGCAGTGTAAGCTGAGCTGTATTCCCGACAGTTTTAAGGAACCTAAAGGTTCCTTAGTGCTCAAATAACCCCTTTTAAGCGCAAATTTCAACGTATGCCTAGAAACAAAGAAGAAAATGGTAAGATTTGTAGAGGCCATTTTTCAAGACAGTAGTAGCTTGTCTCAGGGCAGGGTTTGCCCCTTGGTGCCCTGTGAACCTTACTATGCACATTCAGGAATGCAACTTTTGGGGTAAGGGAGTTCCAGGACGCAGTTCAGTTTGTTATGGCGAAAACAAGGACTGTGTACATCGTCCTACCTACCCAGAAAATCTCCACAGAAGTGCCTGTAGCCATCAAGATTAGACAGACAAGCCAATCCATGAGTTTAGCCACTCCCAAGAACTTTGGCCCATTCAGAGGTGGTGTCTCTCTGTACAGCAGGGGTGGGGAACCAAAGGTAGGGGTGGGGGCAGGGAATGTGGCCTACCAGGCCTGTCTGTCTGGGCCTCAGAACTCTCCCTAGGCCACAGCCCTCATCGGTATGGATCACACCCCAAGTGTTTTTGCCTGGCTGGAGGGTGTCCTTGAACTCTGACAATGCCTCTTGCTTGTTTCGATGGGGGATGGATGACAGAGAGGGATAAGTGTGTAGCAATTTGCTGACTGTGCAAAGGTGAAGTTTTAATTCATTGCTCTGCTCACTTTTGCTTGTGGCCGTGCCCACATCTGGGATGTGGCCCTCACAGGTTTTCCCAGAAGGCAATGCAGCCCTTACACGAACTAACTGTTGCCTCTGGTGTAATGCCTTTTTCAGCCATTTTGGGAACATGACTTGAGGGGTGAGGTAAAAATACCTTAAATAAACAAATACATGAGCCAATTCCCATATTTGGGGCCTGACACAGAACATCCTTTCACTCGTCACACAAAGGTAAATTTGGCTCTGCCACATTGTGTACATTCAGCAGGGAGCTTCGCCCAACTGCATATCCCCAACAAGTGCAGCTTTATGAAACGCATGTGGAAACACAAGTCTTCTGCATCCAACCTTAAGATGTTTAGGTTTGTGGCGTGTGAAAGAGACTCATTTGCCTCTAACCCATGCTCAGTTTATCTGTGGCTGAAGACACTTCTTTTAGGATCAGGTTTTTGCCACCAATACACAGAAGCCTTTGTTAATGTTTTAAGACCAAGCCACTACCTCTGGAAAGTATTGGTGGTGGTGGGGGACAGAAAACATATTTCAGATTCAAATTATCTAGCTGGACAACCTGCACATGGCAAAACACTCATTTTAAAGGTTTATCTTCTCCCCCTTAACGCAAGAGCTGCAGCGGTCCTGAGAAATACGTTGTAAGGTTTGCACTTCCCCTTATCAGAAGAAACGCTGGGTGCCCTGGAACACTTTTATAACCACCAGGGAATGGGAAAAGTAAAGATTTACTAGAGGATATTTTATTGGCTGAAAGAACCCAGTCTCCACGCCAGTCCCCGCTATTAAAAATGGAAGCATAATATAATTAATGTTTACCCCCAAAGGCGATTGGCGAAAAAGGGTGGGGAGAGTGGGGTAAGGAAGAAAGGATTTGCCAATATTTATGATGACTCGAAAATGTGCAAAGGATGAGGGGCGGGGGGGAGAACCCTGCAAGGCTGGAATAAATGAAAATAAATGTGCATTTCTCCCAGGGAGCCTTGAGGTTTCCTGTATGATGCGCAGAGGATAATTGTGCTGTGGCTTAGCAGTTAAAACACGTAGTTTGATTGTCTGGTTGAAGATCGTCAGCTGCTCACACAGCTGTGAATCAGACAAGGTCGGAGATGATGAGAGCCAGCAATGTTTCAGCATCATAATCAATTTGTAGCATCAGCGGCCTGATGGGTGCTCTATGCTGCCACCCACTTCTCTTCCCAAAGTTCATTAAAAGTTCCCACCAAGAAGAGTGATGCATTCTGCTCCTCTCTTCCCCGCCCCATCTTATCTCATCATCCAATCAGCTTTGAGTCCCACTACTCAAAAGTTGACAGCTTTGTCCCACCTCGCCACTCTCCATATCCTTGAGCTGTCTTTCTTGGAATGAATTTTCAGCGAAACAATGCATTTTCAATTAGAGTATTTTATGGCTTGTATAACAGTCCAGGCCCTAAGCGCCCATTACTAAAATCTGCTGGGCTGGCCTGTGCATGAAAAGAGAAGGGAAGAAACTCTCATCTAGTGACTATGCATTTTTTTTGCCAGGTGACCAAGATGCTTATTAGAATCATGAGAAGCATCTTGTTCTACAATATGCAAGAATTACTTTAGTCCTCCCACAGAACTGCTTTATACCAAGTCTAGATCAGTCCATTCAGAAGATCCCCCGAATGATCAGACCAAGCATTGATCTAGTCCGGCATCCCATTTCCCATGCCGACCAACTAGAAACCTCTAGGAAGCTCACAAATAGGGCATGAAAAAGCAGTAATCTGAAACTGGAGATTGCATATAACCATAATGGCTAATCATCGCTGATATTTTCCTCCAGTAATTTACCTAATTTGCAGTTCTGCAAAGCAATTTCCCCTAATGTAGTGCACAACTACATCTTATGACAGCAGATTCTATCAATTACGTGCTGTGTGTATGTGTGTGTGTGTATATATATATATATATATACACACACACACACACAATATATATATAATATAGTGCTTCCTTTTGCTTGTCCTGCATCTCCTGACAATCAGTTTCATTAGATGGTCCCAGGATCTAATTTTACAAGACTATTTTGATGGAAGCGCTAATCTCAGCAGAGGTGAGGCAAGATGAAGGTACCTTGGACAGCTCCAATCAGGGATCAGGTTGAATACTGTACTGCAGGGGTTGGAAAGGTTTACCTCGCTTGGGCCGGTTCATTCCCGCGGAGATCGCTCCGTGGGCCGGAGCGCATCTGCACAAATGCGATTTCTGGCATCTGCACATGCGCAGACACGATTTCCGGCACCACGGAAGCGAGTCCCTGCTCCGCGCTGTGCCAGTTTAGCACAGCTTGCAGGGCGTTGCCGAGCAGGCCACTCGGGGGCCATTTAAACGACCCCCGTGGGCCGCTTGTGGCCCATGGGCTGCAGGTTGCCGACCCCTGCTGTACTGCATGAGAACAGAGCTCAGATGTTGCTTTAGCAGGAGTTAACTATTGGACTGAGTCTCATATAGGAAGCTGCAGCTCTGCCTTACTAGCAAGCTATACTCTGCCTTTACGGTTGGAGGCAGCATTATTTTTGAAGACCAGCTGCTGGAAAACACAGGAGGAGAGAGATCACTGCTGTACTCAGGCTTCCCATAGGAATCTGGTTGGCCACAGTGAGCACAGGTCGTTGGACTAGATGAGCCACAGGACTGATCCAATAGCCTCTTCTTATGTTCCTATCTATGTGCAGGACTAATCTTTTTTTAAAAAAAGTCCCTAAATTATACCTGGTCTGATTTACACTGTGCAGGGGATAGAGAATGTACACTCAAATTCTGATTTGTAATTCAACCTTTAAACATTGAGTTCATCAATTAAAATGACCCATGTTTGCTTTTCAGCCCCTAGCGTAGATGTCAGCAACTGAGACAGAGATTTTATTTATATATAAGCATGATATTGACAGCATAAATATTTACTCCAGTCCTAATGCAAATGCAAGCATTTCCCATCAAGGCTGGAGGAAAGTTCTATAAATGGGAAACATCACTAATTTCCATGAAATCTTGTTTGAATCTGAGGTTTGGCTGTTTATTTAAAAGGATATCAGGCAAAAACAAAGCCTTTCACTATTTCAGTGCAGTACATAGCAAACTCCTTCCTCCAGCCACAACTTATTCTGCCTGAAACCTACTGTCAGTCCGTATAGCTCAGTATTGTCTGCTCTGACTGCCAGGCAAGGGAAATTCCCAATTCAACCTAGGCTGTGTACACATTATACCTTCAAAGCACATTTGAAGCACACTCATATGAAGTTAGAACAAATTTACTCATCCCTGATTTATGGCAACCACAAACAGTAGAATATACCTTTTCAACAGGTATGTAGAAGGGATGAGAAAGGTAGAATGGGGGGGGGGGTTGATGGGTGCAGCAGTCATTGGAACATGTTAACACCAAAGAACTGGAGAAGATAACAATAATTTTATTATTTACATGCCACCCATCTGACTGGGTTGCCCCAGGCACACTGGGAGGCTTCCAACATAGCAAACATCAAACATTAAAAAACTTCTCAATACAGGGATGCCTTCAGAGGTCTTTGGAAAGTTGTGTAGTTGTTTATCTGATTGTCATCTGATGGAAGGGCATTCCACCCGGGGGGGGGGGAGGGACAACTGCTGGGAAGGCCCTCCATCTGGTTCCCTGTAACTTTACTTCTCACAATGAGGGAACTGCCAGGAGGCCCTTGGAGCTTCATTCTGCGCCGAGGGCCTTCTGGTGGTTCCCTCACTGCGAGAAGCGAAGTTACAGGGAACCAGGCAGAGGGCCTTCTTGGTAGTGGCGCCCGCCCAGTGGAATGCCCTCCCACCAGATGTCAAAGGAAAAAACAACTACCAGACTTTTAGAAGACATCTGAAGGCAGCCCTATTTAGGGAAAGTTTTGATATCTGAACGACTACTGTGTTTTAATATTTTGTTGGAAGCCGCCCAGAGTGGCTGGGGAAACCCAGCAAGATGGGTGGGATATAAATAATAAATGATTATTAAAAAAGTAAAGGTAAAGGACCCCTGACAGTTAAGTCCAGTAGCATACGACTCTGGGGTCGCGACGCTCATCTCGCTTTACAGGACGAGGGAGTAGCCGTTCGTCCACAGACAGTTTTTTCCGGGTCATGTGGCCAGCATGACTAAGCCACTTCTGGCGCAACGGAGCACCGAAACCACAGCAGCGCATGGAAAAGCTGTTTACCTTCCCGCCAGAGTGGTACCTATTTATCTACTTGCACTTTTGGCGTGCTTTCAAACTGCTAGGTTGGCAGAAGCTGGGACCAAGCAAGGGGAGCTCACCCCGTTGTGGGGATTCAAACTACCAACCTTCTGATGTGCAAGCCCAAGAGGCTTAGTGGTTTAGACCACAGCGACACCCGCATCCCTAAATTATTATTATAATATTATTATTGGAGCTGTATCTCAGAGTCCAGGCTGAGCGACAGGGGTGGAGATGTTTCTTCATGTACACAGGGCTGAGGTCATTTAGGGCTTTGAAACACTCTGAATTGTGCTTGGAAACATACTGGGAGCCAATGTTAATCTTTTAGGACTGGTGTTTTATGGTCCCGGCAGCTGCTCCCAGTCACCATTCGACCAGTCACATTCTGGATTAGTTGTAGTTTCCAGGTCACCTTAAAAGGTAGCCCCGTGTAGAGCGCATTGCAGTAGTCCAAGTGGGAGATAACCAGAGCATGTGCCACTCTGGTGGGGCACTGCACAGACAAGGTAGGTTCTCAGCCGGTATATCAGATGGAGCTGGCAGACAGCTGCCCTGGACACAGAATTAACCTGGCCCCAGGCTGAGCACCTAGACCTTTAGGGGCAGTGTTACCCCATTCAGGGCTGACAACTCAATGCAGAAATTGCTGATCTAGATGGACCAAAGTTCTAACTATGTGTAAGACCAGTTCCTATGTTCCATCTCCCCACCGATACTATATTTAACATTGAGTACCAGCAAGTACTCTTAATTGGTTGGTGACTTTCTGTCCTGGGGGCCTAAAACTGAACAAGCTCGGCTAATCAGCAAGGCAGACATGATCAAGGCACTTCCAGCATCAAAGAACTCCCCCCCCCCAAGAGCAAATTTGTCTTTCTAAACAAATCTTTACACAAGTAAATCAGAGACCCACACTGTCATTACTTGTCCTTTGAAGTCAAGGAAAAACTAGCAAGAGTAGCCACTTACAAGGACCTAAGAAAATACAGTTCTGAGTGTATATTAAGCTATGCAACTTGAATAGTTATTAAGTCCCATTTCATGCATTTTTCTATTCAGGCATTCAGAAGGTACACAAAAATGCCATTGAACAAAAATGAGGAAAAAGACAACTAAAAATATTCCCTCTTTTGCAAAAGAATCCATTATGCTGTTTCTTTCCCAAACCATTAGAATGAAGAAAGCCTGTGTTGATAGAAGTAACTCTCACACAAATTGAACGATTAAAAATGTCAGTCGCATGTACCAGGTACATCCTGCTCCAATAACACCACTTATTTGCTTTTATGCAAAATTTGTTTCCTTTGTGGGTGGGAACCCGAGACAGGAAAACCACTTATGTCTACCTCACTTACAAAGAAGAGCAGACACTTTGTTCGTATAAGAATGATGAGCTATTTAACTTTTTTTAAATTTTCTTTGAAAAGAGGGACTCTGGTTACGTATTTAGCAAAATTACTTTAAAAGAGACCGAGAGGGGCTTCATAAACAGCTCCAAAAATAAAAACTTTTGTTATCAAAATCCTACTTTACTCTGTAATAAAATGGTTTTAGAATGTAGCAGATTAAAAACAACAACAGAAAGCAGATACAATATGTATATATAGTTCATCCCCTTGTTATAGGAATTCTAAGGTCTCACATATATATAAATCATATGTTCATAAATCTACAAGGCAAATGGTTGGACGGTGTTCTCGAAGCTACCAGCATGAGTTTGACCAAACTGTGGGAGGCAGTGGAAGACAGGAGTGCCTGGCATGCTCTGGCCATGGGGTCACGAAGAGTCAGACACGACTAAACGACTACAAAGAGCACAGGACAGAGCAAAATGGCATTTACTGCTACTATACTGTTAAAGGCAAAACTGAAAGGGTCCCACAGAGGTTTGACAACCGTCTGCTGGTGTACACTTTGTTATTTATTTATTTATTTATTTTAGCTTTTAGATCCCACCTTTTCCTCCAAGGAGCTCAATGCTTTGAGGTGAGCTAGGCTGAAAAATGGCAAGGGGCCCGAGGTGAGCTGTGAGCTTCATGGCTGAATGGGATTCGAACCCTGGGCTCCCAGGGTCATAGTCCAACACTCTAACCACTATACCACACTGGCTTTATCTCAATTTCCTGCACCAGGCACAATGTGGTACATCTAAAAAGCCCTTGCTACAATTCTCTGTTTCGTTCAAATCGGCATGCAGCAAGTTTTTAACACAGCAACAAGCCTATGTACACATAGCAGAAAAAATGCAAAGACCAGAACACCTTTTCTAACCCTTTTTTAATAAAAATAATAATAATAATAATAATAATAATAATAATAATTTATTATTTATACCCTGCCCTGCGGCTTCCAACAAAATATTAAAATACAATAATCTATTAAACATTAAAAGCTTCCGTAAACAGGGCTGCCTTCAGATGTCTTCTAAAAGTCTGGTAGTTGCTTTTCCCTTTGACAACTGGTGGGAGGGCGTTCCACAGGGCGGGTGCCACTACCAAGAAGGCCCTCTGCCTGGTTCCCTGTAACCTCACTTCTCACAATGAGGGAACCGCCAGAAAGCCCTCGGCACTGGACCTCAGTGTCCGGGCTGAACGATGGGGGTGGAGACGCTCCTTCAGGTATACTGGGCTGTTTTCATTTAGGGCTTTAAAGGTCAGCACAAACACTTTGAATTGGGCTCAGAAACGTACCGGAAGCTGCTTTTTTAAATGGCTGCTTCGAATGTTATGACCCTCACAGTGAGGCGGCCAAAATTTTGCACGGTAGTGATACGCACACTGGCTGTAAACAGCAAGTTAGGAAGTGGAATATCACCACCTGGCCACTTGTCTGTGATGAAATCAAGAGCAAATGGTTACCACACAAAAAACACTAAAAACCCACAGCTGCCCCCTAGCTCAGCCATCCTATCAGCTATTTATTTCCCCGGGTCCACCCATAAAAACACACATTTAACACTGTCATTTTCAATGAGGCCTGTTAACAACAAGTGTGCAATACTATACAGAGGAAGAAGACGAGGGCAAACAAAGGACTGGGAGTGCTAAAAGATCAGCGAGCTTAAATGCATTCTGAGCAGATAACCAGCTGCTACTGAGTAACATCATCCACTCCTAACACTTCGCTGATTAAAAGGCAACTGTAACCTATCTTTCAACCAAGTTTCCAATGCAGCTAACAAGGCATATTAGACACAATATAAATTAATACGAAAACATACTAGAAATGCAGAAGTATAGAACAGAGCAGCAGAATCAAGAAAAGGAGCTAATCAAGGCAAACCCCCCCCCCCAAAAAAAGACCCCCTGAAGCAGACTGCTTTGGTTTCCTGCTGAAAAGCCATGGAGGAAGCAAAATGAAACTTCCTTAGGAAAGGAGTTCCACAGCTACAATGCCATTGCAGAAGAGGCCTGGGCACATACTTCAGAACAGTAAGGAGTAGTAGACAATATGAACAGAATTCCACCAAATAGTTCCACTGCAGATTAACTTGTATTACTGTTACCTAAAGACCCAGTGCTCCTCTAGTTCTGGATATTTCATTTGCAAAACATTTTGCCTTATATCTGGGGGGATTGTTCATAGGTACCAACATTTTTGGCCATTTCATCTTTAGAGGGGCAGGTTCGTGTAATGTGCACTGACAGGAACCCACCACCCGACTGCATGAGCCAATCTCTCCATTTAGCCAGAATAAACTCAGACTGCCTGTTTTCCAGCTCTGTTACCTCCCCACTACATCACAGTCAGCTGAAATACTCCCCAACATCTTCCCAGTCTTGAGGCTCCACCCTCCACCCACAAGGAGCTTAGTGGTAACCCATTTCAAGAAATTCCGGTTCCGTGATTGCAACCTTTGACTAACACCTAAGCTCAAGCACTCCAGATTAGGAGACAATATGCTTTTGTCCAAAAGCATGTGTTAAAAGGATGGAAACTTCCATATGCTTTTTTGCTCTTCAATCAACTTGATTCAGAGTAGAACGGAGGAGTTAAGAAGCAGCAAAAGAACGTTAAGGAGAGTCTGGCAGGATCACAACAAAAAGTCTATCTAATGCAGTACCCTGTGTCCCACAATGGCTAAACAGATACCTATAGGTAACTCCCACCCCCAATGCAAGAGATAGCCCTCTCCTGCTGTGGTTCTCCAGCAACTGGTCTTCAGAGACAAGCTGCCTCAGCTCCTGGAGGTGGTACAGCCATCATAACTAGCAGTCACTGGTCCTCCACACTGTGTGACCTATAAGGGCAAAAAAGGGTTTTGTTCCGTATAATCAGCTTCCTGCAATAACAAACAAGGACTATGCACGACACATATATTTTAACATCATTGCTCTTCATGCAATCGCAAATACCTAAATTTTAAAATAATGGCATCTGAGGTCAAATATACTAATGCAATTTACTCCTATAAGTGAAATACCATCTGATACAACAAAAGAAGGCTCATTATTACACACTGAGCTAAAAGTTCAATGCTAGCATTCTGTTTTAAAAGCATGATGGAAAGCCTACTGTAAACAGAACTCAGTGCACCAGACAGGGCTTAGCTAGAAATTTTTTTTGCCGGGATGGAGAGAAATAATATTCTAAACTGGTTAGGAAGAAAGGTTTTGCCAAGCTATATTTCTGTCACAAATCTGGATTTAACTAACGTACATAAAGCTACCAAATTTCAACACAAGGGTTTTTTTTGGGGGGGGGGGGGAATGAGTTAGGATAGAGAAGAGATGGTTTTCAAAGGGCTCCGGACTATAAAAGTTTATACTTAGCTTGAAATGCTTCTACTTTTTATAGAGTGGCACAATCCACCAGGCATTTCTCCTGAGAAAAGAACCCATCAAAATGAGTGGGGAACCACAGAAAAATGCTACTATGTTCTTGCACAGCTCCTGATTTTTGTAAGGTGGCCTTTAGAAAAGAATTTGGGACTCCAGGCAGCATACAATCACACAAACACACACACAAGCATTTGCTTCCCTTGAAAAACAAAATAAAAATGTTTATCTTAACCAAACATCAACATCCATTACAAGGTATCAGTAATAAAATACTTCAACAAATAACTAATCTGAAATTTCGTTGATTCTTAAACCCACAGTGGTTGTTCCTAAAACAAAGTCCCAGTCATAGGGATAGTCTACATCCTGCTATCCCTAGAGATTTGGGCTGCAGATCTATGCCCACTTACTGGGTGCAAATGAGCCTTACTTCCGAGGAAGAACATATGCTTAGGCTGGGGATGTTTTAGAGGCCCCCCCCCCCAATGTGGTGTGTGCACAGAAGGAGCGCAAGAGGTGCAGCCTATCAGGAGTTATGAGAACAGCTGCTACCCTTGGGGACCTCGATTTGTGCCAGATCGCTGTCACAGCTTTCCCGGCAAGTCTGACTTGCCAGAACAGCTGTAGGAAACCCGAAGACCCTCAGATCATAGCACAACAGAGGCAGAATAAAAACAAACACAAGCAAAGCACTTCGGGGGGTGCACCAAGTATTTCATTTAACACACCAACAAGATTCCTCCCCCAGTACCCTGTCACTTCCCCCAGCCACTCTTAGCATACAAGCAAAAGAAAAGGGAGGAGAAACCTCCCTGTATTTCACCACTGATTAACCCGACACAGATAATAGGTCTGCAGCTAGGGTGTCACTACCCGATTCTGCCACTCCCCAAGCCCACCCGCGCACCCTGCAATGTAAAAAAGCTACAGCAACCTTTCCAGGCATCCCTTGCAAAGAGGAAGGGAGTGACACATGGTATTTGCACTGCTGTCCAAGACAAACAGCCTGTCTCGGCAAGACTACAGAACGCGGTGTAAACAAAGAACAAACTTCTATGGCCAGAAATAATAATAATAATAATAAAGGCAGTGGCATGAGGTTAATTCCTTGGGTCTGCTAGAAGAAAGAAAGTTTTTCAGTTCTGTTCCTCAACTGAGGACATTAGGGATCTCCTGCTAGCTCCTTTCTTTCCTACAATAAAAAACACCCCCTCTTTCAATAAACTTTCCCTTTAAACCAACCATTACAGCATCTGCTGACTTTACTCAGCTGGCAGCAGCATGTGAAGCCTCATAGCTTGGTTAGAAGAGCTTTAACAGAGCAAGTTTGTGATCACAGTCATCGCTGCTAGGATGCTCAAACTGCAAGGTATTTTTTAAAAGGGAAGAATGGAAGACTAGGCTTTTGTCCTGCTGCACCCTTTAAATGGCTTCTACCCAAACCAGAGGTGTGAGTGACCGTAAAACAACAACTTTGCTACTAGTTTGAGTCAAACAGCGGCAATAAATAGGAAATGGCAGCAAATCCCGAACCCCCAAAATGAACAGCCCAAGACTTGCCTCGCCTCCGTGCCCATCAAATATCCCAAATATGGAAGGATGGGTCTTGTTCACCAGGTCAGTGATTACTTCGAACCTGTCCTCCATGTGGTCTCTCCGGCCTTGGATGGAGTAAACGGCCACGTTGTGGTTCTTAAACTCCCAGGTCTTGGAGAACTCGGCATCCAGCACATCCAATCCGCCGAGCCGGTCATTCTGCATGATCTCCGCCACTTTGCCCTTCACCATCTTCACGGCGTCCCTGCTGGACTTGACGATGGTTTTCACTTCATCCGTATGGAAGAAGTAGCTCCACAGTGCCAGGCTGATGCATAGCAGGAAAAGGGTCTCTGGTCTCAGCAAGAAGTAACGCATGATGCGACCCAGCAGAGAGAGCAAAGTCATTGTATCCTCTATCATTTATTACGGAGACAGTGGATTTCCCCCCCTCCCTCCTGACCATGCACCGCACACCCGCACAAACCCCGGTGATCGGGATGGGTCTAAAGACAAGGCAGCAAATCAGTGCATGCTCCGGTAATACAAACCCACAGAGGGCAGGGTTATCATCGGCTACTAAAGCTGCTGCCTCCTCCTCCTCTCCCTGTACCACTGCTTCAGGCAGCTCGAGTCACAGATGGCTGGGAGTAGCTCTGGTGTCAAGTAGTACGAAATCAGAACACCACTTCTGTGCAACCAAGGGCAGGCTGATCTGCCTCCTCTTCTGGCTCCTGCTGTTTCCAACCAGCACGGGGCTCTGGAGAAGGTGAACTGCAAGAAAACAAGCATCCGCACATGAGCAAAAAGGGGCAAGGGAATGGAGAAACGAGCACTTAAAAAAAAAAAACCAGCAGCAAGAGAGAGAGAGAGAGAGCTGTCAGCCTCTGTGTGCTATTGCAAAGAACTCTTCCAGCCAGGATGGAGGCGAGGAGGAAACAGCCTATGTTCGAGGGAGGACACAAAAGGACCCCTTCTGCCTTCTCCCGCCTGCTCCTCCTCTTGCTGCTGTTTCCCGGGCGCTCACTCCCAGCTGCCCAGAGATGCCTCCGAAGTAGGACAGTAAATCAATTCATGCTTTTGCCGTCTGCAAACTCCAGGCAGAGCACACTTTTATCCAGCGGCAGCCCGGAACAGTTGCTAGCAGAGGCTCCGGGGGAGCACAGAGGGAGCGAGAAAGAGAGAGATTGGAAGGTACCAAAGGAAAACAACCACAAAACGCCACAAGGAGAATGCGCACGGAAAAACCAGGAACAATGAAAAGAAACAAATAACAAAGGGCCACGTGGGCTTTAGGAGGGGAGGACTGCATTGGAAAGCAAGACAGGATTACAGGAGGGCAGCAGCATAGAGGAGCAGTAGTAGAAATCAAAAGGGAATTATTATATTATTAATATTATTATCACCTTCAGTAGGTAGAGCTGGGTCCTATTAAAAGGAAGCAGGGGTGGTGTTTTGTTGTGTTTCTTGTAAAATAAACAAAACAAGGCAGAATGTCACAATCAGGAGGGCCCTTACGGTGAGCCCCCAGAACTGCAGGGTCCTAAAAATAAGGAGCAGGGCTTTAAAACAAGGCCCGCTTGGTCACTTCTGGTAAGATAATGCAGCTCCCCAGGAAATCCCCGGCACGGGCGCTTGCACCAAGGCTCCCTCACCCAGCTGCCATGCAGCCTTTCCCTTTGCAAAACCCAAGAGGCATCGACCACCCGCATCATGCGCTCTCTTTGCAACCCGTCTGATGATGGTGAACTTCGGGGGGGGGGGTGTCTGTTTTTGTGGAGGGGTTATTTCTGCTTCTGGCACGGGCTCCAGTTTGCAGGCCACGAGGGCGAAGGGGTGCATGCCTGGGGAAGCGCGGACTCCCAAGGAGGAGGGACGCGCTTCCTTTCCCCCAGCCCTTACACCCACCGACTGTACCATCCCGGAGCTGCTGCAGAGATTTGCATGCTCAGGCGGCCGACCTCGCCGAGGGAGAAAGGCGGCGGCGGCAGCAGCAGCCCGCCTCGCGCCTCTCCGCCCGCTTTGCTGCAAGAAGAGGGGAGCGAGGCGCCGGCTCCAATCCCCGGGCCGGCCAGCCAACTAACCAATCAACCAAGCAGACAGCCAAGCGGCCGGCTCGCCCCTCGCCTCCCTCGGGCCTCCGCTGCGCTCTCGGATACCACTCGCCCCTCACCCCTCGCCTCGCTGCCCCGCCGCCCCTTCCCCGGCCGCCGTCACCTGCAGGGCCGCCCGCGAGACACCTGGCTCAGCCTCGCCGCCTCCGCCGCCGGTCCCTCCCACTGGGCTGGGCTAGTGGCCGCCGCTGCCTACGAATCCCAGGAGCCTTCGCGCAGGAGCGCTCTCGTACGATTGGCGGGAGGCCGCGCCGCGGGTTTCTGGGGGTTGTAGTCCTCGAGAGCAGGCTCTCTTGCGCCCTCTACCAATGAAGTCATCATTATTATTTATTTATACACCGCTTGCCTACAAAAAAAAAGCAGCAGCAGCAACTACTACTGCTGCTACTACTATTACTACTACCAGTCGTGGTTTACAGGAAGATAAAATAATAAAACGGAGGGCGGGGGAATACAACCCTACTTTAAGACCTATATTAGTCTTCCTAGCTAGGACTGATGGGAACTGTAGTGCCACCACAGTCCTGTGGTTCTCAACCTGTGATTCTCCAGATGTTGTTGGACTACAACTCCCATCATCCCTGAGCTCCAGCCTTGCTAGCTAGGGGTGATGGGAGTTGTAGTCCAACAACATCTGGGGACCCACAGGTTCAGAAAGGCTGAACTAGAGAGAGCACCTTGTTGGCTACCCACTGCTTTATTCTGTTATAGATTTAAGGGGGAGGGGGAATTCCCCAAACCCTAGAAATTAATGTGAGGGTTTTGATTAATTGGGATATGGATTAAAGTTCAGAACTGTGCCAAACAGGGAATTCCTGGGTTGGCTTATCCAAACCAGCCTGGCTGGCTGGAGGAAGAGCAAACCTATGAACATGGCCACAGGTGTTGATGGACCATTGGGGAGTGAGACCGGTGGCTGGGTGTATGTTTGAGGGCACGGGAAAAGAGTTTCTGGGAAGAAGAAGCAGGAGGAAGGGGGGAGATCTGTCTTGGGCAGGGAGGTGGAAGGTTGCCTGCACTGCTGAGAGCCATGCAGTAAGAACTGGGCTCCCTCCACGCAGACTGAAGGTGTAAGTAGGCGAATAAACCATATTTCTTAAAGACGCAACAGTCTCCGCCATGTCTTCCGTTCTCCAAAGGAACCAGGCAAGGAGAGGGGCAGGCACCCGATTTTTGTAACAATACTATAAAGAAGAGAGCCACTGTTGTGGTCAGAGCGTGGGACTTTGCAACTCCTTCCCTGGAGAAGTTAGACTTTCTCCCTCCTTGTTGTTTTTCTGCCGGCAGATGAAGACTTTCTTGTTTCAACAGGCTTTGGGAAATTGACTGCTTTTAATGAAAGCACTGGTGTCATATTGTTTTTAATTGTAATTATGGGTATGTTTTAACCAGATGCTATATATGTAAAAGTAAGGTAAAGGACCCCTGGATGGTTAAGTCCAGTCGAATTTGACTATGGGGTGCGGCGCTCATCTCACTTTCAGGGTAAGCAAGCCGCCATTTGTCCACAGACAGCTTTTCTGGGTCATGTGGCCAGCATGTCTAAAATGTTTCTGACCAAAACACAACGGGACACCGTGACGGAAGCCAGAGCGCATGGAAACACTGTTTTTCTTCCTGCCGCAACTGTACCTATTTATCTACTCATGCTGGTATGCTTTCAAACTGCTAGGTTGGCAGGAGCTGGGACAGAGCAACAGGAGCTCACCCAGTCATGCGGATTCGAACTGCCCACCGTACAATCAACAAGCCCAAGAGGCTCGGTGGTTTAGACCACAGCACCACCCTTGTCCCATTATATGTGTACAGTGGTACCTCAGTTTACATACGCTTCAGGTTACAGACTCCGCTAATGCAGAAATAGTACCTCGGGTTAAGAACTTTGCTTCAGGATGAGAACAGAAATCGTGCTCCGGCGGCGCGGCGGCAGCAGGAGGCCCCATTAGCTAAAGTGGTGCTTCAGGTTAAGAACAGTTTCAGGTTAAGAACGGAGCTCTGGAACGAAGTAAGTACTTAACCCGAGGTACCACTGTATATAGTTTTAATTCTAGTAATGTTTAATTGTTTTTAAATGATGATTTTCTCTTTGTTTTTAGCAATTCTTGTTTTTATCTATAAGCTGCCATGTGTCCCATAAGGGAAGAAGGCACAGTATAAATAAATGCAAAAATAATAATAATGGAGTTTGCAGATGCATCCGAGGCAATCAGCCAGGCTGCGGCCCACCCTCTCTCACTGGCAATCCACATGGTCTAAATATAGGCTTCACTCAGTCTCGCCTCTTCAGCCAATTTAATGGTCTTGATCCTATTTAACTTTGACCGGATCATGCCCTGTGTATACGGCAAGTAATATGAAGGAACTTCAAATTCATGTTTACCCCACAGGAGAGTGCGGTAACTTCTCACGGTTTCCTGAACACTGCTTTTAAAAAACAAACAAACGCATCCAACTCTTTAGAGGGAAATGTCACGGATGATGACAGATTCGAGCAAACAACAGATATATAAAAATAACAACACTATTTTAAGGATACTTGGAAGTTCACTGGTTCAGATAATTATCTTCTGCTCAGTACTTCTCCCATCATAATGTATCTCTTTTATTTGAGTAGGTCAGTCGGAGCAACACCATTATGTAGAGAAACCGACTCTGTTAACTGCACAGACGTTTTGTTTATGAGCAGGTCAGCCTCAGAAAGGGAATTTACTGTTTTATTTTTAAAACAGAGCGTGCTCTTTGATCGTGTCAACGAAATAATTATGCCATGGTACTTTTTCTAATATCCTTTTTAAAAAATTCATTTATATATCAGCAGGGCCAGTCTTACCATTCTGCTTCGGCTGCTTACACATTATACCTTTAAAACACATAATTTCCCTCAAAGAAGAAGAAGAAGAAGAGTTTGGATTTGATATCCCACTTTATCACTACCCTAAGGAGTCTCAAAGCGGCTAACATTCTCCTTTCCCTTCCTCCCCCACAACAAACACTCTGTGAGGTGAGTGGGGCTGAGAGACTTCAGAGAAGTGTGACTGGCCCAAGGTCACCCGGCAGCTGCAGGTGGAGGAGCGGGGAATCGAACCCGGTTCACCAGATTACGAGTCTACCACTCTTAACCATTATACCACACTGGCAGTATCCTGTTAAAAACTAAGAGGTAGGCTGGATCTTCCTCACCCTTGGTGTACAGTGTTGGACTAGCACCAGCAAGATTCAAATTCATATCCTCCCGAGATGTTATGCTCATTGGGTGACCTTATTCCTCCTCCGCCTGACCTACCTCACAGGGTTGTTGTGAGAATTAAATGGTGGCGGTGAACCATGTATACCAAGTTCCTTGGAGAAACATGTAATAAATATATCAATGAACTGCAATAAAATGTAAATTAAAGGATGAACATGGAATAGATCAATATGAACAATAAGGAATAATCATCTTTCCAGGGAACATCTGATTAAAAACTGGGATTGTATTGTGTTAAAATAAAGGAGGACAGTTCAATCCTGGGAACAAAACAGCTCATTGTCTCTCCTTTGCTTTGTGGCGGATATTCTGTAGAGTAAATCTTATTTTAATTGTTTATTGCATTATTTCCCTATTTACTCATTATGAGTTAAGACTCACGCAAAGATGCCTGCATCTGCTCTGGCAAGATTTGCTCCAAAATGATTGTGTTTGGGGCTTTTTAAATAACTGCTGCATTTGCGGCTTCTCCTGGCAATATATAATTGAGTTAAATTCTATGTTTAATGAAAGCTTTAATAAAATACCTTCCAAAATGTGGAGCGTAATGTTCACGATGGCCAAGGAATTCATTGCTCGCATTATCTGCCTTGCAATGAAATATAAATGCATATGGTACCCTGAGGATGTCTCCCGCTTGTAGGAAAGTTTCGTTCATATTTTTCTCTATTCTAATTCATGCGGCACGTCAGCCTGCAAAACACAGAGACAGCAGCATCCTCACTTTAAACCTTTCTGTCCAAAACATGGGAAGTGTGCCACATGGGCGTAGCCAGGATTTGTTTGGGGGGGGGGGCAGGCTTTATGTTGATCAGTTAGTTAAGTATTTTTATTTATTTACTCGAGCTGCCCCCCCCTCTGCACCGCCAGCTATGCCCATGGGGTTGGGTGGCACTGAGGACATGAAGTCAGTGATTCTGAGAGCCAAAGTAAAGACATTTCCAGATTCCTAGTTTATCATGCATTCATTCTGTTTTGCTTGCAGGGAGACTAGACCACAGCAGTTTGTTTTAGCATTCATTCAAATTTGTATGTGGGGGGGATACATGACATTGCAAGTGTCCTTCCATACTTCCCAGTGCATTTTCGCGCATGGGTGTAGCCAGGAGGGTATGGGGGGCAGCTTCCCCCACCAAAAGAATCAAGTAAATACATAGAAATACTTAACGGACCAATTGCATTGCACATATTTCAGTTCTGCCCCACCCCAACATAAAGCCTGCCCCACTAAAATAAATCCTGGCTATGCCCATGTTTTCACGCCACTTTCCATATCGCAAGAAGTCTGATTTTGTGGCAGGTTTGCGGTATAAGAGCTCTCCACTCGGCTTCAGTTGCGCATCCTGAATTTGCCAGCAAGTATTTGGATGCCATCACCTCCTGGCAAATAGTAGGGGAAGAAATGGAGGCAGTGAGAGATTTTACTTTCTTGGGCTCCATGATCACTGCAGATGGTGACAGCAGTCATGAAATTAAAAGACGCCTGCCTCTTGGGAGAAAAGCAATGACAAACATAGACAGCATCTTAAAAAACAGAGACATCATCTTGCCAACAAAGATCCGTATAGTTAAAGCTATAGTTTTCCCAGTAGTGATGTATAGAAGTGAGAGCTGGACCATAAAGAAGGCTGATCGCCGAAGAATTGATGCTTTTGAATTATGGTGCTGGAGGAGACTCTTGAGAGTCCCATGGACTGCAAGAAGAACAAATCTATCCATTCTTAAGGAAATCAGCCCTGAGTGCTCACTGGAAGGACAGATCCTGAAGTTGAGGCTCCAATACTTTGGCCACCTCATGAGAAGAGAAGACTCCCTGGAAAAGACCCTGATGTTGGGAAAGAGGGCACAAGGAGAAGCGGACAACAGAGGACGAGATGGTTGGACAGTGTTCTCGAAGCTACTAACATGAGTTTGACCAAGCTGCGGGAGGCAGTGCCTGGAGTGCTCTTGTCCATGGGGACACAACTAAACGACTAAACAACAACAACAATTTGGATCCCAACCGAAAATAGCAAAAGTCTGGAAGTGCCCTAAAGGTGATGTGGGAGATTCAGAAACAGGATTCTTCTACCTATTTTAAAATATTAATAGGAGAACTTATTTGGATTGGGGCCATGGCACCAATTGTGGAGTTAAAAACAAAAAACAAACCTTTCCTCCAGTGCTGCTGTCTCAATGAAAACCAAGCCTTCCCCACTGCCATTTGATCCACAGGACAAAATATACAGGTGTCATATTGGTATCTCCATTGCTTCACTTCTTCTATTTAGTCCCATGCCACTAGAGAAGGCCTAGGGGTGAAATGCGGCACTCCAGACCTTTTTACCTGACCCTCAGAACTTTCACCAGACCACTCCTATCATTGATCCTCCGAGTATTTTTGCCTGATGTTCTTGAACTCTGAGCATGACTCGTTTGCCAGGATGAAGGATACAGAGAGATGTGTGCACACATCTTTGCACAGCCCACTGTACAAAGGAAACTATTATTATTCTTAATTATTCAACTTATACACTGCCCTTGTTGTTCCACCCACTTTTGCCTCTGGCCCCTCCCACCACTGGCATGTGGCCCTCAGAAAGTTGCCCAGAAGAGAATGTCGGCCCTTGGATGGAAAAGGTTTCCCCACCTCTGCACTAAAGTGCGACTATGCAATGCATAGTGCTCACCGCTGTAAGTTTAAGTGGGATGAAATTCTGAAATGTTCATAGCAAAGTGATTGCAAGCCAGAGATAAATTCTCATTCAATTTCCTGTTATGATAAAAAGAAAGAAAAATGGGTTAGGGAAAAAAGTTAGGATGCATATTATGAGGAAGAATGTTATGCCTCCGCTTGATTTCAACCAAAAGATCAACAAGACTCGCCATTCAGGCTGGTACTTTATTGCAATACTGTTTCTTCAACCCGGTGAAGAGAGTGTCAAAGGAATAGCAGGTGATTATCATCTAAAATTAGCTAATTGCTCCACAATTTCCCCCCCTCCACAGGTCAGTGATGTCCGTTCTATAATGTTGTGAAACATTAGGAAAATATTTCTCACGCAACAGCCCCTCCTACTGATTATATGCACAGAAAGCACTGAAGTTGTGGTTTCAATTAATTGTAGGTATTAATTTTTAACAGCAAACTGGGCATCATTATAAAATTAGACATTCAGGTATTGCAGTGACTCATTAGGATGAAATCAACAAGTACAATATTTATTTCACAATTGGGGTGAGGGGGAATTGAGATAAAACCTCTTTGGAAGATTTCACCTTTTATTTTTAACACATTTTTATTCCAGATAATTATCATTCACTGTTGACTTTGTTGATCATTGGAATCTAATGACTGCCCTAAAAAACTATTTGGGAGGGGGGATTACATTATTATTAAACACACAACCAACCATGTTCTCCTTTCCTATATGTTCTGCTGAGACATGGATTTCAGTTTCCTGAATACAAATTAAAATGCATGTGAAGCTAATTTAAATAATCAACATAATAAAAATGCAATTTCATTACATTTACTCTGGGTATTCGTTGAGGATATCATTACTTCACCCTGGGGAAAGCTTGTGAAAGTGGAATCTATAATCTTTGTAAATTACAGTACAGCATTCAAGAGTGATGAAAATAATTTGGCAAGAGCCCAAGGGAAATTTTGGCTTATATGCAATTGTCATGACACCTTCTCTTCAACGGGTGAAACCAGGGATTAATAGTGAGATAGGGAATTGTCCTTGGAGCCAACCCCAGGTGGACCAACTAATTCAAAACACTGGTATCCCAGGTGTGCCAGTACCTCTCCAGCCCAAAAAGGTTATGTTGCCCTGATCTGACTCAGGCTTATTCACCCTTCCCCTTGTGCCTCTGCTTTCCGCCAGGGGAAACAACTCTTTAGAGCTCAATTGCAGCAAACAGCAATTAGGTTTTCCACAGACTGCTCTTTGTTCCGGTTTAGAGCTAAAGAGCAGGTTTTCCCTGGGAAGGGAGTGGGACCAGAGGGAAACCACCTAGCAAACACGGGTCAGGCAGAAAACCATTTGGCCCCATTCTTTCCAGGCACGGAACAAGCGGAAGTGTGAACGAGTAAGCTGGGTTCTTTTAAATGAGAGGCTTCTCCCACTAAAGGCGGAACTTGCCCCTCAAACGAAAAGCTACAGCTCTCATTTAAATCTCAGTCTGAGGTTGATTGGTGCTGAGCCCCCATCCATTTTTTGGAATTGCAATGTGTTTTCTTTTCTGTACTGTTTTAAACTGTATTTTAATTTGTTGTAACCCACCCTGAGACCTTAGGATGAAGGGTGGGTAATGAACAATAATTAATAGTAATTAAGAGCTGGCCAGGGTGCCCCGGAAAGCCAAGCTTAGCCTGAACTTAGACCTTGCCCTACTTTACTCTACTTGCTTGAATCTGATTGTTTTCCTGGGGTCAAACTCTCCCCCCCCCCATACATAAGAGGCCATTGCTGAAACAGAAATTGCAGTTATGCCAGCGCAGTTAATTAGAAAGACAAGCCCATGATGCAGATGGACAGGGTTGAAATGGGAATTCTGATCTAACTCAGGAAAGATTTCTTTTGGCCAACAAGATAAAATCAAAGGATAGTGAGGCTGCCATTGGTTGCGATGGAAGGGGAAACTACTCTACTGTTGCCAGATGTTCTCATCTACACATTAACAGCATTACATACATATACTTGTGTAGGACTTTTATTTTATGTTTATTTCATAATGTGACCCCAACACTCTCCAATAGGGATCCTCCTACCCTGCTTCTTAACCAAGCAATGACAGATCATCCATGTTCGAATGTTTTAAAGATTTATCCCTTCCTTGCAGGTTTTTAAGCAGAGGTTGGATGTTTTAGCTGAGATTCCTGCATTTCTATCATAGATGTTTTAGCTGAGATTCCTGCATTTCAGGGAGTTGAGACTAGATGAACGTTGGGGTACCTTCCAACTCTACGATTCCATGATTCTGCGAAATAGCAGACAAAAGACCAAATAACACATGCAAAGGTTATCACTTGTCTTCAGACCAGATCCTCATTGCTTCTCTCCTGCTCTTACTCAATTCTTTCATTTCAGATCTCACGCATCTGTCTCCTACTCCAACCATAGTCTTATCTCCTTTCCCTATCTCCATCCAGCTTGGGGCGTCTCTTTCTGATTGCTTCTTCAGACAGAGCTACTGTCTGCTCAATTGGTGAGAGCCTCTCACCCAGATCCAGCCCAATCAACAAATATATACACCATGTAAAAGGTAAAGGTAAAGGACCCCTGAGCGGTTAAGTCCAGTCAAAGGCAACTATGGGGTTGTGGCGCTCATCTCGCTTTCAGGCAAAGGGAGCTGACGTTCATCCACAGACAGCTTTCTGGGTCATGTGGCCAGCATGACAAAACCGCTTATGGCACAACGGAACACAGTGACAGAAACCAGAGCGCACAGAAACACTGGTAACCTTCCCGCCACAGTGGTACCTATTTATCTACTTGCACTGGCATGCTTTCAAACTGCTAGGTTGGCAGAAGCTGGGACAGAGCAATGGGAGCTCACCCCACTGCACGGATTTGAACTGCTGACCTTCTGATCAGCAAGCCCAAGAGGCGCAGTGGTTTAGACCACAGCGCCACCCGCGTCCTACTGTACACCATGTACTGTACACAGTGAACCATTTGTACATATCCTGCTCTTGGATTGCTCGTTTTGACACTTGTCATCCTAACCTTTCCATAAACCTCATATTCATCAACTTTCAACTTGCCCAAAGTTGCCTAAGCCTGCTAAAGGAGACTTGCTTTAGTTTTGCTTATGCTGTAAGTTCCATGTCCCCATCATCTCCAGTGCCACTCGATGAATCAGAACGTGGTATATCTTACCGTAGAATAAAAATGTGAGTGTCATCATGCTGCAGTTCACTTGGCAACTGACAGGTGCCGCTATGAACTTCAGTGTGACAAAAGGCAGTGCAGGCAAGCCACAGTGGGACAGCTGTAACAACTTATGGCACCAACACCACCCCCAGCTTTGCCTGCCAGTCTCAGGTCCCCTGCTCACAGGAGTTAGTCAGAGTTAGTCAGAGAAGCTACATTCCTCCTCCACAGCTGGCCTCAGAATCTTCTGCTACTGCTGACCACATGGAAAACAGGAGGAACAGTGCAGGGAGGAAGAAACAACAGAGCTCCCTGTGTGCTGTTTTTGGCATAGGAAGTTTCTGTGTTTGCAGACTTCCCCACTCACTTCAATGGAGGAGAGAACTCTCCACAAATAACATTAGTACACTAAGCTGCCTTTTATCATTTTCCTTTTAAGAGAGTCGTTATGGACAGGAAAGATGAGGGCATGTAATGGCTCTTGCGAGCAATCTCAAGCTGGAACAGAAGACATTGGGTGGTAGCCAGCTAAGTCCTACTCAGAGTAGACATGCTGAAATGAATGGACTTAAGTTAGGGCACTTCCAGAGGGTTGCGATTTTCACGTGGGAGTCCATCACATACTAGCAAATTCAGATTGTGTAATTATACTTGGTCGGGAGACATCTTGCATGACAAAGCCACTTCTCAGGTTTTTTAGCAATATGGTATGCGATAGGAAAATCCTCTGTAAGGTAACACATGATGTGATGTAACTTTGTCTAACCTCCCCCTGAATGAATGCTCATTAAATAGCCAACATCGTCCAAACTCTCCAGAAACAAATCAGGAAGAGCACTCAATAACCAGGTTGCCTAAAAGCTCATCTGGATTTCTGCTTGTCCTGCCACTTTCCCCTGGGAAAACACACTCTTTACAGCTGAATCGGAGCAAACATCTATCAGGTTTTCTGTGGATTGGTGTTTGCTGCGATTCAACAGTAAAGAGCATGTTTTCCCTGGGAAAGCAGGGGAGAAAACTGCTTGGACCCACGCCCAGAAAGCAAGAGGCAAGCAGAAAACCACTCAGCCCCATGCTTTCTAGCACTGGGACAAACGAAGTGTGGACAAGCCCTTCCTTAACGTTCTTCTGATTCTCATCTCAGCCTGAACTGATGCTGCCCTTACATTGCTCTTTCAGTCTGAGAGGCGGTTCTAGCTGTTGAAGCACTGAAAGATTAAATCTGGTCCCAAATGTTGTTGTAACAAGTTAATTACTAGAAGCTGGCTTTGCTCCCACATGGTAGCAATTTGTTTTCTCTCACACAGATAAAAAAATAAAAGGGTCTTATCACAGGAATGTAATATTAGAAAACATCTGAGAGCACTCCGGCCGTTCTCCGGCCGTGATGAAATGGATTTGGGGGGGACGGACTGAAACACACTAAAATATAAAATTGTCTTTCCTAACAGGGAACCCAAGCCCTGGGGGTGATTATCAGTATATTCTATCTTCTCTTATGGCCTCTGATTAAAAATCATTGAAGCTTTTATAATTTTCCTCTTCAATAGATACCAGTTTTTAATCTTATAGCCAACCCCAGGTAGCTCATGCCAAAGGGTCTTTCGTACAAAATTAAATCCTTTCACAGCTTCAAAATGAAAAGTTAGCCTTCTGGCTAAAGAGGTCAGTATGATATACCCACTTCATACCTACTTTCCATTGGGGAGAAGAGGGGGAAAACTGGAATAACACTGCACAGTATATACTGTTGTGAGTTTGGAGAGTTGAATAGGCTGTATGCCTGTAAAGGTAAAGGTAAAGGAACCCCTGACCATTAGGTCCAGTCGTGGCCAACTCTGGGGTTGCGGCGCTCATCTCGCTTTATTGGCCGAGGGAGCCAGCGTACAGCTTCCGGGTCATGTGGCCAGCATGACTAAGCCCGCTTCTGGCGAACCAGAGCAGCACACAGAAATGCCGTTTACCTTCCCGCCGGAGGGGTACCTATTTATCTACTTGCACTTTGACGTGCTTTCGAACTGCTAGGTTGGCAGGAGCAGGGACCGAGAAATGGGAGCTCACCCCGTCCCGGGGATTCGAACTGCCGACCTTCTGATCGGCAAGCCCTAGGCTCTGTGGTTTAACCCACAGCGCCACCCGCATCCCTCCTGTATGCCTGAGTCCCTGCTAATTCCTGGATCCAACAATGATTCCATTGCTGGAATAGCCAGGCAAGTTGCTTTGTTATGGCCGCTATGTATGGGCGGTTATGGTAACAAAGAAAACAGCTTTGTGTCAGAGGCCAAATAGATTGGAGCACCTCCCTCAACTGTCTCTTAGGGTAGATCTACACACAAGGAAAAAACAAAGGAAAAAACACAGGGGGGAAATCACAAATATTATTTTTGCTCTGCATCGCCATCTGGTGTTGCATGTGTTTTTTACTAGCTTAAGCTTCAGGGCCACTAATCCCAGAGGGGCCCCAGAAGCGACTTTAGCCCACATTGCTTTTTTTCTTTGCTTTTTAAAAGGATCTAGTAGACGCAATTTGAGTCACACAACTCAAATTGATTAATTTGTTTTAGCAAAAACTCTGAAACATTACAGTTGCCAACATGTTTGGCAAATGAACCAGAAGGGATGTTCAAAATGTGATGTACTGCTACCTTAATTTTAGTTATATACTGTATTTTTCGCTCTATAAGACGCACCAGACCACAAGACGCACCTAGCTTTTGGAGGAGGAAAACAAACAAACAAAAATATTCTGAATCTCAAAAGCCAGAACAGCAAGAGGGATCGCTGCACAGTGAAAGCAGCAATCCCTCTTGCTGTTCTGGCTTCTGGGATAGCTGCACAGCCAGCATTCGCTCCATAAGACACACACACATTTCCCCTTACTTTTTAGGAGGGAAAAAGTGAGTCTTATAGAGCAAAAAATACGGTATATGCAGCCTTGACATACTATTCTAGCCTACTTGTTCCTGGCCAGGAAGAAATAGCAAGCATGCCCATTTCCTCATGTCGGAGAATATGATGAAAACTCTTGTTTCAGCAAGGAAGCAGTTCAGACTGGAAACTTATGTAGGATCCGGAGGCCACATCTATCTGGCTCTCAGTCAGCCTCTGATCCACAGAGTTATTTCCATGTGCTCAAGAAGCAGTTCTGATGTTCCTGCATGGCATGCTGTTTCCAGTGTGGTGTAGTGGTTAAGAGCGGTGGACTCGTAATCTGGGTAACCGGGTTCGCGTCTCCGCTCTTCCACATGCAGCTGCTGGGTGACCTTGGGCCAGTCACACTTCTTTGAAGTCTCTCAGCCCCACTCACCTCACAGAGTGTTTGTTGTGGGGGAGGAAGGGAAAGGAGAATGTTAGCCGCTTGGAGACTCCTTCGGGTAGTGATAAAGCGGGATATCAAATCCAAACTCTTCTTCTTCTGTGGGAGATGGGTGGTTGTGGCAGTCCAAGAAATGACCAGGAACCCAGGGAGCTGGTGTGGGGACCTCCAGTAGGGAACCTCCAGCCAGAGATGTCTGGATCCTACAAAACTCCAGGGTCACTGCTTATATGGGTATCTGCTGGATGGTTGTCATCCCCATAACTCGTTATTCGTCAGAAGAACCCCCAGATTCAAGGCCTGCACAGGGCTGAAACTCTAACAGGATAAGGCTTGGCCACAGGAAAGTTGCTTTTGCATTCATAAACTGAACTTTCATCCCTTTTCTTTCTTCTCTTCTGTTTGTCCACTCCTTTTCAATCAATAATAATAATAATAAAATTTATGCTTTTTGGGTTTATACATTTCACTAATTTTCTAATCATTTTAACATTTCAAAACTTGACTTCCTTCCCCCTCTTTCTGCGATTCCTTAAATTTATTTTTAAATATTTGCTGCATATCCAAATTAAGTTAATTTGCTCATTTATTCATCTACTTAAAATATATACTCTTATAAAACTGCAGGTTATTACAATAATCCTGCCAATGTTATTATCTGTTTACAATTTATCCGTAAATATTCAATAAACCATTTCCATTCTTTTATACAATCAACCATTTCCATTCTTTTATCAATCATTTTATTCGTATGCCACCTTTCCATGCTCAAGGCAGCTTACAGCATATAACTACAAAGATAGCAAAAGTAGTCATAAATGATAAACAAAACATCAGAAAGTAAACAACCAAACAGAACACTTTCCACATAAGAATACTTTAATACCAGACACTCACACAGGACATTCACTGCCTTATCTGATTTAAAGGAGAGGTAGAGCTGGGTATTGACTGCGTACTGGTGAACACTCATCCCAAACACTGATGATCTCTCCCAGAGGCTTCATATAGATATTGAAAAGCATGGGGGAAGAGGACAGAGCCCTGAGGCACCCCACAAGTGAATGTAAGGAAGGCAGCAAGTGGGGCAGCGCTCAATTTGCCCTAATAGACCAGTCGTGCCTGGCGCTAGGGTTCTGTTATCAGGGAAGGTATTAGTTTAATGATGTAGTAGTTTAAAGTAAGTCCTGAGGATCTTAACCTCGAAACACTGTCCTTACCGTGTATAAGATTATGGTTTTTTGCTATAAAAAAATTAGGCCACAATTGGAGGGTCATCTTATACAGTACATGGATAGCGAACAACTCAAGAAATATTGATTTATTAATTTTGGGTTTTTAAAAATAGGGGTTGTCCTATACATGGGGGCCTCTTATACACGAAAAAATATGGCATTTCTGTCCTTGTAGAGAGAATTAGCTCCAGAGCATGTAAAAAGATAAAATAGCATGGCTTAAAAAAAAAATTATTCAGGCTGTATGTATAAAATACAGCACAGACCACTGAGCTGTTTATAGACGCATTGCTTAAAAATGTCATTTTATAGCTTATATGGTTTGTCATTTTTTAATATCACAACCGAGTCCAACCTGTAATGAGAAACAAAGATCTCTCGAGGAGGATCATTCTATGATCATGGCAGAAAATAACGTCTGCATTATTGATCCTTTGCTGTGTTTACCATTCTTTTGAGGCCTACAGGCATATATCAAAAACACCAAGGAATTGAGTTGTGCTGGAAAGTGGGATTGTATTCAATATTACTAATTGATTGTTACGGGCATCTCTTTTCCAAAAGAAATTAGCGTGTTGCCCCTGTCAGGCTCAGTTCCCCCGCTGCCAAAATAAATAAATAAAGCCAAGCCCAATATTGTGAGAAATATAGATAATATGCAGCTGGGAATAAATCCTGAAAACATCATGGCATGGGGAGATGGAAGCAGAATTATGGGCTGACGGCAGGTAACCACATTTCCTCTAGGCATCCATCTTTCTTCAACAAAAGAACATAACGAGGTATTATCAAAAGAAAAGCCAGCTGGAACAGGCCAGTCGCCCAGAGAGCCAGTGTGGTGTAGTGGTTAAGAGCGGTAGTCTTGTAATCTGGTGAACCAGGTTCGCATCTCTGCTCCTCCACATGCAGCTGCTGGGTGACACTGCTAGTCACACTTCTCTGAAGTCTCTCAGCCTCACTTACCTCACAGAGTGTTTGTTGTGGTGGAGGAAGGGAAAGGAGAATGTGAGCCGCTTTGAGACTCCTTAGGGTAGTGATAAAGCGGGATATCAAATCCAAACTCCTCCATCTAACTCATCATCCTGTTCCCACAGCAGCCAACCAGATGCTCCGGGGAAGACCACAAGAGGGGTCAAGTACAACCGTGTTCCCCTGAAAAGTATTAAGAAGAGGAGACCACACAAAGGATGTATAACAGCAGCTCTTACTATACAACAGCATGAAGAAGCAGCGGTAATCCTATTGGCTTGCCATGCTCCATCTTGTGTCTGAAGTGGTCCTTCCATACAAAGGCTGACCTGGGCCTTCCCAGAAGCCTTCTCCAACTTGATGGCCTCCAGATGTTTCATACTACAACCCACACCATCCCTTGGCCTTGCTTGCTCTGGCATTAAAAGTTGTAGCAGATCTGGCGAGAACCGGGTTGGGGAAGGCTACTCTACAGCAGGAGCAGGGAACCAGTGGACCTGTTGGACTCCCACCAGCCCCCAAAACTTATGGTTACCAGATATCCCCATTTCCCGGGGACAGTCCCCGGATTCACAAATCTGTCCCCGGACAACATCCGTCTCCGGATTTCATTTAATGTCCCCGGATTTATATTTTAAGTGTTGTAGGTTTATTAGTAGGGAATGAATGTTGTGTGATTGGTTCAACAGCACAAGACACATCATATGGGGACTTCTGGCGAGGCAAAATGGCGGGCACCATGGCAGCGAGCAGCTCCTGAGGCCAGCCAGAGCCAACTGTGCTACCAGCCTGGCTCGGGGCTGAGACTGCCGCTGCCACTGCCAAGGGGGAACCGGGGATGCCCGGCGCATCAACTGGGGGGAACCGCTGACACACACATACCCCACGACCCAAATCGAGCCAGGAGTGAGAGCGCCCAGCCACCCAGCCAACTGCCCAGTGGCACTCCAGGGCCAGGAAAACCCTGGAGCCAATGCAGAGAGAAAGGGGAGAGGAGAAGGAAAAGGAAGAGAAAGAGGAAAGAGAAAAAGAGGGGAGCCCCGACCTTGTCACGCTGCTGCTGCTGCCACTGCTGAGGAGAAGAGGTAGGAGAGCATCAGGAGGGCAAGGACACATGGCCAAGCCCAGGCCTGGCCCGGGCCTACTCCATGGTGGCTAGCACTCCAAGAGAGCAGGCTGGGACCCAGAGGAAGGCAGTGCGACAAAGGAGACCACAGAAGAGAAGATATTACTTCTTCTTCTTCTTAAAAAAAACTTTTTTTAAAAAAGTGTTCCCAGATTCTTTAGGAAAAAAATCTGGTAACCTTAGCTTAACTGTGTATGTGTTGCCCCTGATTCGACAATAATTCAATTTTGAGAAAAACACATATAATGGGGGCGGGCTTTTTGTTTTCAATGCTCATATAGATATTTCAAATTACATGTGTGCAATCATTTGAGAATAGCTTTATGAGGATGCCGTCTCCCATGGGAAAATCTGCAGAAAGGACAGATCTAGCCGCCTTTTCTCAATGTGGCAATACTTTGATGCCTATGGTGTACAAATGGGCCTTTTTTTGAGAGCTTGGAACATTTCAATTAGACAAGTTTTGAAATGGCATCCCGTGATTCTGCCAACAAGAGAAGCATAGCGCTTATGCAGTGCAATCTGTTTCCCTACCATCCCAGAATACACCCCCTCCACCTACATGACGCTATTGATTTTCCATTGGCTTGCAAGATCAAGCTCTCCACACAGTCATTAATATTTCAGTGCTGCAAGACTACCTGGAATTTATTTCTAGCTACTTATTCACCGGGAGTACAACCAAGACTGAACTATCATTAAGAAAAACTACTGGGTCAGTAATGGAATTGTGTTAATGGGTTCTGGTATACTTAAATACAAGGAGATTCTGGGCAGATTCGTAGTTCATGCAGTTGATGTTAAATGATTATATCGGGCTGACCCAAGTTTCAAGGTTCTCTCAGCCAGCAGAGGAATGGGACTGGAGCTGAAGATCAACAGAAGGTGCGGATTTGCTACATGCAGAACTAAAGGCTCCCACCTTCAGCTCCTGAAGCTGGCTGGACAGCCTGTTTGCAGGTGAGACATAAGCCCCCTTTGTGCGTTAATTGAGGATGTTTATCATATGAAGTCACTTCGTGCACATCTAAAGGAGGCAACAGGCATGCTGAGAATCTGGTCCATATGTATCAAGGTGGTGAACCTGCTTGGATCCAGGGGGCATAGGCTAACTTTGGGAGGTGGGCTGTCGCACCTCCCAGTCAAAATCCCTTGTGCAGGGTCCTCAAGTACCCCATAGCCAGTGGAAGACGTTCCACTTGCTACTCATGTTTGCAAAAGGTAGCTGTCCTCCCCCACCACCAAGAAAGAAGCCTGCATTGATAGGGTCAGCCCTATCATTAGGTGGTGGGGAGCCTGTTGTCTTCAGATGGGGTTGGACTTCCAGTAGCCCCATTCCAGTGGCCAGGAATGTTGGGAGCTAGAGTCAAACAATATCAGAAGAACCACAGGTCCGTCCCCCCCGCATTCAACAGACAGAGGAAGCCACTTCAGGTAGCTGTTTTAGTTCATTACTGAATTAAATATATTCTAGTCTGGTACACTCTGCTCCGACAATTTATTATTTCAGTGCACTACCTCATTAAATACTTATGCCCCAGGACACTGGGTACAAATATTTGGGAAGGGATAAAAACAGCATGGGGTGGATTAACATATGAAATTTGGCCCAATAACAGGAGGAAAGTAATCAAAGCGTAATGCAAAAAAAGAAAGGAAATTGATTTACAAGCACTTTCGGTTGGCCACAAAACAGACAACTCTCTCATTAAGCTCAAAAGTATCATTAAGTTCATTAAGTTTTGCATGGCACAACATTTTTTGTGTGTGCATATGTGTGCAAATTGGGTTGTGAGACTTTTAAATTAGCACCATACCAGGTGTGCAACTTTGATCCCTTATCTTCTTTTATGGATTGCATGAAGTACACCGAGTTGCTGTTGAATTGACACACTAAAGAAGGCACGCTCATATATCAGAAATGCAGGTGTGGTCGTCAAGCAATGCTTGTGAACGTGATTGCCACATCCATAGCGAAGTACCTTTCAGATTAGGTAGCAATACGAGAACAATGTTACTAGATCAGATCAACGATCTGGATCCATCTAACACAGGATGCAAGTGCATGAGGAAATCTATGTGCAGCAAGAAATCTATGCCTGGATCTCCTCCATTTGGGTGCCTAGTGCATGGTAGATGGGTCTTGCAAAGCTTTTAGTGGTTTTACTACAATCCAGCAGTATAAAAAATGGGTAAAATAAAAATGGTGCATGGGTCAGTTGTTCAAAGGGGGGGTGGGGATTCCGCTGGGCCAATTAAGTCTGCTTACATCAAAGAGCTCTTGCCCAAATTTGTACTTCAGAGGGCTTATGCTCCACAAATATTGTACATGCCAAGGGGAGAAGGATGAGAAGCTTGAAACCAACAGTACAGGAGCAATCCTACAGGAGCAATCTGAGTGAGTTAGCAGCCAGGCGATCTCTAGGTGACCTTAATTCCTCAGCTAGAGATGCACCAGCTGATCACCTGCATCCTGACTTAGGGCTTAGCCACCAGGGCCGTCTTACCCATAGGCGCTAGGGGCGCGAGGGACCAGGGGTGCCAGGCTGAGAGTCCAGGGCCGAGATTTGGAGTCTGGAGATTGGGAAGAGCCGACAGCCACTGGCAAGCAAAGCAAAGGCCATCGGAGCGCTGCAGCTTTTCTGCTGCAGGCAAGCGAGGCGCTGAGGCAGCTGGGCGGCTCCGTCCTCCTGCATGCCTGGGATGGGCAGGTCGCTCAGTTGCTGCCACCGCCTTGGGCTTGACTGAGTTCTGCTGCCGCCACCTCGGCAGCTTGATGTTGATGTTGAGGCGGCCGGCCAGGTCAACAACTTTGGGGTTCCCCCCTAAAAAAGATCAACAACTCAAGGCAACCTGGGGGGGGGGGTGTGCTGGGCGGATCTTTGTACCCTGGCGCCGCATATGCTTAAGACAGCCCTGTTAGCCGCACTTACTTTTCCTCCAGTCTTTCCAGTTAAAGTTCCATGGCCAAGCAGCCCACCCACCCCTCTTTTTGCTCCAGAGCTCTCCCATTGAAACCCCATTCCTTAAAGCTTAACTGGCACAAACGTCAATCCGTTGAAAACCTGCTTTGATGTTTGTTCCAATTCAGCATTAGAAAGTGGGTTTTGTGCGGAAAAGTTCAGGGGAAGGAAGGATACTGCTCTGAGTGTTGAAAGTATGGACCTGGGGAGAGAGGTGCAAAAGGAAAGTGTGGATAAGCCCTTAGCCATGGCCCAGCTGACCAGTGGATCCTTAGTCTCCATAAGCTCTGGAAAAGGGTCATTTTGTAGTCACCCCATGTACCACTGCCAAGAAGAGAGAGGGAAGAAAATTGGTTCCTTGCTCAGTATTCCAAGCATGGGTCACACTGCAGATTTGTAGAAAGTCATTACAGTGGTACCTCAGGTTACAGATGCTTCAGGTTACAGACGCTTCAGGTTACAGACTCCACTAACCCAGAAATAGTACCTCGGGTTAAGAACTTTACCTCAGGATGAGAACAGAAATTGTGCGGCGGCAGCGGGAGGCCCCATTAGCTAAAGTGGTACCTCAGGTTAAGAAGAGTTTCAGGTTAAGAACGGACCTCCAGAACGAATTAAGTTCTTAACCCGAGGTACCACTATATGATATTGGCAGCTTTGTTTTCCATTCCTAACGAAGGAGCAGAAAAGCTCAAAGGGAGGGCATGATATAACTGGGAGGAGAAACGGAAAGCTTTTAAAGTAATGCCTGGAAAGTTTAAGTCAATGCAGAACATAAATGGAGTCAGTTTAAGGATATAACCAGAGGCCGACCTGCTCATAGCAACAGAAGAGGCACAGCTTACAATGTGGCAGCACACAAAACTTTGGAGGCAGAGCACAGTCATCACGGCTAGTAGTCGCTGACAGCTTTTCTCTTCCCTGACTTTGCCCAGTCCTCTTTTATAGCGTTGCAATTTCCCGACCGTCAGCTCTTGCAGTTTGAGTGCTCCGAAAGCGCTTCTCTTGCTGTGTTTAACTCGGAATTCATTAGAATTTGTTTCATTGGATTCATTGGCATTCATTTTTCATCCTGTCACAAAAAAGGAGTGGCAACTGCATTTATTGCTGAAAACCCAGTATGATCAATCATCTGGAAGAAGACACTCTCATTCATCCAGAGGGGCTCGTGTCCTGTCCTTTGAACCATATGTGTGTTCTGTCAACGCACGGCTCTTCCCACTGTGAAAACTAATGAAACACGACAAAAAGCAAGCAAGAAAAACCACACCGATACACAGAGGTCACCTATGTACCAGAGAGAGCCAATACTTCACAGGCTGCTGTCAAATCTGATATTATCTCCTTCCACCAATCCACACTGGATAGTCTTGAAACTTCCACTTGCCCTGCAACTTTTTCCTCTTTCCCAGCACTGAGCAGAACTGCTCGACAGAGACACAAATCCTGTTAATGTGGTCATATTTATTTATCGCCTTAGAAAAACTCTAAATGGCACTCGTACAGGAAATGAGTCTCTTTGCTGGATGGAGGCTATGACTCTGTTCACACGCAAGTAAATAGAAACATAGGGACAACTCAACTAAATGATGCCACTAGCAGAAGCCCGTGAAAGGACATAATGGGGCTCCTTCCCCTCCATGCATTCCCTGTACCCCCAAATTGGCTTAGAATCATAGAGTTGGAAGGTACCCCCAAGGATCAAGTCCAACCCCCTGCAATGCTGGAATCTCAACTAAAACATCCATGACAAATGGCCATCCAACCTCCGCTTAAAAACTCTCCAAGGAAGGAGAGTCCACCACCTCTAGTGGGAGTCTGTTCCACAGTTGAATAGCTCTTGCTGTCAGAAATTTCTTTCTGGTGTTCAGTCTGAATCTCCTTTCTTGTAACTTGAAACCATTGGTTTGAGTTCTACCTTCCAGAGCAGGAGAAAACAAGCTTGCTCCATCTTCCATGTGACAGCCCTTGAGATATCTGAAGATGGCTTGCTTTCATATGTCCTCTCAGTCTCCTCTTTTCCAGGCTTGCGTGTGTGTTAGGAGAAACTCCATATCAGCGCATGGCAGGTGGTGGGGAGAGAGGGTGATTATATTGGACAGGATGAAATAACTGCACTGGTGGAACGTTTGGAAAAGAAGAAGAAGAGTTTGGATTTGATATCCCGCCTTTCACTCCCCTTCAGGAGTCTCAAAGCGGCTAACATTCTCCTTTCCCTTCCTCCCCCACAACAAACACTCTGTGAGGTGAGTGGGGCTGAGAGACTTCAAAGAAGTGTGACTGGCCCAAGGTCACCCAGCAGCTGCATGTGGAGGAGCGGAGACGAGAACCCGGTTCCCCAGATTACGAGTCTACCGCTCTTAACCACTACACCACACTGGCTCTCCCTGAATTCATCTCCCTAGCAGCTGACTTGTAGAGCATCAAAACCACCGGTCCAGGTCCACCTGACTCAATATTGCCTGCGCTGGGGCTTTCTGGGGTTCTGGACTTCCCAAGCCCTACCTAGATAACCTGGCAGCTTCTGCGCATGGAGCAGGTGCTTGATCACTGAGCTATGCCCCTTCCTGCTCTGGTGGGGTGATTAGACATGCATGGTCCCACCTCCTACATTCTGGTTCAAGCTGCTCTCGTTCTTCGGCCTCTAATCTGCTTTGCATGATATTGAAACAAGAGGATATTTCTGTTTCCTTGCAGTATTCCAGGTGGATCTGAATGTGACAGCCAAGATTTATTATGTGGAACGACCCCACTGCTTGAGCCACCTGTACAGTAATAAGCACGTTCCGGGTTTTAGACAATGCTGTGCGTTGTCCTGGCAATCTGGATGATACGAGGCAACTATTGGCGTTTAGAAATCATTTGGAAGGATCAGCTGGCACAGAGAGCGGCGGTCAAATTGCTAGCTAGATAGCTAGCTGGCGAGAAGCAGCCATTCACAAAAGGCGCTTGGGCCTTTTAATTTCGATGAAACAGTCTGGGGTGCTTTCCTACCATTGTTTTTTGCAGGCGTGGTTCAATTGCACACCAGCAAATTCAGGTTGCACATTCAAAGTAGACTTGGCAACCCACCCAGCTCCAAAAGCCACCTGGACTTTAGGCAGGAAAGGAAAATGATGGGGGAAAGCACCAGAATCATAGAACTGTAGAGACCCTGAGAGTCATCTAGTCCAACCCCCTGCAACGTGTCGAGAAAGTGTGCATGAACAATTGCTTGAACTGCTATTGTATAATCTCCCTGCAAACAAATTGGGTCATGTTCATTCACATTTCACACCCACACCATACATCTAAAGCACTCTTATACCACTTTAAATAGCCATGACTTTCCCTAAAGAATCCTGTTTGTTAAGGGTGCTGGGATCTGTAGCTCTGTGAAGGGTCTTCTAACCATTCTCAGCACTAAGCAAGAGGGTTAGGACAGCAGACAGGGAGAGAAACTGAGAGAAACTGCTCTTTTAGCCTTGAATTGTCAGGCCCAAAACATCTGGAGGACCGAGTTTGCCTATGCCTATTCTATAGAATTCCTAACTCCATGTCCTGATCTTGCACTCCTTAAACTTGGGCCAGCTGGCCTTGCCTTTCCTATGTCGCCTGAGTGTAGCAGCTGATGTGACTCATTACTCAACCTGTAAGTCCTCTTTGCTTCAATAAAGATCTCTTCCTTACCGCTCCAGGTTAAGAGTCTCTGAGCTCATCCACACTTCTGCTTGTGCCTAAAAAGCACGGAGCGGAGCAGTTTTCCATTTGCCCCACCACTTTCCCTGGAAAACTCACTCCTTAGCACTGAATCAGAACAAACATCAATGCATGAAAAACCCAATTGATATTTGCTCTGATCCAGTGGTAAAGATTAGGTTTACCCAGGGGAAAGCAGTGGGGGCAAGCAGAAATCTGGATGAGCCCTCTGCCTTCGTGGTCTGGGAGGGAGCCAGGACAGTAGGTATATTCCAGCCACACATGCCATATTTTTTTCCCCTCTACTCATGTCTAGCAAAGGTTGCCAGGCTTTAGGCCAGAGGTGGTTCCTTCTTGTTGTTGTGGATCCCAACTCCCAGGATGGCCAATGGTCAGAGAGGATGAGAGTTTCAGTCGACAAAACCTGGAGGGCACCAGGTGAAATATCAAAATGTCCACTTCACCCAAACTTTGGAGTAGAACCCTTCCCCCTCTCTTTCTAAAAAAGAAAAAGAAAAAAAAAGGGCACAGAAATAGAGACTGGGGGCAAGGAAAAGATGCTCCTCTAAAATGGCACTCCACTGTGGATTTAATACTATTTCATGGGAAGAGCTGCTTGGATTTTATTTAGAGTTAACCTTTACAATTTGGTGAAGCGGGTGCATTTCTCAGCGAATACTCGCAGTGCAACCTCAAGCCTCATGAATTTACGAGCCACTGTTCAATTAACTTTGAAATTCTTCTCCTCCATTCATTGCTCCATCATTTGTCAGCCTACCAAATGATCATAAAAGTGTTCTGGACGCAGACACTCCAAAGAGACCGATTGATTCAGGTGTGCAGCAGGCTCAGCATTACAGCTCATTTCATGTTTCATAAATTTTTAGATCAAACATTTGTCCCTGACATGCCTTCCAATGTGATTGACATACTAGACCTTCTTTCTAAGATGAGCGGAATCTCCTTACAGAGCTACACGTTGTTAATCAAGTAAAATGTTGCTCTAGGAAGTCTTCCTTCGTGCGACGCTTTCTGAAGGTGAATGGGGTTGTGTTCACACCTCTCTCTTTAAAGGAGAGCTGTTTCTACCCACATTAATGTCTGCAATAAACTGCTCCACTTCTTCCTTGTTTGTACAATGACTCCACTGGGGATTAAACTACCGCTTATCCTTCTCTGCTTTGTCTCCATGCTGAGAAACTGGGAGGGAGGTTTGAGGCTATTCTACATTCCCATGCACTGAGCTAGGGACTATAGAAGGGACTCAGGCATCCTCCATTGATTTTAACCCTTGCTGGATCCAGGAATTAGAAGGGACTCAGCCTACATCCAAAAAACAACAACAACATCGCAACACTATGTTACCACAAAGGCACACATGAGTTCACCTGCCCTTTTGGGCAGAAATAGAACATGCAGCATCCTCACTATTGTTGCATTGCTGTGCTGCAGTTCTTGTATTGATAAAGCAACATCACCTGAGGAACTAGGGCCCCTCCACACTCTTCCTATGGAGGTGAAGCAGCAACTGACCTCACACGGTGTTTCTGGTTCCCAGCCGGAGAACAGATTTCAAACTGGTAGCTGGGATCTTTGACTTTCTACTTTCAGCCATGGGGTCACCTTTGAATGCCTAGCATTTTAAAATTTTGCTTTTTAAAGAAACATCTAGGAAGAGATCCACAGCATTACACCTAGCGTAATCAAAATGTGTGTGTGTGTGTGTTTGCAATCAATGCCTGATGGAAGGGAGCTTGAAGGTTAGCATGCTCTTTTGCAACATTGAAGCTCCCCATCTTACCTTAGCCTGTTGTCTCAATTCTCTTGCAGGAAACTTGAGGGAGCTCATTTGGATCCTGGGACACAGCAACGTGCACTGGGCCAGGGCTCGTGCCATCAATACCGGTCTTGGGCCACTTACCTTCAAACGCCAAGGTGTCCAGGATATTGCGGAGGGGAATGCGCTGGGCTGAGATGTTGCCCGCAGTGAGAGCCAGAGCGGCAGTGGAAGGCCCCCCAGATGCATTAGTAATTCAGCTAGGCAAAAACGACCTGGCATACCAAAAGGCAGTTGACTTGATGTGGCATATTTTGGGGGATTTTGAGCAATTGAAGGCCTCTCACCCGGACATCATCATTCTGCGGTCCTCATTGCTGAGAGGCGGGTTTGGAGAGATAGTCGGTGCCTGATCGCTATAAATAGAGCTAGGAAAGCCTTGGAGCGGGCCGTGGCGCGTAGAGTGGTGGCTCTGGGTGGGCGGGTCATTGACCACCCCAGCATACGTTTCAACAAGGAGGCCCTCTACCGGTATGATGGCGTGCATCTTTCTGATGCTGGAAATGACATCTGGCTGAGTGACATAGCAGGGGGGATTAGGGATTGGTTGCAGGTATGAGGGTATTGGCGGCGAGCTGTTGCTCGAGCGGCGGTTAGGCATTGGTAAGGAGGGGTTAAGAGTATGTGGGGGGGGAGGAAACGCCATCACCTCCACCCAAACTAAGGGTGGTCCGATAAAGGACTCTGGGGGGGGGGGCATTGCCCTGTCCAAAGCCTATGGAGGTGTGGGCCTAAGGCACGCCCCCGAGCGGTAACCCGGGGGAGCTCCTAGTTGACGTGCCTCAGCAGGACTCCCTCTACTGGTGGTTAACCCTTGCCGGTTCATGCAATCGGGATGAAGCCGGCTAGTCGATAAGAACAATGCCTAAGCCAATACCGCTCATTCCTGTAATCAATAAAGTTGTGGCCTATTTCGCCCATTAACCTAATACTTGGTGTCCTGTCTCTTTATTTCTCGGAGGGGGGGGGGGAATTCGCCACGCAATCAATGCCTGATGGAAGGGAGCTTGAAAGTTAGCATGCTCTTTTGCAACATTGGGCTAAAAACAAAATATGCATTTTGGAACATGACATAAAGTTTCGTCCTCAGCCTTCATCAAAGTTATGCAATAAATAATAATATGACATGTACCTGTCATTTAAAATGCTTCTCTTACTATTTAACCTCCCCACCTTGCCACATCTTGCCTTGGCAAAGAGGCCTGAAGGTAAAATTATTATCAGATGTAAGTTCGGATGTAAGTTCAAACAATAGCCTAAAAACACAGAAAGCAGCTTGGGTTTGAAGCTTTGCCACTTTTGCATCTTGACTGCAAACTTTAATTAATAATCAGTTGTCTGAGGCTTTTACTTGTCAAGTTTTAAAAGTTTGGTTCATTCTGTTTTCAAATTAAAATGTGATCTCTCTCTCTCTCTCTCTCTCTCTCTCTCTCTCTCTCTCTCTATAACAGTGCTGGTATTTCCATTCTAAAGCCTCAGAGAAACTAGGACAGTGTAAAAGATGCAGCTGGATATGAGGGTTGGGCTATTGTAGAAATGGGGGCGTGGGGGTGGGAGCTGGTAATTAATACCAGCCAAGTAGGATCCAGCCTAGTCCCCCCTCTTTCTTCCTGCTCCCACCATGTCCTCAGAAGAAACACTCCTTTTGGGGGACTTAAACTAGCCTCTCGGCTAGCTAGCTTTGGCTCATCTGGCTGAGCCCTGGCTGAATTGGGCAGTGCAAGTTTAATGGTAAAGGTAAAGGGACCCCTGACCATTAGGTCCAGTCATGACCGACTCTGGGGTTGTGGCGCTCAGCTCGCTTTATTGGCCGAGGGAGCCGGCGTACAGCTGGTCATGTGGCCAGCATGACAAAGCCGCTTCTGGCAAACCAGAGCAGCGCACGGAAATGCCGTTTACCTTCGCACCAGAGCGGTACCTATTTATCTACTTGCACTTTGAGGTGCTTTTGAACTGCTAGGTTGGCAGGAGCAGGGACCGAACAATGGGAGCTCACCCCGTCGCGGAGATTTGAACTGCCGACCTTCTGATCGGCAAGTCCTAGGCTCTGTGGTTTAACCCACAGCGCCACCCGCGTCCCTAGTGCAAGGTTAAACTGATGTAATTTTGGCTGAGCCAGAGATGGGGAATTAATGCTGAGCTGGAGATCCACTGCATCCCAGGCTGCTCACCCCAGTGGTTCTTGCCATAGGATTGACCCCTATTACTTGAATTGAATCAGAAAAGCATGCCGATTCTCAAAACTAAATGGAAATGGAATGCACAGACTAGTACCCTTCCATTCAGGATTGGCAGCAGCCCCCCACCCTAGTCAGTTTATTCCAGAGGAGAACGCTTTGCAGTTTCAAAAAAATGTTTTTATGGGATTGTGTTTATTTACAGATTTACAAATTAAAAAGGAATGGAAGGGCAACAACAGCCAGCACAAGGCATTAGGGGGCGGAAAAGAAATCAACGTTCATTGAATAGCAATGAATGCACTTCAAACAGAGCATGTACCATAAGATTGGGTTTTGTGCATGGGGATAATCAGGGTTTCTGCTACCATTAGATACAAATTATGGGAATTTCATAGCAGCTGATGCTGGTTCAAACTCTGAATAAATGAAGCTGCTTATTCACCAAGTAATGAGAATTTTCACTAGCAAGGGTTTTAACACAGAACGATTCCTGTCAGACTGGCTGTTCCATCCTAACAACCACCACCTCACACATCCCCACAGGACTATTTAAGTATGTATATTCTGATAAATATTTTTATAGCTGAAGGAGCGTCTCCACCCCCATCGTTCAGCCCAGAACACTGAGATCCAGCGCCGAGGGCCTTCTGGCGGTTCCCTCATTGCGAGAAGGGAGGCTACAGGGAACCAGACAGAGGGCCTTCTCGTTAGTGGCGCCCGCCCTGTGGAATGCCCTCCCATCAGATGTCAAAGAGATAAACAACTACCTGACATTCAGAAGACATCTTAAGGCAGCCCTGTTCAGGGAAGTTTTTAATATTTAACGCTGTACTGTTTTTAACACTTGATTGGGAGCTGTACAGAGTGGCTGGGGAAACTCAGCCAGATGGGTGGGGTATAAATAATAAATTATTATTATTATTATTATTATTATTATTATTATTATTATTATTATTATTTTGATGATTGTTCAATTGACACAGTCTTTCGGGTGAAAAATATCCAGTGTGGCTAACAGCAATCTAACATTGAAGCGACCACAGCCAAGTCCAGATAAAATAATACGGAACACAACAATGAGATAATATAACAATTATATAAGAACAGATATTAAAAAATAAAATAACATTGTCAGGCTGTTAGAAAAAAACCCCAACGGTTAGTAATGTTCTGGTGGGATCACTTCATTTGATCTGCATCATGGGGAGATCCCTGAACCCAGGATCGACCCTGAAGGAGAAATAAATCAGCTTACGGGTTGGTTGATTCAGGATACGTACCCAGTGCCTAGGCCAAAGCCTACTCACATCTGTAATCTGTAATCAATAAATGTGTGGCCGTTTTTAATTCCATATTGTTAGCTTGTCATAATTTCTGCTACTACAAGTCACCCACCAGCTCACCTGCACTTGCAATAAACTTTGCTCTGGTTAACATTAAAGTATGTGTGTAACAAAGAATGGGGGGGGGGGGGTAGCGATTGCTTGCTTTTTATGCTGCTCTGGCCATAAGAACAAAGTCATGCAAAAATGTTCCAACACATGAAACTACAGACTGCCAATAAGGCAAAACAACTGCTAGACAAGCTGGTTTCAAACGTAAATTTAGCAACTTGCTGGAATCTTCTTGCAACTTTTGCAATCTCCCAGTATATTTTCACAAGTCATGTTACCCAATCACACATGTGCTTGTTGCGTGTCAACTAGTGCACCTATATTTTGCACTGTGTACAATGGTCTGAGCACCAATGGGCAAGCATATCAGAAAAAACTGTTGCCACTTGCAAAGGTTTCAAACAATTATCCGAATCCCACAGCACCTAGAAAAGCACAGTGTTTAAGAGGCTTCCCTGACTCTTGGCTCTTTGGAAATCCATGTCAGCTGTTTTTGAAGATACAGCTTACAAATGTATCTTGAATGTGCACAACCATTCGCATTTTGATATTTCAGTCTCACAGGCACCTATTACAATGTAGTTTGCATATTTTTTCCTTTGCAAATTGGGGGGTGTGAGGTGAGGTGAGCAGGTGCACATATCAAAGAGGGAAGTGGATAATCACCATGTTGTGAATATCTTTTCTTGTGTCTTCTGTTCCTCCCAACATAATGACATTTCATTGGGTTGCTTATTGCTGCTGTTTCAAGATGAAACGCAGTGTTGAGGCCTGAATAAATATATCAGATTTCATGAGGAATTCCTTATGAAACAGAGATATCATGCAGTAAAGAAATAATCTGATGCCTGGAGTGCTTGGCTAATTAGTTCCAGTTTAATTGAGTCATTTGAGGGCATCCATAGAGCTCTTGAGAGTCCCATGGACTGCAAGAAGATCAAATGCATCCATTCTTAAGGAAATCAGCCCTGAGTGCTCACTGGAAGGACAGATCCTGAAGCTGAGGCTCCAAGACTTTGGCCACCTCATGAGAAGAGAAGACTCACTGGAAAAGACCCTGATGTTGGGAAAGATGGAGGGCACAAGGAGAAGGGGACGACAGAGGACGAGATGGTTAGACAGTGTTCTCGAAGCTACAAACATGAATCTGACCAAACTGCGGGTGGCAGTGGAAGACAGGAGTGCCTGGCGTGCTCTGGTCCATGGGGTCACGAAGAGTCGGACACGACTGAACGACTAAACAAAAACAACATAGAGCTGTGTGTTGGGTTCATGAAACGGGGTTTGTGAGCTGGCTGAAGGGATCTGAACCCTTGCCTGTAAGAAAGTCTTGAGAATGATGACATGTAGGACTTCCGCTTGAGGCGCCACGGAAAATGGCTGAAAATTCCATCGCTCTGGCTCCCACGGGGTAATTAGAGGCTGAGATGGGAGTAATCAGCCTCCCAAAATCTTCCCGGGGTATGGGAAGACACAGTCTCATCTGCGGATGCCCAACAAACCAGCCCCAATTTCGTAAGGGAGGAGGGGCTGGGGGCACTGGATGGAAAGCCCCCAAGAAAGTCCGGCTCTCCTGGACGCTGTCTCATCTGATCTAATCCAATGAGCCTGACATGAACCTGGATAGAGTGGTACCTTGGTTTTCAGACTTAATCTGTTCCGGAATTCTGTTCCAAAACCAAGGCACGCTTTCCCATAGAAAGTAATGCAAAATGGATTAATCCATTCCAGACTTTTAAAAACAACCCCTAAAACAACAATTTAACATGAATTTTACGATCTAACGAGACCATTGATCCATAAATTGCAAGCAATAATCAATGTACGGTACTATAAAATAAATAAAACAGTATTGTAGATGATAAAAATTAAAATTATTATTATTTTCTTACCTGCATTGATGATAGTCATTATTTTGATGGGGGGCTTTTATCCATTTCCGCAGTCACACAATCAATCAATCAATCAGTAGCTGAACTGGGATCCACACAGTCACAAAAACAAATTAACAGGAAAAGCCTCAAAACAAAAAACGCAAAATAAAAAAGGCAAAAACAAAAGCACCTAATGTAAGCTCCAAATGTCATCTCAGAACACTGCAATCAGAAACAGAAGGCTTGAATTACAATGGGGGGTGCAAATTAGCAGCGCAACAGGAAACACAGGGGGACACAAATTAGCAGCACAACAGGAAACACAGGGGGACACAAATTAGCAGCGCAACAGGAAACACAGGGGGACTAAAAACAGAGAACGTTCGGCTTCTGGAAAAAAGTTTGAAAACTGGAACACTTACTTCCGGTTTTGCAGTATTCACATTCCAAGTTGTTCCAGAGGGTGCAGAATGCCGCAGCGAGACTCCTTACAGGGTCCTCACTGCGAGATCACATTCATCCGGTGCTATACCAGCTGCACTGGCTCCCGGTGGAGTACAGGATCAGGTTTAAGGTGCTGGTTTTAACCTTTAAAGCCCTATACGGCCTAGGACCCTCGTACCTACGGGACCGCCTCTCCTGGTATGCCCCACAGAGAAACCCGAGCTCGTCAAATAAAAACATCCTGAAGGTCCCAGGCCTCAGAGAGGTTAGGCTGGCCTCAACTAGAGCCAGGGCTTTCTCGGCTGCAGCTCCAATCTGGTGGAACACTCTGTCACAAGAGACTAGGGCCCTGCGGGACCTGACATCTTTCCGCAGAGCCTGCAAGACAGAGTTGTTCCACCAGGCCTTTGGTCAGGGCCCAGCCTGACTCCCTCCTCTGGCAACCTGCACAGAATTTTGCTTAACGGTTGCCATTAATTTGACTTTAATTAATTTTTATAATGGAATGTTTTTAGAATGTTTGATTATTTGATTGTTTGATTATTTAATTGTTGTTAGCCGCCCTGAGCCCGGTTTCGGTTGGGGAGGGCGGGATATAAATAAAATTTATTACTATTATTATTATTCATGAACTAAGCTGTTCGAAAACCGAGGTACCACTCACTGTATTAACAAAATGTCTGTCACTCTGCTGATTCTGTTTTATTTCTGTTTATTGGATATTACTTCACGGGATAATTATAAACTACCGAGAGTGCCTGCTAAGTAGAAACAAATGAGTAGGTTGTTGCTGCTTAGGCTGCAACATTTAAATGATTAATCTATGCATTCTAATATTTTTCAGTAATTTTGCTGTCTTGTTCCCATCTGCCAGCAGTAGATGCCTTGAAGCACCTTTCCAGATCAAAGAAGTGGGGGAAAGAAAGAGAGAGACTCCCTTACACAAATTCACTTAATGCAGAACATCAAAGTCACCAAAATGGGTGAAGCTCTCCTAATCCAAAAACAACATCCTGAATGAGTGAAGAGGTCCCACACCTTTCTTACGCTTCAGTGGCCACATCTATTTAAATCACCCTAATACCATTTTAAATAGTCATGGTTTCCCCCAGAGAATCTTGGTACAGTGGTGCCTCGCAAGACGAAAAGAATCCGTTCCGCGAGTCTCTTCGTCTTGCGGTTTTTTTCGTCTTGCGAAGCAAGCCCATTAGCGGATTAGCGCTATTAGCGGTTTAGTGGCTATTAGCGGCTATTAAAGGCTTAAGGGATTAGCGGATTAGCTGCTAAAAGGCTATTAGCGGCTATTAAAGGCTTAAGGGATTAGCGGATTAGCTGCTAAAAGGATATTAGCGGCTATTAAAGGTTTAAGGGATAAGCGGATTAGCTGCTAAAAGGCTATTAGCGGCTTAGATCAGCTGATAAGCGGCTTAGATCAGCTGATAAGCGGCTTAGCGAACAGCTGTTAAGCGGCTTAGGGGCTTGGGAAAAAAGGGGGGAAAAACCCCAGGTATCGCAGGACATTTTCGTCTTGCGAAGCAAGCCCATAGCAAATTCGTTTTGCGAAGCACCTCCAAAACGGAAAACCCTTTCGTCTAGCGGGTTTTCCGTCTTGCGAGGCATTCGTCTTGGGGGGCACCACTGTAATTGCAGCTCGTTGTGGGTGCTGAGTATTGCTGAGGAGACCCTTCACAGAGCAACAATTCCCAGCATCCTCAGGTTAACTACAATTCCCAGGATGCTTTGGTGGTGGTGGGGAAGCCATGGCGGTTAAGGTGATATAAGGATGCCCCATCGGGCCTACCTGTGGCTATGGTGGACCTTGCAGGGCCTCACCGCGGCCATGATGGGCCCCACTGGGTGTATCTGCAGTCCACCGGGTCCTCCTGCAGCTATCATGGGTTCTAGCAGGTCTTCCCATGGCTTCAACAGGCCCCACTGGGCCTACCCGCAGCCACAGTGGGCCCCGTCAGGCCTTCCCATGGCTATGATGGGCCCCGCTGAGCTTCCTCCCGCCATGTGATGTCACAATATATAATAACAATATATAAAAGGATGTCATATAGAGGAGGGAGAAAGGTTGTTTTCTGCTGCTCCAGAGACGAGGACACGGAGCAATGGATCCAAACTACAAGAAAGAAGATTCCACCTAAACATTAGGAAGAACTTCCTGACAGTAAGAGCTGTTCGACAGTGGAATTTGCTGCCAAGGAGTGTGGTGGAGTCTCCTTCTTTGGAGGTCTTTAAGCAGAGGCTTGACAACCATATGTCAGGAGTGCTCTGATGGTGTTTCCTGCTTGGCAGGGGGTTGGACTCGATGGCCCTTGTGGTCTCTTCCAACTCTATGATTCTATGATTCTAAGCGTACGCTAGGCCTCCCAAATTTGGGTGGAACTTGTCGCCTGTGTCTGACACACTAAAAAACTTGGGCCCACTGATACAAGTGTTCAGATACAGGAGATGTGTTCTTTCATATATCTGGGCCCCAAGTAACTTAGGTAAACACCAGCAACTTAAATTCTGCCAGGAAGCAAATCAGCAAGCAATTTAGTTCTTTCAGGATCAGTGTTACACAGCCAGAGGCGTACCTATGCTCCTTTTGGCTAGGAGCTCTCTCCTGTCCCTTGCCCCCTTGCCAAAGGAGCTGAGTCAGAGTGGAGAGGCATGATTTTTGTAACCCCCTGGGCCTGCACCCTTGGCAGGAGCCAACCTTACCAACCCTAGGTACGCCCCTGTACACAATACCTGCTAGCAGATTCAGTCCTCATTTTGATAGCTGCATTCTGCTTGGCACAACTTTAATGCAGGTGAGCCACAGCTATAAAAACTGTAGGCTGAGTGGTAAGCAATGGTAACCTTAGCTCTTCTCATGGGAACACTCACATGGGCCAGATACTTGTAGTGTCTTCTTATTGCCTCCAGTGCCTAAAGGAAAATAACTAGCTGGTCTTTTTAAACGACATCCTAAGTTTCAAAACGAAGCTATCCATTTAATTGACGGACAGCAGTCAACGCTGGCCAAAAAGGAACTACAGTGGTACCTCGGGTTACATACGCTTCAGGTTACATACGCTTCAGGTTACACACTCTGCTAACCCAGAAATAGTACCTCGGGTTAAGAACTTTGCTTCAGGATGAGAACAGAAATCGGGCTCCGGCGGCGCGGCAGCAGCAGGAGGCCCCACAAGCTAAAATGGTTCTTCAGGTTAAGAACAGTTTCAGTTAAGAACGGACCTTCGGAACGAATTAAGTACTTAACCCGAGGTACCACTGTACAACTTTTAAGCTGTGCATCTTAAGTGATGTTTGGCCAAGTTGTTGCACTCCATTGTGTTGTTTGTTGCACCATGAGCTTGAGAATTACAGAAAACATTGAAGGCTTCTCACTATTTTAAGCAGGATGCAGTTGTGCGGAATTGTCACAGGGGTGCCAGTGGGGGCAGCATTCTGAAATTGCAGGTAGTTTTAGCTTCATACTGCAAATTTTGCAAAAAGAGAAATCAACTGTCACTCGGTTAAATTACAATTAGAAATAGCAACATTTCACAATGGGTAATGTTACTAGGGAGCAGTGAAATGGATTGGTCTTTACCCACTGATGAGAAAACCAAACACCAAACTCCTTCCCACAAAGAAAAGTGGAACACTAGAAGACTGACCATTGCTGCGTTGTCATAAGCCAAGTCTCTTTCAAATTACCTGTTTACTGAGCGTTCATTCTGGTTTATTTGTACCAAATCTGCGAGGAGGCTGGAGGATGACGGCTATTTGTCAGGCAGCTATTATTATTAGTTTGTGGGAAGCTTATACAGTGGTGCCTCGCAAGACGAAAAGAATCCGTTCCGCGAGTCTCTTCGTCTTGCGGTTTTTTCGTCTTGCGAAGCAAGCCCATTAGCGGATTAGCGCTATTAGCGCTATTAGCAGTTTAAGGGCTATTAACGGCTATTAAAGGCTTAAGGGGTTAGCGGATTAGCTGCCAAAAGGCTATTAGCAGCTTAGAGCTTTAGAAAAAGGGGTTGGGGAGCGGAAAAAAACCTCAAGAATCGCAAGACATTTTCGTCTTGCGAAGCAAGCCCATAGGGAAATTCGTCTTGCGAAGCGCCTCTGAAAACGGAAAACCCTTTCGTCTTGCGGGTTTTCCGTCTTGCGGGGCACCACTGTATATGACATTGCACCAAGCAAGTGTTAATTCCGCACTTTCCAATGCAAGTTCCCCTATCGTTTTCCTTATAGCAAGAATTCAGTGTTTGGAGGGAAATGGGATTGTTGTGCAAGAGCACCAAATCAATTTATATTGTGCAACCTGAATTTGTTTGTATGTGATTGAATCCCATCCCAAAAGAGCTGTGTCGTGTTATGTTAAGAAGCTGCCTTAGGGCTCAAGAGACGTATTTTATATGCTGCTGCATCATTAATTATTGTCAGTAGTGGCTGTTGCCCAATGGCTTGGGTTGGGCAGGACTAGAACCAATGTCTTGAAGTTACAAGAAAGGAGATTCCAATTAATCACCAGGAAGAACTTTCTGGTGGTAAGAGCTGTTCTAAGAGCTGTTCAACAGTGGCACGGTCTCCCTCAGGAGGTTGTGGACTCTCCTTCACTGGAGGTTTTTAAACAGAGGCTGGATGGCCATCTGTCATGGATGCTTTAAGTTGAGATTCCTGCATTGCAGGGGGTTGGGCTAGATGACCCTTGCTATCCCTTCCAACTCTACAATTCTATGCTTCTATAAAGAGGCAGACAGGCTGAGGACAGACTGAGAATGGTGGGGCAATGCCCCATTCCATCTAATGGATTAGCCTTCATTTTTTTTAAAGCACTTTGATCATTTTATTATTTGTGTTATTGAATGTTGTGTTTTTATCAAAGTATTGTGTAAACCATTACAGGATCCTACCAGATACACAATGATCTAAAAATGACATTGTAATGCATTGCAGGTGGTTGGATTAGATGACCCCTTGGGTTCCTTCCAACTCTACAAATTAATGATTCTATCATTATTAGCATTATTATTTTTGGTGTTTTATTATTTGTGTTAAATGGGTGTATTTTATTGCTATATTGTGTAAATATGGGCTCCCTGGGCTCCCACCAGGGTGATCTAAAAAGGATGTTGTTGTCTATCACACCCAGAGTTGTCTATTTTGATTGTAGCAGCTCTCTAGGTCAAGAGAGCTCGAACTGCTAGCCTTGACCATTAGCCACGCTGGCAAGGATCGAAGGGTGTAGGAGTCTAACAACATCTGGAAGGCTACAGGCTCCCCATCCCTGCTTTAGGGTCTCAAATGGAGACCTCTCTCATTACATTCTACCTGATCCTTTCAGGGGCAGATGGGGCTCAGCAACCTAGGAAGACTGTCTCACCAGAGTGGTGCACGCTCTGGTTATCTCTCGCTTGGACTACTGCAATGAGCTCTATGTGGGGCTACCTTTGAAGGTGACCCGGAAACTACAACTAATCCAGAATGTGGCAGCTAGACTGGTGACTGGGAGCGGCCACTGAGACCACATAACACCGGTCTTGAAAGACCTACATTGCCTCCCAGTACATTTCCGGGCACAATTCAAAGTGTTGGTGCTGACCTTTAAAGCCCTAAACGGCCTCGGTCCAGTATACCTGAAGGAGCGTCTCCACTCCCATCATTCTGCCCGGACACTGAGGTCCAGTGCCGAGAGTCTTCTGGTGATTCCCTCGCTGCGAGAAGTGAAGTTACAGGGAACCAGGCAGAGCGCCTTCTCGGTAGTGGCACCCGCTCTGTGGAACACCCTCCCACCAGATGTCAGAGAGAAAAACAACTAGCAGACTTCTAGAAGACATCTGAAGGCAGCACTGTTTAGGGAAGCTTCTAATGTTTGACAGACTATTGTATTTTAATATTTTGTTGGAAGCCGCCCAGAGTGGTTGGGGAAACCCAGCCAGATGGGCGGGGTATAAATAATAAAATTATTATTAGTAGTATTTAGGAGAAGGAAAACTCTGATTCCTAAACCTCCTCTGCCTCCATCTGCGAGGCCAAGAAGGAGGGAGTGTCTTTTCACCTGGGCAGTTCAAAACCTCCATACACACTGCCCAGGCTAGTGCCCCAGGTCACTTCGGACAGGTCACGCTGTGATTTGATTTCACCCCCGGGGAGGCACACTCCATTGTTTCTTAAGATAGACAAATGCCAACAACCTGATCCTTTTAATTAAGGATGGAGGGACTGAATTTTCTGGATTACATCCAGCTAGGTCATATTCAGGCAGACCCATTGAAATCAATGGGCATGACTAACTTAAGTCCATTGATTTCAGTGGAACTGCTCTGAGTATGACTTAGTTTGAGACCACCAATTGTATGCAGAGCATATGCTCTGCTAGTCGGGCCTGAGCTCGAACCTTGCTGTTTGGGTAGGTGTTTAAAAGTGAACTTTTTATTGCCTTTGCAACGTAATTCATTGGCTATCACATTGTGAATGGTGAAACACCAAAGAGGTGGAGCCTCTGCAAAGCGAACTGTATTTAACATGCAGGATGAGGGCTAAAAGCTCTCAGTGCAAGTAAGAAGCTAAACCAGCTGATCAGCACCAAGGTAGGAACAATAATAACAGCTTACCTAGGCAGACATGCAGAAAGAGAAGCGAGGCCTTTTTGATACTGGATGGAGCATATGCAGCCTTTTCCAATGCAGTCTGGCCTTTTTACATTTTTCTTTTCAATGCCAAATTAATGCGTGTTTTAAAAACGTTTTTATTGTAAGGTGCAATGAATGAATAGTGCCAAAGGTGATGTTATAGAATGCATTTTTTGAAGAAAAAACAAAAATAAGCAGGGCAAGCTTATGCATGTCTGCTCAGAAGTTACTATTCAGTTAAGTGGGGATTATGGCCAATTAAGTTCACATTCAGGGCATTTGAAATACTGTATTTTTCGCTCTATAGGATGCACCGGACCATAGGAGGGGGAGAACAGGGAAAAAATGTTTTTCTTGTTCTCCCCCTCTAAAACAAGGTGCGTTCTGTGCGTTAAAGGTGCATTCACCCAAAGCCTCCAGAGCCCAGCGGGAGTTCCCACTGGGCTCCGGAGGCTTTGGGTTCCTTTGAACCTGCTCTTTGGGGCTGGCGGGGGGAAGCGCTGCTTTCCCCCACTGCCAGTCCCAAAGACCAGGTCGGGGAGCAGCGCAAAGGCGGCGGGCTGCCTTCCCGCTGCCCCCCGAGCTTGTGGGGCTGGTGGTGGAGGGAAGCATTGCAGCCTTTCCCCCACCTTCGTACAGCCTTCGTAGCCTCCGCAGGGCAGTGGAGTGAAGGCACTCTGCTGCCCTGCGGAGGCTTTGCGCAGCCATCCGCAAGCTAGAACAGCTAGACGGAGTGCTCCGCAGCGCTCCGTCTCCCTGTTCTGGCTTTGGGCTTAGCCGCACAGCCTGCATTCGCTCTATAGGATGCACACACATTTCCCCTTAAATTTTGGAGGGGGAAAAGTACGTCCTATAGAGCGAAAAATACGGTACATTGTGCCCATCCTCACCCCCACCCCCAAATAATAACTGCTGTTTACACACAGAGCTACAATTCTGAGCTCCTTTAACAAACAACAGTTTCTAGGATTATATTTGGGGGGGGGGGCGAGCCATGAGCTTTAAATGTATACTGTGGATGGGACCAAATTAACCTACAGGTTGTTGTTGTTTAGTCGTTTAGTCGTGCCCGACTCTTTGTGACTCCATGGACCAGAGCACGCCAGGCACTCCTGTCTTCCACTGCCTCCCGCAGTTTGGTCAAACTCATGCTGGTAGTTTCGAGAACACTGTCTAACCATCTCGTCCTCTGACATGACATATGGTTGTCAAGCCTCTGCTTAAAGATCTCCAAAGAAGGAGACTCCACCACACTCCTTGGCAGCAAATTCCACTGTCGAACAGCTCTTACTGTCAGGAAGTTCTTCCTAATGTTTAGGTGGAATCTTCTTTCTTGTAGTTTGGATCCATTGCTCTGTCCTCCTCTGAATCTCCCACATCACCTTTAGGGCACTTCCAGACTTTTGCTATTTTCAGTTGGGATCCAAATTGTTGTTGTTGTTTAGTCGTTTAGTGGTGTCCGACTCTTTGTGACCCCATGGACAAGAGCATGCCAGGCACTTCTGTCTTCCACTGCCTCCCGCAGCTTGGTCAAACTCATATTAGTAGCTTCGAGAACACTGTCCAACCATCTCGTCCTCTGTTGTCCACTTCTCCTTGTGCCCTCCATCTTTCCCAACTTCAGGGTCTTTTCCAGGGAGTCTTCTCTTCTCATGAGGTGGCCAAAGTATTGGAGCCTCAGCTTCAGGATCTGTCCTTCCAGTGAGCACTCAGGGCTGATTTCCTTAAGAATGGAGAGGTTTGATCTTCTTGCAGTCCATGGGACTCTCAAGAGTCTCCTCCAACACCATAATTCAAAAACCTACAGGACCGCAGCCTTCATAGTGTGAATGTAAAAACCTTAACAGCATTTATCAGTTGATACAAAAACTGTGAGACAAACTCGAATGTACATCTTAGGGTCACATTTAGAAAAGATCTTGCTTTCCTCTCTTGGGATAATGTATCCCCCCCCCTTTCTTTTAAAAAGGGATGTCTTGATGGTACTGCTGAGATGCTAGAAAAGAAAGTATAAAAAGAAAACAAGACTGCAAGTGTGTCCTTATAGTTCCAATATCACGGAAGAAATAAACGGTCAAGCACTTATGTGTTAAATAATATTTGGAGACCCGATTTGTATGCATTTTGAGCAAAATGATGCGAAATAAGTTAGAAGATGAACACCATATAAGCAAGTGGCAAAGAAGTGTCATAGCTTAGTGGTACCTCACCCCTGTAGGTAGGACTAAGGAAGATTCCCTGTCTGAAATCCAGGACAGCAGCTGACAGTCAGTGTTGACAATACTGAGCGAGATGGGCCAACGGTCTGCTTATAAGGTAAATTCCTGTTTCTAGCTTGCCTTACAAATATAAAATAGAATCCCCACCACGTGAGCTTAAAAAGCAAACATTGTAAATGTAAAAATGAGAGCAGGGGAGGCTATTAGTATGGTGTGAGGATCATTTTGTGAAAAAGCGATGGGGTGTGTGGAATAAAAATTAAATAATAAGAGGCAAAGATTATGAGATCTCACTAGATCAGTGTTCTTTTCGTTAAATTATATGGAAGGCTCAGTGAAATGGTAATGTAGGGAAGTAATTTTGCATGCCCTAACAGCCACATGATTATTAATTGAAGAATAAAATAAAATAAATGACGATAATTGTCAAAGCCACCAACAAATGACTGAACAGAAAAGGTTTAGCTCTCCTTATGCTCTTAATGTGCTCAAGACATGCTTTGGATTGGTCATTTTGGTGTCATCCACAGCAGTTTTGGTTTGGCATGGCAGGATAACTGTGCTTGGTAAGTATGCACAGTATATAAGGAAGACGTGAAAGGTAGATAAGGAAGAATCTTAATGCAGAAATATGGGAAGAGCCAAGGAAGAGCGTCTGCAAACCCAGCTTTCTTACCCTTAAGTGATCTTTCCCTCCAAAGATGTGGCAGGTGTGTCTAACTGATGTTTATATGCTATATTAGTGGTATGTTTGGAACCACCTATCATGTTGTTTGCCTTTAAGGTATAAAAATGAGAAAGAAGCCAGTACAGGTTTCCTCCTGTACTGCCACTTTGCCAGTGGAAGCAGAGTGAGGCCAAAGAAGGTGCCAAATGGTTTTAAGTTTCCGTTGCTGCCCGAGATTCCTCTTCAAGTAGGGCAATTGCTGCAGACACTCAACAAAGACCAATTCACAAAATAAAGCTCCTTGCAGTTGCTCCAAGAAAGCCTCTCTTCACTTGGCAGAGCAACCATGGCATAAACTTAACATTTGCAAAGATATGCAGGAAATGTTCCGGCCAAGCTGTTCTCCTTTTATTCCCATTAGTTTAGTTTTCCTTCTTTGTTTAGGCTGGAAAAAGCATAAGGGCTGTCTGAGAAGTTGATTCACAAACTGTTTACTCTGAAGGAACATCTCACTTACCACTGTTCTATCTGTTTTAGTCTTACTGTATGTCTAGTTGCATTTCTTTGGCACCGAAGATAGTTCCACACTTTTTGCGGCAAATGCAACTGCTGGTTTGGGTTTGTTGTGCTTATGTCCATATAATAGCATCTCTTGATCATAGTGGCTCTGTTTTAATAAATAAAATCTATAGAAAGCTGGACAAAACTGTCTCAGACCTGAATAAAAGAAAGCATGGAGAATGTTGAACATCACCTCATGCTTTTGAGGAGGAACGTGAGATGCTAGCAGCTCCCATTTGCTGTAAGGTGCAGCTAGGCTTCTCCTCTGACTCCTGTAATACAGATGAAGCTGTCTACCCAACCTTTCTTCCTCCATGGAATCTGAGACAGTGTACATGTGGGTCCCAGGCAGTCATCTACCCATGTACTGACCAGATACAGGTTGGCTCAGCCATCAGAAAGGTTGCGACCTGAATTGAAAACCTGTGCTCTGATGAAGGAGCATATTACAATATAATTGTTCTATTACTGAAGGACATGCTTAAATGTTACATTGCAAATGGGCCCCTCGTTGGAATGTCTAGCCTGGGCAGATAGAGATAAAGAACAAGGATTTATTGTCATACCAGGATGAGGGAGGTTGCAGGAAGGAGGGAGAGAAGACCAAGATCTTATATGGTAATAGGAACTTATTATAAGTTTCGATTTCCCAGAAATCAGGTGACTTACAAGAAATCAGGTGACTTACAAGAGATCAGATGGTATTCTATTTTGCAAATCTATATAAAGGGGCGCACCCTGACTACTGTGTACAGGTTGCGTACTGATCGCCCTGTACCTTTGTTGTGCATATGCACTTCAAATAAAAATCCTGTTAATAACCTGCAAGAGCGTTTTGCCGCTTTGTGTGAATCTGTGCTTCAGGGACCCAAATAGCAGATATGTGTGGTCCTTCACTGAGACTTTAGTATTGTAATGCTTTCTCGACAAAACAGGCAGCCGTTTTAGGAAGGGTTGCAGATCAGTCGCAGAACCACTGCTTTAGATGCAGAAAAGCTTCAATACCCAGCGTGTTCAGGGAGTGCTGAGGGGAGGGGAACTTGAGCAGGAAATCCTGGGGAGAACCACTGCCAGTCAGTTTAGACATCATGTCCCACAAGTGTCCTGGAAAAACTGGGACATCCTGGTTGTTTTTTTCTTGCGAGAAGACGGCGACCATTTTGGGTGTGATCTTGCGGGATTTCCTTCCTGGAAAAGTGCTTTTGGGGGACTGTGATCTCGCGCGACACCTCAAAACACATATTTTTGGGTGCTGTGTTCAGAAAAGGTGCTTTTTTGGGGAGAAAGATGGTGTCCCAGTTTTTGTCTTCAATGTGTTGGAAGATATGAGACACGACTGAGCCTAGATGGGCCCAAGCGTCTTAACTGTATAAAGTAGTTTTCATGTACCCAGCTGAACTTCCAACAGCACCTGGAGGAAACAAGCTCCCCACATTCCTGCTTTCCACACAATTCACCTTTTTAATAATAATAATAATAATAATAATAATAATAATACTTCCTTGTTTGTATGCCACCCACCTGACTGGGTTGCCCCCAGTCACTCTGGGCTGCTTCCTACAAATTAAAACATCAAACGTGGTAAAACATCAAATATTAAAAGCTTCCCTAAACACTCCCTATGTTCCGAGGCCTGCACCTTCCACCAGAAGTATTGCCTCTCAATTGCCCCAGTGAACTCATTGTCCCTCATTATACCCTTGCTGCTCGTCTACTCCCACACTAGGGCGTACTGGATTTTCCAACCTTCAAATCCCCAAAATTAGGAGTGCTCAAAAGTTGCAACATGCCCTGGGAATTCAAGAGATATTTGGGTTAAATGAGTATAATTTAGTTTTGCTTGTTAAGCGTATGCAAAATTGCACATAGAAATAATTAAAAAAGGGATTGCCAAGTACTTGCAGTTGGATTATATGTTATTTCTCCTCCTTCTCCTTCTTCCTCTTCTTTAGCATGACCAGACCTTATCAGAAGCTAAAATACAAAACCCTTGGGTTTCCTGAAAGGAGTGGATGTGCTTCTTCATCCAACGTAGACATCCCGAGCGGCCAAATCACAAAAAAAACCCACACAACATATTTGAATTCCTCACACCCGAAAAACATATATTTAAGGCTTCTCACTGAATAAACTTGCAAAAAATTAAGTCCCCCATGCCCAACCTCCAGGGCTGGATTTAGGTTTGATGAGGCCCTAAGCTACTGAAGGTAATGGGGCCCTTTATATGTCCAGCTGCCCTTTGTCAACAACAAATTGTCACTGGTTTTTGTGTTGAATATATGCTATATGGCACCGTATTTTTCGCTCCATAAGACGCACCTTTTCCCTCCTAAAAAGTAAGGGGAAATGTGTGTGCATCTTATGGAGAGAATGCAGAGGGGAGGCAGGCGGAAAAAGCCCCAAAGAGCCGCACACAAGCTCAGCGGGCTTTTCCCTAGGAGGGAGAAGGGACTGACTGGCCGTGCAAAAGCCGCACACTCTTTAAAGGGTGTGCTGCTTCTGCTGGCTTTTCTACAAGGTTGGGGTGAAGGAAGTGAGGGAATTCCGTCACTGATGGGCTGCCCTTCTCCCTCCTCGGGGAAAAGCCCCCAAGAGCCTCACACATACTCCACGCGGCTCATGAAAGCATACAGGCTCTGCTCAGTGCTCCCTTTAAATAACCCCCCCCTTGAATTCCCCCTCTAAAAACTAGGTGCGCCTTATGGTCAGGTGTGCCTTATGGAGCGAAAAATATGGTAATTTATGTACCTAATAGATATCTAAAGCCATTTGCACATAACAAAATATGTATTTTATCAAAGTAATTGTTGAATTGAAGTATATTAATACTGTAATTGGGGGGGGGGGGCGCAAAAGAGTGGGGCCCTAAGCTATAGATTGTTTAGCTTGTACATAAATCCGGCACTGCCAACATCCCACATGCTGCTAGCTCTTTCTGCACTGTGCTCAGAGGTAAAGCTTGTAGAATTAGGGAACTCTGGGACATGTAGTTCTCAAGCCTAAAAGGGCCACAGATGACACGTCCTAGAGCGCCAGGCCTGCCTCAGCGGGTCAAGCTCATAGGCTGCCATCTAGGCAGGGCTGTCCAATCGAAGCCAAGCTGTTCTGAGGCCTGGGCTGAATAAGGCCCAGTGTGCTGAGAGCGGCTTTTGGGGACCAGGAAGGCTGGCGCTGCAACCTATGAGCCCCTGAGCTCAGGGTAAGGAGGGAGAGGGCCAGGGTTACTGGTGGTGGGTCATGCCTGAACCTAATAATAATAATAATAATAATAATAATAATAATTTATTATTTATACCCCAGCCACTCTGGGCGGCTCCCAACAGAATATTAAGAAGACATTGAAACATCAAACATTAAAAACTTCCCTAAACAGGGTTGCCTTCAGACAGTGCTTTTTTTCTGGGGGGGACGCATACCCCTAAACATTTTGTGAATCTTTGTACTTGTCCATTTACTGTATCCCCCCCCCCCCATTTGAACTATAAAATGGTGATTTTCTTGAGTCAGAATGAGAGTACCCCTAAACATTTTGTTTTATTTTTAAAAAGCACTGCCTTCAGATGTCTTCTAAAAGTCAGATAGTTGTTTATTTCCTTGACATTTTAAATACACTTCAGCCAGATTTCTGGGTTCGAGACACGCGCGCCCGATTGAGCCCTGGTTTTGAAGCACACGCCCTCCTCTAGGGTCATAGAGTTTGCTGCCCAAGCACTCTCTGGTTCTCTTGGAAATGACAAATAGTTTCTTTGTTAAACAATAAAAAGGGCAAAATTACAAGTGCATAGAGTAAGATAAGACACACGCAAAAAAAGAAGAATCAATAAATAGTATTTCTTGGTTCTCTTGGAAACAGGTGAGTGAGGCCTAGGGCATTATTATTATTATTATTTCTATACCACTTTGTTTTTAAGAAAAACGTCTTTAAAAAAGCAGTTTACAACACAAACCACCTAACCACAACAATTCTTTTCTTATACCCCGCCCATCTGACTAGGTTACCCCAGCCGCTCTGGACAGCTTCCAGCAAAAATCATCAGTCATTAAAAGCTTCCTTTTTAATGACATCAGTCATTAAAAGCTTCCTTCAGATGTCTACTAAGTCATACAGTTGCTTATCTTTGACATCTGACAGGAGGGCGTTCCACAGTGCAGGTGTGACTACCGAGAAGGACTTCTTCCAGGTTCCCTATAATTTTACTCCTTGCAATGAGGGAACCGCCAGAAGGCCTTCGGAGCTGGACCTCAGTGTTGGGGCTGAACAATGGGGTGGGGTGGAGATGCTGCTTCAGATATACACATAAAATAAAAACAATCCAAATTAAACTTTACTGGAGAAAGTCGCATATTAAGTATGCCTTCCAAGCAACATTAATTAACAGGGAAGTAAAATATTGCCTTAAAGATTTCAAAACAAAGGAGGTCAGCTACAGAATGTGCATTTAATACGACAACAGCAAAAATTATCTTTAAACATTCCAGAAGAAAATGCTAAAGGAAGTCAAATATAATATATACATTTAAAACAGCATAATTAACAATAAAATAAAATTGACATCTGTAGACCATAATGCAGAGCTTTGAAGGGCCAAAGCTCAGGAGTGGTGCTTTGCATGCAGAAGGTCCCAATCCCTGGCATCTCTAGCTAGGGCTGTGGGGAGACACCTGTCTGAAATCCTGGAGAGGCTCTGCCAGTCAACCAGTGAAGACAATAGTGAGCCAGCTGGCCCAATGGTTTGACTTGGTAGACGGCATCTTCCTCTGCTCCTGTGTCCCATCTCCGAGTAAATGCACACAGACAGCAGTAAGAATGACACTCAGGCACCTCTACATGCAAAGGGCCAAAGCATCCCTTGATGTACAGAAGGGGAAAAAACCTGAAGCAACCAGAAGGCACAGTAATAGGATAAGGTGTAGAAATAGCAATCTGGAAGACTAAAATACCGGTAAGTAATTTATACATTCAGCTAAAGGTCAAAAGTGTTTAGGTATAATGGACAATGAAGCTCTGGGGGGCTGGGTGCTCCAGACGTGTTCAGACAAGCCGCTTTGTCCCATCTGAGTTCAGGGTCATGACCAGTATTGTGTTTTCTGGTCACACATTCAGCATTTATGTGAAAGGTAGCTTGTCGCATCCATATGCAACCCATGTAAACTTTCACTCTGATTGGGGTTGCGTGGCTGTCAGAGGCCGTAGTCAATAGGTTGGGAAGAGGAAGAAGATGATTGGTGTTGGGATATGCAGCCAGATCCTGTTTCCCTTTTGTGTGTTCTTATGCTTGCTGTTCGAGAGAAGGGAGAAAGGCGGGGACTATGACTCATTGTTTGGAATACTTGTTCTCAGGGCCTTTTTTCAGCCGGGATTCACTGGAACTTAGAATGGCACCATTGCTATTCTAAGAGAACGAGGTGAGTTCCGGCACCTCTTTTTCTAGATAAATAGCACTGCTTGTTCTGTTCCAGCAGACTGAGTACAGCAAATCTTAAAAGTTCAGGGCACCAAAGGTAAATAGAGGATTAATAAATTTGGACAGACATTCTTAAGCATAATTTACAATTTAGCCTCATTTTTTCCTTGTGGTAACGGGACAGCCAGCCTTGACTCAGTCCCTGCACACCCCTTAGCCCCAGTAAAGTGTATGTATGTTCCTCCCAAACTGTTAATGGGAAAGGAGCCCTGTCCTCCTTTGGATCTGATCACCTTCACTGTTTCCCATATACTGCAATCTGCTTTCTATATCCATTCCACAGTGCCATTTCTTCTGCTTTCTAATTTATTTATTTATTTATTTCTATTTTGCTGAGAGTATTACAGAGAATTAAAGTAAATCAGAAGAAAAAGAAAAGAGAAAAGGGGGGGGGGCATTAAAATGCATTAAATTGCAGGGGAAACCATCAATAACAACAATAACACTAAAATATAATTAAGGTTACAGAACCAAATAGCATATGTGTAAATAGATAAACTTATTATTTCCCTCATGTATGTATTGTTTCATGGGTCACTATGGTTTTGATAATATAATATCATTAAATTTGGACAAATTTCTTCTGCTTTCTAAAGTTGCTAGAGTTCTCTGAATGGGCAGAAAGAGATGAGGACCAGATCACTGGTTGGTTACTACTGAGAAGAGGAGAAAGTTGCTGAGAAATTGTAGCATATCCTAAGGAAGGAGCAGGTAGCTTTTACATACATTTGCATTAATGCTGAGAGTAATCACATCCACACCACAGACTTAAAATGATTTAACAGACTTTCCCTCTCTAGGAAACTTTGGGAACTGAAAGCTAGGGATCTCAAACAGAGACAGTATTCTCACCAAAATATCGTTCCCATGATTCTCTGGGAGCAGCTGTGACGTTGCTATATAATGAACATGTCTTCAGTGTAGATATGCCCAGAGGACTGATGAAATCTCTCTCTCCTTTGTCTCCTCTGCACTTTCCCTCATTTTTTCATTCTGATAAACTGACATTTGTTTCCAATTCCCCAAACTTTGGGAACAACCCAAACATAGAGAGAAACTCTGAGAACTAATGTTTTTTCCCTCTGCAAAAACATAAAATACTCTTATGTTTTCTCTGGGATTTTTAAAGAAAGCACATTATCACTTTAAAGTGACAAGGAGAGAGAGCAGCTCTGAAGTTGTTGGCAGCTGCTATTGCTGTGTTTATGTGTGTGCATAGATGTGGGGAATCATAGTTGTTCCTTAACTGTGACATCCACATATTCAGCATGTGCGCAAAGCAGCCTTTGTGCATAGATGTCAATGTGTTGTTGGAGCCTTTGTGTATTCAGAGTCTATGGTTGTATGTATGTACAGTTAACTCGCAACTTACGTGCATTAAACATGTGCATTCGCAGATTTATGTGCTTGGCTAAAAAAGTTTTTTAAAAAATAAAAGGGGGTGGGAGAGTGGGGGGAAACCTTTGGCAATCCCACCCACCATTGCACACACCCTGGGAGAGCCTTCAGAAATGCAGAGAGATCAACAGCGGTCTTGAGAGAGTGTGATATGTGCTGCGCTCGCTGCACTTTTTACGGTTTTTACAAGGTTGTTCTGATCATACAGTGGTACCTCGGGTTACATACGCTTCAGGTTACAGACTCCGCTAACCCAGAAATAGTACCTCGGGTTAAGAACTTAGCTTCAGGGTGAGAACAGAAATCGTGCTCCGGCGCCGCGCCAGCAGCAGGAGGCCCCATAAACTAAAGTGGTGCTTCAGGTTAAGAACAGTTTCAGGTTAAGAGCGGACCTCCGGAACGAATTAAGTACTTAACCCAAGGTACCACTGTATGTGGTTTTGGCGATTACGTTGAGAGTCAACTATGCTTATATGCCATCCAGCACATGGGGTGCTATTCCATTAAGTTTTACTCAGAGCAGATGAACATGATGTAAGTTACGTCCATTAATTTCAGCCTACTCTGTATAAAACGTAGTTGAATACCACCCCTGGATATCGGGTGTAGTAAGGGTCAGGAAGGCTAGCCAGTGGCTGTGTGATTGGAGGCCCCCCTGCCTTGCCCAATTCTGAACAGGACTTGAGTCTTCTCTCAGATACAGCTTGGTCTTTGGTGCCCTCTAGAGACTGTTTTTACTCTTCCTGCTTGTTTTATATTACAACTGCACTCCAAACCAGCTTCTTCCAACCTGTTGCTCTTCAGGTGTTTGGACTGCAATCTTTGAGGCTCAAGTTCAAAACTTAGGAAAGGCACCAGGTTTCAGAAAGATGCTTTGGGGGGGGGGGAGAGTATCACCATCCCACATGATCTTCACCCAATCTGAACTGGAAGTCTCCCGCTTAAGCCCCAAATTAGATGAATAATTGGATGAATAATGTTTCAAAAACCCCAGCAAGCCTCATGAGAAAGTCATAGCTCTACAGTTTATATTGTGAACCACCCTGAAATCTTCCTGAGGAGTGGTGTACGAATTTATTAAATACAGCCCCAAACTCAAAACTGAAGCAAGCTGATCATTACCACTTAATCCACTTAATCCCATGAAGGCTTCAATGGCTCAGGACCTCAATACCCCAAGGACCGCCTCTTCCCATATGAACCTACATATTCTGAGGCCCTCCTTCTTGTATCTCCACGAGAGGACCAGAGGGTGCCTTCTCTGCAGTGGCTCCCCGTCTGTGGAATGCTCTCCCCAGGGAAGTTCGCCTGGTGCCTTCCTTACACACTTTGAGGCGCCAGGCAAAAATGTTCCTTTTTAACCAGGCCTTTGGTTGATCTGTTGACAACCTATGCCCTTTTAAAAAGTGGCTCTTTTCTGGGGTGTGCATATGTTATTGGGTTGTTGTTTTTATTCTGATTATATATGTTGTGATCTTTTCTGTGAACCGCCCTGAGACCTCCGAGTATGGGGCGGTATGTAATCCTCATAGACCTGAAAATAACCAGCAGGACTTACTTTGTTCTGATCAGTGTGTGAGTCAACAAACATTGGGTGTGATCTCACTCTGCCCTAAGTGTTTTGAACAAGAATGCTTATCACAGTGTTAATGAAGTAGCTTTCTGTGGAGCCTGGCTTAATTTGAGGTAGATCTGACCAAGTTTTAATCCCAGAACCTAATTTTTAGTGCTTCAGATGTGCAATATCTGAATAACCAGGCATATATGGAAGGACTCCGTGCACCTTTGGCATGTCATTGTTCCTGTTCTTGTGATGTAGAAAGTGGGAGACAGACATTTTTCATACTTTATCAGCCAATAATCAGCATGCAATTATTTAAAAACGGGCTTTCCACTAGGAAACTCTATTTTACATCACTATCTAGCAAGGTAGCTTATGGAAAGATTAACACAGCCTGCCTAGCTGGAAATGGCCTTATTTCTCTCCAATGACCACAGGGTGTCACTCTCACAACACTGGGCTTGCCTGCTAGATCTTTGAATCTCCTGCTGAGAGTGTTGAGTCAAAGCCTCTTTTTCTTCCATGTTCTTGCATTAAGTGTTTGATACAGCACTTTCTGAACCTCTGTGTCCACAAACCTCTTTGCACACATCTGCCTCACACGCGATATACATTTTCTGTCGATTTTTTACCACTTTAAAAGACATGGTCCCCCCCAAAAAAAAGAATATCGAGAAATGTCGTTTGTTAACTGCAGTTTCTAGAGTACCCTGGGAATGGGAATTAATCGTTAAATCAGTTTAAGGCTGTGTGCATATTACCAGCTTAAAACAAAGCTAGCATAGCCTCCAGCATTTCTCTGATGAAAATAGGGACATCCTACCACACCCTCCTAGGGACGCGGGTGGCGCTGTGGGTAAAAGCCTCAGCACCTAGGGCTTGCCGATCGAAAGGTCGGTGGTTCGAATCCCCGCGGCGGGGTGCGCTCCCGCTGTTCGGTCCCAGCGCCTGCCAACCTAGCAGTTTGAAAGCACCCCTGGGTGCAAGTAGATAAATAGGGACCGCTTACTAGCGGGAAGGTAAACGGTGTTTCCGTGTGCGGCTCTGGCTCACCAGAGCAGCGATGTCACACTGGCCACGTGACCCGGAAGTGTCTTCGGACAGCGCTGGCCCCCGGCCTATAGAGTGAGATGGGCGCACAACCCTAGAGTCTGTCAAGACTGGCCCGTACGGGCAGGGGTACCTTTACCTTTACCTTTTACCACACCCTCCAATATTTCTTCGATGAAAATAGGAACGTCCTAAAGAAATGTGGGACATTCCAGGATCAAATCAGAAACTAGGATGGCTTCTGATCCTGGAAAATAGGGAAACTTGGAGGGTCTGATTCTCTTTCTCAGTTTGCCTTGAAGTTGGTTTGAGAGAAATTAGATGTCAGGCGGCAGAGGATCCAACCCCACAGCAGGTTGCCAGGAACGGATAAGACAAGGAAAAGTCTTTACCAACTGCTTTTTATTCAATATCCACAGAGAGAGGCTTGAAAATGCAGCCTCTTGGAACAATGGCTTTGCCCCGAATGAGTCTCCACCCCCCTCCTCTCTTGCGCCATCGCTGCGGTTGCTGCTACGTGCCCTCTGCCTTTGAGCTCTTTACTCTCCTATTTTCAATGCTTATCAGGTTCTGGGAGAGGGGCGGTCTGGAATGCTTTCTAAAGACACTGTGTTCGTCATCTGCCCCTCTAATGCTTATTCTTCCTCCTCCTCCTCTCCCATTATATCCCGGCTTTTCCCCTAATCTGCCTCTGAACTGTGATCTCCCTCAAACCCCGGTTGAATTCCGAACTGTCTTCTTCTTCTTTGGAAGGGTCAGGCTGGGGAAGCGGTCTCCACCATTCCTCCTCTGCCCAGTCCCTGATACTTGATGTGCATTATGTACACCACTTCTCAAGGCATTTGTAGGAGCACACTGGATGCAGATTAAATGGGAGTGTGTGCACAGCCTGAGCTTGCGATGGGATGTGCCCCTGTTGTTGTTTAGTCGTGTCCAACTCTTCCTGACCCCATGGACCAGAGCACGCCAGGCACTCCTGTCTTCCACTGCCTCCCGCAATTTGGTCAAACTCATGTTGGTAGCTTCGAGAACACTGTCCAACCATCTCGTCCTCTGTTGTCCCCTTCTCCTTGTGCCCTCCATCTTTCCCAACAACAGGGTCTTTTCCAGGGAGTCTTCTCTTCTCATGAGGTGGCCAAAGTCTTGGAGCCTCAGCTTCACAACCTGTCCTTCCAGTGAGCACTCAGGGCTGATTTCCTTCAGAATGGATAGGTTTGGTCTTGCAGTCCATGGGACTCTCAAGAGTCTCCTCCAGCACCATAATTCAAAAGCATCAATTCTTTGATGATCAGCCTTCTTTATGGTCCAGCTCTCACTTCCATACATCACTACTGGGGAAACCACAGGGATGGGCCCCTGGACAAGGATAATTGTTCCCGAGTGGGGAGAACAGTCAGTCATGATCCTCCCAATCACATGCATAAAGCATTGTGTAAGCCAGGAAACTGATGTATAGGCCCTAGCATGCACACAGCTGATTTGTCATAATTTACATAATTTTTAATGGGGAAATTAATATTTGGGTCGCCTTGCATATTGGCTTATTAATGCAGTCGCCAGCTGATGAGTGTAAACCTGTTCTAAGATGCAACTTAAAATTCATGAGATGTTCCTGGCACACCCTGTTGCAGAAGTAACCTTGGTACCTCTGGCCTTTGGGGCTTTTACAGGTGAAGCATTTTTAGCTTAAAACATGCCCCAGAAACAAACTTCCCTTGCCTTTTACAGAAGCGTCTCATGGTCATGCTTACTCCATTTCTGGGAGTGGTGAGAAATTCCATGGTCGTGGCACTTGTCTGAGTTGGGTTTCCTTTGGAAAGAAGTTAGTGGAAAGAAACTAGTGGTCCAGGTCCAGTGCCGAGGGCCTTCTGGCAGTTTCCTTGCTGCCAGAAGCCAAGTTACAGGGAACCAGGCAGGGGGCCTTCTCGGTAGTGGCACCCGCCCTGTGGAACACCCTCCCACCAGATGTCAAAGAGAAAAACAACTACCAGACTTTTAGAAGACATCTGAAGGCTGCCTTGTTTAGGGAAGCTTTTAATGTTTAATAGATTTTGTATTTTAATATTTTTTGGGAAGCTGCCCAGAATGGCTGGGGAATAAATAATAAATTGTTGTTGTTGTTGTTGTTGTTGTTGTTGTTGTTGTTATACTACTTATCAAACCTTTATTAGGCATTATACAAATAAACCATAAAAGAGAAAATAAGATATAAAAGCCTTGAAATATATTTAAAAAGGCAGCAGTTGGCTACATACATATATATATATATGCATATAGAGTCAGTGGTTTTCCTTGTTAACCTGCTCCTTGGAGAACTGCTACCAAAAACTCGGCTACCCCCGCCGTTACCCTTTGGTCAACGTCGGATAGGCAGAATCCCACACATTCACCTTGCTGGGGTTCCAGACCACCCAAAAGAGGGGACAGCACGCGTTGACGGAGCGTACGGTACAATGGGCAATGAAAGAGAATATGCTCTACGGTGTCCGGGACATTCATAGAACATCTGCAGAATCTCTTGTTTCTGGGAATGTTTTGATATCTTCCCCTGACAAATGCTGAGGGAAAAACATTCAAACGGGCCAGCATAAAAGCCCTACGTTGGGCTGGGATTATTAATTTAGTGACGTAATTGGCTCTGCCAGCTAAGATATTTAAACCATAGAATATGGGAGAGCAAATTTTGTTTACAGCTGCCATAATATTTTGCCTCTCGACATCCTTTAGTCTAGTTAGGATATTATGGAAAATGTATTGCTCATTAGAATTGTACAGGGGCTCCAGCTCGATGCCTAAAGATTCAATCTTTTTTTCGAGGTACTGATACCATCTTGATTTGTAGGAGTCTTTGAGCAAATCTGCGAGCAGACTTGATGGAGGGCAGCGAAAATGGCAGCGTAACCAGTGCTTTATTGAGGTGGACCAGGCCCAATATTCCATTGTGTGTATGCCTATTTCTGCACACATTGTTTCATATTTAATCGCAGCTGGGAGTCCAAGAATACGTCTCAGAAAGCTGGAGTGAATCTTTTTTAAATCACTATTATATGCTTGGACCCATAGCGGGATTCCATAGAATATCTGGGATTGCACTTTTGCTTGGAATATCTGATTGGCCGCAGGAATAAATTGATTGCCTTTCTGATAATAAAAACGGGCAACTGCTGATGAGGTGCACTTTGCCTGTTTTATGGCGTTTGTGCGATGATTTGCCCACCCTAAATTGCTCTGGAATAAGATTCCCAGATACCTATAGATTTTCACTTGTTGGATTTCTTGCCCTCTTATTTTCCATTTCTCTAATTTCCAACCATTCGAGAAGACCAAAATTTTTGTCTTCTCGTAATTTATAGAGAGTTTGTTACATTCGCAGTAAAGGATCAGAGAAGATATAAGACGTTTCAGACCCAAGCTCGTTAATGATAGTAGAACAGCATCGTCTGCGTATAATAACAGAGGAACTGGTTTCTGATTAAGTTTAGGGGCATGTGATTCTATTTTTTGAAGGTGATCTGGCAAGTCTGATAAAAATAAATTAAATAGAAAGGGGGCAAGAATACACCCTTGTTTTACCCCTTTCGAGTTTGGGATGTCTGATGAAAGGTGACCTTTGGTGTTAAGTTTGACTTGACAGATATTGGAAGAGTATAAATTTTGTATTAGAATCAATAAGCGCTGGTCAATTTTTAATTCTGCGAGTTTCCTCCACAGCTTTGGGCGGTCAATTGAGTCGAATGCACCACGAAAATCTACAAAAGCAGCATATATCTTAGATTGCCTTTGAGATCTGTATTTTTCAACCAAATGCATAAGTATAAGGCAATGGTCTAATGTAGAGCAACCTTTGGAGAAACCTATTTGTTCTTTCCCTGGTAAATTTAGATTTTTCATCCAGGTGAGGAGTTTAGATAAAAGGTGCTTAGCGTAGATTTTCCCTATCACTGATAATAGGCTTATCGGTCTGTAATTCCCTGGGTCTTTTGGGTCGCCATTTTTAAAGATTGGGATAATTATTGATCTTAACCATATCTCAGGTATGATCCCATATTTATCTATGAGAGTAAACAAGTGAGCTAAGGGTTCTGCCCACCAATCTATATAGGTCTTAAATAATTCTATTGGTAGACCGTCTGGCCCAGGAGATTTCCCCGATTTGAAATTTTTAACTATCTCTCTAATTTCCTCTTCTTCTACCCTTGGCCACTCCTGGAGTTTATTGATTTTATTTTTAGTGGTTTCATTTCCTTTAAGTTCACTGTGTAGATTGTTAAATACAGATGTAAAATATTGGGACCATTTGGATTCTGCAATTGGTGGTAGAGTTAGTTGATTTTCGGCTTTCAATCCTCCGTACACTAGGTTCCAGAGCGCTTTGTTGTTTTTACTCTGAATTGAGTCGAGTAATTGTAGCCATTTTTGGGTTGCATATTTCTGTTTCTTTTCGGCCAGAATGTAATGATATTTTCTTTTTTCATCAAGATAAGAGGGCTCTAGTTTAGTGCGATTATTTTTAAATGTTTGGCGCAGTTTTCTTTTTAGCTGGAAACATTCATCATCAAACCAAGGGCTAGCGCTATGTTTAAGTACCCAAGCTTTAGGTGGAGTACCGAGTTCTACGAACATTTGGAAGATTTCATTATAAATTTTCGGAATATCGCTGTAGGAATTAGCGGTCTTTAAGTTGGATAATACTTGCTTTCTCAGGTTGGCTGTAAGTTTTTGCCCCACTGCTGCGCTCATTTCCTGGGACCATTTTAATTGGGTCATTTGTTTGTATTGAGAGGGTTCTATGATATTGTGCTTGGTTATTTTGGTTTCATCCTTTAAGTTAATAGACAACAATAATGGCTGATGGTCGCTTTCAGTACGCGTTCCAATTTTGAGGTCTATGATCGAATTTATAATATTATAAGGGACAAGAATATAGTCGGTGACACTGCATCCTCGGGGGGAGAAGTATGTAAACTCCCCGCTTCTATCGCCTTTTGTTGTACCGTTCACAATCTGCAAATTAAAGTTGTTACATAATTCAAGTAGGCGTAAGCCTTCGTTGTTTACAACCCTATCTCTGGAGAATCGTCCTATTTTCAGGGCATGTGCGATATCATTATCAGTGTTCCAGTTTAGTTTGCTACATAGTTGTTCATTGTTGGTTCCCACTCTGGCATTAAAATCACCTGCTATTATCAATAAGGCATTTGGGTATTTGTCGGTCAAATTTTCTATATAAAAGGTTAGTTGTGACCAATTATCACTGTTGCTGTTGTTTTTGGATGGGGGGATATAGACATTTACAAGTAGCAAAGTATCGTCTTTTTGGGTTAAAAGTAGAGCTTGTGCAAGTGGTAAGCATTTTTCTAGCTGCTTGATTTCAAACCCTAAGTTATCTTTGATCATACAACAGAACCCTGCTTTCGGCCGGCCCTTCATGTTTGTTTTCAATGCGGGTTTCGTATAGGAGGAGAATCCATTGATTTTAATATCTCTAGTTGACCATGTTTCTTGTAGAAGTATTAATTCAAAATCTTTAAAGAAGTTCATTAGGTCTGGGTCTCCATCTTTGTTTCCCCACCCTGCAATATTCCAGGACAGCAAACGTAGGATCCGTTTTTGAGTTGGTGGCTGGTTGATGGCATTTAGTCATTCTAGTTCTGTTATTGAGTCCAGCGAGGGATTTTGTCTTGTGCCAATACAGCCATTTGTCGTTGCTTTCGGTGGGGGACATAATGGTGGATCTTTTAGATTCTTTTTTGGAGTGCGGGAAATTAAAATTTCCTCCCTTTCTTGATTTTCTTCCTTAGCTGTTCCTTGTTCCTGAGAAATTTCTGTGGTTGGTGGACTATTATGGACAGTAGGACTGTTTTCAGTCTCTACTTCCATTTCTTTAGTCTCATTTGATGTTGAGCTCAGTGTGTCAGGTCTGTTGGAGGTCATCTTTTGTTCGGCAATATTAGAATCCTTTGTAGTACTTAAATAAGGGGTACCTATTTCGTTTGGAGCTAGTATTTGATATCTCAGCCAGGAATTTGTAGTCTCATTGCTGGAGTTTTTCCTTGTCATTTCATATTTTAAAGGAGGCTGGATTTGAAGCTCTGCATCTATGCATCTGAAAGTTCCATTAGTAGCTCTCTTTTTGACTATGCATTTTGGGGAGAGGGCTGGTAAGTGTGGAGTTTGATTGTGTATTGTTTCTACTGCATTTTGTTGACCTTGTTGGTGAATTTCGGTCAATCTGGCCTGTAGTTTCGTCAGTTTACTGAGTATGTTTATTTGTTCTTTATCTGGTAGGTTGGTAAAGTTACTCAGCAGATCTTCTTCTTCTGGGACTGTCCAGTCTGTTGTGTCAAGGGCGAGGCTGTTATTTGATGCTACAATCGCATGGTTTGGGAGCTTGGATTTTTCTTGCGTGATTTCCCGGGTAGCTGGCTGCGGTTTCTCCCATCTACTGGGTTCTTCCACGGGAGTAGGGCAGATATCGGCTTCTGGTGGAATGGCCTTGTTCATCTTGTTCTGTCTTTTGGATGCAATCAATGGTCTGAGTGATATATCTTCAAAGTGTCGACGTGGAATAATTCCTTTCTGGGCTAAATGAGCCTTTTCCCTTAAGATTTTGGTTGGAATTCTATGACTACCAAATCTTAGTAGTACTTTTTTGGAATATCCATCGTTAGTGAGCCTCTTGACTGCTTTTAAGTCAGTCCTTCCCCCCTCAAGGCCTAGGAGCAGATTTAGATGATGTCTGGCCCAAAAGGATGACTCCCAGTAAGGTAGGGGCCCTCTGTATGGAAAGATGTGGAGAACAATCTCACATGGCCTCAGTATCAGGTTGACTGAGTGAGGGGGGCTTCCTCTGATTTTTGGCTGGTTTAGAGGTATAAATTTGTGTTTATTCTGTTTATCTCCAGGGCTTGTTAAGGATGGCAAAAGGGGAATGAGTTGCCTCCTTTCATCTGGGTTATCCAGCTTCTTGAAGATGTTTTGTAATTGTTCAAAGATTTTTTGAATTGTTTGAGCAGTCAGTAGGCAGCATTCCTCCAGCAGCTCCACCTTTCTATCAATTAGTACTTGTGCCTCGGTTATGGGAGTAGTAGCCTTATCCTCGTTTATTCCTAGGGATATCTCTTCAACTGTCTTTCCATGTAAAGAGTTGAGGAAGGTTTTGGGAGGAGATATGTGCTGTTTTTGAGGTAGCAGATAATTATCTAGATTACTCTGTTTGAAACCAGAGGGCTCTGCGTCAGTTTCTGTATCAAGACACCTGAGTCTTTTGGCTCTTCTCATTGCAGATTCTTCTTAAATCAATGAGATCAGACTTCTAAATAGAGTGATGAAGTGTTAAAGTTCTCAGGTCGCAATCTCATTCAATTTTCATTCAGTCCTAGGTGGGCTGCTGCGAGGAGTTTAAAACTGGGTCCAATTAGAGCACTCCTTTGCAGTACCCCCCCCCCTTCTTCTCAGTTTGTTAAAACAACTGAGATGTTTGGGGGTCCACGAAATTAAAGGTGGTGGGAGAAATTTGTGGTTTTATGAGTTTGTAGTTTTTAGGGTTAAAAGCCCATTAAAAGTCCTTTAAAATCCTTGGAAAATCCTTAAAAGTCCTTAAAAAATCCTTGGAATAAGTTTGTCACGCGGAGTCAATGAGAAACTGGGTGGGAGTGCCTTAAAGCCCGGGAGGGAATGTCTGAGAGCCTTCGTTAAAACTTCATTAAGTCCCGGCACCGAGGAGGATAAGATAAGATGTTCAAAAGCACAACAAAGTAGTGAAAGGAAATAAAATCCAAAAGAAGGAGAGGAGCCAGCAACAAAGGCATTTAGTTAAAAGATTTCTTTGAGCTCCGATAAGAGCGTCTTACCTCGGCGCCATCTTTTTCCTGCTCCAAGTCGTTGTTGTTATATTATAGTGGAGTCTTGTGGTGTTTTGTTATGTTTACGTTTATTTACAAATGTACAGGCTGAGCCTAGGTGGAGACACAGTTTAACACTCACAGCAGGCAGACTAATGATAATAATAATAATAATAATAATAATAATAATAATAATAATAATAAATTATTTATATCCCGCCCTCCCCAGCCGAAGCCGGGCTCAGGGCAGCTAACAACAATAAAACAGTACAAAAGTACAGCACAAACAACACTCTAAAATCATTCATTATAAAATTAATTCATTCAAGCCACTGGCAACCATTGGGCCAGAACTCCGCGAAGATTGCCGAGGGAGGGAGTCAGGCTGTGCCCTGGCCAAAGGCCTGGTGGAACAGTTCTGTCTTGCAGGCCCTGCGGAAAGATGTCAAGTCCCGCAGGGCCCTGGTCTCTTGTGACAGAGTGTTCCACCAGATCGGAGCCACTGCCGAAAAAGCCCTGGCTCTAGTTGAGGCCAGCCTAACTTCTCTGTGGCCTGGGACCTTCAAGATGTTTTTATTTGAAGACCGTAAGTTCCTCTGTGGGGCATACCAGGAGAGGCGGTCCCGTAGGTACAAGGGTCCTAGGCCGTATAGGGCTTTAAAGGTTAAAACCAGCACCTTAAACCTGATCCTGTACTCCACCGGGAGCCAGTGCAGCTGGTATAGCACCGGATGAATGTGATCTCGCAGTGAAGACCCTGTAAGGAGTCTCGCTGCGGCATTCTGCACCCGCTGGTGTTTCTGGGTCAGTCTCAAGGGCAGCCCCACGTAGAGCAAGTTACAATAATCCAGTCTGGAGGTGACCGTCGCATGGATCACAGTGGCTAGGTCAGGGCGAGAGAGGTAAGGGCGAGAGAGACTAAGCCACTGCCCCACACCAGATCCCCAGAGTGAGGCAGCTCCCCTCACTACCAAAAGGCCCTTCCTGGAGCTTGCCCACTCTCTGAATCTCTCTTAAAACCTCTCACTGCAGTCTGCTTCTCAAAATGTTTCTATTGATTTCCACCCTAGCTTGCACCTTCTCTCTATCTGGAGGCAGTGGGGAAGAATAAGGGTGAATCATCTTCCCCACCAATCTCCTAGCCTTTTAGGATTACATTTCAAAGAATCATAGAATTGTAGAGTTGGAAAGGACCCGAAGGGCCATCTTGTCCAATCCCCTGCAATGCAGGAAACTCAATTAGATCATGACAATTGGCCACCCAACCTCTGCTTAAAAACCTCCAAGGAAGGAGGGTCCACAACCTCTAGAGAGAGTCTGTTTCACTGTCGAACAGCTTACTGTCAGAAGGTTCCTCCTGATGTTTAATCGGAATTTGGTTCTTTGGTTCAAGGCCTACCCTCCAGACTCGAACCCTCCAGAAGATGAAACTTGCTCCATCTTCAATGTGGCAGCCCTTTAGATATTTGAAGGTGGCTATCATATTTCCTCTCAGTTTGTGGTGTCCAGAACTGGAGACAGAATTCCAGATGTGGTCTGATCAAGGCAGAGTGGAGTGGCAGACCACACCTGTGTCCTGTTCTGGCCACCAGAACAATTTCCCCGGCAGATGATATGTCTGGAAGCTTTGCCATTCCTGTTATGCAACGTCTGCAGTCTTTTTTACCCTATTAACTTTCTGTGATCCAAACTTCGGAAACTCACAACAATATAGTCACAACCCTGGATGTACTTTGGCTTGTACCCAATAGTGTGGGAACATAGGAAGCAGACTTATACTGGTTTGGTTCACACAACACACTAAGCCATAGTTTATCAGGCATTTCCAGCTCCTCTAGAATAGAATAGAATAGAAATTTATTTGTCATTGTCCGTATATACACAACAACGAAAATCAAACACCCACCCAAAGACCGGCTTCACATACACATTTGCACGTACCTCCAACACTCTCATCCCATTCAGACATAATCTATAAAACATACATAATCCAGAATATAACATGACCTATTAAAAGCATAACATGACCTAAACCCTATCTCATTCCTTCCTACTCCCTACTTGCTATTTCTTACAACTGGCCCTGAGATCATTATTTAGTGCAATCAGAGCTCTTGGATAGAAACTATTCAGAAGGCGTGTGGTTCGTGTTTTCATTGTCCTATATCTTCTGCCCGAAGGCAACAGTTCAAAGAAGTTGTGAGCAGGATGGGTGGGATCTCTCAGGATATTGTGTGACTTCTTCAAAGTGCGAGACGTGAAGATCTCATCCAGGGTTGGTAGCTGGAGCCCTATAACATTCTGGGCAATTTTTGTTATTCTCAGTAAAGCTTTTTTATCCGTTTCAGAGCTGCTTCCATACCACGATAATATACTATAGGTTAAGACACTCTCGATGGTACTGTGATAATAGGACAGGAGTAGGTGCTGAGATAGATTCAGTCCCCTGAGCATTCTCAGGAAATACAACCTCCCCTGCACCTTCCTCACAACCATGTTAATATTTGCAGTCCATGAGAGGTCCTCAGAGATATAAATGCCCAGGTATTTAAAACTACCAACCCTTTCTACAAAGCAAGAACATCAGCTGGGATGCTTAAAAGGGGGAGTACTGACATCAGCAGTGTTACTTCACCTGTTCCTCACTCGGTAAGTTACTTCCAAGTAAAGATACTGAGAAATAAGCTCTTCGGGGCAGGGTGAGATGGAGCTTACAAATTGCTGACCCAGTATAATGTCACAAAACACGATGGCATGCTCCCATTGCAGGGGTGTTTATGCCATGAATCATAGGAGAAGAAGTTGAAGTATGTCGTTACTATGCAGGGTAACGGGTAAAGGCAGATGATTCAATCAAACAAAGCCAGAACCTGGCCAATTAACATAGCAAAGTATTTCATTCACCTAGAATAATGGCACGTTTTGAGTTAGACGGGGCCTTGGAGCTCCGCCAGTCCAAAGTCCTACTCGGTGTAGGAATTTTTGTGCATGTCTGAGAGTTTGCTTCTGCTGAAATAGCTCCACTGAAGGAGAGGCCATCTCTTCCTCTGTGAAACTGGTTGTCCTGTTAGCGGGTTTCCTCTGTTGTTAAACCGGAATATGTTTCTTTGAAATGCCCTCCCATTCATTCTGGAGCGACCGAGAACAAGTTTGCTCCATCTTCCATGTCAGTGTTTCCCATGCTGTAGACAGGAGCCCAAAGTGGGTCTCAGGGTTGTTTCAGGTGGGCCGCACTGTCTGCAGCTGTCTCCCACCAACCTCTCCTGGGAACCCAGATGGGTCTCATTTGGCTTTCTCCTCTCTTGCCTTGCTGCCACCGCTGTACCAGGAAGAGGAGGGTGGAGCGAGCAGAAAGGAAAGAGGAGACTGAGGCAGAAGTGGAGGAAGTGAGCAGCCTGAGCTATGCTATCTTCAAGCATCCTGACTATGGCATTTTATGATTGGCTCTGGCCCCATCGTCCGCCATTTTGTGACTGATAGGCCTCTCAAGTGGGCCCCAGGGGTAGAAAATGTGAGGGCCCCTGTCCTGTGTGACAGCCTTTTGGACTTTTGAAGACAGCAGTGTGGTGTGGTGTAGTGGTTGAGAGCGGTAGTCTTGTAATCTGGGGAAGCGGGTTCGCATCTCCGCTCCTCCACATGCAGCTGCTGGGTGACCTTGGGCCAGTCACACTTCCTTGAAGTCTCTCAGCCCCACTCACCTCACAGAGTGTTTGTTGTGGGGGAGGAAGGGAAAGGAGAATGTTAGCCGCTTTGAGTCTCCTTAAAGGGAGTGAAAGGTGGGATATCAAATCCAAACTCCTCCTCCTCCTCCTCCTCCTCCTCCTCCTCCTCCTCTTCTTCTTCTTCTTCTTCTTCTTCTTCTTCCCTTAATCTTATCCAGGCTAAACATATGTCACTGTTTCACAAGACCTGTTTTCTTCACCACTGAGGTTGCCCTGCTCTGGCCCTACTTTGTGAAATCCAACTTCAAATATGGCACCCAAACTGGGCACTAGTTTATTACATAAGCTGCCTTGGCAGCAAGGCTATAGACATAAAATAAAAATATGGCAATTAATATTCAGTTTTATGTAATAAAAATAGATGAACATCCTGGCTTAGGCTGCAGTATTACAAGCATCAATAAGACATGGGCTTCCTGAGGAATATTAGTTGACCCTCTCAACCCCATATAGTTTGGTTACCAATCTTTATTGTGAAAGTTTTACTGGTTTTATTTGCATTTGAATTGTAATTATCTTATGTGTATTTGGTTTTTTAAATAAAAAAAAAGGTTTATGCGTTTTAGCTGTGTTTTTACCTGGTATACATATGTTTAACTGCAGTGTGCTTTTTATTATTTTGTAAGTCACTTTGGGACCTAGGTGTGGTTGAAAAGCAGGGTATAATTTATTCAGAATTATAGCAGTAAATATTGTGTGTGTGCCTCCTCTCAAGACCTCTAGAGTTCTCATTAAACATTTGTTTGTTCTCTTGTTTCTCTTAGGTGTGGCACCTGAGCGCTGTTAAGACAGCTATGGCTATTAAACGCAAGTTCAGCACTCTCTCCTGGTACTACTGGCAATACCAGCTGATCACGATGGCTTATCTCATGGATCCTTTTGAATGGTGGATCTTCCACAGTTTCCTGCTTGTTTGCATTATGGGATCAGCCTACATTTTTTATGCCGTTGTTCCTCCTCAGATCCGCTTGGTTCTGAAGCTCATTTATCATGTGTTTGGCTTGCAACCAGAAAGCACCATTCCAGCCATGATGTGAACTTACAATGCACAATAGTGACTGTCCCCCCCCTTTAAGCCATGTGCTTACAGAGACATTCTGGTATTTATAAAAGCAACTTTATTCTTCTTCTTCTAGCAAAGAAGCCTCAAGGAAGTCACAATAGTTGCATCATTATTCACCTTATATCACCTATAGAGTCTCTGCATGTCTCAAGCAGATTGGTGGGTGAAATGTCATGTAAAAAAATATATTTTTTTTAACTTATCCAGAGAGGTTTGCTCCTGGGATTTTCTTCAGCTGTAATTGCTTCCCTTGATGTTCATTGTTTCTTACCAGAATTCAATCTCGCAACGTGCTTGTTTTCATTCAAATTTTATTCCAATTCATTATGTACCACTATTCTGTGAGAAACTATAAAATGCGAATAAAACACGGAAAATAGATAGGACAATGTCTGTACTGTGCCTGAATGTTGTGCTATTTTATGGACACGATCCAGGTTTAGGTTGTAATCCTGTACACACTTGCTTGGATTTAGCCTCATTGAATCAGTGGAACTTACTTTGGAGGAGTAAACTTGTAGTAAAGAAGTGAGCAGTCAGAGCTGTCCTTCCTTGCTGGCTTTCCTCTGTGCCTATCCATCTCAAATGCACTCAGCACGTTTGACAGAGATACAACCAACAGTGCCAGTGTTGATCTGCAAGTGTGGAACTCACTGCCTGGATTTGGGTGTATATTTTCCAACTTATCAATAAACTCTGCTGGATCAAAATGAAGGTCCATCTAGTCCCGCATCCTCCTTCCCAAATATGGCTTTGGGAGACCCACAAGCTGGGTATGAATGCCAGTGAATGGCATTCACTGGCATGTGGCCTCTGAACATGGGCAGTCTATAGCAGGAGTGGGGAATCATTGGTCCACGGGCCAAATGTGGCCTGCCAGGCCTCCTCACTTGGACCACGAGACATCAGGTTGTGGGTGGGTAAGGACAGGGCTTAAGAGGAACAATCGGAAGCATAAAATGAGCTCCCAGTGAATCGTCTCTTTGCTAGAGCAATGCACCCTCCCACCTGTTCATCAGCTGACAGATGGGTGGGAGTGTGTCTCGCTCAAGGAGGGGGAAGTGGTCTCCATTCAATGGAATCTGCTTCTCTTCCAGCACTGCTCTTGAAAGGAGCTTCACACTGCTTCTTTAAACCTCCTCAGACCTGCTCAAAAGCCCTCCGCAAGCTGATTTGCAGAGGAGCAGCACAAAGCTGTTTGCAAAGGCCATAGTGAAGCCAGGTGACGGATAGGTGGGCGGCCCCACTCACCTGTTAAATTAGGCCCACCAAGGATGGGGCAAAACAATCTAGCCTGCAGGTCAGAAAAAGTCACCCACTCCTGATTTATAGGCCTCAATAAACTTGTCTGCCATAAATTCACCGAACCCAGCTTGTCAAGCCATTAGATTGGAGAACCGGGCCCAAGCCAACAAATTTAATTTCATGAGGGACAAATGTAACTTAGGCAGGAAGAAACAGATGCACAAATATAGGATGGGGGGGGGCACCTGGCTTACTAGCAGTACATGTGAAAGGGGTCTAGTAGTCTTAGTGGACCACAAGCTGAACATGAGTCAACAATGTTATGCAGCAGCAAAAAAAGCTAGTGCTATTCTAGGCTGCATCAACAGAAGTATAGCGTCCAGATCAAGGGAAGTAATAGTACCACTCTATTCTGCCATAGTCAGACCACACCTGGAATACTGTGTCCAATTCTGGGCACCACAATTTAAGAAGGATGTTGACAAGCTGGAACGTGCGCAGAGGAAGGCAACCAAGGTGATCAGGGGTCTGGAAACTAAGCCGTATGAGGAGCACTTGAAGGAGCTGGGTATGTTTAGCCTGGAAAAGAGGAGACTGAGAGGAGATACAATAGCCATTTTAAATATCTTAAGGGGTGACACATGGAAGAGGAAGCATGCTTGTTTTCTCCTGATCTGGCGGGTAGGACTCAAACCAATGACTTCAAGTTGCAAGAAAGGAGATTCCGATGAAATATTTGGAAAAACTTTCTGACAGTAAGAGCTGTTCAGCAGTGGAACAGACTCTGAGAGGTGGGAGAAGACTCTCCTTCCTTGGACGTTCTTAAACAGAGGTTGGGTGGCCATCTGTCATGGATGCTTTAGCTGAGATTCCTGCATTGCAGGGGGTTGGACTAAATGACCCTTGGGGTCCCTTCCAGCTCTTAAGATTCTCTGATTCTGTGATTCTACATAGACAAAGTTGTTGCTTAAATTCTCACATCTTACTAATTTCTACTTCTTGGGCACATAGACAAAGATGTTGCTTAAATTCTTACATCTTACCATAAATAAATTAAGCAACCACATGCCCCAGCATTTCATGGAACTTTGGTGTTGCAATCCAACCTACAGAGGTTGAAACAAATCGAATCTGATTTCTGTGGGATTGTCAGCCACACTGCACACCCAAAGACTGATGTAAGATGTGCAACAATTCCATGCACTAACTCCTAATACATCTCAGGCACTAGCAGAGATTTACTGGTTCAGGTTGTCTTCCGCCCAGTCCTCACCCTTGCCATCTTGATTTAAGCACTTTTCAGTATACACAGTTCTGTCTGAGGACATCTCTATGCTTTATATGGCAGACACAACCCCTGTGTGAGCCCTGTGCGTTTCTCTGATGTTTCTTTCAGCAAGTATGTTAAGTTGGGGGTTTTTAGTTCAGAAAAATAGACCACCTCTCCCCATATAAGCCACCCTGGACTCATCCTGAGGCCCTTCATTGTGTGCCTCCTCCACATGAGGTCCAGAGGGTGGCAACACAAGAGATTTTTCTGTAGTGGCTCCCTGTTTGTGGAATGCTCTCCCCAGGGAGCCTTACCTGGTGCCTTTGTTATATCTTTTTAGGCGACAGGTGAAAATGTTCCTCTTCCACCATGCCTTCGGCTGATTAATATTCTACAGCCTCTTAAATGTGTTTGTGGGAAGGGTCTCCCAGGTCCCAGTCCGACATTCTGACCACTATACCGCACCAGATCTCAAGCTGATTTCACCCAGGTGACTTGGACTATGGCCAATGGTCAGGGGTGGTGGGTGGGTACCAGGTTGCAGAAACCTCCATAATGTGCAGAGCTCCCATGACAAGTGCACAGGAGTTCTTCAGCAGAAAACTCAGTGTGGAATGTGGTCCATGAAGTCAGAAAGATCAGAAACCACTGTCATACTGGATCTGTTCCTGCACCCATAGCAAACAACTCGTGGTAGAACACAACGCCTAAGATCTTGTTCTTCTGCAAATCATATCAGGAAAAGGAAATCACCCAAGGTGTGGCTGGAAATTCTGTGGACATCTATCGACGGAAGGCATAACCATCTCTTGTAAGTGGAATGTGATCTGATCGGAGCCTAGAGGTTGGGTTTAGCGTTTGATCATTCTCTTCACTTAAGAAAAAACTTAAGGTTGTCAGGGAGCTTCCTCAAGCCTGAATGCCAAAAAGAAAAACCCATACTCTCTAGGATGGCGTAGCACAGATAACCAAGCACTAGTCTGGCAGGGCAGGCTTTTGTCTCCAAAGGCCTGTTGAGGCATGAGGGGAACAGGCCTGGCAAGGGAAGCAGCGAGATAATACCAGAATGCAGATGAAGTTGAATCAACATGTTGCTCAAAGGGGTGTGTCTGAAATTATGCATAAGTTGTCCCAGTGTTCTGACTCTTTGAATTACCATTTATAGAAGATAACTCCATGCATTTTAAAGCTGAGTTACAGGAAGAGATCAATGGATAAAGGCTTTTCCGTCACAGCATCTCCATACACCTGCTTGGATATATTTCTGGCACACAGTTGCTAAATGACCAGGATCACTACTGCTCATAAAAAGGTGACAATTCTACATTAAGGCTTAGCAGGTCCAGGCCCTGAGAGGCTTCCCTGCCTTTCAAGCAAAGGCAGGGAATCTGCAGCCTTCCTTGACATGTCCTAGGAGTCCAGCAGTGGGCAAGACACCAAATCAGAGGTTTCTCGACTTCTGGCTGAGGAGCTGCATCAGGGTCCTGGCTTCGAGCCTGATACTGGTGATCAGGGACTCACTGAACCCAAGGCTAGGAGGCAGGAGCCCAATGAATGGGGTCCCAAAATACCAGGGACTTTACAGGCCTGAGAAGCCAAGAATCTCCTATGCTATCTTGCGGTTCAGGGAGCATAAATAAGGGACAGCATGCTTTATATCTCTCAAGCTCTCAAGGTCCTACATGGAGAGAAACCACACAGGGACTCTTTGAAAGACAGATAATGCTTGAGGCATAGGATCCTTGAATCTCCAACTGCATGGGTGCTGAGCACCCACAATATTGCATTGCCGGTTGCTCTCCTCGCTTCTGTATTGCAGTGTGCTTTGTTTTGTTTTGTGCAAGCTTGTAACTGAAATAATTCTGTGCGGTTATATTTGTCATTTGTCCTGTTTAATGGAAATAAAACAAAATTCCTCAAAAGGAAAAGGAACAAGCGGTTGGCAATGTCGAACCAAGGGTGACGCTATCGTGGTAGCACTGATGAGCCTTCAGCATGCTCTTCATTCACCCTCCAGTCCTCCTTCACGAGCCCAGAAAATCCTTGAAGAACTACTTGAGAATGATTTACAGATGGTATTTAACTCTGAGTAGACTTGGTAAGATGTATAAGACTGAATCAGGTAAGTGCTGGAGATGCAGTGATGTCAAGGGTACATTCTTTCATATGTGGTGGACCTGTAAAAGGGTAAAAGAGTATTGGGAAGTAATTTATAATGAATTGAAAAAAATGTTTAAAAGTACCTTTCCCCCCCAAAAAACACAGAGTCCTTTTGTTGTCAGATGGAAATTCCCAGGTGTTAAAAAAGGTAATTTATGTATGCCATTAGTGTTTTGTTAGCCCCAAAATAGAAAACGAGCGAGGTCTCAACAAAAGAAGAATGGCAATTTAAACTGATGGAATATGCGTGGCTTGCGGATCTAACTTAAAGAATAAGAGAACAAGAAGAACATTCGTTTAAAGAAGATTGGAAAATGTTTATTGAATATATGGGGGGAAATTGGGTACACTTGAAAACGCTGGCAGCACTAAGATAAATTTAACAGTGTAAATACGTTTTGATGGAAATAATAATGGAATACTGAACGGTTTAGTTTATTTAAAATATGCAGGGATTTATGGTATGCAAAATGAACCATGGACAGAGAAAAAGGGAAGTCATTGATATTTTAAATTTGTCTAAATTAATATTCTAAATTGTGGAACCGAAAATCTAATAAAAATTATATTTAAAGAAAATCCTGCTCCTGGTGTGCCAGATGGGCAGACATGGAAAGCTGACCAAGATTAAATAGGGGACCCTGTATTGATAGTGTCCTGGCTATGTGTTCCCTACATTTACTAATTTCAGAAATTATGGGGAGAACCTGGCACCCGGGAATTTTAGGGGATCCTTGCCCCCAACAAACCCATAACTATATGCCTCCCAAAGGGTGGCAAGAGTTACTCAGTTAATGTATTTTTTTGTGTGGTTTTATATTGTAGACGGATAGCTCAGTCAGCAGAGCATGAGACTCTTAACCTCAGGGTTGTGTTTTCAAGCCCCCATGTTAGGCAAAAGATTTCTGCCTTACAGGACCTCTACAATTCTTGTCCTCTACAATTCTGCAGTTCTGCTGTATTGGCCCTGTGATCCTCGGAAGAAGGGCGGTATATAAATTTAATTAATTAATTGCAATTCTGGCAGATGCAGCCAGCAGGATTGCATATAACTGCCCCAAACACCATCACAAAAAACCCCCACGATGAGTGTCTGGAAGGGCCCTGAGGCAACATCTCCTCAAAAGCTGGCCAGCCTGGCAGTTGAATTTTGCTTCAACAGTGGCAAGAAGAAAATGTCCTCCCCTGCACCTGCGGGCCGCACACTGAGCACAGCATGCAGGCCAGGCTGTGTGACATACAGCTCTCTTCCATTCCCTGTCCTTTTGGCATTTGCAGCCTGAGGCAGGGCCGGCCCTAGGCATTTCATTTCCCGCTAAATAAAATGTAGAAGCGGAGGTGGCATCGCTCTGCATAAAACAAAGCACAAAGGTGATCTTCTGTGTGTGGTGTTTGCCAGAGCCTGCGGTCCGCTTCCTCTGGAACTGCTAATTAGGATTGCCCTAATGAGCTTTGTGGCTTGGAGCCAAGGAGAGAATTGATGTCACCTTAAATCAGGGGTGGGAAACTACAACTCCCCTCACCCCAACCATTGGCCATTGTGGCTGGGGCTGTTGGGAGTTGGAGTCCAGTAAATCCAGAGGGCCACAGCTTCCCCATCATTTGGAAATGTGGTTTTAAAGAGCTTAAACTAATCAGTTTGTAGCCTTTCCATATCCTCATTAGGAAAATCGTTTAAATGGATTAGCCGATCCATAGGACCCAAGTGATGTCATTCTGGTTTTACTGGCTCGGGAATCGAGCGGCTGCCCAACTATTTCCTTCGGTCACACCCTGCTGATGACACTTTAATAGGGGACTGGAATGTCACTGAGACACATTTGTTCCTTAAGGCACTCCAGTTGTGTGGTCATTTAAGGCAAGTCCCAGGAAGCACGTTGTATCAGCCAGCTGTTGTCTGGCTCTCCCCATTTGGTCTGCAAGGCTGTTTTGTGGAAACCACGTCCCCTGCCCCACACCTATGGGATGTCAGGTATGGGGCAGGCAGTGGCATGGCTGCAGAAAGCAGGACTGAACCCCTCACGTGTCACCTGATGCATGTGGGGAGTTTGATCCTGCTTGATTTGAGCACGCCACCCAAGAAAAACTAGCTGGCATGCCCAAACCTTGTGGGAAACAGGATCGGACTCCCCAGGTATCAGCTGATGTTCAAGGAATTCAATCCTGCTGGGACAGAATCTCCCCTGCCCATCCCCAAGGACCAACTGTGGTAGGCAGACAAGGCAACCCACTTGTTAATCTCCCAACATCCATGTCACACCAGATAATTGGCATGTCCAAGTTGTCTCACCAGGATTGGTTGGGGGAAGATAAAGATTTGATCTCACCAGGCCAACACCACTCCCCACCTTTTACATAGAAGGAGATGACCAAGCCCTACTCTTGCCTCCTAAAGGTAAAGGACCCTTGGATGGTTAATTCCAGTCAAAGATGAATGGGGTACAGCGCTCATCTTGCTTTACAAGCCAAAGGACACAGCGTTTGTCCACAGACAGCTTTCCAGGTCATATGGCCAGCATGACTAAACCGCTTTAGGCGCAACGGGACACCATGTCGAATGCCAGAGCACATGAAAACACCATTTCTCTTCCTGCCGCAGCAGTGCATATTTATCTACTCACACTGGCATGTTTTCGAACTGCTAGGTTGGCAGAAGCAGGGACAGAGCAATGAGAGCTCACCCCGTCGTGTGGATTTGAACTGTTGACCTTCTGATCGGCAAGCCCAAGTGGCTCAGTGGTTTAGACCACAGCGCCACCTGCATCCTTGCCTAAAATATCCTGCCAGCATTTCCCTTTGACAAAGGCACCACGTTGCCCATACAGCAGCACAAGTCAACTGGTGTTCCTCATGCAGTCAGATTTGCTGATGATCATCCTGAGTCTGAAGCAGACCAGTAGACTGGCTTCACTTTATCCAGATCCAGAACCCAACATACCCACTTATAACTTCGTTAAAGAATAATAATCCTAATATATTAGAGTTGCTGGCCAGCCATTCCCTTTCTTGGGCAGACTGATTGCTACTAATCCAGGCTGGTGACTAACATTTAGTTGAGGGTGGTGACTAACATTCCGTCAACATAAAGTAATGGCAGGAGATGATCTTCTGATAGCTGGGAATTTCTCTCATGTGCTTGGAGACACACACTTCAGAGCTTTAACCTAGTGAAACCCTTCCCACTGAAGAGGGTGTGGGCAGAGTTGGGGGCCCCCACAGCAATGCACAGTTTTAAAAGAAAGAGCAAAAGCAGTTTCTGGCTACTGCCAGGAGAGAACAGAGCCGAAAGATGTCCTCTACCTTGGTCCAGATGGGATGTGTGCTAGGCAGGAGGAGTCACTGTGGCACCCTCCAGAAGTTAGAATCATAGATTTGTACAGTTGGAAGAAACCCCAAGGGTCATCTAGTCCAACCCCCTGCAGTGCAGGAATCGCAGCTAAATCATCCATGACTCCAACTCCCATCAGCCCCAGCAAGCATGGCCAAAGATCAGGGATGATGAGAGTTGAATGGCAAAATAGCTGGAGCCCACCATGTTTTCTACCCCTGTACTATACAGTGCATTTGCTGGCGGTATGTGTCGCTATATTTTTGTATCACTACCAAAACAACAAACCAAGCAACCACTGCAGATGCTGATGCTACCCCTTTTCAGGGGTCACCTCAGTGTTGCCCTTGCCCTCACACATTCCTTAAGAGGCTACATTCACTCCAGTGTCCAAGTATCATTCACTGGTCCCAGAACCAACGTGTGCAACCCTCCTTGCCTGTTGTCTAGTTTGAAAAACTGGAGGACCGATTTCCTTTTAGTTATTTCCTGTTCTTTGTTATTTGTTGTTAGCTCTTGTTTTGTATTCTCTTTAAGCTCCTTATTTTGTGGTTCCCGATTTATGGCAATACGGCATGTGTACATATTTTATAGATCCTGAGTTTATTGCTTTAGCCAAAAGCCGTGACAAACTTGTATTAAGCAATAGTGTTGATAAAATAATACAGAACGTACATCCATAATATTAAAGCACATAACAAAATAAAAAGAGGCCTTGCCAGCTTCCTGAGCATTAAAACACAATTTCCCTTGTGGATCCCTGATAACTCCAATTCTAATATTATTTTGCCTTTCTAAAATCCAATTTGCCAACATCTGTGATGTAGGAAAGAGAAATTACCAGAGACACCAGCAACTTCAAATCCAGCTTGATTTCAGATGAATTAGAGACCAAATTTATCCCATACAGCAGGATCCTGAAAGGTTAGTTCGATACTGCCTCTCTGGTCACAATTATACAGGTATTTACAATGTAAACCATTTCCTAAATCCAGGGAAGCCCCTACAATGGCTTGAATTCCTGCCTGAGCTCTGATTCTGTTTTCATTATTCCGTTGGGTTTCTTCACTGGCCTGTAGAAAATCTGGGGACCTCTTTCATCATTGGAATTTGGACTCTCTCCCTCATTCAGTACTTTCCCAAGGTATGTTTATTAAACCATCGTTTGCTGCCTTTTCTTCCCATCTGTGCTGTAGAACAGGAAAAGTGGAGTGCTGACTTGAAGCCTCCAGAGTTCCATTGAAAGACTCCAGATTGGTGTTTCAACAAATTCAATTAGGTGACAGGCTGAGATCATTTTCCTGGCAGATAGCAAGTGGGTTATCAGCATACTCATCCACTATCAGCACCCTTGGATCTGAAGGGGTTGAATTGAGAAAGATTATTATTTCTCTTGGGACGCGGGTGGCGCTGTGGGTTAAAGCCTCAGCGCCTAGGGCTTGCCGATCGAAAGGTCGGCGGTTCGAATCCCCACGGCGGGGTGCGCTCCCGTTGTTCGGTCCCAGCGCCTGCCAACCTAGCAGTTCGAAAGCACTCTCGGGTGCAAGTAGATAAATAGGGACCGCTTACTAGCGGGAAGGTAAACGGCGTTTCCGTGTGCGGCTCTGGCTCGCCAGAGCAGCGATGTCACGCTGACCACGTGACCCGGAAGTGTCTTCGGACAGCGCTGGCCCCCGGCCTCTTTGAGTGAGATGGGCGCACAACCCTAGAGTCTGTCAAGACTGGCCCGTACGGGCAGGGGTACCTTTACCTTTACTATTATTTCTCTAAGTCCATCTCCTTAGTATTCATATTGGTGTAAAAGCAGGTTTCTGAGTTCAAGTTCTGATCTTGGTAAATGTCAGTAAATGGTTACTGAATCTGATAGGGACTTAGTAAACTCAGACCTATCCCTGTCGTGATGTACGTATCTTCAAACCATCACCACCGTCAGTTTCTTTGCTGGTAGGCCTTATCGGTGGGGCTACAGTCAGAATTCCTGTTTCTGCCAACCCAACCAGTGCAACAATTAAAGCATTCAAAGCCCAAGCTACATTTCCCAATGTGTCGGTTCTGCTAAAGACCCTCTCTGTTGTTTGTTTAGCTGGGAGACGTTGGTCTCTTTAAAGTTTGTACAGCAAATCTCTATACAATCTCTGCTGTGGCTGAATCTATTTTGTCATTATTATTATTATTATTATTATGCCTAATTGAGGTTTTTTAATATGGAGGAAGCTGAGGTAGCCTGGGAGCATATGTCTCAGCTCCTAACAAGTTCAGATCAATTGACCAGTTAACTAAGCTTTCATCAGAGGAATGCTAGCAAGTAAGACATAGTAATTTCTTCTTGCCACAGTTGCTTTGCAGTTACCTCTGAATCCCTTGCTGATTCACAATAGTCCAGCATCAATTCCCAGACTAAATTTGGCAATGGAGTTCCGGACACTTTAACTGAAGCATTGTAGCTCTGATGCTCATGCTATAACCATGTTAAAACTGCAAAGTATCCTTTGGGCAAGATGGTCTTCTAAGTGTTCCTTATCAGGAACAGCTGTTTTCCCAGTTCCTGTCCTCCAGTTAAAAGATACGGCTTTTAAGCCTACAGATATGCTCTTTGCCTGTATATACCAACTGACCTTAACTGCTGAGCCAGCTGACTTTAAAACTTTAATACTATTCAGGATAAAAACAAATTAAAGCTAGAACAGACCACTGAGCTCAAGGACAAGCTGCTTTATTCATTGCCATCTTCACCTGAAGGCTAGCCAAAGATAACAAACAAGATGAATTTTAACAGGGAGAAATGTAAAGTATTGCACTTGGGCAAAAAAAATGAGAGGCACAAATACAAGATGGGTGACACCTGGCTTGAGAGCAGTACATGTGAAAAGGATCTAGGAGTCTTGGTTGACCACAAACTTGACATGAGCCAACAGTGTGACGCGGCAGCTAAAAAAGCCAATGCAATTCTGGGCTGCATCAATAGGAGTATAGCATCTAGATCAAGGGAAGTAATAGTGCCACTGTATTCTGCTCTGGTCAGACCTCACCTGGAGTACTGTGTCCAGTTCTGGGCACCACAGTTCAAGAAGGACACTGACAAACTGGAACGTGTCTAGAGGAGGGCAACCAAAATGGTCAAAGGCCTGGAAACGATGCCTTATGAGGAACGGCTAAGGGAGCTGGGCATGTTTAGCCTGGAGAAGAGGAGGTTAAGGGGTGATATGATAGCCATGTTCAAATATATAAAAGGATGTCACATAGAGGAGGGAGAAAGGTTGTTTTCCGCTGCTCCAGAGAAGCAGACACGGAGCAATGGATCCAAACTACAAGAAAGAAGATTCCACCTAAACATTAGGAAGAACTTCCTGACAGTAAGAGCTGTTCGACAGTGGAATTTGCTGCCAAGGAGTGTGGTGGAGTCTCCTTCTTTGGAGGTCTTTAAGCAGAGGCTTGACAACCATATGTCAGGAGTGCTCTGATGGTGTTTCCTGCTTGGCAGGGGGTTGGACTCGATGGCCCTTGTGGTCTCTTCCAACTCTATGATTCTATGATTCTATAGGTATAAATTACAGACAAGCAACTAGCACCCTATAGACCAGTGGTTCCCAAACTCTTTTGCCTCTTCCTGTCCTCTCTTTCCCAGAGGAGGCACTGGTCCAACAGTTCGCTATTCAGATTGTCACTTGTTAGGCTGCTACAAATATCACAATGCCTTCAAAGTGTTGGACAGCTAAGATGGATATCATACATCCATAATATATGAAAATAATTGTGCCTAAAGATGGATGGGTTTAAAAGTGTATTGGGGAGATAAGGCCTCGTGGTTGGAGATGGTAATAATTTTGAATACCCTTTGCTGGAAACCCAGAGGGTTTTCTCATGGTAATAGGCTTGTAGCTCAGGATGTTGTTGTTGTTTAGTCGTTTAGTTGTGTCCGGCTCTTCGTGACCCCATGGACCAGAGCACGCCAGGCACTCCTGTCTTCCACTGCCTCCCGCAGTTTGGTCAGACTCATGTTTGTAGCTTCGAGAACACTGTCCAACCATCTCATCCTCTGTCGTCCCCTTCTTGTGCCCTCCATCTTTCCCAACATCAGGGTCTTTTCCAGGGAATCTTCTCTTCTCATGAGGTGGCCAAAGTATTGGAGCCTCAGCTTCACGATCTGTCCTTCCAGTGAGCACTCAGGGCTGATTTCCTTAAGAATGGATACATTTGATATGGATACGTAGCTCAGGATAGCCCCCTCCTTAACCTGTAGGCCCAGGTATGCACAATTTTATCCATGCCTACGGCCAGTGATAGTCTGCATATGTATCTTTCAAACTGATTGCCCTCATTCATTGGGATTAACAGAGCAAACCAAAACCCCTGAATGAGCTGGAGATGTCCTCCCACCCAGCTCTGATGGGCCCTGCCATCAGGTACGCTCCACCACTGTTCTGTCTGCTGAAAGCACAGATGTGGGGAAGCTGCTGCTGGCAGGATCCCCACTTTTTGGAGCCAGCATTCCCCCCTACCCCAAATTGGGGAGGGTGGGGAGGAGGCAGAGCAGAGCGGAGCTGGCAAAGGATCATCTGGGTCCCAAGCTAGTCCAGCCGCCAGCAACTTGCGGTGTGGAGCTTGAACATGCAGCCTTCTCCTGCTCCACCCTGCCTTCTTCTCTGGTCGACACAAGAAGCAGGGCTTCAGATCTGCCACTCCTTGAAACCTGCTCCTTCCCATCAGATGTTACGATTGCATCCTATGTTGTTCTCTTCTGTTCTGACCTGACTGTGCAGTATTTTTATCAGATGTGCTTTACAGTGGTACCTCGGGTTAAGTACTTAATTCGTTCCGGAGGTCCGTACTTAACCTGAAACTGTTCTTAACCTGAAGCACCACTTTAGCTAATGGGGCCTCCTGCTGCTGCCGTGCCGCCGGAGCACAATTTCTGTTCTCATCCTGAAGCAAAATTCTTAACCTGAAGCACTATTTCTGGGTTAGCAGAGTCTGTAACCTGAAGCATATGTAACCTGAAGCGTATGTAACCCGAGGTACCACTGTATAATCTTACCTTGCAACTGTTGCTTGGACAAGTGCCATTTATTCCAGCCTTGGTGCTTGAAGATATATGCTTTACCACCTGCCTGTTACACCTTTGCCCATCCTTGCTAATAACATAGGGCAAGGAGATGGCTCACCCAGCCACAGAGATGCTTGCTGCACACCTGAATTGACATATGAGGTCAGGTGTGGGATGGAGAGATGCAATTGGGGGGAGGGAACAATCTAGCAGGCCAAATGGGGACCCGTGCCAGGCCTGCAGGCTGGATGTTCCCTGCCTCTGAATAGATTATTTGAATCTGTAGATAAATAGCTTAATCATGCTGGCCACATGACCCGGAAGCTGTCCGCCGGCTCCCTCGGCCAATAAAGTGAGATGAGCACTGGAACCCCAGAGTCGGCCATGACTGGACCTAATGGTCAGGGGTCCCTTTAGCTTCACCTTTTTATTTCATTCTAAAATAGTAAATGTAGCCATGTTGGCCCATATGAAAAATGCAAAAATCCATATTAAGGCGAAGCTTTTATAGGTCTAGACCAATGTTTCCCAACCTTGGGTCTCCAGCTGTTTTCGGACTAAAATTCCCATCATCCCTGCCCATTGGTCTTGCTAGCTAGGGATGGTGGGATTTGTAGTCCAAAAACAGCTGGAGACTGGTTTAGACCAAACAGAATGTCACAAAATACTGTGGAGGCTTTTGGGTTCTTCAGAACTCTTCATGATGCTAAAGGGGAAATGAAATGATGATTGTGGGAGACGGGGAAAAAACCAAAAAAGGCAGGGTGTAGACACCTGTCTCTGTATCCAGTAAGAATCTTAAGAAAGAGGAAGGGAGGCAGTAGGAGACATCTCAACGATTCTTTGTTAGAT